>NC_084797.1:171541559-172148434 GCF_963169125.1 Humulus lupulus
CATTTTCCTTAGCCTATGGGTATGAGGCCATGTTACCAGTTGAGTTAGATCCACCCTCGCATAGAAGGATAACATATGAATAGAATACAAACAACCAATTATTAATGGAGTCTTTGGACTTGGTTAACGAAAGGTGGGAGCAAGCCCAACTACGAGTTGCAGCTTACCAGCAAAAGGTTGCTCGATATTTTAACTCTAAAGTACGATAAACAAAATTTGATATAGAAGACTTGGTACTTAGAAGGGTTTTTTTCAACACACGCAATCAGGCTGCAGGAGTACTTGGACCAAACTGGGAGGGTTTATATCAAATTGAAGAAATTCTTCAACCAGGCACATATAAACATTCTCGCTTAAACGGAGATCTCGTTCCTTGCTATTGGAATGGAGAACACCTGTGCAAGTATTGTCAGTGAACATTTCTTTTTACAGATTTGGCTTGTATTAATTTTACTTTTTACAAGTTTTTTTAACAAGGGCTGGCCAGTTAGATGGCTGGTTTCTTATAAGTGTAAGATCAATTTTTGATCACTCGTATAGACACGAAATTTTGTCCATTTTTTATGAGAAATAAAAGGAATTGTGCACATCCAATTATTGTATTTATTACAAGTATTTTCTCATTACGTGTGTTTTTTTCTATATTATCATTGATTATTTATAAGTACGGGAGCAGTAATCTTTGAATAGGTATTGGTCAATGGCAAGTGACCGAGAACCTTAAAACTCCTCGATCACTTGGGGGCATATAAGGTTCTAAGCGAGTGAAGCATGTTATGTACATATGTAAATACAGGAGAAAAATAAGGGACAGCATACTATGACACTTAGAGTATTTTTCAAAAAAATTAGTAAGATTTTGTAAAATAATAAAAAGTGTTATGCGAGGTTTGGTCATGCGAGCAAATATTATAATAACAATTTTAATATCAAAACGAACTATCTTTACACGTGAGCAATTGGTGCTTGGATGTAATTAAAAATATTAAAAGTAAATAAAAATTCCTTGGGCAGCAAATTGTCTTAACATCGCGAATAGTATGTTCAGGCGTTCTGGTTACATATAAAAAATTATTATGTCTATTGTGCAGTTGTAGGGGGTCCTGCTGAGGTTGCTGGTCGAAGGTGGTTCTAGCCTCTTCTTCGGCTCCATTGACGCCTATTACCGAAGAAATTTCAGGAGATTCTGGGGCATTTTTCTCCTCTTCCAGGAGAGCAGCGCACCTAGCAAGTTCAGCCTATTTTACCTGCTCATAAAGGAAATCGAAGTCCGCACCTTGATTGTTCTTCCAAAACATGTAAAAGCAGTTAAAGGGGGCTCCTCAGAACCTCTCCAAATTATTGGCATTCTGCTCTTCGAGTAGTTTAACCCGATCCTCCAGTTTGTTGGCCTCCTTCATGTATGCGACCAAATCTTCTTGCAGCTTGACTGCCTCCTTATAGTTGGTCTTAGAGGCTTCCTTGAACTTACCCTTAGCAGCAACAACCTTAGCCAAATATTCTTTGCTCTTCTTCAACTCCTTAGTCAAAACAATAGCTTTGTCCTCAGCGACTTTGGCTTTGGCCTCCAACGTATTGACACTAGCCTCAATCTCCTCGATGCAGTGCCAACTGTTTTTCACGGTCAACAGACCCTGCGAACAATTGAGAAATGAAGTTGTTAGAGCTAATAAAAGGAAATGTTGTTCGACTAAAATAAAATACAGAAAAGAAACATACGTTGATTACTTCATTGAACCCATGAGCAAGGACATGACTGGGTCTCAGCGAAGGGAGAGAAGCAGAGGCCTCTTGGCTGTGGCGGTGCTTGGTTACGTACTGGACTTTATCAATTGTTGAGCTAGAAGCATTGCTCAACAATTCTGTCCCCAAAGATCCTCCCGCCTGGTCGGTGGAGGGCTCAGTGCAAGAAGGAGGAAGAGGGGTAGTTATTCTAGAAGGAATAGAAGATGGAGGGTCTTCTAGTCAAGCCTTTTTTTCTCGAAGGTTCCCCACTGGCATCACCAGAAATTTTCCTACTCGATTTCTTCGAGCTTGCCGGTTTGTCTCCATAGGCATAAATGTCGAGCGCATCGTCGGTTTACATGACTACAAGAAAAACAAACACGTGCAGATATGTCAAGAAATGATTTTTCATGCTAAGGAAACAAATTTAAAAAATTCTAAGTAGTATACCCGAACTATAATTATCGGTCACTACATTATCTAAGGAACTATCGCTACACTCATTATCTACCTCAAATATGTCCAGGCTAAAACTACTGGTCAGAAAATTAAAGTTGCTATCCTTATCAAATAGATGATAAGGGATAGGCAATGTATCTAAAAGTGAAAATTTTGTACCATTCTCGTCGGAGGATTCAAATGTAGAACCAACATATTCAGGTAATTTTTGTTTTCCCCTCCCATGTGGGGGAGGGATATTGGCTGTCGAGCATTGGGGTTGGGCTCTTGAATGGTCGCCCCTGTTGGACGACATCCTTGGGGTTGTGACACATCTTATTATTGTTCAGAGTTTTCTTGTTCTTCAGTACAATCTCTAGTGGCACTCCCCGCAGTCGATTCCCTCACCTCTTGATGAGGCTCTAAAAGGCTGACCACCCTCAGATTGCTTTCCGTGACAAACTCCTTGATGTTTTTTTCTATATGTGTCATGCTGGCTAGGGTTATAGCCCTTATCTCTATCTCTGGAGTTGATTCTGGTCGGTACCATGGACCTAGACATTGTATAAACCAACTAAGAACAAAGAAAAGATAAAAAGCGACTAGGCGAATACCGAACAGAGACTAAAGAATTTACCTCCTCAAGTGAAGGCCATGTTGACTGCGACCAAATCGGTTGTGAGGAAATACTCTTGGAAGTACTTCGCCACATTAGACTTGTAGGTTATGTCACTCAGGAATGTGCGACCAGATTCTTGGTGATAAAAATGGAAGAACCCCGTGTTTCTTTGGTTGGGGTTGGATTTGAGATTGAACAGGTAGTTGATCTCGTGAGGGGTAGGCACAGGCCACTTTTTATGATTGTACAAGATATAGAGTGTTGAAAGTACTCTATATCCGTTGGGAGTTATTTGGAATGGGGCGACCTCGAAATAATTGGCTACCCCTCGAAAAAAGTTGTGCAAGGGCAGAATTGTCCCTGCCTATATGTGATACCTTAACCAGGCGCTAAATGCGCCCCCAGGTACGTTCACCCTTTGGTCGGGTGTAGGTTTGTGTAGAGTAATCCCAGAAAGTCCATACTTCTTGGGATATTTTTCCACCATCCTGGTCGATATGATGCTTGGATGGGTGATGTACCAAGGTACTTTTGTTCCTGGGCCTTCATGTGGACGGGCTTTAGGTTGGATTTTTGGTGGCGCAACATTCAAGGGTTGAGGGTCGTTCAAAGGACCCTCGGTGTTAGCAGTTGGTCGGTTGGTAGGGGAGTTTGTGGTTTTTTTTTCCTATAAGCAATGTGTTTGACACGACCCATGTTTTGTTGTTTCTTTGGAGGATTTTGAGGAAGTTTGGTCGTAGGAATTGTAGGTGGTGCAAAAGGCTCTGGAAAAGGTAGATAAGGTTGTTCCTGATCCTCGAATAGCAGAGCAAGTAGGTCGTTGTCCATTGGTTTGAAAATGTTTCCCTAAAATATCGACATGATGATGTGGCATGTTTAAGAGGCACATGGACAGCACGTGACTGGTTATTGATGAAGATCTGGTCGACCAACGACCAAGGTCTCAAGAGGAAATTAAATATGCTCGATAGGCGCAAGGAATATGCTGAGTAGCAGGAAAAAAAGATGTATGAATGCATGCGACTAGAGTTGCTCGATGAATCGAGACATTCTTAAAAACGATTATGAGTTAGATATTCCCAAGATATTTGATTATTTTTGTATGTAAATATCATTGTTTTTGTTATTATTTGGTTATGGTTGTTACACAAGTTAAGGATGGCCCATATGTACATTCATGAGCCTATAAATAGGACTCATACGATTCATTGATTTCATGCGCAATATTTTGTATTCAGAGAGAACAAGTGCTTTTATACACGATCTTTGTATTCAACGTCAGAACTTATGAAACTTAGTGAACCCTGGTTCGCTAATCTCAAGTTTTGGAGTCTATATCAATAAAAACACTAAGTGGACGTAGGTTATTACCAATCTTTGGGGCCAAACCACTATAAAACCATTGTGTCGTTGACTAAATCGAGGGTCAACACATGGATATCCCTCTAGGATTTGAGGGCATATTCACTAAGGGAAAGGTGTGCAAACTCAAGAAATCCCTTTATGGCCTCAAGCAATCCCCTCGAGCATGGTTTGACAGGTTTACAAAAGTTTTAAAGGGAGATGGTTACACTCAGTGCCAGTCAGATCATACTTTGTTTGTAAAACATCCAGCAGGGGGAAAACTAATGGTGTTAATTGTTTATGTCGATGATATTGTGGTTCCATGAACTTTCATGGAGGAAATTACTCATCTCAAGCAGATGATCTCCAGTGAATTTGAGATAAAGGCTCTAGGACAATTAAGATACTTCCTAAGGATGGAAGTAGCAAGATCTAGCCTAGGCATCTCAGTCACTCAACGAAAATATGTCCTCGACCTCTCACAGGAAACAGGGATGATTGGATGCAAGCCAGTTGACACATCGATGGATCCTAATACCAAACTTGGAGCACAGACAGATGGAATAAAAGTTGATCGAGGAAGGTACCAACATCTTGTGGGAAAATTAATCTACCTAACTCACACTCAGCTTGATATAAGCTTTATTGTAAGTGTTGTTAGTCAATTTCTCAACAATCTCACAGAGGAACACATGGATGTTGTCTATCGAATTCTTAGGTACCTCAAAGGAACACCAGGAAAAGGGCTAATGTTCGAAAAAGCTTTTCACGTGGATCTTAAAATCTACACAGATGCGGATTGGGTAGGTTCTCTCACTAATCGAAGATCCACTTCCAGATACTGCTCCTATATTTGGGGAAATCTTGTATCTTAGCGCAGCAAGAAGCAACAAGTAGTAGCTCGCAATAGTGCTGTAACAGAATTTCGTGCCTTAGCCCATGGAATTTGTGAAGGAATGTGGCTGAAACGCATACTTGATGAACTCAAAATCTACCTTGAAGGCACTATAAATGTTTTCTGTGATAATCAATCAGCTATAGCAATCGTAAAGAATCCAGTCCATCATGATAGAACCAAACATGTCAAAATTGATCGTCATTTCATCAATGAGAAGATTGAAGGCAAGATCATCACCTTGAAGCATGTTCCCTCAAGACAACAAGCAGCTGACATCTTAACCAAAGTTGTCCATCGCCTTAATTTTAGTGAACTCAACTCCAAACTAGGAATGTTTAGCATATATCATCTAGCTTGATGGGGAGTGTAGGATATCAAGCTAGTTATTGGTTGTCAGATGTTGACAGCAAGGAATTTATGTTTCCAATTGATGTTTCAGCTTCCTAGTCTATAGGAATTCCTATTTATTGTATTTATTTTTGAATAAAAAGGGTCTTAGTTGTTTTCTATATATATATCCTAGTTCTATGTTGTAAAAGATAAAGAATACAGAAATAAAAATAATTCTCTAATACCATTTTCTTCATAATTACAAGGTAGGCATGAAAAGCTCAATCGATCCAAGAAAATTTGCCTAAATTCTCTCTAAATTACTAAGGCTCCTAGGGTTTTGCCTCAAGGGAATTATCAAGCCAATTCTAAAAACTTAAACCTTCATGAATACTTAGTTAAATCTAGGGTGAGGGATTTCATGATCAAACTATGTACACTCAATTGGGACACATTCTCACTATGGTTGAATTAGCACCAAAAATTTTAAGTACTAAATGCTGACTAATACACAAGAATTAACAAATATTGCAATTTTTTCTGGCATTTTATCATCGAGCCACCCCACACTTAAACACGATTATTACAAGAATTGATTTCATTTCAACCTAGACTCACAACTCAAGACTCAAACAAAACACACCTAAAACTTAAGAAAATAAAAGAAATTAAGACAACACAATAGCAAGTGTAACAACACCCCCCCCCCCCCCCCCCAAACTTAAGGGAGAGCACTATCCTCAGTGCACAAAAAAAAATAGAAAAACACAATACAAAATAGAACAGAATAAGAAATAAATAGTTATGCTGGAAAATAAAGAAACTCCCTCTACTCAGCGTCCTCCTCTTCTGAAGAGGCATTCCCAGCGGAAGGTTAAGGTGCATGCCACTGTTGGGATTTGTGCCCTTAAAGAAATTGTACTAGACAATGGTTTTAATGAAATAAGTAAATGAATTGAATTATTTTATATATGTAGCTTATGTACTATATTATTGTTAATAATATTAAGTAAATGTCATAAAATTCCCAAGTTCATCTATGTGGTCTCAATCTCATATTGGTATGAGAGGATCGAGGTTGAGATAATGAACTTAAACATTTCGTAGTAAAATAAAGTTATGGAATCTTTAGATTAATTACTGCTAGTATGGTCCGCTAGTATTATGAATACATGTGACCTAGATCCGGGTTACTAGTGTAGTAGAACACTTTAGTGGAGTTACTTTGCATGCTGAGAGTATGTAGAACTAGACCAGATGTGATTTTATAATACTTGTTTAAATACTGTTTCGTAGTATTATAAAACACACCAATTGATGATCATATACAAATTTATCTTAGTCCTGAAGTTACTATGAACTCCTATATATGTCACTTGATCCTTTGATTCATGCGTTATAGTTTGTCAGAATGATCAGGCTAAGAACTATTGTTTTGGGGACTCAATGATGTATATGGCTGGGGACATAGCTTAACATATATGGAATCTATACCGTCTTATATATTGAATGATGATTCCCTATTGGGTTGGCTTTTGGAACTGAAAAGGTTATTGACGTCAAATTCATAATCAAATTATGAATTAACCTTCACTAGTAAAGTCAATGGTACACTAGGAATCAAGATATAATTAAAAGGGTAAAATGGTAATTTTATTCCCACTTAATTATGAATCATCAATAGATGATTAATTTGTATGTAATGATTATATCAATGGACACTTTATGGTTACAATAAAGTACTCAGTAAATATATGTCTTTAATTCTCAAGAGTTTAGTCTCATATTTATAGTGGAATAATCATGAGATTAATAAATATGATTATTGAATCAAAGAGTTTTGGTTAATAATCTTTTATTTATTGGAACTTGGAATTATTGGTCCATAGGTCCCTGGGGTGGCTCTATCAACACTAATCAAGGTAAGAGTTGATACAAGGGTTAAGTTGTGAATGAGCTATTTGAGATAATATTTATTCTTCGGGATGAATATGCAATTATGTGATAATTGAAGTTACACAATTTATTATTGCATTTGTGCAATTTTCAAAATTGTGTGGAAATAAAGTAAGTTGACTTTAATCAATTATTTTATTTAAGTGTAAATAAATAAATATGGATAGTCAAAATTGGTTTTGATTATTATATTTATTTAATTAATAATAAGATGATAATGGAAATTCAATTTTTTAATTTTGAATTTTGAAATTTAAGTTGTTATATTTTTCTTAAAAAGATGATACCTTATTTGGATATCTAATTATTAATTAATTAAAATAAAAACACATGAAAAATCAAAATCCCATATTTCAGGAATAGGCCACACGCATAGGGCTTGGACTACTCTATCGTGTGGCACATCTGATTTTATCACATATTAGCTTTTTATTTTTATTTTTAATTAATTGATAAAACATTTTTAAAGGGGTTTTAAAATAGAATGTTGTATTTTTGCCTACTATCATTATTATTATTATAAAATATGATTTATTTTATTATTATTATTATTATGGTAATAATGCCTGTATATTCTATATGATAGAAAATAGAAACAACAAGTTTTTAATAGAGAAGAAAAAACTATCATCTTTTTCACAAAAGCAAAAATCTTTTCTCTCTAGCCTATAATCAAAAGTCTCATGTGTTGAGAATACTTTTGATTCACAAAATTAATCCTTGTTCTCTATGTGCCCACCCATATCTTGAGGTGTAGAGAACGTTTTGGAAGATCTAGGTGTGAGTACTTCAAGCGAGGATAGGAAGAACGAAACATATACGAAAAGATTCAAGGATTCTTGATAGGCTACAAGAAGTAAATAATTTCGTATTATTTTTTCATATTCTATTATATATTGATTAACATATTGCATATTAAAATATCCTCATATAAAGTTGTTTATATCAAAAAATTTGTTGTATACCATTACCGCAACTTTCGCTGCGCACTAGGAACCGTTCCTAACAATTGGTACCAGAGCCATCTTTAATCCTTGCTTATGTTAATTACTGCATGGGTATCATATGCATTTTTATATTATGTGTAATTTATGAATGGATGGATGTTTGTGTATGAATCATTTATGTTCGCAAGGGTTGGTTTTCATGGTGTTTTTGGGTTAGGAAAAGTTCTTAAATTTTCTAGATATACAAAAAAATTGTAAGCCATTTTGGGGCATAGGAATTTTGTAATTTATTTATTTAAATTCTGGATAAAAAAAAATTGTAATGGCCCGAGCCCTGAGCACGAATTCTGAGGCCCAAGTCGCTGCCCCACACCACGTCAAGCCACTGTCTGCGTGCAGTGCCCCTGCGCCTGTGTCTAGTGTCACGGGCGGGCTATTTGGGTATTCCAACTAGACGGAACGTGCGGCACTTGCAAACTCTTCAAGCTAGCAAGTCAGCCTACAACACACACCTACAGGCAAACAAACTCAGCGGTTAGCCACATACACATCTTGGACATGCAACGAGCAATAACGAAGTATGAGCAAGCACAAAGCAAGTCATTCCTAGGAACGTCCACACAACACAAACCACACAACAAGGCAAGTGGCACACAATGGCCCAACAAAGATAACAAACAAGTAACACATAAGCAACAAGGAAGCACAAAGGGGCAAGTATGGATAAATGTTATTTCATTAATATATAACCTTGATAGGGCAAGGGAGTACACAACTTTGGTCCCTATCTGCTGATGGCCATTGTGCTTCCCTAAGTCACCAGGTCACCTCCCCCTAAGGAGCCTTCTAGGGAAATAAAGTCTTCCTAGGAACATATATGATTTTTGTCTGGGAGACATATGCAATATTACAAAACTGCCACTACCCTATCCCATGAGGTTGCTTGGTGCAAGACTTGACTAATGATCAAGCACCAAGGCATGCTCATTACAAAAATGGCCCCATGTGGGTGTGCCAAAGGGGTAGCACGCCACTCTCCCCCACTCAATTCTTCGGCGTCCTCGACGAAGTAGCTTGTAGATCTTCAATCTTCTGCATGAGCTTCTTCAAGTCTTCCACCCTCTCCCAGCTGATCTCGTCATCTGCGAGCCCCTTCCATTTTACCAGATACTCTTTGTGCTTTTTACGGTCAGTGGTGACCGTTCTTTCCGCCAGGATTTCTTCAGGTTGACGCTTGCTCCTTGGCTGAATGATGACTCCTCCTCTGGTTGTCTGGTTACGCTCTGGATTTTTTGGATCTTCATGATACGGCTTCAAGTTGCTGACGTGAAGGACCTGGTGTATCTTCATCCAAGCAGGTAGGTCGGCTTTGTAGGAAGTTAGGCCAACTTTTGAGATGATTAAGACCGAACCCTCGTACTTGCGAATGAGTCTGATGTCTTTGTCCCCTCGGAATCTCAACTGTTCGGGCCTCAGCTTGATTAACACTAAGTCACCTGCTTTGAACTCCAGTGGTCTGCGCTTCTGATCTGCCCACTTCTTCATTCTTCTTAATGCTTTTTCTAAATAAGCTCGGGCAATCTCTGTCATTTTCTTTCAGTCTTTTGTGAAGTGAAAGGCTCGCGGGTTCCGACCACGATATTCGTCCACTGTGTGGGGCAACAGTGGTTGTTGTCCATTAACAACTTCAAAAGGGCTCTTATTCGATGAAGAACTCTTCTGAGAGTTGAAGCAAAATTGAGCTACATCGAGTAGTTGCGGCCAATTCTTCTGATTGGCATTGACAAAGTGGCGCAAGTACTCCTCCAACATCCCGTTGAATCTTTCTGTCTGCCCATCTGTCTGCGGATGGTAGCTCGAGGAAATGTTCAATTGTGACCCCAAGAGATTGAATAGTTCGGACCAAAAGGTCCCAGTGAATCTTCCATCTCGGTCACTAACGATGTTCTGGGGCACTCCCCAATATTTGACAATATGCTTGAAAAATTGTCTGGCTGTCTCTTCTGTCGAACAGTACTTCGACACTGGGATGAATGTTGCGTACTTCGAGAATCTGTCCACGACCACCAAGATCGCACTTAAATCCCATGTCTTCGGAAGACTGGTGATAAAGTCAAGCGACACATTTTCCCATGGTTGGCTTGGGACTCGCAAGGGCTCCAACAAACCAGGTGTCTTGTTCCTATCGACCTTGTCTTGCTGGCAGACAAGATAGGTCTTGGTGTACTCCACTACATCATCTCACATTTGTGGCCAGTAGTACCCCTGCTTCAAGAGTGCGTGGGTTCTCTGCCACCCTGGATGACCTGCCCACAGGGTGTCATGACACTCGCTTAGTAATGTCCTTCGCAAATCTCCAACTTTCGGAACATACAAGCGCCCCCCTTTAGCCCACAGAAGATCATCCTCCACCCAGAACTGGCGAGTCTTGCCTTCTTTTACGAGCTTCAGGATGGTCCTGACAACTGGGTCTTTCTCCAGGTTTTCTTTGATGCGTTCCTTGAGTGGAGTGTTCACCACGCTAGCCGACAAACTAGCCAAGATCTTTAGAGTCACCAACTCCACTTTGCGACTCAAGGCGTCAGTTGCCTGGTTCAAGCGTCATGCCCTGTGCTCAAAACGGAAGTCGAATTCTGCCACAAACTCCTGCCATCGAGCCTGCTTAGGGGTCAGTTTCGGCTGAGTAAGGAAATGACTCACAGCAGCATTATCCGTCTTCACCACGAACTTTGAACCCAGCAAGTAATGCCTCCATACTCGCAAGCAATGTATAACTGCGAGGAGCTCCTTCTCCTGGGTAGTATACCTCCTCTCAGCTTCAGACAGCTTGCGGCTCTCATATGCGACCGGGTGGTCTTCTTGTACTAGTACCCCTCCCAGAGCATAATCTGATGCATCTGTCTGTACTTCGAAGGGCTTGCTAATAGTTGGCAAGGCAAGAACAAGATCCTTCACCATGGCTTCTTTCAAACTCCTGAATGCTTCAACACACTTGTCAGTCCACGCCCAAATCACACCCTTTTTCAGAAGCTCGGTCAAGGGTGTCGCCCTTCTTGAGTAGCTGTCCACAAATTGTCTATAGTAGTTGGCTAGGCCCAAGAAGGAGCGGAGTTCTTTCACATTTGTGGGGGCTTTCCATTCCTAGATTGCCCTCACCTTCTCCAGATCCATACGAATTCGGCCACGTTCCACAACGTGGCCTAAGAACTTGATGCTCTCCTGTGCAAACGAGCATATCTCGCGCTTCACATATAGCTTGTTCTCTCTCAATTTTTGAAACACTTGAGCCAAGTGTTCTTGATGCTCTTCAATCGTGGCACTATAAACCACGATATCATCCAAGTACACCACCACGAACTTATCTAGATACTCGTGGAATACTTGGTTCATCAGTGTACAGAAAGTAGCAGGTGCATTTGTTAACCCAAACGACATTACTCGAAACTCAAATGCTTCGTATCGAGTAACACACATTGTCTTTGGTTCATCCCCATCTGTAATCCTCACCTGATAGTAGCTCGATCTCAAGTCCAACTTTGTGAAGTATTTGGCTCCACTTAGCTGGTCGAACAAATTAGTGATTAGAGGGATGGGGTAGGTGTTGCGAACTGTCACCTTGTTGAGAGCCCTATAGTCAATGCACAGTCTCAAGCTCCCATCGTGCTTCTTCTGGAATATCACAAGGGTGCCAAATGGCACCTTCGACGGTCTGATGAAGCCTGCCTCCAATAACTCTTTTAATTGCTTCCTCAATTCTTCTAGCTCAGGGGGTGCCATTCTGTATGGCGCTTTTGTTGGAGGTTTCGCTCCGGGCACCAGCTCTATCTGGTGATCAATCCCCCTCTTTGGTGGCAAGGCTTTGGGGAGTTTATCTGGCATCACGTCCCCATACATCTTTAAGACCCTCGTAATTTCTAATGGAATAATTTCTTCCACTACTTCTTCGAACACGGTGGGTACAGCTACATAAGTGGGCTCCTGCTTCTTCACACCCTTCTTGAACTGTAAAGCTGATAGAAGCTTCACACCAGGGAGTGGTTTCACCTTTGTAGGCACCATTGACGGAGTCTCTCCCATAATGAGTAAGCTTCCAGTGGTAGGCATTGGAATGGCACCTTTCTCGGTTAGAAAGTCCATTCCCAAAACTACATCGAAGTCGTCCATATGGACGACCACCAAGTCAGTCTGCCCCTCCCACGTGTCGATTCTCACTTTTACCCCTTTAGCCACGTCAGTTATGGCCAAGGCTTTGGAGTTGACCGCTTTCATGCGGCCTGCATCTTTCTCCAGCTTCAGTCCCAGTCGCTTTGCTTCAAGTTCAGAGATGAAGTTGTGGGTGGCGCCAGTATCAATCATCACGCTTTTGGCAGGCTTGTCATTGATAGTGGCATCCACAAACATTAGCCCTTTCCCCAGGGTCTTCTTCCCTTTCTTGCCATGCTTCTTGAGAGCGTTCAACAGGCGGACAGCACCCATGTGCGCGTACTCTTCATCTTCCTCTTCTCCTTCGCCCTGTTGGTCCTGGCCAGTGAGGGCATTCAGCTGGCCCCTGTAAGGGAAAACTTCCGACTTATGTGGGCCTTTGCAAAGCCAACAAGCTAGCGGCTTCCTCCCTGTAGCAGCATCTGTCCCACTGGAATAATTGGACTCAACTGTCCTCTTCTCTCCCCCACTCTTACCCTGCCAGGACTTCCCAGACTTCTTACTCCCAGCGCTACTTGAACTGGTTGGAGGAGTAGCCCTTTTCGGCAAGCTGCTCTCCGGAGTGTAATCTGTTAAGCGTTCGGCAACAGCTTGAGCGGTGGCCAGATCAGACACACGTTGTCTTTGAAGTTCTTGTTTGGCCCACGGTTTCAGTCCCTCGAGGAAGCAGAAGAGCCTGTCCGCTCAGGACATGTCCTTTATATCGAGCATCAGTCCCGAAAATCTCTTTACATATTCTCGGACTGTCCTGACTTGTTTGAGCTCTCTTAACTGGCGACGAGCTATGTAAGCGACATTTTCTGGCAGAAATTGCGTCTTTAATTCTCTCTTCAGGTCTGCCCAAGATGTGATGGTGCACCTGCCATTCTCTATCTCATCATACTTGGTCCTCCACCACACCTTGGCATCCCCCGACAAATACATGGTAGCCATGGCGACCTTTCCATCTTCCGAATCGGCCCGCACGACTCTAAAGTAATGTTCCATGTCGAAGAGGAAATTCTCCAAATCCTTTGCGTCTCTGGCCCCATTATAGGGCCTCGGCTCGGGTACTTTGGCTCGGCCATACTCCATACCTATCGGCCCTGTTGCAGGGGCATTCCCAACCGCTCGCATGGTCAGATTTACCTTGGCAGATAGCTCAGCCATTTCTTCTCTAAGCACGCCAACTGCCTCCATGCAGTCTTCCGTCGTGTCATTTATGGAAACTTCTTGTTCCTTCAGCATGCGTTCCACTGCCGCGATGCGCTCTTCCCACCGAGGGGAAACAGAAGTACTTGTTGGAGTGTTTCTTTTCTCCAACGCGATAATTCTAGATAGGAGAACATCATTCTCCTTTTCCAACGCAGCTATGCGATTGTTTGCATCAGACGATCCCGAGTCCTGACTTGCAGAGGAAAGATCCCTGACCCTCTCGTCCAGGCCATCTAGTTCCCCTAACCGCTTCTCAAGAGCTTTGATCCTCTGAGTGTTGCTCACCATAGTGTGTTTTGCCAAGCACTTTCTAACTTGGCTCTGATACCAACTGTCACGGGCCGGCTGTTTGGGTATTCCAACTAGACGAAACGTGCGGCACTTGTAGACTCTTCAAGCTAGCAAGTTAGCCTACAACACACACCTACAGGCAAACAAACTCAGCGGTTAGCCACATACACATCTCAGACATGCAACGGGCAATAATGAAGTATGAGCAAGCACAAAGCAAGTCATTCCTAGGAACGTCCACACAACACAAAGCACACAACAAGGCAAGTGGCACACAATGGCCCAACGAAGATAACAAACAAGTAACACATAAGCAACAAGGAAGCACAAAGGGGCAAGTATGGATAAATGTTATTTCATTAATATATAGCCTTGATAGGGCAAGGGAGTACACAGCTTTGGTCCCTATCTGCTGATGGCCATGGTGCTTCCCTAAGTCACCAGGTCACCTCCCCCTAAGGAGCCTTCTAGGGAAATAAAGTCTTCCCAGGAACATTTATGATTTTTGTCTGGGAGACATATGCAATATTATTACAAAACTGCCACTACCCTATCCCATGAGGTTGCTTGGTGCAATACTTGACTAATAACCAAGCACCAAGGCATGCTCATTACAAAAATGGCCCCATGTGGGTGTGCCAAAGGGGCAGCACGCCACATCCAGCGCCCCTATGCCTGCGTCCAGTGCCCTTGCGCCTGCATCCAACACTCATGCGCACTTGAGTCTGCAACTCCTGCGCACCTGCACCCCGTGCCCTTGCTAGCCGCAGCCCAACCATGGACACACCCATTAAGGTTTGTGTCATGCAAATCCTAATGGATGTGTAATTATCCATTTGAGCATGTTTAAGCCCAATATAATTAAAAGTGTTTTAATTATATATTTTTAGTTAATTGTGATGAGTCTGAATTCCATTTGGGCCTCAATAACTTGTTGGGTATTAAAACCCAAAGTTTTATTATTTTAAATTTGTTTAAAATAATTAGAAGGTTATTTAACTCATAATGGTTAATTAAAATGGTAATGGCCGAAAGACTAAAAGAGAAGGACCAGGATCAAAGGAGTTGCTCTTTATTTGGCCTTAGTTAGTTTAATTATTTTTGTGTATTTTTTTGCAAGTGTTGTAATTTTCTAGAAATACCCAAAACACCCAACCCGCATTTAATTATTTATTTGCTTGAACATGATTAAATTGTTTAATACTTTATCACGCATAATAACATGCCATACATATTACCCACACAGTATATATTAAGCATGCATTTTTATTTAGAATCATGCTTAGGATTGATTATATGTTTTTATTTGATAACTCATATAATTAATTTAGTATTAATTAGTTAAGATGGTAAAAATAATTTAAAGTTGTTTATTTTCTTATTTAATAAAATTATTTTATTAAATAAAATGGTATTCTATTTTTTTTTTTTAAAAAGCAAAATAAAATCTAGGGCACGATTATTTATTTTGCATTATTGGATTAGTATTTATTAGAATATCATATGGTAAAATTAATTTAATTAGTTTTACAACCAAATTGAAAAATATTGATTTTGAGAAAAACACAATTTTAAAATAGTGAGTGAGAGAGGGAATTATGACAATAAATCTCATGGTCTCCATTATTGGTTGAACACCGAGAGGCATAGGAAGGGCCTCGTGTCGCCTCCGTTTGCAACCTCCCTAAGGAAAGGCTTCTGAATATGTTTATATTATCTCAAGGTTGACTTCTCATATGAGAATAAGATTAGTGATGTATTTCAAGTTTGACTGACCCTAAGACACACTCTTGAGTTAAGTCATTGATCGAAAAATAATGGGTTACACTCCGAAGATGTATCTAGGCTTTCGAGTGCGACTAGTACATCTTGACCAAACTAACAGTAATTCATAAGTCAAAGAGAAAAAGGAGTTTTTAAGTTTTCACTTATGGAGTTGAGATCTTGTCTCAAGGTTAATTTGTGATTAGTCTGACCTACCCTAAGGCAGTCCATTAATTTTCAAATTAATCTATCGTGGACTAGTAATTAATTTTGTGTGTGTTATTTTATGTGTTGCATTCATGCATCATATTTATTATTCCAAATATAAAGTGATATTTATTATATGTATTAATTCATTATATTTTATTTATTTAATTTTCAGCTGCTTTACTTGCTAAATCCAAACCCTGTAACTGCTTTACTTGCTAATGAAAAACTGACTGGTGATAACTACATGAAATGAAAATCAAACATGAACATTGGTTTCATATGTGAAAAACACATGTGTTGTCGTTAATGAGGAATGTACTGAGGTTCCTGCTCTCACTGCTAGAGAAAAGTATGACAATTGGATCTTATCTAACAATAAGGCTAAATGTTATATGCTTGCTAGTATGAGTGATGTGCTCAGAAAGAAGTTTGAAATTGTTGAAACATCCTATGAGATTTGGGAATCTCTACAAGGCATGTTTGGTCAGCAATCTGACAAGTGCAGACACGATGCTACTAGAAGCTTCATGAATATGAAAATGAAGAAAAATGTTTATGTCAGAGAACATGTCCTAGACATGATCAGCATATAGCACGATGCAGTAATCCATGGTGCGACCATTGATGAGAGAACTCAAGTAAGTGTGATACTTGAATCTCTCACACCAGCTTTTGCAGCATTCACTACCAACTATGTTATGAACAAGTTGGAGTACAATATGACCCAACTGATGAATGAGTTGCAAACTTTTGAGTCTCTAAACAAAAATTCCACTAAGGTTCAGGTGGAAAATGTTGCTGAAACCAATCCTTCCACTTCAAATGGTAATTCAAAGAAAAGGAAGGGTGGCCAAGGAAAGGTCAAGAAAAAGGACAAACAACCAGAGAATACCAATAAGTCTTCCAAGAAGAATAATTCTGCAAAGAACTCCAAAAAGAAGGCACCGAAAGGAACATGCTTTCATTGTGGAGTTAACGGTCATTGGAAAAGGAATAGTCTTAAGTACCTGGCTGAACTGAAAGACAAAAAGAATGGTAAATTTGATTTACTTTTTATAGAATCTTGTTTAGTGGAAGGTGATTTTTCATCTTGGATAGTTGATTCCGGAGCCACTAACCATGTTTGTTTTTCTTTGCGGATTCTTAGTGCTTCAAGGAAGCTGGCTCATGGAGAGGTGACCATGAGAGTTGGAAGTGAACATGAGATCTCGATAGCTTAAGTTGGAAAATCTCGCCTAGATTTTGATAACAATAAATTTATTGTGTTGGACAATGTTTATTTTATTCCTAGATTTACTAGAAATTTAATTTCCTTATCAAAATTGCATGAACAAGGTTTTAATATTTCTTTTAATAATAATTTGATTGTTATTTCGAACTATGGTTTTGACATTTGTTCTGCAAAGTCTGAAGGTGGACTTTACAAGTTAAAGTCCAATATCGAGCATGTTTATAATTCTGAATTATTTAAAACTGCAAATCCTAGATCTATTAAAAGACAAAAGACAGATTCTGATAGTGAAACATATCTGTGGCATTTGAGATTGGGACATATTGGTCTAAACATAATTAACAGACTAACAAAGGATGGTCCTTTAAGAGAATTATCTATTGGTTCTCTCCCAGTCTGTGAATCCTGCCTAGAATGCAAAATGACCAAGAGACCTTTCTCTGCCAAAGGATCAAGAGCCACAGAACCACTTCAACTTGTACATACGAACATTTGTGGTCCACTAAATGTCCAAGATAGAGGAGGTTATGAATATTTCATCACTTTCATTAACAATTTGTAGATGTAGATGTGATTTCCTACAACTGATTAGATGGGCACCAGCAACCTGTCAAGAACAAAGAGAGAGAGAGAGAGACGAGAGTTCAATTGGGAGCACTGGTGGGGTGTCAGCAAAAGGGAATCTGACGCTCAAGTTAGTCAGATTGTAACGAAAGCCAATTAAAAGTAATAAAACTATGATATAAATAATGAAATGGTAATGGATGGATGAGTAATGGACTTATTAGAGTGACGGTGGCGACGACGGTAGAATTTAACGATCAGGTCAAGTCCGGTTGGGTCAGACCAGGTTGACTGATTCAACTTGCTTGCCTGGATCGCCTGGAGAGAGTAGTACTTCGTTTCAGTAAGAGAGTGAAGTAGAGTGAAAAATGGTTATTAGATGTCCTGTTCTCAACCCCTGAGGGTCTTATTTATTGTTCTCCTATTCGTTCCGTTCTCCTTCCCTCTATCTGCCCGTCTGATCCGTTCTTAGTGGTTATTCTCCGATCTTTAAGGGAAGAAGAGCGTGTACTTTGACTGTTTCAATTTCCCTGGCTAACTAAATGCGTCCAGACTCTGTCCTGGGTACCAGCTGGCCCGTTGGATGGTTTATCCAATATGTGTGAGCCCATTTACATTGGTTTGGGGGTTGTTAGCTTTTTTGGGCCTGGCGAATTAGTCTAGCTGACTAGTTGGGCTTTAATTTGTAGACAAATTTGGTCCACTATAGTTTATCCCTCACTCTCTAGTTAGAATTCATTCTAGCTAGAGAGTTTATAATATCGATTTCTAGGAATCACAGGACCTTTAAGGCTACCTGGCCGAGCCGGACGAATGTCAGAGTGGCCGAGTAGCCTGGTGGCCGCGTGGCTTGGTGGCCGATTGGCCATAGTGGCCGAGTGGCTTGGTGGCCAAGTGGTCGAGTGGGCTGAGTGCTCCTCTAGGATGGCCGAGTGACTCGCGCGCTTGGGCCGAGTGGCCTGCCGATGAGGTTGTATGTCTGGGGGAAATGGCCGAGCGGGCTGAATGCTCCACCTAGGTGGCCGAGTGAGTGTCACGCCTGGGCCGAGTAACCTGCCGAGGAGGTTGTAAGCTAGGGAAAGACGGCTGAGTGGGCCGAGTGCTCCTCCGAGGTGGTCGAGTAACTCGCGTGCTTGGGTCGAGTGGCCTGCCGAGGAGGTTGTGCACTTGGGAGAGATGGCTGAGTGGGCCGAGTGCTACGCCGGGGTGGCCGAGTGACCACGCGCTTGGGCCGAGTGGCCTGCGGAGGAGGTTATGCACTCGCGAGAGATGGCTGAGTGGGCTGTGTGCTCCTCCGGGATGGCCGAGTGCTCCGCCGGGGTGGCTGAGTAACTCGGGTGCTTGGGTCGAGTGGCTTACCGATGAGGCTGTGTGCCCGGGGGAGATGGCCGAGCAGGCCGAATGCTCCGCCTGGGTGGCTGAGTGGCCTACTTCTCCTGAACTCCATATGTCTCTGAATCTTTAGGTGTTCCTTAGGGGAAGTTGAATCACTTTTGGTAGGGCCACCTGATGGTTGACATTTGGCACCCATTTGGTGGAGTTATATGCCTATATAAGGGGAGTTTGTTTTTTCACCCCTGTATTCATTTGAGGAAGGCTTGGAGGGGAGGTGCAAGGTGTCGAATGGAAGAGCTCTTCAAGAGGTAAGTGTTTTCCTTTTTGTTTTCCTTCGAATGTTCTTATGCATGTTCTTTGTGTTCTTTGTGTTAGGTTAGGTAATTCAAACTGTTATTTTTGTTTGATCCTGTAGATTTTCCATTTGTGTTTGATCTGGTTGTAATGGCGGCAATTGCATTTTTTTTGTTTATCCATTTTGGATTTGTGTATGTCTGATTCATGTGTTTCCGCTCCTCTAGCCGAGTGGCCTATCTGACTGATTAGTAAAGACTCATAGGCTAACTGACTACTGTCTAACTGATTACATTGTAATTTGATTTGGTATAATAGTCTGTTTTCCTTGTTTCATCGTATGTTTTTTATGTTAGGTCCGTTGGTATCTTGTTTTTTCTTAATTGAGCCTTAATGAGTGGTCTGTCTAACTGATTGATGGTTCTTAATTGCGTATCTAGCTTAATGTTCTTCATGTCTTTTTTGTGTTCCTTCAAGCTTAGTTGTTGTTTTGCTTTAGGTGATCAGCTCATTATGTCTACAAGTAGGTGCGATAGTCATGCTGACTCAGTCATTCGACTGTCTTGTTCATTTAGTGGAGAAGATTTTAGTTCTCACTTTCAGAGTTCTGCTGAGATGGTTGATTGCAACAGAGTTACAGTAGTAGAATTGGGGGGTCATCCTTTAGGTGATGTTACTGGAAGGGGAATAGATTCTAATGAACCTATTGATGGTGGTATGCCGGGTTCTGGTAGTATTCTTAGTTCTAATCCTAGGTCTTTGATAAGTTTAGGTGAATTGCCCTATCTTCGTCATTATTATGAGATTCCGATTACCATCAGTCTGCATGCTCCTGCTAAGGTAAAATGGCCTAGCTGGCACTTACCTGGTTGGGTGCGTCTGTATGAACTCCCCTTTAGGGAAGGGTTTCGGTTTCTTATCCCCCGATTAGTGGTTGAGCTGTGTGAATACCATGAGATCTCACCTGGACAACTAATGCCAAATTCATGGCGGGTTTTGATGTCTCTCGAAGTCCTCTGTGAAAGACACAACATAACGTTTGGGGTGGTTGACTTGTTGAGAGCTTACTATTTGAAGGCACATCTATATGACAAGGGTAGTACCAGTTAACGACCAGGGGGAAGGACCCTCCTCTAATTATTAGTTTGAAGAGTGGAGATAAGAGGTGGAAGGACTGTTACTTCTTCGTCCCTTTCATTTCGTTGGGGTTACCTGCTGATAGTAGGATACCTTGCTCATGGTCTCCTGTGTGTGAGTCTTTTATGCTTGCCTATTAATCTGTTTCTTTGCATATTCTTGTTTTTTGTTGATACTTCTATTATTTTGCAGGTAGACTTCAAGGGAGTCTTCCGGTCGGGTCAAGATTATTCTTGCTATTCCAGAGGCGGAGCGTGAGTGGAGTGATATGTTGTCTGAATCGAGTCTCTGTCAGAGTTCTTTGTGGCATTCTGTTGAAAAACTCCCTGAAGGTATTCCTCTTGCTCGTATTGTGTTTATCAAGAGAAGTTTAGAAGTCTTGGGATATACTCCCAATTTGTTGACTAAGTTGACGACAAATGAGCGGTTGTTTGCAGACATAGCTATGCCTCGACCCTTTACACTTCCTCTAACTGGTTCCAATGCCTTGGAACATTTATGTTAAGCAAAGAAATCATCCGTTGAGAGCTTTGATGCTGATAGAGATGTCATCGCACCTCCTGTTGATCCTCCTGTTTTGACGCGGAGTCAGACGAGAAAGAAGAAGAAGGTTGTACAGGCTGAGTCTTCTGACCCGTTTAGTAACGTTGTTGCCCTTTCATTCCCTTCTAATGTTGTCGCTTATAGTGGGATTGGGCCTCACTTAGGAGAGATCGACAAGCTGCTGTGGCCTGAAGATGCTCAAAGGATGGAGCAAGTCGGTATGGATGGGTCAATTAACACTATTGTTTCCCATTTGTTCTAGGTATGGTGATTTCCCTTAGGTTCTTTTGTATTGACTAGTTGATATCTCGTGTTGTCTTACAGATTTTGCAATTTTTCAGGGTTTATAGGGGGTCATTTGGCTGAAGAAGAAGATCTAGTCCTTAATGGCAACTCTGAAGGAAGTAAGAGGTCAGAGAAATGACCTTCAGGGTGAAGTTGGTCGGCTGAAAGATTCCAAGAAGGAGTCTGATCAACTTATAGCTGACTTAAAGATTCAACTAGAATCTAAGGAAGTTGATGCCGAGAAGCTGAGGGTGACTCTTCGTCAAGTTGATGTCTTGAAAGCTGAGGTAGCTTCGTTGGCGAATTGGATGTTAGTGATTAGGTTGGAGGCTGAGATCTAGTGTCGTGATGTAATAGCCAGTGAGTTTTGAGATGGTAAGACTGATAGCTAGGATTTTCTTAAGTACATTGCGTATTTTGAGGAATTGGAGAGGATGAGAGTTGAAGAGACGAACCTCGCCGAAGAGTTAGCCACTTTTTTTGGCGTCATGACTACTCATGACCTAGTTGCGGATGACTGACTCCTCCTTTGTTCAAGTTCTCTGTTGGGGGATGACTGAGTTTATCCATCTTATGTATTTTTAGTTGTTGTATGGACTTTTCTATATATTTTTTTATTGTATCCTGACTAGTTGTAGCTCATGTTAGCGTTCTATGTTGTATCAGATGCCGGTTGGTTGTATGACTTATGAAGTATTAGTATCTTATTCCCCCCAATCTAAGTATGAAGTTACTTAGTCAGTTTATGCTTAGATTTGTTATTTGATATGTTTGTAGTGTATGTAAAAAAAAAATGGTTGTGATAGGGGGCTGCACTCCGTGGAGCTGCCTACATACCCTTTGTAGAGATCAAGCCCAAATGTAGTTCTGACACTTCATGCATGACAATGTCAGTATGTTGCTTGAATGAAGATCTCGTGAGATCATTGATGAAAGAAAATGAAAGGAGACTAGATTGAGTTAAAAGTGATACTGCTTTAAGTGGATATCGTTCCAGCTGTTGTTGATTTCATGTCCCTCTTTAGTTTATAGCTTGTATGCTCCTTGTCTGATTACCTTTGTGATCAGGTAGGGACCTTCCCATGTCGAGGCGAGCTTACCTGCTCCTGCTTCCTTAGTGTTCTGGAACACTCTTTGTAGTACCCAATCTCCTACTTTGAATGTCCGAGTGCAGATGTTCTTGTTGTAATGTCTAGCTATGCTTCATTGATTGGCTGAGACTCTTAAGAGTGCTTTGTCCCTTCTTTCGTCGATGGTGTCGATTTCATGGTACATGTTTTCCCAATTTACTTCATCTGTCGTCAGCTCATATCTGGCTGTCAGAACTTCACTCTCGGTAGGGATGACTGCCTCCATCCCGTAGGCTAATGAGAAAGGTGTTTCTCCCGTCAAA
This sequence comes from Humulus lupulus, assembly GCF_963169125.1. Taxonomy (NCBI): domain Eukaryota; kingdom Viridiplantae; phylum Streptophyta; class Magnoliopsida; order Rosales; family Cannabaceae; genus Humulus; species Humulus lupulus. Next base: position 171,564,261 of record NC_084797.1, read on the forward strand.
GTCCTGGTTATGGTTCGGTAGGACCAAAGGACTCCTGGTAACTCATCAGCCCATTTTCCCTTAGCTTTTTCAAGACACTTCTTGATGTTGTTCATGATAGTCTTGTTGGATGACTCTGCTTGTCCATTTGCTTGGGGATACCTTGGCGTGGAGAAGTTGAGCTTGATATTCCAAAATTTGCAGAAGTCTTGGAAGTCAAAACTGATGAATTGAGAGCCATTTTCCGTTACGATCTCTTTCGTTACTCCATACCTGCAGATTACATTCTTCCAAATGAAACCATTTACTTCTTTATCTCTGACTTAGTGGAATGAGTCTGCTTCGATCCACTTGCTGAAGTAGTCCGTTATTGCAAGCATGTACACCTTCTGTCCTGGTGCGGTTGCAAGTTTGCCTACTATGTCCATCCCCTATTTCATGAATGGCCAAGGGGATGTGATTGAGATGAGATGCTCTAGAGGTTGGTGGGATATTTGAGCAAACCGTTGGCATTTTTCGCATCGTCTTGCATAGTCGGAGGAGTCTGCTAGCATAGTTGGCCAATAGTAGCCTTGTGTTAGGGCACGGTGCGCCAAGGTTCATCCTCCAGAGTGATCGCCGCACTCTCCTTCATGCAACTCAGCCAATATGTATTTGGCCTCTGGAGGGTTAATGCATTTCAAATATGAACCAGAAAAGGAACGTTTATAGAGTTTACCTCGTATAATAGTGAAGCGGGCTGATTGAGCCTTGACCCGACATGCTTCATTCTTGTCTTCAGGAAGTATGTCCTGCTCCAAGTACTCAACTATTGGAGTCATCCATGTTCGATTGTTAGAGATGTCACTAACTTGCTATTCTTCATCTTTCCAGACAGCTGGCCATTAGAGATATACTACAGGAATTGTCTTGGGGTCAGTTGTCTGGATGGAGGATCCAAGGTTCGCTAATGCCTCCGCATGATTGTTCTCCTGTAACGCCCTACTACCTTAGACTCGTTACTAAGTGTGTTTAAAATGTGCAACTAACTCGCTAAACGAGGTTTTTAGAACAAAAGTGTGATTAAACAGAAAGTCAATGCTGTAATCTTTAAAAGTACTCTATTTCATTAAAAGTTCCAAAAGTTTAACATTTGGGATCCCAAAGTACAGTTTATAAAACATTTATAACTCAAAATGGGTTTGCAGGCGTCTAATTATCGAAAACATAGTTTAATACAATCGTTTCTCAAAATGCCCCCAACCAAAGCAGTCGGACAGGCCAAACATGTACGCGCCGCCCCACGCTCTCCGTACTCATGGCTGGTTGACTTTCTCCTTGCCCTTACCTGCAACACAGAGCACCTGTGAGCCGAAGCCCAGCAAGAAAACGCTCACAGCACATAACATATGTATATCATACAACCACTATAGCAGATAACTCACAGATAAACAGATAGTCCATAAGATTTAAACACATATACGGCCATGCCCTCCCAGAAGCGTTACCAAAGCCTGGGTTCTCGGTCCACACTGTAAGGATATCCCATGTATCCATTGGGGTCTCACCCTAACCATAAGCACTCCATGTTCTAAGTGATATTCCCGGCCCCACTGCCGTTCTCGGCCCTTCGCCGTTCTCGGCTCCTTTGCCATTCCCAGCTCCTTTGCCGCTCATTCTACTATATCCACACATATAGCATACTTAAACAGCATTCAAGCATATAATAATTCAATCAAAGTTACACCCTAAAAATAATGCAATCTAGGGTCGTGCCCTGCAACAACACTATGGGCCCACGCCCTGCTCTACGGGTGCCACAGTTTTCTTACCTGTATCTCAAGCTTCACAATGCACCAAAGCCACGAGCACGGTCCTCTAACCCGAGCCTCTCCGAAGACCTAGTCAAACACATATAAAACATCCTTTAATACCAACCAATCGAAAACCACTTCCCGGGACCAATCCCATACTCTCGGGACCTCCAATATCCCAAAACAACACAACAGAAACATCCCCCGAGCCCCCGGAACAAATGCCCAAAAATGCAAAATTCCCTGCCCTGAAAATAGCCTAGCGCCGCAGCGCTACCCTTGAGGGTCACAACGCCCAGCAAATTCAAAGAGTCCCCCTCCTGATACAACCTCGTGCCACGGCGCCAAAGAACAGGGTCGCAGCGCCCCTTCGCGAACCCAGAAATCTGGGTTTTCCCTAGCATTTTCCCTGAGCCAAAACACTCCCAATTCAACCCCAATGCATACCCAAACCTCAGAATCAATCCAAAACCTCCAATAAACCATCTAACAACCTATAAACACCACCAACAAGCTCAAACACACAATCACACCCAAAATCCACACTTGAGTTTCAGATTTCAAACATTTAAGCCAAAGCTTGAGAGAAGTGTAAACCAGACTTCTAGACTCTTAAACCATATCAGTTATGAAAATTCAAACATGTTTAGAACTCTTACCTCAATCAAGAATTCAACTTGAGTTGCCCTTCCCAATCAAGTTCCAAGCTCAAATCACAACCTTCTGCTGAACCTAACCTCATTTCATCCCAAGAATTCATTAAACAAAGCACATAATTCAATCCTCAATTCCATGATATTCTTAGCTAAACTCTACAACATATACACAGAATTTTCTTACCTCAATTCACTGAGTAATCCTCCAAGTTCCCTTAGCTTCAATTCCCTTCTTGATCCCAAGAGATTGCCCTTAGTTTTTCCCTCTTTCCTCTCTAAGCTCTCAACCAATTTCACCAAGAACCCAATTTGGATAAGTGTGGAACGTGAATGACCCCTTTCCCTCAGCTGAAACTTATCTAACCCTTGCCTAATGACCACTTTACCCCTCATAGAAATCCTTTCCTAACTAAACCCCAAGGCCCTTTTAGTCATTTCTCCTTTCTTACAATTCTACCATTCATCTCATCTAAACTTGTTACCCTTACTAATTACCAATGGTTACTCAGGTTACTCAATCACCAATAACCATTAACCACTAATTCTCAACTCAACTTACGAAATTCCCAAAGTACCCCTAGGCTCCTCCCGAGCCGGGTATAAAATCCAGTTGTGACTTTTAAACTAACAGCTCCCTAGGATCGTCTCGGCACGTGCATCACAATAATATCACCACTCACACATGGTATTAATCATACAATTAAATTTTTACATTTATGCCCTCAGCAGGCTAAGATTACCAATTTACCCCTAACATACAAACGGGGCCCACATGCATATTTATACCACCTAAGCATGCATTCTAATCACATATTCATTCAAATTCATATATTATCATGTTAATTCACTTATTGCCCTCCAGGCACGCTAACCAAGGTCCTAAACCTTTTTAGCAACTTGAGGTGTTACAATTATCCCCTCCTTACAAGAATTTTGTCCTCGAAATTACCTGAACAACTCGGGATGCCGCTCCCGCATATCAGACTCAAGCTCCCACGTCGCCTCTTCAACCTTGTTGTTTCTCCACAGCACTTTAACCAAGACGATGGTCTTGCTCTGCAAGATTTTATCCTTTCTATCTAGGATTTGAACAGGCTTCTCTTCGTATGATAAATCCTGATCCAGCTCCAAATTCTCATAGCTCAGCACATGAGTACTATCTGACACATACTTCCGGAGCATGGATACATGAAACACATCATGAACCCCTGATAGAGCTGGAGGCATCGCTAATTTGTAAGCTACCTCTCCAACCCATTCCAGAACCTCAAAGGGGCCAAAAAAACCTGGGACTCAGCTTGCCCCGAACACTGAATCGTTTCACTCCTCTCAGGGGTGAAACCCTGAGGAATACATGATCGCCGACCTGAAACTCTACACTCCTGCGTCTTAGATCTGAGTAACTCTTCTGGCGACTCTAGGAGGCGAGCATACGAGCTCTAATATTCTCAATTGCCTCATTGGTCTTTTGTACCAACTCTGGACCCAAATATCTTCTCTCACCTGTCTCATCCCAGTGTATCGGTGACCTGCACTTTATTCCATGCAGCATTTCATACGGAGCCACTCCGATAGTCACCTGATAGCTATTATTGTACGAGAACTCAATCAATGGGAGATACTTACTCCAAGATCCCCCAAAGTCCAACACACAGGCTCGTAGCATGTCTTTCAGTATCTGAATCATCCGCTCAGACTGCCCATCTATCTGAGGATGATAAGCGGTATTGAACAGTAGCTGTGTGCCCATTGCCTTCTGCAGGCTCTCCCAAAACTTGGAGGTGAAGGTGGGGTCTCTGTCGGATACTATCGACCTCGGAGCCCCATGAAGTCGAACAATTTCCTTCACATATAGCTCAGCATACTGTTCCACAGTATAAGTTGTCCTCACAGGTAAAAAGTGGGCGGACTTAGTATACCTGTCCACAATCACCCACACCGAATCATGCTGACCCACGGTCTTCGGCAATCCAACCACAAAGTCCATGGTAATATCCTCCCATTTCAACTCGAGAATCCCTAGAGGCTGCAATAACCCTGCTGGCCTCTGATGTTCAGCCTTGATCTGCTGACAAGTCAAGAACCTAGCCACATAGTCCACCATATCCCTCTTCATGCCTGACCACCAATAAAAAACTTTCAAGTCTTGGTACATCTTCGTAGTACCTGGGTGTAAAGAGTAGGGAGTGGTATGAGACTCATCCAGAATCTCTCGCCGAATATCTGGATCAATCAGAACACAAATCTGTCCCTTGTACTTCAATAAGTCCACCTCTGAGATAGAGAAGTCCTTAATCGTTCCAGCTAGGACATTCCCTCTACGTTCAACTAATTGGGGATCCCTTCCCTATGCTTCCTTAATCCTTTCAAGGAGCGTGGATTGAAGAGTAATGTTTGCTAACCTACCAACCACTAACTCTATACCTGCTCTGGCCATCTCCTCAGCTAGTTTGTCTAATACCTGCCTCGAACTAAACAACCGTCCTGGGCCCTTCCAGCTCAATGCATCAGCCACCACATTAGCCTTCCCAGGATGATATAGGATGTCACAATTGTAATCCTTTACCAACTCTAGCCACCGCCTTTAGCGCATATTCAAATCTTTCTGAGTAAAGAAGTACTTTAAACTCTTATGATCTGTGTATATCTCACACCTTTCGCCATACAGGTAATGTCTCCAAACCTTAAGTGTGAATACCACTGCAGCTAACTCCAGATCATGCATGGGATATCTCTGCTCATACTCATTTAATTGCCTTGATGCATAGGCTATTACTTTCCCAGCTTGCATCAACACACATCCCAAACCCTGTCTGGAAGCGTCACAGTAAACCACAAACTTCTCATTGTCTGTCGGCAGGCTCAACACTGGTGCAGTAACCAACCGCCACTTTAACTCCTTGAAATTGTTCTCACACCGATCTTTCCACACATACTTGGTCTTCTTTCTTGTCAACTCTGTCAATGGAGTAGCAATCCTGAAGAACCCCTCTACAAATCGCCGGTAGTACCCCGCCAATCTGAGAAAACTTCTGACTTCAGGAACATTGCTCGGTCTAGGCCAATTTCTCACTGCCTCTATCTTACTTGGGTCAACTAGTATCCCCTCCTTACTAACGATGTGGCCTAGGAATGTAACTTGCGGTAACCAGAAATCGCACTTGCTAAACTTAGCATATAACTTATGCTCTCTCAGTCGCTGCAACACTAGGCGCAGATGATGCTCATGCTCTGTCTCTGACTAGGAGTATACTAGTATGTCATCAATAAATATAATCACAAACTTATCCAAATAATCTTTAAAAATCTTGTTCATCATATCCATAAAAGTTGCTGGGGCATTGGTTAATCCAAAGGACATAACCAGAAATTCATAGTGCCTATACCTTGTCCGAAAAGCAATCTTCGGTATGTCCTCCTCTTTAATCCTCAACTGATGATAACCTGACCGGAGATCGATCTTTGAAAATACCGTACTCCCCTGTAGCTGATCAAATAAATCATCGATCTTAGGTAGTGGATACTTATTCTTAATGGTCAGCTTATTCAACTCCTTGTAATCATTGCACATCCTAAGCGACCCATCCTTCTTCTTAACAAATAGCACTGGAGCACCCCATGGTGAGAAGCTCGTTCTAATGAACCCCAAATCCAATAACTCCTGTAACTGAATCTTCAATTCTTTTAACTCTACCGGAGCCATTCTATAGGGTGCCCTGAAAACTGGCTCCACCCCCGGTGCCAACTCTATGATGAACTCAATCTCTCGCTGTGGCGGCAATCCTGGCAAGTCTTCTGGAAACAAGTCTGGGAACTCACAGACCAATCTAGTCTCATTCGGTCCCACCGAAGCGACTCTAAAGGTATCCACAACACTTGCTAGGAATCTTATGCAACCCTCCTGCATCAGGTCTCTGGCCCTCAGTGCTGAGATCATAGGCACTCGCGGTCCATTCACCGTCCCCACAAACACGAAAGGTACCTCACCTTCTGGTTCAAAAGTCACCATACGCCGCTTGCAATCAATCATTGCTCCATACCTCGTTAACCAATCCATCCATAATATCATATCAAAATCATCCATGTCTAATTCAACTAGATCAACAAACAATTCTCTACCATCTATCTCTACTGGTAATGCTCTAACCCATCTCCTAGAGACTACCAGTTCTCCTGTTGATAACAAAGTCTGAAAATCCCTAGCATACACAATACTAGGTCTACAAAGCTGGTCTATTACCCTAGCAGATACAAATGAGTGGGTAGCCCCTGAATCAATCAATACAGTATACAAAGAACCAGCGCTAGAGATCTAACCTGTCACAACTGAGGAACTAGCCTCCGCCTCAGTCTGAGTCAAAGCGAATACCCTGGCAGGAGCGAGATTATCTCCCTGTTTTGGCTCTTCTTTCTTAGCTTGTGGGCAGTCTTTCTTCAGATGGTTGGCACTCCCACAGATAAAACATGCCCTAATCCGGCACTCACCCTGATGTCGTCGCCTGCACCGAGGACACACTGGAAAACTCCTCCAGTTGTCACCTCCGCCCTAACGGCCACCAATAGAACCTCGTACCCTCCTATCAAAACTAGGAGGAACAAATGAATCTGGAACCCTTCTTTTCTGCTCACTGGGGCCACTGCCCCGACTAGACCCAACAAAAGGAGGCACCGTCCTCCTGGCATCGTGCCTAACAGCGCTGTCCTTCCATATCTGATCCTCAGCCCTTTCTGTAGTAAGGGCCTTATCCACTGCTTGTGCATAAGTAGTAATCTCTGGAATTAACGTAATATTCACATCACAGGCGATCATCACATTCAACCCCCGTATAAATCTATCTCTCCTGGCCGCATCCGTCGGCACTAAGTCTGGCGCAAACTTCGCCAGTCTGTCAAATCTCAGGGCATACTCAATAACTGACAACCTGTTCTGAGTCAGGTTGATAAACTCATCAACCTTCGCAGCTCGAACTGCTACGCTGTAGTATTTCTCATTAAAGATACTCTTAAATTCTTCCTAGGTCATAACTATAACATTCCTCCGCTGACTCACTACATCCCACCAGATGCGGGCATCCTCCCTAAGCATATAGCTAGCACAAGTTACCCTTTCATTTCCTTCAACCCTCATGAAATCTAAGATCAAGGAAATCATATTCATCCACTGCTCAGCCCGCAGTGGTTCTGATCCACCCTCAAAGGTAGGAGGTTGCTGCTTTCTAAATCTTTCATACAAAGGTTCCCACCTGTTCTCAACCACAGGCTGAACAGGCACTGGCGCTACATTCTGCTGAATTGGTAACCCTGTGACCTGTGATGGGGCTTGCTGCCTCATCTGACGGAGTTCTTCCTCTATTCTCAGCAACCTAGCCTCCATCTCGGCTAATATCTGTTGCCAGTTCTGTGGGGCAGGTGGAGGGTCCTGACCCTGATTGTCATCCTCGGCCCGACTGTCGCGGAGTCTAGATGATTACCGAGGCATTACGACTATATGCCTGCAACCAGTGACACCGCTCATCAGGCATGATAACAAGATCCAATTCCACCTCTCAATCTCAACAACAAACCAAGATCAACAATCCAATTAACATACAGATAGCACATAGCACACAACGGGCCATGCCCTAACATCATGCATATGTTATTTCATTCATCATGCTCTCTATAAAAAAAGCAGGTAAACAGAGCATCAAGCACATATTCAATCATAAAAATCGACCATACCAACCAACCCTGATTCGAGCTTTTCAATGGCAGCGTGCGTACATGTTCGGTCAATCTCCAGAACCAATAAACCTTGGCTCACTCTGATACCAAGTTATAATGCCCTACTACCTTAGAGCCATTACTAAGTGTGTTTAAAATGTGCAACTAACTCGCTAAACGAGGTTTTTAGAACAAAAGTGTGATTAAACAGAAAGTCAAGGCTGTAATCTTTAAAAGTACTCTATCTCATTAAAAGTTCCAAGAGTTTAACATTTGGGATCCCAAAGTACAGTTTATAAAACATTTATAACTCAAAATGGGTTTACAGACGTCTAATTATCGAAAACATAATTTAATACAGTCGTTTCTCAAAATGCCCCCAACCAAAGCAGTCGGGCAGGCCAAACATGTACGCACCGCCCCATGCTCTCCGTACTCATGGCTGGTTGACTTTCTCCTTGCCCTTACCTGCAACACAAAGCACCCGTGAGCCGAAGCCCAGCAAGAAAATGCTCACATCACATAACATATGTATATCATACAACCACTATAGCAGATAACTCACAGATAAACAGACAGTTCATAAGATTTAAACACATATACGACCATGTCATCCCAGACGCGTTACCAAAGCCTGGGTTCTCGGTCCACATCGTAAGGATATCCCATGTATCCATTGGGGTCTCACCCTAACCATAAGCACTCCATGTGCTAAGTGATATTCTCGGCCCCACTGCCGTTCTCGGCCTTCGCCGTTCTCGGCCTCTCGCCGTTCTCGGCTCCTTTGTCGTTCATTCTACTATATCCACACATATAGCATACTTAAACAGCATTCAAGCATATAATAATTCAATCAAAGTTACACCCTAAAAATAATGAAATCTAGGGTCGTGCCCTGCAACAACACTATGGGCCCACGCCCTGCTCTACGGGTGCTACAATTTTCTTACCTGTATCCCGAGCTTCACAATGCACCAAAGCCACGAGCACGGTCCTCTAATCTGAGCCTCTCCGAAGGCCTAGTCACAACACATATAAAACATCCTTAATACCAACCAATCCAAAACCACTTCCCGGGACCAATCCCATACTCTCGGGACCTCCAATATCCCAAAACAACACAACAAAAACATCCCCCGAGCACCCGGAATAAATGCCCAAAAATGCAAAATTCCCTGCCCTGAAAATAGCCTAGCGCCGTGGTGCTACCCTTGAGGGTCACGACGCCCAGCAAAGTCAGAGAGTCCCCCTCTTGATACAACCTCGCGCCGCGGCGCCAAAGAACAGGGCTGTGGTGCCCCTTCGCGAACCCAGAAATCTGGGTTTTCCCTAGCATTTTCCCTTAGCTAAAACATTCCCAATTCAACCCCAATGCATACCCAAACCTCAGAATCAATCCAAAACCTCCAATAAACCATCTAACAACCTATAATCACCACCAACAAGCTCAAACATACAATCACACCCAAAATCCACACTTGAGTTTCAAATTTCAAACATTTAAGCCAAAGCTTGAGAGAAGTGTAAACCAGACTTCTAGACTCTTAAACCATATCAGTTATGAAAATTCAAACATGTTTAGAACTCTTACCTCAATCAAGAATTCAACTTGAGCTGCCCTTCCCAATCAAGTTCCAAGCTCAAATCACAACCTTCTACTGAACCTAACCTCATTTCATCCCAAGAATTCACCAAACAAAGCACATAATTCAATCCTCAATTCCATGATATTCTTAGCTAAACTCTACAACATATACACAGAATTTCCTTACCTCAATTCACTGAGTAATCCTCCAAGTTCCCTTAGCTTCAATTCCCTTCTTGATCCCAAGAGATAGCCCTTAGTTTTTCCCTACTTCCTCTCTAAGCTCTCAACCAATTTCAGCAAGAACCCAATTTGGATAAGTGTTGAACGTTCCCTCAGCTGAAACTTATCTAACCCTTGCCTAATGACCACTTTACCCCTCATAGAAATCCTTTCCTAACTAAACCCCAAGGCCCTTTTAGTCATTTCTCCTTTCTTACAATTCTACCATTTATCTCATCTAAACTTGTTACCCTTACTAATTACCAATGGTTACTCAGGTTACTCAATCACCAATAACCATTGACCACTAATTCTCAACTCAACTTACGAAATTCCCAAAGTACCCCTAGGCTCCTCCCGAGTCGGGTATAAAATCCCGTTGTGACTTTTAAACTAACAGCTCCCTAGGACCGTCTCGGCACGTGCATCACAATAATATTACCACTCACACGTGGTATTAATCATACAATTCAATTATTACATTTATGCCCTCAGCGGGGTAAGATTACCAATTTACCCCTAACATACAAACGGGGCCCACATGCATATTTATACCACCTAAACATGCATTCTAATCACATATTCATTCAAATTCATATATTATCATGTTAATTCACTTATTGCCCTCCAGGCACGCTAATCAAGGTCCTAAACCTTATTAGCAGCTTGGGGTGTTACATCTCCCCTCTTGGTACTTGGGTGATAGTGAACTCGTCGAAGACTGGCTGCAACTCTTTAGTCTTGTTTAGGTTGGTTGTCATCTTGTTATCCCGAGCCTAACAGCTACCTTGCATTTCATTGACTACCAACTGGGAATCACTGAAGACCACGATCCTTTTGACTCTTATGTCTTTGGCTAGTCCGAGTCCAGCTATCATTGCTGCGTATTCGACTTCATTGTTGGTATCTTTGAACCCGCATTGGACTGCTTGTTCGATTACTTCACCTTGGGGTGAAGTCAAGACGAGTCCGAGTCCACTTCCTTTAGTGGTACTTGAGCTGTCTACTTGCAACTTCCAGATTCTGGCTAACTGTCCCTCGGTCAGACAGCAAAGTTCTTTTTCTGCCTACACATGCATGTTAGGTGTAAAATCTGCAATGAAGTCAACTAATACCTGAGATTTGAGGGAAGTATGTGGCTTGTATGTTACTTCTTACTCGCTGAGCTCTACCGCCCACTTGGTAAGTCTGCCTGATAGTTCTGGTTTATGGAGGATTTTTTTGAGTGGGAAGGTGGTCAGGACCGTTATTGGATGGCACTAGAAGTATGGGCGTAGCTTCCTTGCTTCATGGATGAGTGCTAGTGCAAGCTTCTCCAACTAGCTATATCGGGTTTCTGAATCAAGCAAGGCTTTGTTTACATAGTAGATTGGAGATTGCTTGCCTTCCTCTTCTCAGACTAGGACCGCGCTAACTGCCTTCTCGGATACTGCTAGGTAGATGAATAATGTCTCATTGTCTTTTGGCTTTGAGAGGAGAGGCGGGCTGGTCAGATATTATTTTAGTTGGACTTGTGCCTCTTCACATTTAGCTGTCCACTCAAAGGTTTTTTATTTCCTTAATGTGTTAAAGAAGAGGTGATATCATTCTAACGACTTCGAGATGAATCGGTTGAGTGCTGCGATGCGTCCAATTAAATTTTGTACGAATTTTATGCACGTTGGGGAAGGAATCCTTTGGATTGACTCTATCTGTGCTAGGTTAGCCTTAATTCCCCTTTGAGTTACTAGGTACCCAAGGAACTTTCCCACAGTCACACCGAAAGAACATTTAGTTGGATTCAGTTTCATGTTATATTTCCTAAGAATGTCAAAAGATTGTTTTAAATGGCTGATATGGTCCTCTGCAATGAGGGATTTGACAAGCATGTCATCAATGTAGACTTCCATCGTCTTCCCCAGCAAGTCGACAAACATCTTGTCGACTAATCTCTGGTAAGTTGCCCCTGCGTTCTTTAGTCTGAATGGCATGAACTTGTAGCAAAATATGCCCAAGTTGGTCATGAAGGTTGTCTTTTCCTGGTAATCTGGATGCATCAGGATCTGGTTGTATCTTGATTATGCATCCATGAAGCTTAGGAGTTCATGACTGACTATGGCGTCTACTAGCATGTCTATGTGTGGTAATGGGAATGAGTCCTTTGGACACGCCTTGTTGAGGTTTGTGAAGTCGCCATTTGCCATTCTTCTTCTTCACAATGACTACGTTGGCCAACCAGTCATGATAATGCACCTCCCTCACGAACCCATTATCAATGAGCTTTTGAACTTCTTCATTAATGGCTTTGTTCCTTTCAGGGGCAAATTTTCTTCTTTTTTGCTTCCTTGGTGGGCAGTCTGGATTAACCTGCAATTTTTGGACAATTACTTCAGGGTCAATTCCAGTCATGTCTGCATGGGACCAAGCAAAACAATCATAATGGACAGATAAAAAATCAATGAGTTTAGTTCTGATGTTAGGATCCAATCGTGATCCGATTTGGACTTTGTGATATGGGAAGTCTAGATGTATCTGAACTTCGTCCAACTCCTCCATGTCTGGTTGGTTCATCTAGGAGTCAGTCTGTCTGTCTTCCTGTAATTGCTATAACTGAGCAAGTTTGGCCTTCATGGTAGTCTGGTAACATGCTCTTGAGTCATTTTGTTGGCCTTTGATTTCTTTTACTCCCCATTTAGTTGGGAACCTTAGAACTTGGTGGTATGTTGAAGGGATTTCCTCCATTTCATGTATCCATGGTCGACCTAGTATCACATTGTAAGCAGACGGATAGTCTACTACCAAGAATCTTGTGCACAGATTGACTCCTTCGGCATAGACAGGTAGCTCGATCTCTCCTAGTGTGTTCTTTTGCTCTCCACTAAAACTGATGAGGATCATAGTCTTCTTTATGATCTTTGATTCATCTATCCCCATTTCCCTGAGAGCACTTAAAAATAAAATGTTAGTTGAACTGCCATTATCAATAAGTATATGTTTATTAAGACAATTAGCAATGTAAAGTGCAATAACAAGAGCATCATGATGCAGGTTGAGGAGTCTGGTTGACTCTGTTGTTGAGAAACTGATGGTTTGAGCTGGTAGGTTGATGGTATTCTTCTCTGTCCCGCTGGACTCTCCTTTGATCTAGTTGGTTTGCTTGGCATGTCTTTTGGCTGCTGAATGGGTGACTCCGCTTACCTCAGAGCCACCAGTTATTACGTTCACTGTCCGTTCATGAGTAGGTGGCTTCAGCGGGGTTACTTCTCTTTGGACGACTGACTTGTCTGCCTCCTGCTGGAATGTTCTTTTGACTTTGTTTATGAGCAAGTCAGTTAGGTGACCACGTCTTAATAGATTAGATACTTCGAGTCTTAAGGCAATGCACTCATCCGTTCGGTGACCGTGGTCATTGTGGAACTCACACCATTTTGTTTTGTCTCACTGGTCAGATGGAGTCCTCATCCTTTCCAGCCATTTTACTTTTTCTTCGAGTTCTTTCAGTACGCCAATGACTTCTGCTGGTGAGATTGAAAGATTTTATTCTGGTATCTTTGGTCCATCTCAGAGATGTGTCTCGGACGACCGGTTTCTCCCTCCGTCTGTTCTCTGATCTACTAGGATACGGGTATGGTTCGGATCATCTGTTACTCTGTCGTCTGTCTACCCTTGAGTCTCTTCGAGAGTCTTTCCTTGGAGAAGAGTGATAATAGTTAGCTTCATCCTCCTCCCACTTAATATGTGCCCAGGCTTTGGCGAGAACGTCTTCCATCGTCTTGCAAGGATACTTGGTAAGTTCTTTGTATAGGTCTGAATCGTAGCGGAGTCCTTTGCGGAAGGCTGAGATGGTGGTGTCCTAATTACAATGGGTTATAGACACCTTCTCTTTGTTGAAGCGGCATACATACTCTCATAAGGGCTCACCCCATCGTTGAACTATGATGTAGAGGTCTTCTACAAAATTTTCAAGTTTCCTACTACTAGCAAACTACTCAACAAAAGTGTCAGTCAATTGTGCAAAAGTAGAAATAGAATTATTAGGTAAATTAGTATACCACTAGAGGGCTGGTCCAATCAGACTAGAACCAAACCCCTTACACATGCATGCTTCCCTTATGTCATGTGGGATGGCAACGGTGAACATTCTCTGCCTGTATTGAGTGATATGACAATCAGGATCAGACGTTCCATCAAGCATCTTCATGTGGGGGAAGCTGAACTTTTTCGGCATTTCGACCATGGCTATATCATTGATGAAAGGTGAGTCAGCGTAGCAGTTTGCTGCACTCTTTTTAATAGGGGCTGGCATTCCAGGAATCCACTGGGTGAGTGCTTCCATCTCGGCCAATTTACGAGCAAGCTCAGGATCTTGGATTGGAAAGGAGATTGTGGTTGCTTGGTGGGCTGGCTCGCTCATGACTGGGTGATTCAATCTGATTGTCTGCTGCTCAAGTATATTCTGACCAGCTCCAATGATGGTCTGGCTGGCTCCAACAGTAGGCTGACTAACACTTGGAACCTGCTGTTGTCCGGGTCTAGTGGCTGGCTAAATAGTGGCTGGCTTACTAGCTCCTAGAATCTGTTGTTGTTCAGCTGCCGAGGCTGGCTGGCTGACTCCTGGAATCTGCTGTGGTCCGAGCGCAGATGAATGTCCATGTTCAGTCATGGTTACCTGTTCACTTGTATTGACAATAGAATTTTGAACGTTAGACATGATGGGTGGAGTTTGATTATTCCTTACCGAGGGTGATGGAACTGTCTGACTCGGTCCATCACTGTTAGAGATAGGGGTGAGGTCACCCAAAGGTTGCATAGGGCTAACTGGGCCTCAGAAGTGGGATGGCTGAACCTCGGTGGTTTGAGAGGACATGGCCTCCATTCGTACGAGCAGGTCAATCATCTTCGAGCCTCCTCATTTTCTCGCGTTCTTCATTCATCTGGGCAGTAAGAGCAGCGAGTTGGGTAGACAGATCGGGTGTCTCAGTCATGTCTGACATGGCTCTCAAGTGAACTCCTTGATCTCTTTGTCGATCGTCTGATTGCTAAGGCCCCACGGTGGGCGCCAAATTGTAGGTGTGATTTCCTACAATTGATTAGATGGGCACCAGCAACCTGTCAAGAACAAAGAGAGAGAAAGAGACGAGAGTTCAATTAGGAGCACTGGTGGGGTGTCAGCCAAAGGGACTCCGACGCTCAAGTTAGTCATATTGTAACGAAAGCCAATTGAACGTAATAAAACTATGATATAAATAATGAGATTGTAATGGATGGATGAGTAGTGGACTGATTAGAGTGGCGGTGGTGACGATGGCGAAATTCAACGATCAGGTCAAGTCTGGTTGGGTCAGACCAGGTTGACTGAGTCAACTTGCTTGACTAGATCGCTTGGAGAGAGTAGTACTTTGTTTCAATAAGAGAGTGAAGTAGAGTGAAAAAATGGTTATCAGATGTCCTGTTCTCAACCCCTGATGGTCTTATTTATTGTTCTCCTATTTGTTTTGTTCTCCTTCCCTCTATCTGCCAGTTTGATCCATTCTTAGTGGTTATTCTCTGATCTTTAAGGGAAGAAGAGCATGTACTTTGATTGTTTCAATGTCCCTGGCTGACTGAATGCATCTAGACTCGGTCCTGGGTACCAACTGGCCCGTTGGATGGTTTATCCAATATGTGTGAGCCCATTTACATTGGTTTGGGCCTTGTTAGCTTTTTTGGACCTGGCGAATTATTCTAGCTGACTAGTTGGGCTTTAATTTGTAGACAAATTTTGTCCACTGCAGTAGAGCACCAAAATTTTTTATTTATTTTATTTAAATTTTGTGCTTTATTTTATTTATTTGTTTAAATTAATTGTTAGAATTGTTTGGTAGAATTTTGTGAATTTAATTGTTAATTGTTATTTATTTATTTTAAAAATGTGAATAATTGAGTTTTGGTTGAATGTACTAAGGTGCATGGTAGGTAGTGATGCACCCTAGTTATTGGGTGTGTGCATGTGCATGGTTGTATGGTGCACTTGTATAGATTTCCTACACATTTTTTTCTTTTATTAGATTTATTTTATTTAATTAAGAGAAAGTAAATAAATAAATAAAGGAAGAGGAAATGAGGAGTGTGGCGTGTGGAGTGTGAACACAAGCTAGGAGAGTTGTTTCCTTCTTCTTTTTTTTTTGAAATCCCACACTAATATGAAATTGGATGGGAAAAAGGAAGGTCCACCACCCTTTATTAGAAATATAGGAAATCAAGGGATTAAATAAAATAAAATAAAAAGAAAAGAAACTACTTGCCTTTTCTTGTTGGGAGCTAGGGTATTCGGCCATGAGGGAATAAAAGGGGAAGGAAACTGTAACATCCCCAATTTGCTAATAAGGTTTAGGACCTTGATTAGCATGCTTGGAGGGCAATAAGTGAATTAACATGATAATGTATGAATTTAAATGATTATGTGATTAGAATGCATGTTTAGGTGGAATAAATATGCATGGGGGCCCCGTTTGTTGGTAAGGGGAAAATTGGTAATTTTAGCCCGTTGAGGGCATAAATGTTATAATTGTGTAATATGATTAGTACCGCGTGTGAGTGGTGATATAATTGTGATGCACGTGCCGAGACGGTCCTAGGGAGCTAATTAGTTTAAAAGTCACAACGGGATTAAATACCCGGCTCGGGAGGAGCCTAGGGGTATTTTGGGAATTTTATAAATTGAGTTTAAGAATTAATGGTAATTTAGTATCTTGAGTGACCATTGGTAACCATTGAGATAGTTACTTTAGGTGAGAAAAATGGTAGATTTGTAAGAAAGGTGAAATGGCAAAAATACCCTTGAGGTTTAGTTAGGAAAGGGACTATATGGAGGGGTAAAATAGTCTTTTGGCAGGGATATAGATACCTTCAGCTGAGGGAAATGTTATTCACGTTTCTATACTTAGGCATAATCTGTTTTGGCTGAAAACTTGAGGAGAAAACTAGAAGGAAAGAAGAAAAGAGAGGAGCTGAAATTGGGAAGCTTAGGAGGAGAATCAAGTGGCTTGAGGCAATTAAAGTGGATCATAAATCAAGATTTTTCAGAAGTAAGAGTTTATCCCTGTTTTATTTAAGTTTCAAGCTTGATTTCTAGAGAGTGAGTATGAAAATTGAAAGATAGTTGTGGCTGGTTTGCATGGGAATTCAGCTTGGTAATCAAGAGGGATTGACTTGAAGCTGGAATTGGAGAGAGTTCAAAGTCGAATTCTTGATTGAGGTAAGAGTTCTAAGCATCTTTGAATTTTCGTTTCTGGTGTGGTTTAAGAATATTGAGGCATGGTTTAAGTTTTACAAGCTTTGGTTTAAGTTATTGGCCTACTGGTTTAAGTTTCTTAAATTTGAAACCAAAGTGTGGATTATGGGTGTGATTATGTGTTTGAGCTTGTTGTTGGTGTTTATAGGTTGTTAGATGGTTCATTTGAGGTTTTAAATTGATTTTGGGATTTAGGTATGTGTTTGGGTTAGATTAGAAGTGTTTTGGCTCGGGGAAAATGCAGGGGAAAACCCAGAATTCTGGGTTCGCATAGGGGCGCCGCGGCCCTGTTCTTTGGTGTCGCAGCGCAAGGCTGCATCAGAAGCGTAGGACATTCTGGGCGTCGCGGCCCTCAAAGGGTAGTGTCGCAGTGCTAGGCTATTTTCTGGGCAGGGAATTTTTGCATTTTAAGGCTTTTACCCCGGGGGCTCGGGGGATGTTCCCGTTACGTTGTTTTGGGAAATTGGAGGTCTCCAGAGTACGGGATTGGTCCCGAGGAGTGGTTTCGGATTGGTTAGTATTAAAGAGTGTTTTATATGTGTTGTGACTAGGTTTTCGGAGAGGCTCAGGATAGAGGACCGTGCTCGTGACTTTGGTGCATAAGAAGCTCGGGACACAGGTAAGAAAACTGTTGTACCCATAGAGCAGGGCATGGGCCCATAGTGTTGTTGCAGGGCACGGCCCTAGATTGAATTATATGTTTGAATGTTGTTTGAGTTATGCTATATGTGATTGTAGATGAATGAACGGCAAAGGAGCCAAGAACGGCAAGGAGCCGAGAATGGCAAAGGGTCGAGAACGGCAGTGGGGCCGAGAGTAGCATTTAGAATGCGGAATGCATATCACTAGGGTGAGACCCCAATGGATACATGGGATATCCTTACGGTGAGGACTGAGATCCCAGACTTTGGTAACACTTCTGGGATGGCATGGTTGCGTATGTTTAGTCTGATGGACTATCTGTTTACCTGTTGATTATGTGATATGCTGATTATCTGATATGCATATGTTATGTGTTGTGTGAGTTTTCTTGCTGGGCTTCGGCTCACGGGTGCTCTGTGTTTCAGGTAAGGGCAAAGAGAGAGTCAACCATCCATGAGTACGGAGAGCGTGAGGCGGCGCGTACATGTTTGGCCAGCCTGACTGCTTTGGTTGGGGGAAATTTTGAGAAATGGTTGTATTAAACTATAATTTTGTTGGTTAATTATCTGTAAAACCATTTTGAGTTGTAAATATTTTATAAACTGTATTTTGGGATCCCAAATGTTAGACACTTGAAATTTTCAATGAAATAGGGTATTTTCAAAGATTACAGCCTTGACTTTTGTTTAATCACACTTTTGTTCTAAAAACCCCGTTTAGCGAGTTAATTGCACAATTTCACTTTTACGTTCAAAAATGTGTCTAATATTCAACCATATGATTTTTATTTAAAAACCATGCATGTAACATAGGTATAATTTGCATTATTCTTTTGGTGATTTTATGTGTAATTATGCCTATTTGGAAATTATGAGTAGTTTTCACCATGTGTGCATCCATGCACACATGGGATATATGAGTTGGGCATAAGAAAGTCTTATGTGATGCTAAAGGATGTTATTTGCTTATGATATAGGCTCGTTGTGAAGTTTGTCAATTTTGCTTTTCTTGGACTTGAGGTAAGGAAGTTAGATAGAATTTTATTTGTTTATGTTGTAAATAGTAAGGTTGGCTTGTGTAAATAAGAATGTTATGAATGATGATACTTTTGTGATATGAATTATGAAATGTTATTTTGTGTTGATATGACTAGATTATGTGTCATTTGATTAATGTATGTTATGTAATAGTTGTTAGCGTGATGAACGCGTCACAACAAAAAGGGGTTACTAAGGATGAGAAGACGTAACCCGAGTTACTAAGGATATGAAGACGTAACTCGTAGGGCGGACGCGACAAGGTTATTCAAGGACCAGAGATCCTGTTTACCTCAAGATGTGACATGGACAAGTTAGCGGGTCATGTTCACAAAGATATGATGTTATGTTTATGATGACTATGTATATGATGTTTATGTTATGATGATTATGTTTATGTTTATGATGATGATGGTTACGATAACGATGCTTATGATGTATGATGATGTATGAGTATGAATATGTTTTGTCGTATTTTACTTGAGTGTTATTTGTACTTCCTTATTGGGCTTTTAGCTCACCCCCTTACTTTCCCTTCCAGATAGCAAATTGGTTTTCTCTTTGGCACACGTGGTGATGTGGGGAGTTCTATCGTCAAGGTGTGTATGGTGTGGGGGCATCCTATGGACGAGAAACAATCAGTTTAAACGCCATTTTCTACAGTATAATATTATGTTTATTTTAAATTTTCAGAACTTATCAGTGGGACTTGAACTTTAATTGTTTTTAAAACGTTGCATGAAAATTGTTATTTTCTTTTAAACTATTGGGCCCAACTTGCATGTTTTAGCAAGGCCCCAGTGGAATTTTTATAATAAGTGGTTTTTCTTCTATAAATACAAATATTTTATAAAGTATTAGATTAGGGCATTTTACACGATTATTCAAGGAATGGTTACCTATACTTAATGCAAAGGAAATCTGAAACCTATGATAAGTTTAGGGAATTCTGAGCAGAAGCTGAAAAGCAATTAGGTAAATCACTAAAAGTACTTCGATCAGAATGAGGTAGAGAGTACTTAGATTATGAATTTGAGGACCATTTGCATGAGCATGGAATTCAATCCCAACTCACTACACTTGGAACGCCACAACAAAATTGTGTTTCAGAAAGACAGAATAGAACCTTATTAGATATGGTTAGATCAATGATTAGTTTATCATCATTGCCTTTAACATTCTAGGGTTATGCAATAAAATGTGCTTTATACATACTCAATGTTGTTCCATCTAAGTGTATTAAGAAAACACCATTGGAATTATGGAATGGTACTAAACCTAGTTTATGTCATTTCCGTATGAGGTTGTCCTGCACACGTGCTTAAAGGAAAGACTGGGAAGTTGGAATCACGCACTGAAGTGTGCATGTTTGTAGGATATTCCAAAGAAACAAAAGGTGGTATATTTTATAGTCCTAAAGATAACAAAACGTTTGTATCTATGAATGCTACTTTTCTAAAGCATGACTGTATAAATAACCACAAACCTTAAAGTAAAGCTGTACTTGAGGAAATGGTCTCAAATAAACAAGACCAATCACCAGCAATGGCAAGAGAAAAATGGCCAGAGGATATCACCAGTTCTAGTCAGAACAATAGAGAGCTTCGTCGTAGTGGGAGGGTTGGTAAACAACCAGTACGCTATGAACATGAAGTTTAGATGCTTGTGTCTGACACAAACAAAGATGATCCATTGACATATAGAGATGTGATGGAAGATTCTGACAAAGAAAAATGGTTGAACGCCATGGACCTTAAAATGGAATCGATATATTCTAATTCTGTCTGGACTCTTAAAGATCCACCTGAAAAGATTAAACCTATTGGTTGCAAATGGATATTCAAGAAGAAAAGAGGAGCAGATGGGAAAGTAGAGACTTTCAAAGCAAGGCTAGTAGCAAAGGGCTACACACAGAAATAAGGAGTTGATTATGAAGAAACTTTTTCACCTGTGGCCACGCTCAAATCTATCTACATACTCTTATCCATAGTTGCTTGCGTGGATTATGATATTTGGCGAATGGACGTCAAAACAGCTTTTTTTGGATGGCTATCTTGATGAAACTAATTACATGTCTCAACCAGAAGGGTTCAAAGTTAAAGGTCAAGATAAAAAGGTTTTCAAGCTTCTTAAGTCTATTTATGGACTTAAATAAGCTTCGAGATATTGGAATCTTAGATTTGATGAAACAATAAAAACGTTTGGTTTTGAACAAAACTTTGATGAACCTTGTGTTTACAAACAGATCAAATATAAGATTGTGGTATTCCTCGTTCTTTGCATTTATGATATTCTACTCGTTGAGAATGACAGAGAAACATTATCAAAAGTAAAGAAATGGTTAGCTAAGCAATTCCAAATGAAAGATTTGGGAGAAGCCAAATATATTTTGGGAATTTAGATCTGTAGAGATCGAAAGAACAAAATTTTGACACTGTCTCAAGCAACTTATATTGATAAAGATCTAGAACGCTTTAGCATTCAAAACTCCAAGAAGGGTACTATGCCTACCCGTTCATGAGTTAAATTGTCTAAAGAACAATGTCCACAAATACCTCAGGAAGAGGAGACATGAGACAGTATCCCTATGCCTCTGCAGTAGGCAGTCTAATGTATGCAATGTTATGCACCAAACCTGACATCTATTATGCAGTGGGGATAGTCAGTTGTTATCAATCCAATCCTGGATTGAGTCATTGAATAGCAGTAAAGAATATTCTCAAGTATCTAAGACATGCTAGAGATTACATGCTTGTGTATTAATGTGGAGACTTGAACCCCACTAAATATATTGATTCTAATTTTCAATCAAACAAAGATAGTCGAAAGTCGACATCTGGATCAGTTTTGACACTTGGAGGAGGTGTTGTAGTTTGGAGAAGTATTAAACAAACCAGTATTGCAAACTCCACCATGGAAGTCGAATACATAGCAGCTTGTGAAGCAGCTAAAGAGCTTGTGTGGCTCAAGAAGTTCTATATTGATCTTAAAGTTATTCCAGGCATGGATCAACCACTTGTTCTGTACTTTGATAACAGTGCAGTAGTAGCTAATTCAAAGGAACTTAGAAGTCACAAGAGGGAAAAGCACATTGAGAGGAAATATCATTTGATCTGAGAGATAGTCAACCGAGGAGATGTTGTTATCTTAAAGATTTCCCCCGAAGATAATCTTACAGATCTGTTTACAAAGACTTTATCCATAAAATCTTTTCAAGGTCATGTAAGAAGCACGGGGTTAAGGGAAATGCCTCATTTGCTTTAGGGCAAGTGGGAGATTGTTGGGAATTGTGCCCTTAAAGCAACTGTAGTAGACAATGGTTTTAATGAAATAAATAAATGAATTGAATTATTGTATATATGTAGCTTATATACTATATTATTGTTAATAATATTAAGTAAATATCAGAAAATTCTCAAGTTCATCTATGTGATCTCAATCTCATATTAGTATGAGAGAATCAAGATTGAGATAAAGAACTTAAACAGTTCGTAGTAAAATAAAGTTATGGAATCTTTAGATTAATTACTGCTAGTATGATCCACTAATATTATGAATACATGTGACCTAGATCTGGGTTACTAGTGTAGTAGGACACTTTAGTGGAGGTACTTTGCATGCTGAGAGTATGTAGAATTGGACCAGATGTGATTTAATAATACTTGTTTAAATACCGTTTCGCAGTATTATAAAACACATCAATTGATGATCATAAACAAACTGATCTTGATCCTGAAGTTACTATGAACTCCTATATATGTCACTTGATCATTTGATTTATGCGTTACAGTTTGTCAGAATGATCAGGCTAAGAACTATTGTTTTGGGGACTCAATGATGTATTTAGCTGGGGGCATTGCTTAACAGATATGGAATCTATACTTTCTTATAGATTGAATGATGATTCCCTATTGGGTTGGCTTTAGGAACTGAAAAGGTTATTGACGTCAAATTCATAATCAGATTATGAATTAACCTTCACTAGTAAAGTCAATGGTACACTAGGAATCAAGATATAATTAAAAGGGTAAAACAATAATTTTATTCCCACTTAATTATGAATCATCAATAGATGATTAATTTGTATGCAATGATTATATCAATGGACATTTTATGGTTATAATAAAGTACTCAGTAAATATATGTCTTTAATTCTCAAGAGTTCAGTCTCATATTTATAGTGGAATAATCATAAGATTAATAAATATGATTATTGAATCAAAGAGGTTTGGTTAATAATCTTTTATTTATTGGAGCTTGAAATTATTGGTCCATAGGTCCCCGAGGCGGCTCTATCAATACTAATCAAGGTAAGAGTTGATACAAGGGTTAAGCTGTGAATGGGCTATTTAAGAGAATATCTATTCTTTGGGATAAATATGCAATTATGTGATAATTGATTTTGCACATTTTACTATTGCATTTGTGCAATTTTAGAAATTATGTGGAAATAAAGTAAATTGATTTTCATCAATTATTTTATTTAAGTGTGAATAAATATATATAGATAGTCAAAATTGGTTTTGATTATTATATTTATTTAATTAATAATAAGATGATAATGGAAATTCAATTTTTGAATTTTGAAATTTAAGTTGTTATCCGTTCCTTAGAAAGATGATACATTATTTAGATATCTAATTATTAACTAAGTAAAATAAAAAAAACACATGAAAAATCAAAATCTCATATTTCAGGGATATGCCACACACATAAGGCTTGGACTGCTCTATGCGTGTGGCACATCTGATTTTATCAGATATTGGTTTTTTATTTTTATTTTTAATTAATTGATAAAACATTTTAAAAGGGGTTTTAAAATGGAATGTTAGATTTTTGTCTACTATTATTATTATTATAAAACATGATTGATTTTATTATTATTATTATCATTATTGTTATTATTATTATTATTATTATGGTAATAATGCCTATATATTATATATGGGAGAAAATAGAAACAACAAGATTTTAACAGAGAAGAAAAACTATCATCTTTTTCACAAAAGCAAAAACATTTTCTCTCTAGCCTATAATCAAAAGTCTCATGTGTTGAGAATACTTTTGATTCACAAAATTAATCTATGTTCTTTATGTGTCCACCCACATCTTGAGGTGTAGAAAACGTCTTGGAAGATCTAGGTGTGTGTACTTCAAGCAAGGATAGAAAGATCGAAACATATATGAAAAGATTCAAGGATTCTTGATAGGCTACAAGAGGTAAATCATTTCATTTTTTTTTCATATTCATATTATATATTGATTAACATATGGCATATTAAGTTGTTTATATGAAATTTTTTGTTGTATACCATTACCGCAACTTCCGCTACGCAGTAGGAATCGTTCCTAACAGCCACCACCCCATGATGGCCTCGGGGAACTCTAGAAAAACCTCAGTGGGCTGGAAAGAGTGACGCAAGACATTGTCACAATGGCGCACATATCCCCAATAGGCATGCTACTGGCCCTCCATGTGATGCATCAAACTGAGCATGCTCTGCTAATTGGCGTAAAGCTCTGTGACAGTGGGGTCCGGAGGGGCAGCAGAGTTATGGTCAGACGATGGTTGTGGAGAAGAAGTGGAGCCCCGCTCTCTCTGAATGGAAGAAACTTTGGTAACCTTTCGAATTGTATGCTCATCAATGTAATTTGGAGAGTGACGCCTTTCATCATCCAGAGCTAGGGGCACACCCGCCTTGAGGCACAACACAGTGATCAATGTGAGAAAAAAAAAAAAGGGTCCCTTGCTCTTTATAGCACCAAAAGCCACGATCTCCTCTGAAATGAGCTCCCCCACATTAACGGATAGGCCAGTCAAAATGCTAAAAATTAGTATGACTCAATCTTTGCTAACTGAGGTGCCATGGGTGGTGGGTAACATGTTGGTTTTGATAAAATGGTTCCATATGCGAGCAGGAGTTGTTAAAGCAATGCGGGGGATAGTGTGAGCTCCATATTTCTTCGTAAGAGCCCATTGTGTTCCCCCCACAATCACTTCTATTAACATAGTGGCAAGTTGCTCATCACTTTGTCGGGGGGAAATGTCTCCATACTCAGCCTCATTGATATCAGACAATCCAAAAACAAGATTGATGTCTTGAGGCAAAAAACTAACTTGCTTGCTCCAAACCGTGACTTATCTTGATTTCGTTGACACAAAGTTAGCATAGAATTCTTTCACCAAAGGAACAATAGCCTCACGAGATGATGTACAAAACTTAAGCCACCCTCGATTTTCAATCACAGTCATCACATAATCAGGATTTCCAACATTTAGGAATGCCCTCTCAAACCAAATATCTCTCTAAACAACTTGTCTGAATTTTTTGGCAGCCCTTAGGGATATGAACTTCTCAACAACAAGTTGTTCCTTGGCCACTGTCAGTTTCTTTTTCTATGCTACTTGCTTGGTTCTAGGCATAATGCTCAATAACAAATCCAACAACCAAAATGAATTTAAATGCCAAAGTTAACAAAACCAGATCAATGAGGTACCTTGAAAGAACTTAAGACACTTGAGAGTTCCTTTTTTTGTAAAAAGTCGTGAAAACCCGAGGAAGAACAAAACAATGAGTTGTCGTGAGCAAGATATGGAACTTGTTTGGGGGTATGGGGTTGTGGTGGTGGTGGGTCGGAGTTAAGTGGGCCTTGGCTTGGTCACAGGTTCAAGTCATGGGGTAGACGGCTTGGTTTTGTTTCACATGTTCAGGTCGTGGGGGAGGCGCGTCTTTGGGTCATGGTGCTAGGAGGAGGTGGATCATGGGGTAGGTGGCTTAGTTTTGGGGCTGGGTTCAAGTTGGGTGCAGGTGCAAGGTGGGTTCGTGGTGGCGAGGGTGTCAGGTTGCGTGGAGCTAGGTTCATGGTGGTGAGGGTGTCGGGTTTAGGGTCGCAGGTGGGTGCATGGGTTAGAGGGAGGTTCGTGGTGCCGTGTGTTCGTGGAAGGTTCAAATTCGTATGGAGGGAGGCGAGTTTTGGTGACGAAGGTGGTGGTGCTTGGGTGGTCGAAGGTGGCAAGTGGTGGTGGGTCAGGTCCGGTGCAAAGAGGAGGGATGGCGGGCGGTTAAGTGAGAAAAGCTTGAGAGATGATGATGAGATTAGGGTTTCAAAGAAACTAAGGATGAGATTAAGGCCCAAATTCTTCTTTTCTTGTGATTTAACAACTTTGCTAAAGCAATATGCGAACTTTGCTATAGCAAAGTTAAGTCAGAGAGCTTTCCTTGTCCATTGAAACTTTTCTATAACATTACATGAACTTTGCTGCAACAAAACTAAGTCAGAGAGCTTTGGCCAAAAATGATGTTGTAACATTATTCAAACTTTGCTGCAGCAAAACTAAGTCAGGGAGCTCGCTCAAAATTGATATTGTAACATTATTCGAACTTTGTTGCAGCAAAACTAAGTCAAAGAGCTTGCTCAAAATTGATGTTGTAGCATCATATTGACATTGCTACAACAAAAATGCCTAACTCCATGAGCCATTTGACTCCATTTTCTCTGCAACCAAAACCACATTAAACCATCAAAAACCAAAATCTAAAAGAAAATATTTACTATGTATATTTTCCTTTACTACTTTTTTTCTCTTTATATATAAATATATATATATTGTTTGGGTTGCTTTACAATTAAATCTACAAACTCTACAGCAACCCAAGTTGTAACATCTTCTTCAAGGATACTCCAAAGAGATTGAGCACTTGTTTTGCTCAACCTCTCCACCCCAATAGTGCTTGAGTCTTTGGCCATTAACCTTGAATTCTCTTCCGGAGCCTTTTTCACAGAATTCCATCGCTCCATAGGGATACACCTTAACCACCAAGAATGGACCCGACCATCTTGACTTGTGCTTGCTTGGAAATAGCTTCAAACGCTAGTTAAAGAGAAAAACTCGTTGGCCCTCTTCAAACACTCTTGGTTGAATATGTTTGTCGTGCCATCTTTTTGTTTCCTCCTTGTAAAGTTTGGCATTTTCATAAGAGAATAAGTGCATCTCTTCTAATTCATTCAACTACACCATTCTCATATCTCCTACAAGTTGCAAATCCATGTTGAGTGCTTGAATAGCCCCATAAGCACGGTGCTCAAGTTCCACAGGTAAATGGCAAGCTTTGCCAAACATCAAACGATATGGTGACATCCCCAATGGTGTCTTGAAAGTTGTTCTATAGGCCCACAATGCGTCATCTAACCTCTTGGACCAATCCTTATGGTTGGGGTTCACCACTTTCTCAAGGACACCTTTTATCTATCTATTGGATAACTCAGCTTGCCCATTAGTTTGGGGATGGTATGCAGTAGCTACTTTGTACCTCACGTCATTTTTAGCCAATAAACTTGCTAGTAACTTATTCACAAAACAAGTGTCTTCATCACTAATGATTGCCCTTTGTTACACCCAGATTTCGAGCTATGTTAATTATGACCTCGAAAGTTGGATTCGCAAATAAGTGGACTCATAAGGTTGGAAACATGCTCCAAGATTGTATGTCGAGCTTGCAGGATATAGACGACCTCGAGTATGGTGACCTCGAAGTATTCATGATCTTGAAAGATAGCTCTGGGAACACACTCATCTTCAGGGACGACTTCGGATCAGGGGTCCCGAGCTCGACGCACGTACGATCTCGAAAGCCATGTGGCCTCGGGAGATGTTTCTAGCTCGATAGATGACGGGAAACCTGGGAAGCTAAAGCCTTAGAAATACGCGATAACCACCTTGAATATCTACAAGTGTTATAAATATGAGATGTAATCCTCATTTATTATTGTAAATCCCCTAGAATCGTGGGATATTATTTGGTCAGTTATACGTCTCCTGGTCTTCAGGGGACGTTTCCTTTTATATCTGATTATAGGCATTTAAAGCCATTTATTTTATTTATACAAAAAGAGTAACTACCCAAAATATGTGGGATAGTATTCTGCAGCCTTCTCTATAAATAGAGAGGCCATGCACCATTGTAAAGGACCGAAATTCTGATCCTTGAGAGAAAACTCTGGAGAATTCATTCTTGAAGAATTCCTAGAGATAATCTTGAGTTTAATAACAAAGACTCGTGGACTAGGCAGATTTAACTGCTGAACCACGTAAAAATCGTGTGTTCACATTGTTTTATTTCAATTGGCCATTATCAACTATTGTTTATGTGCTCTTCTTTCACTGTTTGACGAAAAACGGCGTCAACAGTTTGGTGCTTTCATTGAGAGCCTTAAGCATTCATCCCTGAGAAAATCATGGCCACAAACAATCAGAACACCCCTGAAGAAAATTACCCAAGACGTCCTGGAAAATAACCAATGGAGAACCCGGATGTTGAGGAGAGGAGTGGGTCTTCTGATTCCCGGGGACCACCGCCTCCACCAAGGGATGAGGATATGTATTGCAATCCTGAGCGTTACGTTCCTATTGTAGAACTGGAAAATCGGCAGTTGAAACAGCTGTTGGCAGAGGCCAACAAACGGAATGAGGAGTTGACTAGGATAGCCGCAGAGGCGCAGGTGGCTCAGCCCCCGCCCCGCGCGAAAACCAAGTCCCTCCTCCAAGGGACGTGCATGTTCCTCCCCGGAGGCCCCGTGGGCGTCCACGAAAGGATGCTGCCACAAGGAGGCCGACTCAACCTTCGGCGCCAGCAGAGCCATCTGCTCCTCCTAGGCCCCAGAGGAGTACCCGAGCTCGGGTCCCGCCTAACCCGCCTGTGGAAGTGCCTGCAGGAACTGAGAATAACCGAACCCCTGCAGAGGCTCGGACTCATGTACCTGGGAGTGCACCGAACGCGACTGACCCATCTCGGGCAAATTCTGGACCCTCTAGGCCGCGACAAGGGTGGCATCCACCGTCGCCTATACGGTTCCCTCCGTCACCCATAAGATATCCTTCGCCACCCCGCAAAAACGCTCAACTTGTTCGAGATCAGGATCAAGGGCGTGCAGGGGATGGAAAAGGAAACAGGGAGACTTTCCAGGAGCGGAGAGGCGCTCCATCTGAGAGAAGTCAGACGTCTCGGTCTCGCACCGCGGAGATGAGGCGACGTGGAAAGAATCCATCGCGAAACAACCGAGCAATGAGTCTCACCAGTGACAAATCCGGAGAGACCAGGTCCGTCAGCAAACACGACTGAGGTCGTAAGAATACTGGAAGTCGCAAGAATTGTCCCGACCTGCGCAATCATCTGAATCAGAGTCGGGGGAATGGAGATCAAACAAATCTGGACCTGAGGGATCGCTTGAATAGGCGTAGAGATCCCTCGCGGAGACGCGAGCTTGGAATCACGATCAATGACAGTCAATTCCAGACAGCACCTCCTACTGACCCAGTCCAAGAAAGAATCGATCAGCTCGAAAGAGCCTTTAGGCTTTTGAAGAATGAACGAGGATTGAGTCGATATGAGGACTCTGATGAGGAGCTCGAACCGTTTGCTCCCCATATTTCTGACACTCAATTTCCTCAAGGGTTTCGGATTCCTCACGTCCCAACGTTTGAAGGAAAGACCGATCCATGTAGTCACCTGAGGACGTTCAACACTATCATGAGAGCCAGTAACGTGGGTTATGAGCTCAGGTGCATGTTATTTCCAACATCATTGGCAGGACCCGCCAAAAGTTGGTTTGAAAAGTACAAGAGACACTCAATAACCTCATGGGAGCAGTTGTCTAAAGACTTTAAGAAGTAGTTCAGAGCAATGGTAGGGGTCAAACCAGAAGCATCCACCTTAACTAACGTCCGGCAGTAACCGGGTGAAACATTGAAGAGTTACTTATCAAGATTCAATCTGGAAGTAGCCCGAGCTCGGGATGTGGATGACAGTGGACACCTAATGGCAATCCGAGCTGGCGTATTACCGGGAAGTGCCCTTTGGGACGACATGCAAGGGAAACCGGTAAGGTCAATAACCGAGTTTAACAGATGAGCGCAGAGGTTTGTCAATGTAGAGGAAGCGAGGTCAACGCTCAAAGCGACCTCCCAGTCCGAAACTACAACGATAAACATCAACTCTGCCTCAACCTTGGTGGACCCAGCGGCACCAAAGCCTGCCTCAGAGAACCCATCCAAGAGGAAAAATAACGAAGGAAGTAATCCCGAAGCTGAGGGAGGAAAGAAAAAGAAAGGAGAGAGGTATTTCTCCGTGTATAAAGTGCACACCGAGCTCAACGAGTCTCGAGATAACATATACCTGGCTAATGAAAACCAGGTCCCCTTCAGGCGTCCGGACCCAATGAGAAATCAAAAATCCAAGAGGGATTCCAGTAAGTATTGCCGGTTCCACAGAGACACCGGGCACACAACTGATGAATGTCGACAACTGAAGGACGAGATCGAAGGGTTGATCTCGAGAGGTTACTTCCGGCAGTATGTCAAAAACCAGAATACTGGTCAGACGGCCGCAAGCCAGAGAGTAGCCGCGCCTCCGACGACACAAAATAATAACTCCCGATCTCAGGAAGAGGACAGCCCCCCCGATAGATGGAGAGGACGTAATAACCATCTCGGGAGGGCCTCATCTCGCAGGAGGGGGTAGGAATGCCCAAAAGAGATATGTTAACGAGCTTAAGACAGGGGACGGGTCTCCTTATGAACCCGAACCTAGGGCACCTAAAAGCCAGAGGATTGAATCACAACCCATAACCTTCACTGAGGAGGACGCCTCCCATGTTCAGTTCCCACATCATGATCTGCTGGTTATTACTCTTCAGTTTGCCAACAAAAGAGTCCACCGAGTTCTCATAGATAATGGGAGCTCAGTCAACATTCTTTACAAAGCAACCCTCGAGAAAATGGGACTCTCCCTTCGCGACCTGAAGGCATGTGCAACTACTTTGTACGGCTTTTCAGGAGAAGGAATTGCCTGCATGGGATCCATTGAGCTCCCCGTGACCTTGGGAGACTATCCAGTCTCGGTGACCAAGATAATGGAGTTCGTGGTGGTAGACTTGCCATCTGCCTACAATGTGCTGCTCGGGAGACCCGCCCTGGTCGGGCTAGGGGCAGTTTCATCAGTAAGGCATCTGGCCCTTAAGTTCCCGACCCCTAGCGGAGTCGGGACATTAAAAGGGGACCAACTGGCAGGGAGGGAGTGCTATAGCATCTCTTTGAGGGGAAAGAAGCAAACGAGTGCTCAGGCACTCGTTATCATACAAAATAAAGATGGAACGGTCTTAGAAATCGACGAGGAGATTGATCCGAGGATTGAGGAGAAAGTTGACCTCGAACCTCTAGAGGAGCTCAAAGAAATTCAGCTCGAGGAAGTTGAACCCTTGAGAAAGGTGAAGGTCGGGAAACAACTCCCAGATGAGACAAAATAGCAATTAATTTGCTTTCTGAAGAAAAACCAGGATGTCTTCGCATGGTCGCATTCCAACATGGTGGGGATAAGCCCGAATGTAGCAAGCCATGCTCTAAACATAGACAAAAGCTTTCCCCCAAAGCAACAAAAGCAAAGGTAGCTGGACGAAAACAGAAAGAAAGCACTGAAGGAGGAGGTTGACAGGTTAAAGGCAAACCATTTCATTAGGGACGCCTTTTACCCTGACTGGGTAGCCAATCCGGTGTTGGTCCCAAAGCCCAATGGGACGTGGAGAACCTGTATTGACTACTCAGATCTCAACAAAGCTTGCCCAAAAGACTGTTTTCCGTTACCAAGGATTGACCAGCTCGTGGATGCCACAGCGGGGCATGGCCTGATGTCGTTCATGGATGCCTATTCTGGATATAACCAGATTCCCATGCACGCCCCAGACCAAGAACATACGAGCTTCATCACGGATAAAGAGCTATATTGTTATAATGTCATGCCATTCGGGCTCAAGAATGTTGGAGCCACATACCAGCGGCTCATAAACATGATGTTTTCGGAACAAATTGGGAACAACATGGAGGTTTATGTTGATGACATGCTTGTAAAGTCTCAACTCAACAAGAACCATGTTGATGACCTCGAAGAGTGCTTCGGCGTGCTCAGAAAGTATAACATGAAGCTAAATCCTCAGAAGTGCACTTTTGGGGTATCTTCAGGAAAATTTCTGGGCTTTATTGTGAACTCCTATGGAATCGAGGCTAATCCCGACAAGATCAAGGCCCTGATTGACATGCCCTCGCCTCGAAGGCACAAGGATGTCCAAAGTCTGACTGGCAGGATGGCGGCCCTAAGCAGATTCATCTCGAAATCTACGGATCGTGGTCTTCCATTTTTCAACTTACTGAGAGGAGGTAAGAAATTTGAATGGACAGAGGAATGCGAGCTGGCCTTTCAGGAGCTCAAAAAGCACCTAGCGGAACCGCCCATCCTATCAAAACCTGAAACGGGAGAAGTATTGTACCTATACCTCTCAACCATCGAACACGCGATAAGCGCAGTGCTCATTCGAGAAGAAGACAGGGTGCAGAGACCCGTTTACTACATCAGTAAAAGATTACTGGGGGCAGAGTCAAGGTATCCACTGATGGAGAAACTCGCGCTCAGTTTAGTTCATTCATCCCGTAAACTCCGCCCTTACTTTCAGGCACATCCCATTCATGTACCGACTGATCAGCCACTTAGGCAAGTCCTATCCAAACCAGAGGCTTCAGGTCGACTTCTTAAATGGGCTGTTGAGCTCGGACAGTTCGAGATCACCTACCACCCGAGGACGACCATTAAGGCACAAGCATTGGCAGACTTTATAGTGGAATGTACTGGAATAGCCGACGACGAGGTAATAACCACGGCCCACGAGCTATGGAAACTTTACGTCGACGGCTCGTCAAATGAAAATGGAGCAGGGGCAGGGGTTATTCTGATCACCCCCGCAGGGAGTAAATTTCACTCCGCTTTAAGATTTGGCTTTAAAGCATCGAATAATGAGGCCGAGTACGAGGCTCTACTCGCGGGACTACGAATAGCAAAGGAGCTCAAGGCTAAAGCTATACATTGCTACAGTGACTCCCAACTCGTGGTTAATCAAATCTTGGGAGAATACCAGGCTCGAGGCACAAGAATGGCAGCTTACCTGGAGAAGGCAAAATCTGCATTAGAGTATTTTGAGTTTTATGCAATCGAACAAGTCCCCCAAGAACGGAACTCAAATGCAGATGCCTTAGCTCGACTCGCCACATCCACCGAAAATGAAGAGCTGAATGTTGTACCCATAGAACACCTATCAGCACCTAGCATAAACGAGCCAGAAGAGGATGATGTGTGTATGATCGAAACAGAGCCGACTTGGATGACCCCGATAGTTGATTATCTCGAAAACGGAGTTCTTCCAAAAGATCGGAACCAAGCTCGAAAGTTGATGTACCAACTTCCCCGTTACACAATTTTGGATGGAAGGCTGTACCGAAGGGGATATTCCATGCCGTTACTCAGGTGCGTAACCTCTCCCGAGGCTAAGAAAATCATCGAAGAAATTCATGAAGGGTTCTGCGGAGATCACACTGGGGGGCACAGCCTGTCCAAGAAGATCATACGCCAGGGATATTTCTGGCCAACCATTAAAGCGGATTCTTTCGAGTATGTGAAGAAATGCGAAAAATGCCAGAGATTCGCCACGATACCCCGAGCTCCACCATCCGAGCTGACCATGTTGACATCCCCATGGCCTTTTGCAGTATGGGGCATCGACCTCATAGGCTCTCTCCCGACTGGCAAAGGCGGAGTAAAATATGATGTAGTCGCCGTGGATTACTTCACAAAATGGACGGAGGCTGAACCATTGGCAACTATAACTTCAAAGAAAATCCTTGATTTCGTTGTAAAGAGCATCGTGTGCCGATATGGAGTACCGAGGAAGATCGTATCCGACAACGGAACTCAGTTCGATTGCGACCTATTCACCAATTTTTGTGAGAAGAACGGTATAATAAAGAGTTTTTCATCAGTGGCCCACCCTCAAGCGAATGGCCAGGTCGAAGCTGTGAACAAAACTCTCAAGAGTTCACTAAAGAAAAAGTTGGAGGAAGCGAAGGGACGGTGGCCCGAAGAATTGCCCCAAGTCCTTTGGGGATACAGGACAACGGCTCGAACCTCGACAGGACATACCCCGTTCTCTCTAGCATACGGCTGCGAGGCAATGTTGCCCATAGAAGTCGAAATCCCAACGATCCGAACTCAGACCTACGACCAAAGTTCAAACCATACTCAGCTCGAGGAAACCTTAGACTTGATCGAAGAAAAAAGAGAAGAGGCCCAGATGAGAAATGCTGCCTACCAGCAACGAACTACCAGATATTTCAACAAGAGGGTTCGAGATCGAAAATTTGGAATGGGAGATCTGGTGTTAAGACGCGTATTCTTGGCAACTCGAGATCCGGCAGCTGGAGTGCTCGGGCCGAACTGGGAAGGACCATACCAGATAGAGTCAGTCATCCGACCTGGTGTGTACAAACTTGCGAGATTGGACGGGAGCCTAGTACCACGAGCATGGAATGGCGAACACCTTAGACCTTACTATCAGTAGTTTAGGAAAAGTGTTGCCTATAACCATGAGTTTCTATTTGTATTAGCTTATTTGTCTTTGAATGTCATCAAATAAAAGTTCCATTTCGTTCAAATATGTTATTTCTTTTCATTTTTGCAATCTCTCTTAATTTAATAACCTATGGTCACACTCATAGGATATTAAGGGAGCATCATTGGTACATATACCATCAGCTTAAAAAATAAAATAACATATGCAAAAAAAATATATATATATAAAGTATTTGGATATAACCAAATACGCGAGCCTAGATAGTTCGGACATAACCGAATTACCAAAAATATATAAAGTATTTGGATATAACCAAATACACGAGCTGAGATAGTTCGGACATAACCGAATTATCAAAAACATAAAGTATTTGGAGATAACCAAGTATGCGAGCTTAGATAGTTCGGACATAACCGAACTACCAAAAACCTAAAACGTTTGGAGTTAACCAGATGTGCAAACTTAACAGGTTTGGAACAAACCGACCAAAAAATCAATCGATGATAAATAGGAACCTAAACCTATTGCGAAACAAGTCGAGATCAAGGCTGGAATATCTTAAAGAAAAATAGTTTCGAACTCTTAACCTCGGACCAAAAACTGAGGATGAGTAAAAGTGACTAAACAAAAAAAGATATAACCAAATCATTCACATTACATACCATATAAGTACTTTTGGGTTCATGGTTAAAGTAATACCCAACTTTGAAAAATAACGAGGTCGGAAGCGGATAATTTGAACAAACTATGCATGAATGCATTGAGCTTCGAACCTAAATCCACGATATGTTTGTATGAATAAATAAACATAAATGATTCATCCATAAAAAATGTGCAAAATATTTCGAGCCAAGAAATGTAAAGCACATGTAAGTAATATTTAAAGAAATTGTATCAGCCTCATGGGCATAAATTAAGATAGTTACAAAAATAGGGGGACGCAGCCCCAATAAATGATTTCCCCGAGATCAGATTTAAGGAAGAGGAGTCTCCTTGGCCTTCTCAACATCAGTAGCACCGGACCCCCCAGGACGAATAGCATGACTATCCTTCTAAGCCGCCTCTCAAGCAGCTTCACTTGCCTCAAGACGGGCATTCCACCGCTCAACATATGTGGCCTCGAGAGGGCCCAGGAAGCTGGTATCGAGGTCGGCATTATCAGCCCAAAGTTTGTACATGGCTTGGTCGACCGCTTTCTCCTTCTGCTCCTTATACTCGTCCAGGAGGCGGGCCTTCTCGCTCTCCATGAAGTCGAAGGTGGCAGATTTATCCTCTTCGAGCTTGGCATTGGCCTTCTCGAGACAAGTCTTCGCCTGCTCAAGCTCAGCATTCGACTTCTCCAGCTCCTCGAGACGGGTCTTCATTTTTTCAAGTTCAGACTTCGAGTCTTTGAGCTCGTCAGCCATCTTAAGCTCGAGATCCTTCGACTTCTGGGCCAGAGACATGCTCGTTTGCACCTCGTTGGTCAGCTTATAATTGAGCTGTGCTGAAACGACAAGGGCCTGAAACACAAAGAACGAATCAGAATTGCGAACTGAGGCACAAATATTTAAAATAGAGTTGCGAAGGCTACCACGGCGGTGAGTTCGATACTCTTATCATAAAGAGTATTGCAGTCCGAGGCCTTGCGCACGAGGTCCCAGTGGTCGGCGCCGAAGCTAGAAAAGCTCTGACCCACTCGAGAAAGGACATCCGAGCTGAGCACAGCCCCTTCTGTCCCAGCGGCGCCATCGAGCACGAACTCCTCAATATGAGTTTGGGTCGTCGGCAACTGAACCTTGGAGATAGAAGGTTTCT
This sequence comes from Humulus lupulus, assembly GCF_963169125.1. NCBI lineage: Eukaryota > Viridiplantae > Streptophyta > Magnoliopsida > Rosales > Cannabaceae > Humulus > Humulus lupulus. The sequence continues at coordinate 171,600,374 of NC_084797.1, forward strand.
TCGGGGGCCGAACAACTGTTATTTGAGTTTCAGTCGGAGGAAGCGAGATGGGCGCGGTCGAGCCAGACGCATCAACCTGGACAGTCGGTTCCGTGGCTGTGCTCGCAGTAGTCTGGGCCATGGGGGTCGTCTCGTGGCGTCTGGGTACCTTGGATGGTCGGTCAGACCTCCGTGGTATTCTCGGACGTTTGCTCTTCTGGGCGCCAGCTCCCCCATCGCTAAAGAGCACAGCATTGAGGTCGGGATTCATGGCACCTGCGCAGTTTCAATAAGTTAGAAAATGATAATAAGTTTGGAAAGAGAGGGAAACCAGGTAAAGAAAAAACCTAACTGGAAATCTCCTCTGAGCTCGAACTTGGGGACCATGAAATTCCCCCGTCTTCAGAGGAGGCGGGGGGAGTGCCTTCCCTATATGTGGGTGATAACTTCGAGAGGTCCCTATAATCGTTGGTCCCATACTGAACGGCTATCCCATTCCACATCTCGTCCGTGGTGTACATGGTGTCGTATTTCCCGAGCCCACTATCAAACCTATGGACACAGTCATCTACCCAACTCCATATGTAAAAGTGGTATCTATCCTGTGGGCACGAGACTAACCTATTGGGCCTGTGTTTTAGTAAGGTCGGGGACCACATTCTCGAGGTAGGAAGGACTTTACCTTCATCTGAATCCGAGCTTGAGGCTTCATCATTAGCCTCATTCCCAGACAGCGGGCTCCTTGGGCGAACTGGAAGTGGCGGCCTCGTTTCTCTCCTCGAAGGAAGGGCGCCTGTGGGCAGTGGCACCTGCTCCCAGTTTTCATATTTTATATTGGACCAGTCAAAGGTGGACTGGCCCTCCCCCAAAAGTCCGCACTTTCGGAGCTTATCCTCGTGTAGAAGGTATAAGAGGGACCTCCTGCCATGTGGGAGTTGGAGCAGGGTCTCTCTATGCTCCTTCATTGTATCGTCGGGAGTGGGACGCTGAAAATTGGCTGAAAGACAACATATTTCTACTAAGTACGGGTCTAAGAGCTAAAGTCACGAGCACAGAAATAAAGATAACAAGAATACTTACGAATCCGCCTGAACGAATAGTGTCGAGACGGGGACAGACCATCTGTCCAGAAGAAGGCCCTTTTAAAATCGGGCGGATGATTGGGAAGATCTTCAAAGACCTTCTTCTCCTTGGGATAGCTCGAAAGGTAATAAAAGCCATCCCCTCCCCGAGCTCGGGAGGGGTTACTTTTCAGACAAAAGAGATACAAGATCTCTTGAGGCGAAGGTCCTTTCCACCCCATCTCGTGGTATAAGGACCTCAGGGCAGACAGTACCCTGTAAGAGTTGATGTTGAGTTGGAACGGAGCCAACCCAACGAAATCCATGAAGTCCTTGAAAAAAGACTTCAAGGGCAACAAAGCTCCTGCCCTCATATGTTCCTGGCTCCAGGCCGCGTATTTCACACTGGCGTTGCGGCCCCCAGGGGCGAGGCAGCTTCGTTCATGGTTGGCCGGAGGTCGACACTTCAAGGAGCCTGACAGGCTAAGGCCATGGAAAGCCAGGATGTCACTTATCTGGCTAGTTGTGGTAACCGAGCTCCAGTAGTGCTCGGCCTCAAACATTTCTCTCCCCGGCTGCGAGGAGGAAGGTTCCCCCATTAGTGAGAATTTGAGCTCTCCCGGATGGTACGCGACAGTAACCTTTAACAAAGGATCGAGAGGAATCGGCCTAGGTCCTGAATTGGATTCCGGATAGAGGGCCTCTCGAAGAACTCTCCTCTTCCCCTCTATGACCTCGTCAATCTGGCGGCGGTAGTGAGCTCGAATGTCCTCTTGCTCGCGCGCAAGCTCATATTCTCTTATCCGACGTTGATTACGGGCGAATAGCGATTCTGGGCTCGGAGATTTTGGCTCGTAAGGGAGTGCCAGCAACAACCCCCACCGTCTTTCCAGATTCTATGACATCTAGCGAGAAAGAAAAAATGGTGAGGGCCAGGCATGCAAGAGTTTTGAGCTCGAACTTACGAGCTCGGGGTTTAGGAGCGAAACAAGCTAAATATCAAGACCCTTATTGAAGAGTCAGGGCGTGCGTTCCACGAAAAAAGAAAGGAGCGTGGATAATTTTTTGAAAATCTCGAAAGTCAAGGGAAAAGAAAGTGGCGGTTAACCAGGAAAGGCAACCTTGGGTTTCGTGCATTTATCAAGGCCCATGTTTTTTACACGAAAACTTAGTGTACAAGAAACGTCGCCTAAAAAATTTTCAAAACCCAGAAAATTGGAACCTCACTCAAATATGAAAACTGGGTATAAGCCAGTGATGTAAATCTAGTACAGAAGTCTAAAAAGCATAAGAGTCTATCGGATCAAAACCTCCTATCGTATTATGCTAAGGATGTAAACTAGTATATACACATACACAGCAAGAACAGTTTGAATAAAAACTGACAAAATGGGAAACAAAGATTGCTTACTTACACAATAATGGCGACGGCAGAGAGATTGTCGATTGAAGAAGAGGTAGCAAATAAGAACTCACTGACTCGAACAGACCAGGATTTCTTTGTTTCTTTGGCCGAGAAAACATGCGCGGGACAGAAGCTTTTTAGGAAGGTCTCTGGTTTTCTTTTTTCTTCTTTTCTTGCTTATGGTGAACAAAAGTGAAAAAGAAGATGAAGAGTGGGGTCTTGTATATATAGGTGGGAAAAAGGAATTAATCTGGAATGTTGAACAAAATCCTTGCAAAATCCAACGATCAGGGATCAATGACAAGATGGCGCCGAAAAGGTGTCAGACGGACGATCGTGGGCGTGTTTCCAAGGTACTTAAGTACCAAAAATGAGCAATACCCAATTGACGCGTGTCCATTTTCAAGAGTGTATGACGGTACAGTTCTCAAAGAAAGTAGTTCAAAAGTTTCCTTCTCTTAGGATTCGAACAAATACTTTTGAGGGGGCAAGATGTTACACCCAGATTTCGAGCTATGTTAATTATGACCTCGAAAGTTGGATTCGCAAATAAGTGGACTCATAAGGTTGGAAACATGCTCCAGGATTGTATGTCGAGCTTGCAGGATATAGACGACCTCGAGTATGGTGACCTCGAAGTATTCATGATCTCGAAAGATAGCTCTGGGAACACACTCATCTTCAGGGACGACTTCGGATCAGGGGTCCCGAGCTCGACGCACGTACGATCTCGAAAGCCATGTGGCCTCGGGAGATGTTTCTAGCTCGATAGATGACGGGAAACCTGGGAAGCTAAAGCCTTAGAGATATGCGATAACCACCTTGAATATCTACAAGTGTTATAAATATGAGATGTAATCCTCATTTATTATTGTAAATCCCCTAGAATCGTGGGATATTATTTGGTCAGTTATACGTCTCCTGGTCTTCAGGGGACGTTTCCTTTTATATCTGATTATAGGCATTTAAAGCCATTTATTTTATTTATACAAAAAGAGTAACTACCCAAAATATGTGGGATAGTATTCTGCAGCCTTCTCTATAAATAGAGAGGCCATGCACCATTGTAAAGGACCGAAATTCTGATCCTTGAGAGAAAACTCTGGAGAATTCATTCTTGAAGAATTCCTAGAGATAATCTTGAGTTTAATAACAAAGACTCGTGGACTAGGCAGATTTAACTGCTGAACCACGTAAAAATCGTGTGTTTACATTGTTTTATTTCAATTGGTCATTATCAACTATTGTTTATGTGCTCTTCTTTCACTGTTTGACGAAAAATGGCGTCAACACCCTTGGGTTGCCAAAACGAGTGAACACATTCTTTTGTAAGAACTGCATGACAACTTTAGAATCATTAGTAGGAGAGGCAATTGCTTCCACCCATTTTGAAACGTAATCCACAACTACCAAGATGTACAAGTTGCCATAAGATGGAGGAAATGGGACCATAAAATCTATACCACACACATTAAACAATTCAACTTCAAGAATATTAGTTAAGGGCATCTCATTCCTTCTAGAAATATTACCAACCTTTTGGCATCAATCACACCTCAACACAAAAGCATGAGCATCTTTAAACAAGGAAGGCTAAAAGAAACCACATTGAAGTACCTTAGATGCGATGTGAGTTCCCCAAAATGCCCTACACAAGGTGAAGAGTAGCAATGGTGTAGGATATCTTCCATCTCCTGCTCGGGAACACATCTCCTAATCATTTGGTCGGCACATTGTTTGAACAAGTATGGCTCCTCCCAAAAGTAGTCCCTCACATCGTACAAAAACTTATTTTGTTGGCTTGTAAAATCTAGAGGCAAAAACCCACTAAACAAATAATTAGCGAAATCCGCAAACCATGGAACAACTTGAGAGTGGTTTACCTCAAATAATTGTTCATCCGGGAATGTCTCCTTGATGTGAACTAAAATACTTGATTACTTATCACTTTCCATTATTGACAAATTGATGGGTGTCGTATGCCATATAAAATTTAAATATATATTTTTTCACTTACACCAGCTACTTCAGTATAGCAGTAAATAAGGGTCGAACCCACAATGACTATGATCAAATTATTATTCAAAATAATAACTAAACTAAAATTAGAAAGGGCTTTCAGTTTTAACAACTGAAAACATAAAATAAAATAAATATCAAAGATTGAATAACTAAGGATATAACGATATTAAAGAAATAGTCAAGAATTCATCTCCACCTTCGATAATCAATCTATCAACAATGACGAATAATATTCTATATTCCCAATCAAACTATTAACCCCGCAGATAACACTTAAGTAGTCAATTATCTCAGTTTCCCTATTATACTTAATTAAAGCTAAGCGCTCTTAATTAACTCTTTTTACCGAGCAATAAACCCATTAAGTATGCGATCTATTTAACCTAGTAAAAGCATTACACTTTGTGGAAACAAGTTAATCTAGGCAACAAATTCATTAAGCATGCAATTCATTTAACCTAGGTTCTATTTTTCATCACAATCAAAATACCTGTCACAATTCTCTAATAGCAATTTATCACTCTACTTAGAATCTGAAACTATTAGGTGAATAGAAATCCTAAGATGATAGTAGAATAATGAAAAACCCTAATTAGTTGACCACCTAACAAGATTCATAACATTCAATTAGAAAAATAGAAGCAATTTAATACAAGGGAATAGAAGGAATAAAATTCATCAATGCATTCAAGATCTCATGTCTAGGGTTTTGAAATAACCCTCAACTATAAAGAAAACTACTCCATAATCATTCATAAACATAAATATTCAATGAAAATAAAAGAGTTTTGAGATGAAAGAAAAACTAGATTGAAGAATACAGATGATGATGTTTTTTTCTCCTCCTCTGTTGCTCTAGCCTCTAAAATTCGCAATCCAAAGTTGTATTCAAAGTTAACCCTAATCTCTTTTATAGCCCACCAAAAATTACATTTAAAAATTGAAATTTAAGGAAAAATCGATCGATGGCCGCAGCCAGTGTTTCTTGGCAGTTGCGGCCACTAGAAAATGTATTTTCTAGAAACTCAGGCTTTGGCCGTGGCTTGGGACATTGCTGGTCGTGCAACAACGTTCTGTCCCCCAGGCCATGGCCTGGAATAAGGCTGGCCGCAGCCGTAGCAATTTTTCCCATTTTTCAGTTTTCTTCTACTACAGCGACTAAAAGTATTTTAAGCATAACTTTCTCGATATAACTTTGAATTGGACGATTCACAAAGCTATATAAATCTAAGAAAAATATATAAAACTTTTATTTCTAGGTGTATTTCCAAAAGAGTATTGGAAAATTATCAAAATCGAGTGTGAAGTTTCAGACTTATAATTCCGAGCTTAACCATTGCTTGTAAAGCATCCCAAATTCATTCGTTTTCATCCAAATGTCTAGGAAATCCTTAAAACACAAAATATACTAATTAAACATATATAAATAAATAATCAAGTGCATAATCATAGAAGAATAATGAATTAAAAATAGATAAATTCGGTACTTATCAAATTCCCCCACACTTGACATTTGCTCGTCCTCGAGCAAACAAAATAAAAGCTAAACACATAAGCAATGGTTTTTTCGAAAGCGTTATTTGTCTCAAAAATTGATCAAATAAATACGTCATAAGAAAAATATGAATTCCACATTCCTTAGAATTTCAACTCAATACCCAATCACCACTTAAACTTGATCTCATTATGATTATACACAATCAAACTTAGCAAAATACAAACATTCGAATAAATTTATACATGTCATAATATGTTTTAAAGTCTCATCTATAATAATATTTTCATGAAAAACATCCACTCCATAGACATTAACCAATTGTTTTCCACTAATGTAAACACACATAATCAAGAATCAAAAGGTCTTTAAAATCTTGTAATGTAAGGCTAAGTGGAGGACTTGATAATGCTCCCCACATCAATTGTTTTCTCCTTCAAGATGGCATATAAAAGTATGGCAGTATCTACATTCACATCACTGACATGTTTAGTGGGAAATAATTTTGCATTAATAAACTTATGCCAGGATTTTTCAATAACTCTCATTGCCTCTCGCTTAAATTTAAGGGGATGACTTGTTTCAATTAACTTCCATTGGGTATTTGGCTTACACAGAAATTGGATAATCTCATTAAAGTCAGGATTATCAAGGATTTTGCTATACTCCTCATTGCCTATGCTAGGAAGCCCATAAAATTGATTTATGGCTGCACTTGAGAAATTCATATTAACCTCTCGCACTGTAGCCATAGCTGTAACTTGAGAAATTCCATTAACATGAAACTCTTACTATAGGAGTTACTGCAGCATCGGGTTGTGAACAAAATTTTTCCCAATGTATTTTCTCAATCTGCTCCGCAATAGATGGATACCCATGGCGAATCTCCATATCAAACCCCCTCTCTTCAATCATCGTTTTCTATTTCACTACTGCATCTTGATAGCGTTTGAATGCCTCCTCAAAAATAAATTTGGTGGCATCAAATTGAACCTCAAATGAGGAAGCACCTTTAGTACTCTTTCTAAATCTCTTTGGTGCCATTCTTCACTCCAAAACTCAAGGATAAGCTTCCTTTAACACAAATAATTAAGCACTAAGAGAATAATATAAAATACCCCAAAATTATAAAGTCAAACTCCTCTAATTATTCCCACCAAATTTCTACTAAACAAATAAATACTTCCTCTTCAAAAATATTCAATCAATTCCCCTCAAAACTCAAACACGCTTCTCTTAGAACTTTCATCAAACACTTAGCAGGCAAAGACTAATCCAATAGTGGAAAAGTATGTTGTAGTGTTTCAATCTTCCCAAAATTTGAAATTATTACTAATAAAACAACATAAACACTTAATCTAAGCCAATGATCAAAATATATAAATATTTCATCCACCAAAAACCATATAATTCAAAATACCCCAAATCATATTCTTCAATACTCAAAACCCAATAATCAAAGAATCAAGAGAATTACTTACTTGCGATTGACTATAGAATGTCTTTGAAAGCTTGATTGTGTCAATGAAGCACCTTGAAACTAGTTGATTAATCTCAATTGTCAAATTTGAAATTTATGGGACTTTAGGTTCGGAAAGGGAATTTTTGTAGAAAATGAGGATTTTGATGAGAATAGGTGAAGATTTGTGAAGAAAAAAATTGAAGATTGATGATGAGAATTAAATGGTTTTGGGGAATAATTTAAGTGAAAATGAGAGAGAATTGATGAAATTATGTGTAAAAATGAGAGTGTTTTTTTGGTTTTGGGTATTTGTATGTGTGGGAAGTGGAAAAAATATGAAATGGGGTCTTTAAAAAAAAAATTCTTTCTGAAAACGCATAGTGGTTGTGGCATGGGCTTATTGGTGGCAGCAGCCACAGGCCATTTTGCCCAAAAATACTTTATATATATATTTTTAGAATGAATAAAAATGTCCAAAAAAATATAATAAAATAAAATTAAAACTAAGTTAAAAAAATTAAACAAAAATTTCTTAAAAATAAAATACATAAATTTTAGCTAAATTTAATGTCGCTAGCTCGACGTAAAACCTTTTCATACCTCATCAACATATTCTGGATCAAAGAGGTGAATCATAGTAACTTGTTCCTCCTCGAAAGACTCATAATAAGGCTTCAATCTCTAGCCATTTACCTTGAGTATTTTTTCGGTTGATGGACTTGAAATTTCTACTGCTCCATGAGGATAGTGATGTACCACTATGAATGGTCCAACCCATCGGGACTTCAACTTACCCAGAAATAGTTTGAGATGAGAATGATACAATAATACTTTTAGTCCCGCATCAAATGTTTTCCGAACAATTATATTTCGATCATGAAAGTCTTTGGTCTTTTCTTTGTAAATCTTAGAGCTTTCATAAGAATCATTACGAATTTCCTCCAGCTCTTGTAATTGCAGCATTCTTTGCTGGTCTGCATTGTCCATCTCCATGTTACACTTTTTCACAGCCCACCAAGCTTTATGCTCCAATTCAATCGGTAAATGACAAGGCTTTCATACACCAACCGATACGGAGACATACCAAGAGGTGTCTTATAAGTCGTGCGATACGCCCATAAAGCATCATCTAATCTTATACTCCAATCCTTTCTATTTGGTTTTACTGTCTTTTCAAGAATAGACTTGACTTCCCTATTCGATACCTCGACTTGGCCATTTGCTTGTGGACGGTAGGCAGTGGTTACTTTATGAGTCACTTGATAGCGTCGAAAAAAGCTTCAATCGTTTTATTATAGAAGTGAGTACCTCGGTCACTAATTATTATCCTTGGAGTACCAAATCTCACAAAAATATTCAATCGAATTAACTTAACCATTGTTTTAGAATTATCCGCTTTAGTTGCTTTTGCTTCCACCCACTTAGAAACATAATCCACCGCTAAAAGAATATACTCAAAACTGAATGATGATGGAAATGGTCCCATAAAATCAATGCCCCATACATCAAAAATCCCAATAATAAGTATGGGAGTTTGGGGCATTTGATCCCTAGGAGAAATATTACCAACTCATTGACAACGGTCACATGCCTTACAATATGCATGTGAATCTTTAAAGATGGTAGGTCAATAAAAATCATTGTCAAGTACTTTATGGGCTGTTCTTTTTGGTCCAAAATGACCTCCACAAGCATGAGAATGTGAAAAAGCAAGGATAGATTGAAATTCAGAATCAGGAACACACCTTCGAATGACTTGATCAACGCAATGTTTCCATAAATAAGGCTCATCCCAAATATAAAACTTAGTGTTAACTGAGATTTTCGGCAACTCTATTAATGAATAATATTTGTTGGTAATAATAATGAAAGTAGAAGATCGACACGGGGTTTTTACGTGGTTGGGGCATTAACTAGCCTTAGTCCACGAGTCTATATATTAGAGCTAGAAGAAGCTTTTACAATGGAGTTTTCTAGTAATATCTGAACAGAGTTTCCGCCTTTTTTCCCTCTGAAGACCCCTTTACATTGTTCTACAGCTTATATTTATAAGCTGAGGGGAATACCGGGTCTGGGCCGGATCCGACCCGGGCCCATAAGAGAAATGGGTACAAGGGGCCTTTCTAGTGGAGGCCCAATACAAAAAGGTATAAAATACACGAAATTCAAACCAGCTAAGGCCCAATTGGTTGACCTGAGAAACAAGCCTTGCCCGAAAAAACGGCGCTTTGGCTCTGACCACTTCGAGTCACGAGGCTGATTCAGGAGACAAGACCGGTCAGGGTACTTGGCTGCGCAGTCCTGACACATCAGTGTGCAATCCCGAGGCGACCCTTTCTGCAGGCGAAAAGTGGGGGACAATGCCCACGCGAAATGAGGCGGCTTCAGGATCCTGGACGCTTGGCCCTTCGACCGGGGAGGAGGTGATCCAGGTCCGTTTACCGTTGGCCCGCTCCATTTACCATAGGCCCGAACCATACTAGGGTCCGGGACAAGAACACGTAGGCCGCGATGGTCCGGGCCCTCTAGACATCGCCCGGACCGTTCTTGCTGAGGACGAACCCGGAGGGATGTCCCGGACCCCTCCAATGGGCCCAGTCTAGAGTCCCTGGTCTGTACCAGTCCCCTTGGGCAATATTCAAACCAAGGGACCTTGGGCCGGACCCATGTGCCGAGCTAGCCCTCTGACCACGGGCCAGGGCGAAGGCCCAAAGCCCCTGCAGGAAATGGGGATAACATTTACCCCCCAAGCCTTCACCCGGGCTTGCCGGGAGGAGGGTTGCATCATCCTTGCGGCGCTCGCCATGTTGCCTCCCCAGTTCCTGCCCGAGATAGGAGGCTCGGCCAAAAGGCCGTGGCATTGGCAGGTTGCTTAGCCCGGATCATTTACCGTGATCCGGGGACGTTTACCTTTGGCCTGCTTTAAGAAAACGACACACGTGTCGCCATGTGATTGCTGCAAGGGCCTTGAAGAGTCGCCTAGGCCTCCCAAGGGCCGCTAGGCCTAGACTAGGGTGTCAGTGCACGTCACGAGGCGTCACATCCGCACGGGGGGGGGGGGGGGGGGGTCATCATTAATGTCCCTGGAACGAGGTGGACCGTAGGATGGGGTGTCTTTTGGCATCCTCCACTCCTGGGCCGTCGGATTTGAGACGTCGAGGATCCAGACCAAAAGGACTCATAAATGCCCCCTGCGCGATTCTTGATCGTCAGATGAAGAGGCACCTGACCGTTGGATCGTGGGCCAAAATTTGGGGGCTGGTATAAATACCCCCAGAGAACAACATTCGGCACTTTTCCATCTTCGAACCAGCTTAAGAAAACCCGAACGCTGTTAGAGCTTTGCATGTCCGACCTCGCCGACGAAATACTCCGCCGCCTGCTAGTTCTGCGCCGCCCCCTGTTTCCCAGAGCCTCAACCTTCGCTCTTCAACCTGACGGCGCTTCTCGGGTTTGTCCCGTCGACGAACTACTGCACCGGCTGTGCCACTTCAAGAATGAGGTTCTGCCATCCTTACGGTCGGACAACCACCATCATCAATGGTCGACACCACACAGTAAGTCTTTTTTAACTCTGTTACCAATGTTGTGAACTTATGTTCTCTAGATGCATGCGTCTAGGCTCTGTGCTTTAGAATTTGTTAGGAAGGCTGCCTGGTTTGGGTTGCACCGTACTCGGATGCTTCCCGGATAAGGGGTGGGCCTTAGTAGCCTTCTCCCCTGATCAGGGTCTCGGGGCTTTTCGGGGTCCCAGGCCTGATCCGACGGGACTCCAAGCAATCCTTAGGAGACTCCCTGTACCTTGACCGACTTTTTTGGGTTTAGGTACTGACTGCTTGGTCTTTCTTTCTTTGTCCCCAGATCGTCAGTCATGGCAACGGGCGTTACACTCCACCCTGAAGAAGAGGTCAATAGGGCCCCTGTCGTCGTTCCCGGATCTAGGGCGTCCATAGGCAACAGGTGGGAAATGGACGTAACGGCCAACTCGTTCTAGAACTACCGGATGATGCTCCTCCTAGAGACGAGACTGGGCATCAAATCAACTCCGGGCCTCTTTCACAATCGCATGGCTAGGCTTGAGGAACGAGCGCATACGTCCGTGGAAGGATTCGGGGCCTGGAGCGCCGGTCATATCAGCGCGGGAGCTACGCTCCCGCTTCATGACTATTTCGTGCGGTTCCTGACGTATGTGAGGATCGCACCGTTTCAACTGTTGCCGCAAGCGTACCGCCTGCTTGCTGGGTGGAAGGTGTTCTGTGTCGCGAAGGAGATCGCAGAGCCTACCCCCGCGGAAGTCTTGTACTTCTACAAGTTGGTGCCGTAGGTCAACGTCAAAAACAAGAGCCTGGACGGTTTTTACAGGCTGCAGCCGCGGAGCGACTACCCTGCTCCTACCAGCACTTGGAGGCACCCCCCGGATGTCAGGCATTACTGGTTCATGACATCCGGGTTCCTTATTGACAAGAACCCCACACTGCTGCTGGACTTCCAGCGAGTGGGTAAGTATTCCTCCGGGCCCCTCTCTTTTATTCATCTTTTGCTCCCCTCTCTTATTGTGTCTTCCGGGTCGCAGGGCCCTTCATTCAAACCCCCCTTACCGAGTTCCTCCTGGAAAGGAGGAGATTCTACGCCAAGCTTACTGCGGAGGAGCTAGACGTTGGGGGCTACGTCAGGGATGACAACCTCCGGCTAGTTGGGTTGCTCGCAGCCACCCAGACCATTGTTATCCCGAGCCTCCGGGGCATCCCCTGCGAGAAGGACGCTGACGTCCGGGAACAGTTGGCCCTCGACCACATCGCCGAGGTGGTGAGAGCGGCGCGGGCCGATGCAGCCCAGCGTAAGAAGAACCAGCTTCCGGCGGAAGCGGCCACCTCAGAGGAGCTGGAGGAGCTTTTCGAAGACGCCCTACCAAACGCCGGGACAGCCGAGGCTAGTGTATCGGGGCAAGGTAACTCCCCATTAATCTTAACTTATGCTCCCCAGGTCAGGGACTCAGCTAGGGATAGGCTAGAGCCGCCGGGCCCTGCGTTTGGGGCTGACGGGGAGATGAGGCCTTCATCTCCCGTCCTTGTAGGATCAGGGGTCCTAATGTTCCTATCCGGGTTCCTCCAGTACGGGGGGTTTCTGACCCCGAACGTCGTAGGAGATCGGATACATTCATTCGCTTTAAGGGAATTGAGTTTCGCCCGGGGCTTAGATGAGGGTTCGTCCCAGGCTGTTTTTTACTGCTGTGTATTTTCCGCCGTTTGGCTTACTGTCCTAACTCCTTTTTCCTGTACTTTTGCAGAGGATTCCGACATGTCTAACCCGGCCAGCGAGATGAGGAGACTCATCAAGGAACGGGTGGCCAAGAAAACGGCCAGGAGGGCAAACTTCATGACGGGCACGGAGCCCCTCCCCACCAGTGAAGCGCCCGGGACAGTGCCCTGTCCAGGCGAAGCTCTGGCCGTGGTTCCCTTCCAGGTTGTGGAGCCTGCCGCAGACGTCTCTTTTGACCAGCCCCCCGTGATTGATTTGGAAGCGGGCGAAGCCGTCAGCTGGAGCTTAGGGAAGAGGGGTCCGGAAGTCGACGCCGGGGAAGGCAACCTCGGGAAGAGGCCCCGGACGACGCGGGCGGAAACAACTGAGGAGTCGCACGGGGAGAGTTGGCTAACCGCGAAGGAAATCCCTGCTCCGCCTGTCCTTCCCCTCCGCCCAACTCTTCTCGAGGAGGGGGAGTCCGCCCTGCGGGACGAGTAGTCCCGGCTGATCAACCGGACCTAGGAAAACAGCCGGTGCTGGAGGGACGACGCTTATAAGGCCCTGACAATCCGTCGTCAGGTCGAGTTCTTGGACCGTCCTGCCGAGTTCAGCGTTCCCCAGCCGATCGTGGACCGGCTAGCTGCCGAGGCGGGCTTCCGCCCCAAGCTGGGCTAGGACATCGCCCCCATGGCTGCTGATCTGCTGGATCAGGTTGGGAGCACTATGTCCAACCTTCAGCTGAAGAGGTACGCCACGATAGCCAACCCGGACGTGCTGTTCATCTCTCAGGCTCTCCGCCACCAGGCCACCGCGGTAATTTTCACCTCACTCATATTCCTTCCATCATTTGTTGGCGGTGGTTTTATTTTCTAACTGTTCTTTGCTCCAGGTTGATTTACTGTCCCAGAGGAGTGCCGATCTGGTGGCCGAGCTTGCCATAAAGATGGAGACGGCCAAGCTGGAGCTGGAGCTGGAGGCGGCCGTGAACCAGAGGGAGGCCGTCAAGGAGACCCTTAGCCGGGAAACGGCCCACCTCCAGGAAGAAGTGGCCCGTCTGAAGGCGAAGCATGAGGAGATTGGCCGTGCCAAGGTGGGGTTGGAAGACGAGTTGTCCCGGAAGGCAAAAGTTACCGACGAAAGGGCGACGCTCTTGGAGACGGTCGCGGCACAGTCCGCCCTGGACAAGGAGGAGATCCTGGCCCTGAAAGCCCGAGTCTGCGAACTGGGCGACTCCCTGCTTCAGGAGAAGGCGGCGCATGAGACGACCCGTCAGGAGAAGGAGGAGGCCAATAACTTACTGGATGTCACCTTTGATGAGGCCATCTATATGGCCTGGTGCAAGGATAAGAACATGAACCTCCTCGTCTTCCCTGATCCTGAATCAAAGCGTGCCGAGTATGAGGCCAAGGAGAGGGAAGATGCGGACCTCCGGGCGGATGCACTGTAGGCCCGAGTCCCGGCCTCGTACTTTTGTTAATGTTTTTGGCTTGTAATTAAATTTAAAACCTTGCTACTTTCTTTGGTGTTTAAGAAAGCTTCCTTCCATTGTTTAGTAGAAATTTCGATTTGTTGCCGCGACTAACTGATTGCAGGGGTTTAGTTCTGGTTCCAACGGCCGGGACTAGACCCAACGACTGTCTCTAGTCTTGGCACCGTCCAGGGCCCTCGGGACTTGGTTTAACCAAGAGTGCGGTTTTCCTTCAGTTTTTAGGCCCTGGCTTTGTCCTAGGACAAACCGGATGCTTTCGTATCCCGGAGGTTAACCTGTCCGGGCTGGACGTCGTTCGTCCGGGGTGGGACCGGCCTTGGTTCGGTCCTCTTAATCATACCCCCGGATGTCGTAGGTCTGGGGTGGGACCAGCTCTGGGCACGGTCCTCTTAATTTTATACTCCCGGACATCGTTCGTCCAGGGTGGGACCGGCCTTGGCTCGGTCCTTTGTTATACCCCTGGACGTCATTTGTCTGGGGTGGGACCGGCCTTGGGCACGGTCCTCTTAATTTTATACCCCCGGACATCGTTCGTCCGGGGTGGGACCGACCTTGGCTCGGTCCTTTGTTATACCCCCGGACGTCATTCGTCTGGGGTGGGACCGGCCTTGGGCACGGTCCTCTTAATTTTATACCCCCGGACATCGTTCGTCCGGGGTGGGACCGGCCTTGGCTCGGTCCTTTGTTATACCCCCGGACGTCATTCGTCCGGGGTGGGACCGGCCTTGGCTTGGTCCTTGTATTTTGCTTGTGCCTGGGATGACACCCCCCGCAAGTGAGCGGAGACGGGTCTGGGGTCACTTGAGAAAGAAATTCGAAAGGAATTTGCCCTAAGGCGTACATTTTTATGGTGACAATAGCCCTTTATGACGTTTTGCACACGTCATTTTCATTGTTCAAAAGGGAATTAGCCCTAAGGCGTACATTGCTTACAACGTAAACATTAAACTGGGACGAGTTCTAGGACTACTTGTAGTATTTACGGAGATGCTCCGCGTTCCAGGCTCGCGGAACTTCCGAACCATCGAGCCGCTTCAAGCGGTACGTTCCGGGGCAGACCTCGTGCTGGATCTCATACGACCCTTCCCAATTAGGGCCCAGAACCCCTACTCCCGGATCCTGAGTGGCAGGGAAAACCCTTCGCAAGACTAGATCGCTGGTTTCAAACTTATGGCTCTTGACTCTGGAGTTGAAATGCCGCACGATTTTGCCCTGGTACATCTTCAGCTGCACTTGCGACTCTTCCCGGATCTCCTCGATAAGATCCAGCGATTCCTGGAGTAAGGCGTGGTTCTGGGTGGGATCATATGTGTCGCGTCGATGGGACGGGACGGTCATTTCAATTGGGATGACGGCTTCACATCCATAAACCATTGAGTAGGGGGTGTGCCCGGTTGACGTCCTTTCGGTCGTCCAGTAGGCCCACAATACGCGGGGGAGTTCCTCGGGCCATTTGCTCTTACAAGCCTGGAGCTTTTTCTTCAGCGTCCCTTTTAGAATTTTGTTCACGGCTTCGGCCTGCCCGTTCGCCTGAGGTCTGGCAACTGCCGAGAAACTCTTCACTATACCGTGTCTTTCGCAAAAATTTGTGAAGTGAAGGCTGTCAAACTGCTTCCCGTTGTCAGACACGATTTTGTAGGGGAGGCCATACCGACACACTATGCTGTTGACGACAAAATCTAAGGCCTTCTTGGACGTGATCGTGTTCATGGGCTCTGCCTCAACCCATTTCGTGAAATAGTCTACAACCACAATGGCATACTTCACCCCTCCCTTCCCGGTCGGGAGAGATCCCACAAGATCGATCCCCCACACTGCAAAGGGTCAGGGACTGTTCATCAAGGTTATCTCTGTCGGGGGGGCCCGAGGGATCTTCGCGTACCTCTGGCACTGTTTGCACTTGCGGACATAGTCTATGCAGTCTTTCTTCATGGTGGGCCAGAAGTATCCTTAGCGCAGAATTTTCTTGGACAAACTGGGCCCGACCGTGTGATCTCCGCAAAAGCCTTCATGGACCTCATGCATGATGGCGCCCAGCTCAGTCCCGGACACGCACCTGAGGTAAGGCATAGATAGTCCCCGGCGATAGAGTTTCCCGTCCATCATGACGTACCGGTGGGCCTGGTACAGGATCTTCCTGGTCGCGGCTCGATCCTTCGGAACTTCCCCGGTAGACAGGTATCGGATCAGCGGCCCCATCCAGGAAGTGGAGTGGTCGACAGTATGGACGGTAGGAGCCCTGATGCTCGGGACGGGGAGATGGTTGACGGAAACCAGTCCGGCCAGTTCGGCCTCTGCGTCGGTTGCCAGCTTCGCTAATGTATCCGCGAAAACATTCTTCTCCCGGGGAATTTGGCGGATGGAATGCGCCGCGAACGTCTGGAGCATCTCCCTCGTTTGAGTCACGTATGCCGCCATTCTTTCTCCCTTGGTATGATACTCCCCCGAGATTTGTCTGACTACTAGCTGAGAATCGCTGTAAATTTCGAGGTTCGCTGCCCCTACTTCTCGGGCCAGACGCAGGCCGGCTAGGACAGCTTCATGCTCCGCCTCATTGTTTGATGCTTTGAACTGGAAATGGAGGGCATTTTGTAGCTGGTGCCCCTGTGGTGACACCAAGATGATCCCGGCGCCGGCCCCATTCTCGTTCGAGGCTCCATCCACAAAGATTTTCCAAACGGGCGCCGCGGGGGCTGCGGGGATACTCTCTTCTGGGGGGATCCCGGAACATTCGACGATGAAATCGGCCAGGGCCTGTCCCTTGATGGACACCCGGGGCACGTAAGATATATCAAATTGGCTCAGCTCCATTGCCCACTTCAGGAGTCTCCCCGACGACTCAGGTTTCTGCAACACCTGTCGCAGGGGATGGTTGGTTAGGACCTTTATGGCGTGAGCCTGGAAGTAAGGTCGAAGCTTCCGGGAATCCATCAATAGGCAGAAAGTCAGCTTTTCGATCAACGGGTACCGAGATTCGGCGTCTAGTAACCGCTTGCTCACGTAGTATACCGGGAGTTGTGTCCTTTCCTCTTCTCGTACCAACGCGGCGCTGATGGCGTGCTCGGTCACGGCCAGGTATAGATACAAAGGCTCTCCTTCGACTGGCTTCGCCAGGATGGGGGCTTTGGCCAGGTGTTCTTTCAGCTTCTGGAAGGCCTCTTCGCATTCGGGTGACCACTCGAACCGCTGGCTTCCCCGAAGGACGTTGAAAAAAGGGACGCACTTGTCCGTGGCCTTAGAAACGAAACGGCTCAGGGCGGCCACCCGCCCCATCAGGCTTTGAACGTCCTTGTGCTTCCGGGGAGAGGCCATGTCGATCAGTGCCTTGATCTTCTCTGGGTTGGCCTCGATTCCTCGGAAGCTCACTATGAAGCCCAGGAACTTCCCGGAAGCCACGCCGAAGGTGCACTTCTTAGGGTTCAGCTTCATCCCGTACTTCCGGATAACTGCGAAAGCCTCCACCAAATCGTCCGAATGGTTCCGCGACGTCTTGGACTTGACCAACATATTGTCGATGTATACTTCCATGTTTCGCCCTAGCTGGGCCCGAAACATTCGATTGACGAGCCTCTGGTAAGTTGCTCCAGCATTTTTGAGTCCGAAAAGCATGACTATATAGCAATAGATGCCCTTGTCAGTTTGGAAGTTAGTATGCTCCTGATCCGCCACGTGCATGGAGATCTGGTTGTAGCCGGAGTAAGCGTCCATGAAACTCAAGATCTCGTAACCAGACGTAGCATCCACCATTTGGTCGATTCGGGGGAGTGGGAAACAGTCCTTCGGACACGCTTTGTTAAGATCCGTGAAGTCAATGCAAGTCCTCCAGGTCCCGTTCGGTTTCGGCACCAAGACCGGATTGGCCAGCCACACGGGATATACCGCTTCGCGGATGAAGTTGATGGAAGACAACTTCTCCACCTCCAGCTTGAGGGCCTCGGCCCTCTCCTTCCCCAAAGGCCTGCGCTTCTGGTGGACCGGTGTTGCACTTGGGTCGATACTTAATGCATGGCAGATGATATTGCAATCGATCCCGGTCATGTCGGAGTGGGACCAGGCCAGGAGGTCCTGGTTTTTCTGCACTTGAGCGAGAATGGAAGCCCGAATGTCTGCTGGCAGGCTCTTTCCTACTTGGACGGTCCTGGTCGAGTCAGTTTCGCTGATGCATACCTCTTCTATTTCGTCCATTGGCTCCAGGACGCGATCGTCTCCTATTCGCGGGTCCAGATCATCCTCTTCCTGGACTACTTGCTCAACCGGAAGGATGGCCGGCTCGACGGGCTCCTCCCAGACCATATATATGGGACGAGCAGAGACATGGTAACACTTTCGAGCGCTTTTTTGGTCTCCCTAGACAGTCCCTATTCCTCCGTTGCCGCACGGGAACTTCATGCAAAGATGGCGGATGGAGGTGATGGCCCCGAACTCGACCAGTGCGGGTCGGCCAAAGATGACGTTGTAAGCGGTTGGGCAATCCACCACAACAAAGGTGCAGAACTTGAACGAGCGCTGCAATTCATCCCCCAGCGTCACCGGCAGCTGGATCTTTCCCATGGGGAGAAGTGCATCTCCATTGAAACCGTAGATTTGGGTTGGGCAGGACGCCAGATCTGCCTCCGTCAGGCCAATGGCGGCAAAGGCGGGCTTGAACAACAAGTTTACGGAGCTTCCGTCATCCACCAACACGCGGGATACTAACTTGTTGGCAATTTGAGCATCTATGACCAGCGGGTCGTGGTGCGAAAAATGGATGTTGCAGGCGTCGTCCTCCGTGAATGTGATGGGGAGGTTCATCAGTTTAGGGCGCTGAGCCGGGGCCTGGACAAGGGCGCAAACTTCTTGGTCGTGGTCCAGCTCGCTCAGATAGCGCTTCTGGTCATTTTTCGAAGGTCCTCCCAGGTGGGGTCCGCCCGATATGGTCGCCACATGTCCGTCCACTCGAGGGGGTGCGGCCTCGGAAGAATAGGGCATTCCCGGACCGGGAGCCGGCACGGCGATGGTCCCTTGAGGGGCCTGCGCTGGAGGTCCCTGTGCATACCCTCCCTGGGGCGGGTATGTACGAGTCGTCACCGGTGCCGTGGACTGCCCGGGGCTTGCTGACATGCCCGGGACACCCACGGGAACTCTTACCCACTGATGGAGGTGCCCCAGCTTGATGAGGTTTTCAATCTCATCTTTGAGCTTCCGACACTCGTCGGTGGTGTGGCCCACGTCTTTGTGATAGGCGCACCGTTTGCTGGTGTCTCTCGGATTCCTCCCCCCCCTTAAACATGGGGCTAGGCTTCCGATAGTGGACCTCTCTCTCTGTCGCCAGGTAGATGTTTTCTCGGGTGTCCACCAAGTTGGTGTATTCCGAATATTGGGGCTCGTAGCCCCTCTTCCCCTTTTTGGCCAGCTCAGGCCGGTTCTGGCCTTTGCCCGATCACTTCCCCCGGGAGGGATTCACGCTTGCCTCAGTTACTCCCATCTGCGATTGCTGGGCTACGACGGGAGTCATACTGTGGCCTGCCGGCGCGACACCATAACCGGAGAAGTGCGTTGATTGGGCCAGGGCATACCCCGAAGCAGCAGGGCCGTATACCGTAGGGGTGTAACTGATGCCGGGCGTGACGGCCGTCCCCGGGACTATAGGGGGCGTGGCGTAGGGCTTCGCAGGGAACTGTCCCGCACCTCCTGGAATCGTCTGAGGGATGGGGTGAGGAGCCGGGGGCCATTCGAAGGCCTGGATCTGAGCCTCCTCCCAGTTAATGAAACCTTGGGCCCTCCTGATGAATTCTTCCAAAGTGGCGGCTTTACTACGCTGCATGTCGTCCCAAAGTGGGGACCCGGCCCGGATTCCAGACTGCAGTGCCACCAGGCGCTGTCCGTCATCGACCTTTGTCTTGGAGGCTTCTTCAGTAAAGCGCTGGATGTAGGCTCTCAATGTCTCTGCGGGTAGTTGCTTAATATTGGCGAGGGCGCTGATTTGCATGTCCATCCTCATGGCGGCCACGAACTGCTTCCGAAATGCCGACTGTAGCCCGGACCATGATTGGATGGACCCCGGTTTAAGCCTCTTCCACCACTCTTTGGCGGGACCGCCCAACGTGATGGAGAAGCAGAGGCATTTGCCGTCGTCGCTGACGTGAGCCACAGTCATGAGTCAGTTGTACCGGGACAGATGATCCCTAGGATCTGTATTTCCAGTATAGGCTGTGAGGCTCGGCATCTTGAACCCCTTGGGCAATACGGCGTCTAGGATGTGCCTCGCGCACGGCTCTTTATACTCTTCGTCGGAGTCAGTGTCCGCGCCTTCCTGCTTGCGGACAAGGCGATCAGTGACCTTTTTTAGAGCGGCCACCTGCTCCATGAGTAGCTTGGCCGTGCTATCCTCCAGGGGGATTCTCTCGTTCCTCCTGTCGTTGATGTCGTTCCTGAGGTCACCGTCTCGAGAGAGGATTTTTTCCTTGCAGGCGCGCTCCTTCCGAGCATTCAGTCCATCGCGTAAATCTACCTGGGAAGTGTCGTCCCCTAAACTGAGAGCGCGACGATCCTCGCGGTGAGACCATTCCCGACGGTTCTTGTTGACCGAGGCACTTGGGTGCAGAGACCTTTCCCGCCCGTTCGGCCCTGGGGCGTGCCGGGGCTGCTCGTTCCGCGGCCGCGCTCCCTGTGGATCGATTGGGTGGCCTCGTCCTGGGACGGGGCGCACCTTCTCTTTCCTAGGCAACGGCCGTGAACGTGCCCTGGCTTTCTCGACGGGGGTGGTCTTCTCCCGGGTCTTCCGTCGCTCCTTGTCCGGGACTCTCGGAGCCATGTCGGGAAAAGGCTCTGGGGGACGGACCGGACTAGCACCCTTGGGGCCCCCTTGGGGCGCAGGGCCCAGCACCCTTAGGGCCCCCCGGCTTGCTCTTGGGGAGCAGGTTGTTGCGTTTCTGGAAGTGGGCCAGCCGTGGGGTTGGCTGCTGGGCCCTGCGCGGCCATCAGCGCCTGTAGGGCTCGTAGAGACTCTTGCACCCGGCGGTGTGCCTCCGCCTGTTCAGCCATTCTGGCTTCCTGATCCAGGATTTGCTGCCTTAGTCTAGTCACCTCTGAGGCCTGCTGATCGTCGCGGGAGATTCCAGGATCCGCGGCTTCATCGTGATACTCCCCCTCATTTTCCTCCTCGTAGTAATCTTCTTCATTTTCTACTTCGTACTCTGCCCCACCCTCGTTGTTTTGCGACTCGTCTTGGTGGGATGCCTGAGGCACGTCCTTGGGCGGGTCCAGAGGAATGTTCTGAGAAGGCAGCGGGTCGCCGTTGCTCTACTCTTGATTGGTAGGGTCGAAGGTGGTGTGTCGTGTGTTCACCATCGTAGTAAAGGCCTGACGTTGGCGCTAGCTTCCTTCAGCTCTCAATGAAAGCACCAAACTGTTAACCGAGATTTTCGGCAACTATATTAATGAATAATATTTGCTGGTAATAATAATGAAAGTAGAAGATCGACATGGGGTTTTTACGTGGTTGGGGCGTTAACTAGCCTTAGTCCACGAGTCTATATATTAGAGCTAGAAGAAGCTTTTACAATGGAGTTTTCTAGTAATATCTGAACAGAGTTTCTGCCTTTTTTCCCTCTGAAGACCCCTTTACATTGTTCTACAGCTTATATTTATAAGCTGAGGGGAATACCGGGTCTGGGCCGGATCCGACCCGGGCCCATCAGAGAAATGGGTACAAGGGGCCTTTCTAGTGGAGGCCCAATACAAAAAGGTATAAAATACACGAAATTCAAACCAGCTAAGGCCCAATTGGTTGACCTGAGAAACAAGCCTTGCCCGAAAAAATGGCGCTTTGGCTCTGACCACTTCGAGTCACGAGGCTGATTCAGGAGACAAGACCGGTCAGGGTACTTGGCTGCGCAGTCCTGACACATCAGTGTGCAATCCCGAGGCGACCCTTTCTGCAGGCGAAAAGTGGGGGACAATGCCCACGTGAAATGAGGCGGCTTCAGGATCCTGGACGCTTGGCCCTTCGACCGGGGAGGAGGTGATCTAGGTCCGTTTACCGTTGGCCCGCTCCATTTACCATAGGCCCAGACCATACCAGGGTCCGGGACAGGAACGCGTAGGCCGCGACGGTCCGGGCCCTCTGGACATCGCCCGGACCGTTCTTGCTGAGGACGAACCCGGAGGGATGTCCCGGACCCCTCCAATGGGCCCAGTCTAGAGTCCCTGGTCTGTACCAGTCCCCTTGGGCAATATTCAAACCAAGGGACCTTGGGCCAGGCCCATGTGCCGAGCTGGCCCTCTGACTGCGGGCCAGGGCGAAGGCCCAAAGCCCCTGCAAGAAATGGGGATAACACTTAGCATCATGCTTAATCTTGTTCTTCTGAGCTTGTGTAAGGTCTCCTGGTAACTCTTTAGTGGCTAAATAATTAACAATATCAACAAACCATGGAATAACTTCTTTAAGAGCCAAGAGTTGTTTGTCAGTAAATTTTTCATTTAATTGCAAGTTATCTTCATCCCGAATAAGTCTACTTAAATGATCAGTCACTAAATTTTCTTATCCTCTCTTATCTTTTATTTCAAGATCAAATTCTTGCAGAAGTAAAATCCACTGAATAAGTGTGGGCTTCGCCTCTTTCTTAGCTAGTAAATATTTAAGAGCTGCATGGTCAATGTAAACAATAACTTTAGTTCCAATCAAGTAAGACTAAAACTTTTACAAAGCAAAGATGACCACTAAAAGTTCTTTCTTTGTAGTAGAGTAATTCAATTGAGCATCATTAAGAGTTCGAGAGGCATAGTATATAACATGAGGAACTTTACCAACTCTTTGCCCAAGGACCGCTCCTATTGCATAGTCACTAGCGTCGCACATTATTTCAAATGGTAACTCCCAGTTCAGTGGCTGAATAATAGGTGTTGATGTCAAGGATTCCTTTAATTTGTTGAATGCAAACAAACATTTATCATTAAATTCAAATGCCACATCCTTTTGAAGAAGATTGCATAAAGGAGAAACAATATTTGAGAAATCCTTTATAAACCGCCTATAGAATCATGCATGACTAAGAAAGGATCTTATTTCTTTCACACTTGACGGTGGTGGAAGAGAACGAATGAGATCAATTTTTGCCTTGTCCACTCCAATACCTTTTTCCAAAATAACATGCCCCAAAACAATACCTTGTTGCACCATAAAGTGACACTTCTCCCAATTCAATACAAAATTAGTGTCAATACATCATTTAAGAACTAGAGTTAAATTGTGGAGGCACTTATCAAAAGAATCACCATAGACACTAAAAATCATCCATAAACACTTCTATGATGTTTTCTATGTAATCTGAGAAAATACTAACCATACGTCGTTGAAAAGTGGCGGGAGCATTGCACAACCCAAATGGCATTCTACGAAAAGCAAATGTGCCAAATGGACATGTAAATATGGTCTTCTCTTGGTCTTCAGGGGCAATAACAATCTAATTATAACATGAATAACCATCAAGAAAGCAATAATAAGTATGTCCCGCTAATCTTTCAAGGATATGATCGATGAATGGCAAAAGGAAGTGGTATTTTCTAGTTGCAGTGTTCAACTTTCTATAATCAATACAAACTCTCCAACCTGTTTGGACTCTTGTGGGCACTAACTCATCGTCGTCATTCTTTACCACAGTGATGCTTGATTTCTTAGGAACTACTTGAATGAACTCACCCACTTGCTATCTGAAATAGGGTAAATCACACCCACACTTAAAAGCTTTAGTATCTCCTTCTTAACAACCTCCATCATAGGTGGATTTAACCTTCTTTGAGCTTCTCAAGAAGGCTTGGATCCACCTTCAAGGAGAATATGGTGCATACACATAGTTGGGCTTATTCCCTTGATATCTGCTATGGTCCACCATATGGCTGTTTTGTATTCCTGAAGTACCCTTATCAAAAGATCCTCTTGTACTTGGGTAAGTTTTGTGGTGATAATTACCGGTAATGTCTCTTTCTCACCCAAGTAGACATATTTGAGATGCTCCGGTAGTGGTTTTAATTCAAGCTTGGGTGGTGATTTAACAGATGGCTGAAGTTGTTCATGAGAAATAGGCAACTCTAAGAACGACACCACTTTAGAAACCTCTCCACCACTATTAAGTGCAGCTACTTTCTCCTTTACTTCAGTAGTGACACCATCTTCCTTCAAGTCTATTGATTCCCGCAAAACAACATCTAACCCATCCTCTCCATGTAAATCCAGAATTCTTTGTGACAATTAGTCCAGAATATCAATTGAAGAAACTGAATGAACATCACTTGGATACCGCATAGCCTCAAAAATATTAAAGCGAATCACCTCACCATCAAACTCCATGGTCAAAGTTCCCTCATGAACATCTATCTTAGTTCTAGCTGTCTTTAAGAATGGCCTTCCCAATAATACTGGTGTAGAACATGGAATTGAGTCGTCTTCCATGTCAAGAATGTAAAAGTTTGCCGAAAAAACCAATTCATTGACTTTAACCAATACATCCTCTACTACTCCCCTTGGATAGGCAGTAGAGCAATCCGCTAATTGTATGATCACCCCCGTTTCTTCCAATGGTCCCAAATTTAAAGAGGTATAAATAGAGTACGACATTACATTGATTGAGGCACCCAAATCTAACATACATCTTTCAATCCTTTTATTGCCAATAGTGCAAGGAATAGTGAAGGTACCAGGATCCTTACACTTTGGTGGAAGTTTCTTTGAAGAATCGCTGAGACATTTTCCCCCACACTCACCTTTTCATTCCCTTTTAACTTCCTCTTATTGCTGCATAACTCCTTTTAAAACTTAGCATATCGAGGTACTTACTTAATGGCATCAAGTAAAGGAATATTTACCTCAACCTTGCAAAAAGGCTCCAGTGTTTCCTGTTCAGCTTCATATTTCTTGGTCTTTCTCAAACGACTAGGAAATGGAGGAGTAGTAACATAAGTGGGAATAGTGGGTTTAGGTTTGGGTGATGTGGTTGGGGTTTCATCTTTGTCTTGTTGGGTGGATTGAGTAGGAGGTAATGGTGCATCATTTATACTTGATGGAATAATTGGTGGATCGTAAGTCTTGCCATCTCTTAATGTGATGGCATTAGCATTTTCCCTTGGGTTTCAAACAGGTTGTGAAGGTAATTTTCCTTGATTTTGTGGCTCACTTTGACTTAATGAAGTGGAAATTTGACCCATACTATTCTCTAAATTTTTCAGGGACGCATGAGTGCCTTGAAGAAGTACTTGAGTTTGCATATTGGAGGCTACTAACTATTTTAGCATATCTACCATTGATGGTTCTTGAGCTTGTGAGGTAATAGGTTGTTGAGGCTGAGGTGTATAGGTTTGTTGAGGCTGAGGTGTATAAGTTTTTTGTTGCCTTTGTTGATAAGGAAACCCTAGTGGTCTAGTAGGAACAGTTTGTTGTTGATTCCCACATCGAAGATTAGGATGTTCCTTCCATCCTTCGTTATAAGTTATAGCATAAGGGTCATACCTTTGCCTAGGTTTCCCTGGGAATCCCCCCATTGCATTTACATGCTCATTGGTATCCTCTTGAAGTGTGGGACATGCATCAATAGGATGCCCCACCAACTGACATGTGCCATAAGGTCTCACTTGCTGACCTAAAGCCATCTGTTGAACCATACTAGTTAATTGTGCCAGCTGCTGTTCTACTTTAAAGTTTTTCTCATTTAATCCCTTAACTGAAAATTCTTGATGAACTCCTAGCTGCAGCAGGAGTCTTGTCCACCAATGCTCCCCCACTTGTTGCATCAATCATGCTCCTGTCCAAAGGAAATAGTCCTTCATAAAAGTATTGGATCAGAAGTTGTTCACTTATTTGGTGGTGGGGGCAGCTAGCACATAGCCTCTTAAATCTTTCCCAATACTCATATAATGACTCCCCAGTCTGTTGGCGAATGCCACAGATTTCCTTCCTTATACTACCAACCTTAGATGTTGGGAAGTAATGCTCCAAGAACAATGTCTTCATTTCATTCCGGGTATTAACAGTTCCAGGAGGAAGGTAATAGAGACATTCCTTTGCACCATCCTTCAAAGAAAATGAAAATTCTCTTAATTTAATCTGCTCTTCCGTTACTAAAGCTAGTTTCATATTAGAGCAAACTATGTGAAATTCTGTCAGATGCCTATTCGGGTCCTCTCCTGGTAGCCCATGGAAATATGGTAGTAAATGTATGAGGCCCGACTTGAGTTAAAAGTAAACGTCCAATGCTGGACATTGAATACACAGAGGTTGATGGTCTAGATTCAGCACTGCCAACTCTTTCAACGTCCTTTCGTTCGCCATCTGAGACTTAACTGATGTTTTAGAGTCAGAATCGTCGTCAGATGGTAATGGTATTTGTACTGGATTGACTCTCTTTGAAGGTTGAAAGAGTGGATTGTCAGTGATAGTCCTTGAAGAGCGGGACAGCGATGCCTCAAGATATTGCTTTATGGCTTGTAGTCTTTCTTGAGTATCGTCGCCAGATTTATACACCTATAATCAAAAAATTTAAACTAGTGAGTATGTAGTTAATTAAATTGAATAATAAAAATGACTTACAATAATCCTCGGAAACGACGCCAAAAATTTGATGCGTGTCGTATGTCGTATCAAATTTAAATATATTTTTTTCACTTACACCAACTACATCAGTTTAGCAGTAAATAAGGGTCGAACCCACGATGACTATGATCAAATTATTATTCAAAATGATAACTAAGCTAAAATTAGAAAGAGGTTTTAGTTTTAACAACTGAAAACATAAAATAAAATAAATATCAAAGATTGAATAACTAAGGATATAACGATATTAAAGAAATAGTCAAGAATTACTCTTCACTTTCGACAATCAATCTATCAACAATGACGAATAATATTCCATATTCCCAATTAAACTATTAACCCCGCAAATAACACTTAAGCAGTCAATTATCCCAGTTTCCCTATTATACTTAATTAAAGCTAAGCGCTCTTAACTAACCCTTTTTACCCAACAATAAACCCATTAAGCATGCGATCTATTTAACCTAGTAAAAGCATTACACTTTGTGGAAAACAAGTTAATCTAGGCAACAAATTCATTAAGCATGCAATTCATTTAACCTAGGTTCTATTTTTCATTACAATCAAAATACCTGTTACAATACTCTAATTGCAATTTATCACGCTACTTAGAATCCTAAACTATTAGGTGAATAGAAATCCTAAGATGATAGTAGAATAATGAAAAACTGTAATTAGTTGGCCACCTAACAAGATCTAACAAGATTCATAACATTCAATTATAAAAATAAAAACAAATTAATGCAAGGGAATAGAAGGAATAATATTCATCAATGGATTCAAGATCTCATGTCTAGGGTTTTGAAATAACCCTCAACTATAAAGAAAACTACTCCATAATCATATTCATATTCACAAACATAAATATTCAATGAAAATAAAAGAGTTTTGAGATGAAAGAAAAACTAGATTGAAGAATACAGATGATGATGTTTTTTTTCTCCTCCTCTGCTGCTCTAGCCTCTAAAATTCACAATCCAAAGTTGTATTCAAAGTTAACCCTAATCCCTTTTATAGCCCACCAAAAATTACATTTAAAAATTGAAATTTAAGGAAAAATTGATCGCCGGCCGCGACCACTAGAAAATGTATTTTCCAAAAACTTGGGCCCCGGCCGCAGCCACTACATTCTATCCCCCAGGCCGCGGCCTGGAATAAGGCTGGCCGCAGCCGTAGCAATTTTTCCTGTTTTTCGGTTTTCTTTTACTTGCAGCGATTGAAAGTATATTAAGCATAACTTCCTCGATATAACTCAAAATTGGACGATTAAAAAGCTATAGAAAGATAAGAAAAAGATATAAAACTTGTATTTCTAGGTATATTTCCAAAAAAAGAGTATTGGAAAATTATCAAAATCAAGTATGAAGTTTCAGACTTGTAATTTCGAGCTTAACCATTGCTTGTAAAACATCCCAAATTCATTCGTTTTCATCCAAATGTCTTGGAAATCCTAAAAACACAAAATATACTAATTAAAAATATATAAATAAATAATCAAGTGCATAATCATAGAAGAATAATGAATTAAAAATAGACAAATTCGGTACTTATCACAAATGATCCGCCACTTGGTTCTCCACTCATTTTCTATCTTGAATTTCCACATCAAACTCTTGGAGCAAAAGCACCCATCTAATCAACCGAGGCTTAGCATCCTTCTTTTCAATCAAGTACTTGATGGTTGAATGATCTGTATAGACTATCACTTTGGTGCCCACCAAATAAGACTGAAACTTGTCAAAAGCAAAGACAATAGCCAAGAGTTCTTTTTCTGTCACTGTATAGTTAAGTTGAGCACCTGTCAAAGTACGACTAGCATAGTAAATGGAGTGAAAAACCTTGTTTCTTTGCTGCCCCATCACGACTCCCACATTAAAATCACTTGCATCACACATCTATTAAAAAGGCAAGTCTCAATATGGAGCCACAATAATTGGTGAAGAAATCAATCGACTTTTCAACTCTTCAAAGGCTTTCAAACATGCTTCATCAAAATGGAAAGGTGTATCCTTTTACAATAAGTTGCAAAGAGGCTTAGAGATCTTGGAGAAATCCTTTATGAACTGCCTATAGAACCCTGCATGGCCAAGAAAGCTTCTAATATTCTTCACTGAGGTGGGAGGTGGGAGCTTTTCAATAACCTCAATCTTGGCTCTATCAACTTCAATACCATGCTTTGATACTTTGTGGCAAAAAACAATACATTCCTTAACCATAAAGTGACATTTTTCACAATTAAGGACAAGGTTTGTTTCTTCACATCTTTGCAAAACCTTAGCCAAATTACTCAAGCAATCATCATAAGAATCACCAAAAACAAAAAATGCATCCATGAATACCTCTAAGAATTACTACACCATATCAGTGAAAATAGCCATCATGCACCTCTGAAATGTGGTGGGAGCATTGCATAAACCGAAAGGCATCCTACGAAATGCAAAAGTACCATAGGGGCAAGTGAAAGTATTGATCCTCTAGAGCCACTGCAATCTGATTATAACCAGAATATCCATCTAGAAAGCAATAAAAATCTCTCCATGCAAGTCTATCCAACATCTGATCAATGAAAGGAAGAGAAAATGATCTTTCTTAGTGGCCTTGTTCAATTTCCTGTAATCCATGCATATTCTCCACCCTGTCACAGTTCTAGTAGAAATCAATTCACTGTCTTCATTCTTCGCCACCGTGATTCCACCTTTCTTTGTTACACACTGAACAGGACTAACCCATGAGCTATCAGAAATGGAATAAATAATACCAGCGTCAAGCCACTTAATGATTTCCTTTTTCACCATCTCTTTCATAATAGGATTGAGCCTTCTCTGCCCGTCAATTGATCATTTCTCACTATCTTCCAACAAAATCTTGTGCATGCATGGAGAGGGACTAATACCCTTAATGTCTGCAATGGTCCACCCAATGGCCTTTTTTAACTTTCTCAATACCTCAAGCAATTTGTCTTCTTGTTCTCCAGTCAACTCAGCTGAAACAATGACAGGCAATGAAGAAGACTGGCCCAAATAAGCATATCTTAAGTAGGAAGGTAGAACTTTCAACTCCAACTCTGGCGGTTCCTCAACTGAAGGTCTTGGGGCTTTGAAAGCTCTAGAAGAGAGCTCTAAAGACTCAAAATGTCATCTTGAGTGTAAATCTTGTGGACTAGCTTCTAGCCAAGCCAAGTACTCATCCTCATCATTCATTTGTGAATCAAACAACAAAAGCCTCTCTAAAGGATCATCAAGACAACTATTTTCTAACTCTTTTGATGCTAAAGATTCCACCACTAAAACAATTGAACACTCCTCAAATTCATCTGGATATCGCATAGCCTTGAAAACATTGAAAGTCACATGTTCATCTTGGACCCTCATAGTAAGTTCACCCTTCTGAACAGCAATCAAAGTTATACCTGTTGCAAGAAAAGATCGCCCCAAAATAATTGGTACCTCTCTGTCCGCCTCATAATCCAACAAAATAAAGTCAGCAGGAAAAATAAACTTTCCAACCTTCACTAACATGTCTTCAATTTCCCATCAGGATGAGCAAGAGATCGGTCTGCAAGCTGAAGAGTAACTGTGGTAGGCCTGACCTCTCTAATTCCTAACTGTCTAAACACATACATAAGCATTAAATTGATATTGGCACACAAATCACATAAAGCCATCCCACAATAGGAGTTACCAATAGTGCATGGAATGGTAAAACTGTTGGAAAAACTTATACAGGATCTTTATTTATTTTCATGTATATCTAATATTAAACAAATTAATACAAGATAGCCTAAAACATGTTTCTAAAATTGAATTCAAAGAGAAACAAATAATGTAATACTTACAGTATACGCAGCGGAATTAAGAGCCCTTCCTTCAGTTTCTCTAACTCTTGTATCCTCTCTGTCGCAGAGTATTATCAAGAAACTGAACCGACCTTCTATTTTCTTCACGATCTTCCAATGTATCCTTAGAACCACCTAGACTAGTGTGGAAAATTCTCAACACATGAGATAGATATAAAGAGAAGAAGAGAAAATAACAAAGAGGCTTAGAAAAGGACTTGTGTTTAGAGAGAATATAAAACTATCAGAAAATCTGACTTGTGACTTATCTGTCGTCTCTGAAATCTTTTCTCTAAGCACTCCTTTTATAGACTCAATTAGGCCATTTAATTTAATTAAAAAAATCAATAAAATAATAGCCATTTTGAAGCCCTAGGTCGAAATTATCATGGGCAATAGGCCCGTGAAATTTCCCATTTGATTATAAGCCCGTTGGACTTAAAATCAAGGCATGTATTATTTTCTATAGATTAATTAATTAAATAATTATTTAAATCCTTTATCAAATTAATTATTTATAATTTGAACATTGATTTAAATTTATTTATTAATTTAGATACCAATTTATCTTAATTAATAAATCTGCCATAATTTCTCTTTTCTTCTCAAAATTACACAACTCTGTGAAACTATCCAAAATTGACCTGGTCAACTTTGATAATTCTAATTGATGATTAAATCAATTAATTGAGACTATCTAGATGATTTTATCCAAGGTACAATGGGGACCATGGGCCTATGAAATCAAGCTCCAATAAGTTATCATAAATCTAACAAATAAATTTACTAACTTATTAATTCCTCGTGACTCCACTATAGACTCGGAATTGCACTCTTGAATTCATAGAACACTCTATAACAAATATAGATACCCTATTAATTATCCATTGTTACAACCATAATTTTCACTCAATCCTCTATAGACGGTCTACAATGAGATAGGACTTAAATACCGTTTTACCCCTCATTGTATTTTATCCTTAAAACACTTAGTTCCTTGTAAATGATATTTCAGTAAACACTTAGTTTCTTAATGGAAAGCTTGACGAGGTCATTTATATGGATCAGCCAGAAGGATTTAAAGTATCTGGACAAGAAGGAAAAGTTTGTAAGTTAAATAGGTCCATCTATGGACTTAAGCAAGCTTCTCGTTCCTGGAATCTTAGATTTGATGAAATAATCAAAACCTATGGCTTTGGAAAAAAAAATATTGATGAGCCCTGTGTTTACCAACTGAAGGCAAATCAAATAGTGGTATTCATGGTTCTTTATGTAGATGATATCTTACTCATTGGAAACAATGTTAAAAAATTATCAGATGTGAAGAATTGGCTGAGCACTCAATTCCAGATGAAGGATTTGGGTGAAGCAAGTTATGTTCTAGGTATCCAGATCATCAGGGATAGAAAGAACAAACTTTTAGCTCTATCTCAAGCAGCTTACATTGATAAAGTGCTTGAACGTTTCTCAATGAGAAATTCCAAGAAAGGGCGTCTACCGTCCCGCCATGGAATTCATCTTTCAAAGAAGCAGTCTCCCCAGACTCCTGAAGAGGAAGATGCAATGAGAAAAGTTCCTTACGCATCTGTAGTTGGAAGTCTGATGTATGCCATGTTGTGTACTAGACCAGATATCTGCTATGCAGTGGGAGTAGTGAGCAGGTATTAGTCAAACCCAGGACTGGAACATTTGATAGCAGTTAAGCATATCCTGAAGTATTTGAGACGGACTAGGGATTATATGTTAGTCTACAAGGGTGGTGTTCTGAACCCTGTAGGCTACACCGATTCAGATTTTTAGACTGATGTCGACGACAGAAAGTCTACTTCTGGAATGGTGTTTACTCTTGGGGGTGGAGCTGTGATTTGGAGAAGCGTAGAGCAGTCTGCAATCTCAGATTCCACCATGGAGGCTGAGTACATAGCTGTGTCAGAAGCAGCTAAGGAAATAGTCTGGCTAAAGAAGTTCTATTCGGATCTTGGTGTTATTCCATAAATGGATAAACCGCTTGTGTTGTTTTGTGACAATACAGGAGCGATAGCCAACTCGAAAGAACCTCGAAGTCACAAGAGGAGTAAGCATATAGAAATGAAGTATCATATTATTCGAGAATATGTGGCCAGGGGAGATGTGACGGTTATGAAGATTGCAACTGAAGACAATCTTGCGGATCCGTTTACAAAGACAGTACCAGAAGCTACATTTGATAAGCATATCAAGGAAATGGGATTAGTAGAATTAAGGCATTAGTTTCAATTAGTGCAAGTGGGAGTTTGTTGGGGTTTTATGCCCTAATTAAAACCCAAATTATTTGTAATCTCATTTTATTATCAATAAAAGAATATAAATCATTTTTTTACTTGGTCAATCACTTTGCTCACATATTTTATTTTCATGATTATTTGTTTAATATAAACTTCTATTAAATCCCGAGCATATAGCTAATCTTATTTATAGTAACGTAATCACAGTGGAATATAAATATGATTATATGTTCAAAATAAGTTAGTCCTAAGATTAGTCAGTGCACCGGATTTACACTGACTTGCCAATCTACGATATGATCTACTTACACATTACAGTGTTATGTTCTTTCCAGAACATTAGCAAAGTAGATAAGATCGGATGTATTTGTTACATTGGACAGGACCGATATTGACAGTTGATAAGATAAGTAAACATACCGTTATTATCTATTTTAGTCATATCATATAGTTGACCATAGGTCAATTCAATCTCAATTCTGAGTGGTTAGTATTCTAACTGATTGTATTATTTGAGTTCTTTGACTTGTTCGTTACCAGCTTACCCTACGGACTAGCCCATACTTACATCTTGGGAACTCGGTAGTATAATTGAGTGGGAGTGTTAATCATAGATATGAACATCTATAGCTTCTAATGAAGAAGTGAAACGATGGTTTCATTTTAGTTTGGTTCAAGGTGTTAAATGATAGAGATCTCATTTCAATAATTAAATTAGTTTACTGAAATATCATTTACAAGCAACTAAGTGTTTTAAGGATAAAATACAATGAGGGGTAAAACGGTATTTTAGTCCTGTCTCATTGTAGACCGTCTATAGAGGATTGAGTGACAATTATGGTTGTAACAATGGATAATTAATAGCGTATCTATATTTGTTATAGAGCATTCTATGAATTCAAGAGTGCAATTCCGAGTCTATAGTGGAGTCACGAGGAATTAATAAGTTAGTAAATTTATTTGTTAGATTTATGATAACTTATTGGAGCTTGATTTCATAGGCCCATGGTCCCCATTGTACCTTGGATAAAATCATCTAGATAGTCTCAATTAATTGATTTAATCATCAATTAGAATTATCAAAGTTGACCAGGTCAATTTTGGATAGTTTCACAGAGTTGTGTAATTTTGAGAAGAAAAGAGAAATTATGGCAGATTTATTAATTAAGATAAATTGGTATCTAAATTAATAAATAAGTTTAAATCAAGGTTCAAATTATAAATAATTAATTTGATAAATGATTTAAATAATTATTTAATTAATTAAATCAACAGAAAATAATACAAGCCTTGATTTTAAGTCCAATGGGCTTATAATCAAATGGGAAATTTCACGGGCCTATAGCCCATGGTAATTTCGACCTAGGGCTTCAAAATGGCTATTATTTTATTGATTTTTTAATTAAATTAAATGGCCTAATTGAGTCTATAAAATGAGTGCTTAGAGAGAAGTCATCAGTTAAGATTTCTAATGAGACGACAAATAAGTCACAAGTCAGATTTTCTGATAGTTTTATATTCTCTCTAAACACAAGTCCTTTTCTAAGCCACTTTGTTATTTTCTCTTCTTCTCTCTATATCTATCTCATGTGTTGAGAATTGCCCACACTAGTCTAGGTGGTTCTAAGGATACATTGGAAGATTGTGAAGAAAATAGAAGATCGGTTCAGTTTCTTGATAATACTCTGCGACAAAAAGGATACAAGAGTTAGAGAAACTGAAGGAAGGACTCTTAATTCCGCTGCGTATACTGTAAGTATTATATTATTTGTTTCTCTTTGAATTCAATTTTAGAAACATGTTTTAGGCTATCTCGTATTAATTTGTTTAATATTAGATATACATGAAAATAAATAAAGATCATGTATAAGCTATTCCAACAATAAGCATAATAATAACCTCAAAAACTAACTATAAATCCTATCCATACTCAGAAACTCAAGCTGGAACTAAACCCAGCTCAAAACCTAAGTTAACCAAAAGATTCACAGAGAAAAACAAATTGTAAAGCTTACCTCATGAGTGATTTAAATCCCTGAGTCAACCAGTTTCAACTTCAAATCCTCAATTTCCTGAGCCAATTCCCCAAGAATTTCACAAAGCTCCCAAGCACACCAAGGGAGAAAGAGAGAGTCGAATAGAGAGAGGAGGAAAGGCTAAGAAGCTAAATGTTTATGGTGGTTTTTCAAGGTGTCCTAAGGTTATCCTTAACACCAAAAGACCAAAGTACCCCTAATTCCAAGCCTTACTCTCTAATGCCCCAAGGGTGATATTATCATTTGTCACGTTTCCCGCTGATTCCTCAAATTATCCTATAAATTCCCAATTAATCCCGACATACCCAAATAATCACCAAATAACTACCCATTACCTGGTAAATTCCAAATACATGCTAAGTTCCCAAAATACCCCTAGGCTCTCCCCGAGCCGGGTATTTGACCCCGTTGTAACTATTCCATTAATCCGCTCACTAGGATCGCCTTGAGCCCAATATCGCGAATATACCCACATAACAATGTGGTCTCAGTCACACATAATTACATTTATGTCCTTAATGGGCCAAAATTGCAAATATGTCCTTATTAACCAGAACGGGCCCACATGCATATCTAGTCATATTATAATATAACTCAAGCAATTATATTATAATAAACATATATCATAATTAATTCACCTAATAATTCAATTAAATCATTTATTGCCCTCCCAGCACACTAATCAAGGCACTAAGCCTTATAAGCAAATTTGGGACGTTACAAGCACGAATCCCACCGACCATCTGTCAAAGTTCAACCGATTAATGTCGGTGCATCGTGTCTCCGAGGACGCGAAGTGCCACATGTTCCTGTTGACCTTGACGGGACCAACGGATGAGTGGTTTAAGAAGCACAAACTGGGGTCCATTCATTCCTTGCACCAGCTATCATCCTCATTTTGAAGACAGTTTGTAGCAGCTAGGTAGGTGAGCTTTGAGGTCAATGCCTTGGCCAACATAAAGCAAGGACCCATCAAAATCCTTAAGGCTTACATCAAGCGCTTGAAGGAGGAAGCTGCTAGGACCAAAAGGGTTGACGATGACCAGCAGTTGATGGCCTTGCAGGCAGGCATCCATGAAGGGTCTCTATTGTGGGATGACCTCTAGCAGAGGGGATGCCGCAGGCTCAATGACTTCATTCGTCAAGCATAAGAGTATATAAACTGGGAGGATGCCTAGATTGGGGCGTTTGGCAAACCCGTCGCTTTCCCTGCTCTGTTAATTCCGAGCCCCGTGGCTCCAGGGACCCAGTACCTACCTTACACTCCTATCCAACAAAGTGTGGAAAGCACCCCATAATTCAACCTAGTTGTCCAGTCAATTGGCTTTAGTGTCATGCCTCATGCTGGCTTCAGTGCCGCTTTGACGAGATATGGAGTCGCGCCCACTAGATACAATGCTTTGTAGCCTGCATTCAATGCTAGAACTGCAGCTCTATCCCAATCAGTTGCACTCAGCAGGACCCCCAGCAGAAATAGGCGTGGGGGCAAAGGCCAGGGTAAATAGCACAAGGGAGTTGAAGCAGCTTCAACAGGACAAGGAGCGGTCCCTGAGGAGAAGTATGTCTCGTAGTACTCCAAGTATACGGACTTGGTGGACTCTCGGGAGAATATTTTCTTGGTCACGAAACAAGACGTCCACTACCAGAAGCCGCAACCCATCCGGAGGGACAGGGAGAGGAGAGATCCCAACAAATTTTGTCGGTTTCATAAAGATGTGGGACACCACACCAACAAGTGCCAACAACTCATGGATGAGATCAAGAATCTCATTAAGCTAGGGAATTTGCACCAGTATGCTTGGGGTAGAGCGCGCCCAGCTTAGGCACCAGCCATGGGAGTGCCTCCATAGCAGGCAGCTTCGCATGCTCCGTGCGCCACACCAGCAGCCCCACAACAGGTAGTCCACGGGCCTACCCCAGTGACTGGGAGAGTGGGAACTATCTCTGGAGGGCCCCACTTGAGGGGCACCTCTTAGGGTTTGCATAATAGATATGTGTGAACCCTAAATCACAACGACGAGATACTACATTAACTCAGCTGCCAGCTTAGATGCCTAGGATGACTGACCAAGTCATAATGTTCTCTGAGGAAGATGCTCAGAGGGTCCATTTTCCCCACCACGGTCCTTTAGTGGTCGATAGCTAGATTTCCAACATGATGGTCCCTCGAATCCTGGTGGACAACGGGAGTTTGGTGAACATCTTGTTTAAGTCAGCCTACGAGAAGATTGAGCTGACCATGAGCGACTTGTCCGCATGCACTTTGACTCTATACAGGTTCCTAGGGGAAGGTCTCATTCCGATGGGGCAAATCAAGCTGCCCATAATGCTTGGAGAAGTGCCTCATCAAGCCTTCAAGTACTGCACCTTTGTTGTCGTGGACTGCTCCTCAGCGTATGACGTCATCTTGGGGCGTCCAGCCCTGTCGTGGACATGCACTAGCAGATTTCATCGCCGAGCGCATTGGAAACCATGAGAGACCTGGGGGCGCCCTAGTGGTCGGGCCTACATGGAAGTTGTACGTAGACGGGTCTTCCAATGAAAATGGAACTAGAGCGGGCCTGATCTTGGTATCCTTCGAAGGGTACAGGGTCCACAATGCCTTGAGGTTTGGATTCGATGCCTCCAACAACGAGGCTGAGTACGAAGCACTTATCGCTGGGCTCCGAGTAGCCCTAGAGCTCAAGGTCAAGGGCCTCAAGACCTTTAGCGACTCCCAGCTCGTAGTCAACCAGGTACTTGGGAGAAAACCAGGCCCAAGGGACAAAGATGGTTGATTACTTGGAAAAAGCTCAAGAAATGCTACACAGCTTCAAGAAATTTACCATACGACAGGTGCCATGGGAACATAATTCTAATGTTGATGCCCTGACTAATCTTGCTATCACCAAGGACGCTGAGTTAATCAATGTAGTTCCTATTGACTACTTGGCCACTCTGAGCATCTCATCCCACGAGGAGATAGAAGCGGTCTAACCTCAGGATGGTTGGATGGAGCCCATTGTGAAGTATCTTGTCTCTAGGGAGTTACCGCAAGACAAGAAAGCAGCTCGAAAGCTGTTTTATCAAACACCTCGGTATGTGATCGTGGACACTAAGTTGTACAGGCGAGGATATTTGTTACCCTTACTTTGATGTGTCTCCAAGCAAGAAGCCAGTCTTATACTCCGGGAAGTACATGAAGGCTTTTGCGGGGACCACGCTGGGCAGCAGAGCCTCGCCAAGAAAATCTTGAGACTAGGGTACTTCTGGCCCACTATGAAGGGTGATGCAATGGACTACGTCAAGAAGTGTGACAAGTGTCAGCGCTTCGCCAACATACCCCGAGCTCCTCCAAATGAGCTCACTCAGATGACAAGTCCTTGGCCCTTCGCAATCTGGGGCATTGACCATATCGGGTCCTTACCCACGGGAAAGGGGGAGTGAAGTATGCAATTGTGGCGGTCGACTACTTCACGAAGTGGGTCAAGGCCGAGCCTCTCGCTACCATCACTTCCAAGAAGGCACTAGACTTTGTCAACAAGAACATCGTTTGCCGCTACAGGCTCCTAAGGAAGATAGTCTCCGACATGACCTACAGTTCGACAGTGAGTTGCTCACGACTTTCTGTCAAAGGCATGGAGTTGTAAAGAGCTTCTCCTCTGTAGCTCACCTGCATGCAATGGGTAGGTGGAAACATTCAACAAGACACTTAAGGCCACCTTGAAGAAAAAACTAGAGCATGCGAAGGGCGCTTGGCCCGAGGAGCTGCTTAAGGCATTGTGGCAGGCACTTGCCCAGAAAAAGTGGTCCTTGTAGTCCCTCGCGTGGTTCTCATTGCTGCTTGGAGCCTTGTACTTCATCCCCGGGTGCATATGCTTCATAAAAGTATAGTACCTATCCCGCTCATCCTTCTTCGGCATGGTTGGAAGGTGTAGATATACAATATCTCAGCTGGGGATGGAACAGGCCAGTTCTACCTCTTGTACAGAACAAATAGCCCAGATAGCACCCAATATCCATAATGGGACAACAGGAATGGAGTTATGCCGACGAACTTTAAAAAGTCAACATAGTACTGGTGCAGCGGCAAGGTCACACCAACTTGTAGATGAAGCCGTAGGTGCTCTCTCGTTCTCTCGTGACAAGTGCACCCACATGTCACTAGTGTCCACCTCGTGGTGGGTTATAATCCTCTCCACAAATCCCTGATGTTTGAGCTTGCTGGGGGTCACCTCCGCCTCGAATCCCTCGGCGGTGTAGGTTTAGTTCGATGACAAGGGGTCCAACTTCGCCTCTTCCTCCGAGATGCTAAGCCGAATAGGCCTCTCCCCCGCCGGGGGTGGTCTTCCCTTACCACGAGAGCCTGACTACTCTCCACCGCTTGTTTTCTCTTCTTGGGAAGTCTTCCTGCTTCTCGGGCCATCTCTAATATCTAGGAGTCAAACACGTAGAATGTCTGCTGGTGTAGTTGTTGAAGCTCCTCGGGCATCTGAACACAAGAAACCAAGCATTTGACATCATGACTCGAAGAAAGATAGGCCAAGAACGAGAACCCCTAAGACTACTGCTCGGGAAGAGGAGAAGGAAAATTTCTAAGGGACTAGCGTGTCATCGGGGCCAAAAGATGGTCGCCGAAGAGCACTACCGGAAACTATGAACATTGCCAGAATTTG
The DNA here is from genome assembly GCF_963169125.1 of Humulus lupulus. Lineage (NCBI taxonomy): Eukaryota > Viridiplantae > Streptophyta > Magnoliopsida > Rosales > Cannabaceae > Humulus > Humulus lupulus. The sequence goes on from NC_084797.1 coordinate 171,639,880, forward strand.
GGAATTTTCTAGATTTTGATCGAATGTCTAGAAATGCGAAAAGTAGCATGCGAAGTGTAAAGGGTCATTTCAGCCATTTTTAACGTTAAACTGTGCCCATAGAGGTCTAAAAAAAGGTCTAAGAGAGGTCAAAATGACCTTTGAGGTGCCAATAATTCAAAATCCTAGGCATGCACCTATAACCCTCAACAGAGTTCCAAAATATACCCAAGTCCAAACAAGAAACTGAAAAGTAAAGACTTACCCAAGATGAATCACTTGTATGTGCTGAAGTGAGCCCTGACTTTGAAAAATTGTTTGTCGTCTGACCAAAGGTAGGATGATTCTCGCCAACCATCCAGAGCGTCAAAAACTCAAACAATGGGGGAAATTTGGGAAAAAATGAAGTGAAGAGGAAGAGAGGGTTTGAAGGTTCAAAGGTTTTTAATTTCAAATGTTGAAAGTGATTTCTGAGAGGTGATTTTCGAGTTTTATACTCGAAGAGCTTGGGGTGGAAGCAACTCCACCCTGACCGTTGATTACCTATGACTTAGGCACTTGAGAATAATCCAACGGTTAGAATCCAAGAGGCGTGGATCGCGATCATTAGCATGGGAAAAGGATGCCTCGGGTATGGGACGAAAGGACACCTAGGGTATGGATTAGATGTTTTGGGATGTGGAGTGGACTCCTCATTAATGGGACATATTGATGGGCCCAGCAATAGGGAGTTGACACGTGGCACTATCTTTTCAAGAGTGTGACATCATGAAGAGCCTAAACGTCTCCTCTCGAAGACCTTTCGAATTACTCTTCTCAGTCTAAGTCTCCACTGTCTGAGGACAATCGAAGACTTGGGGGGGAAATGTTGTTCGTGTTTTCACCATAGAACACGTGGCAGTCATTAGATGAGTAATTAAGCCCCTTGAGTGCTAATGAGGTTTCATCCAGTTTGCGTAGAGCGCCTTGGAGTGTGCAACTCCTCTGAGTGTTGAAGTCTAGCCAGATGTGGATGTCTCCAAGTGAGGCCACGCCCCGAGGTCTATCCTTGAGGCATGGATGTCTCCAAGCGAGGCCACGCCCCAGGGCTATTCAAGTGGTTCTCTCGCTTTCTTCATTTGCAATTCCCCCCAGGTCTGGGACTCTTGTCCTCGAGCCTGGGGTAGCTGCTAGGTGTTAATCGCTGCAGCCACATCCCACTAGAAGATCGCTTGACAACTTTTGGTGAGCCTCGATTTGTGGTGTCGAGTTCGTACCCTCGACAATCGGCATTTCCCACAACGCCGCCTGACATGGGCAAATGTGCGCCGTATCCTGATACGGTCAGATACTTGTTCCCCATAAGGTTGGTAGGTAGTTTTCTACAAATGAGCCCCGTGCAATCTGCATGGGCCCATAGTCTTTATTAGTGCATCCTTATGTAGTTAATTAGTAGTTTACTCCCCAAATAATGAAGAATGTTGTATTAATTATTCATTAAGGGCATTAATGACTCGGACATCTATAAATAGGGTTGTGATATCTCCTAGTAAATGGTTCATAATTTTAGCTATTTAGGCATTGTAAATTGAGAGCAATATATACGTTGTTTGAGACTCCATTGAAGCTTAATCACACAAGCTTAAAACACACTAATATTAAAGACTCATGGACTAGGGCTATTTTATAGCCTGAACCACGTAAAACCTTTGCATCATTTTCTTTTAGTTTCTGTTAAGTTCTTAGATCAAGTTGATAGTGAAAAATGTCGTCAACGAGAATTGTAATATAAAATATGAAAGAAAATGCATTTAACATTTTTATTATAAAAAAAAGTTTAAAACTCACTTAAAAACACTTATAAGAGATCATCTTTATGGTAAGGAGAAATTAGGATGAATCAAAATTAACTATTGTATTAACAGATTCTTATTTATCATCATTTTTTTTAAATTAAAAAACACAATTTTCAAATAGCACACTAATCAAGTTACCAATGGTAACAAATTAAGTTGCGAAAAATGTCCCGCAACACTGGTGGTCGTGTGTTTTTTTTTTTTTTTTAAAAAGAAAAATTGTCTGTTAATAGAAAAGGGGTTTTGGAAGTTTGGACTACAAAGAATAGTGGTCGTTGTACCTCTGAACTTGGGCATCCATGGATTCCATTAATCCCACGAAGCGCCTTAAGGAAGAGTAAGCAACTTCGCTCTCCTCTTTCTCTTTCTAATTTCTTGGATTCGTTTGGTTATGAATGCTCATTCTCATTCTCATTCTCATTCATTCTCTTATCGAAAGATTTGTGAGCAATTTGAGTGGATCGTCCATTCTTGAAATCGCTGCGCTCTCCACCTTAGTCCCTGTACGTTACTTCTCCTTCTTCTTTGATTTACTTCTTCTATTCAGATTTGTGATTCTATTTTCATGCCAGGTTCTATTTCTTCTGCGCCACGCAATAGCCTCTCCTCGCTTAATCGGTAACTGCCACTGGCTTCTTTAAATGGTTCCACCATTGCTAAGCTTTCTATAATCCGTGAGTTTGATTATGGATCATTTGGTTAATGTGTGTGTAATTTGTTTCCTCAGATACTGACGCCGATTTGAAGAAGAAAAATGATGATGCAACAGTTCATTCTAAGATTTTGTGGAAATACATGGCTACATTAGTCCTGGATATTCTTTTCATTGTTCTTCCTATTATCTTATTCTTCACTGTAAGTGTTAGACAGAACTCTACGTTTCTGCTTAGACCTAAACAATTGTGTTCTGTTTTTGTGATTGAAATAACTTGTTCCACTTACTTTCCAAACTAACCCTCAATTATTAATTATTTTTGTTTTTGAAAGTTTATGTTTATTTTGATTTACACAACTTAACGCATTTGGACATGGATAGTGAAAGTTTCCATGTCCATAATTGAAGTACGTCACTCCCTTGTATTGGCTAAAATATTTTGTTCTTTATATCTCTTCGATGTTCTGCCTTCTAATCATTCTCAGTGAGAAACAGGTTTTAGCAGAATGGATGTACCGATGGGTGATTTTGACAACGCTGTTACTGCTTTTTGTTGTTGTGTCTAAAAGGTGAAACTTGAATAGCAGACGCTGGTATCATTTTTTTTCTTGTTATATACATGGTGCGATCATATGACTAAGTTGGAATGCTGTAGCTTATTTATAACCGTTGTGAATTCAATAGTTGATACAAGGTGCATGCACATCATTACAGGTTGACGTCTTCTCCTTCCGTGGATGGAGGACCCTTTTCTCTTAGGATAAATATCTCCTCCTACAGGGTTTCTATGGTATGTAGTCTTGCATCTGCATGGTTTTTGTTTTTGTTTTTTTTTGGTTCGGTTCAGTTATATTTACTTTTTCATTTATCGTGACCTTAAGTGATTGATGCAGATGATTGTAACCTGCTTAACTATTTTGGCCGTTGACTTCAGAATATTTCCTAGAAGATATGCCAAGACAGAGACTTATGGTACTGGCTTGGTGAGTTTCTTTAATCCATAGTAGGAAAATTTAACTTTTTTTTTATGCTTATTTTATGTTTTCAGAGAAATAGTGTTATGTTTGATTCCATGTTTTACCCCAGCATTTTGTCCCTGGTTTTCCATTAATTACCGATCTATTTTATAATTTGCAACTTACGTTTTATTCTTTTTACATTAGTTTGAGTTGTTACTCCCACTTAAAATAATTTACCATGATAATAAAAGTTGGAGTAGAACTGACCAAAATATGGACACATTCTTGAGTGATAGTCAACATAGATTGCTGTGTATGTTTTTTATTCCCTTCTAGAAGAAAATTTTATAATTGTGGCAAGGCAACTTGTCAATAACATATTTTCTTACCAAGATTAATTGTATTAGGATGAAATTGCAATTGCTTGGGAACAATGTTCTATATACATTCATAATCAATTAATCAATTTCTACTGGATAGTTTTATTTTGATTTGCCAGTAGAAATCGATCATGAATAGATATACGACATTGTACTCAAAATATTTAGTTCTATTATCTCTCTTCCTTCCTATACCTCAATTTTATGCAGTGGGGCTCTATAGTCGATGTGAAAATTGGTTTTGTTTGTTTATTTTATTTAACTATCCTTGTGATGTTTTCATGTGTCTGACTTTGTCAGATGGATGTTGGAGTTGGCTCATTTGTACTGGCAAATTCACTAGTGTCACGGCAAGCACGTAATATCTCATCTATGTGAGTCACCTTAAGCTTTATTATTTTGAGTTCTGTGTGTGTGTGTCTTAGTGAGTTCATGATGAGCTAGTAAAAATTGGTTTTTCTAAATTTCTGGAGTTGGATATTAAATTTCAATCTTTACGATGTCTTTTGTGCATAGATAGACAAGCTCGCATGTAAATAAATTATGTATGAGAAGGGAAAATAAACATGTGTGATATTTTATAACGTGCATCATATTAGTGCAAAGAAACTTCCATAAATAGTACAATACTCGATTTGAGGAGGTTCCAAGTTGAGCTCAAACTGAATATAAATCAGTGTGCATCCCTTTGTCCCAAGTCTTACTCAAGCCATTACTTATAACCATCACAGGGAGCTAAATGAAGTTTTTTTGTTTTGTTCTGTTTTTTTTTTCAAGTGGTTATGAATAAATGTTGCTTAATATAATTATTTGATCTCTCAGGAAATTTAAAACTGCTGTTCTATCCACTAGTCCACTTCTCACCCTAGGATTTGTTCGTCTTCTATCTACTGCAGGAGTTAATTATCAGGTTAGAATTTTCTTTTCTATATGAATATATATTATATATTTTTTGTAAGTCGTATTGTATGTCACACAGTGAGTTTTCCTCACTGATCACTTTTTATTTTATAGGAGTTATTCACCTCTGTTTCGATCATTGCATATTGTTGAGATTGAATTTCATGTTGTTACAATACAACTACTGAGATATAAAATGAGAAACTAATTACGCCCAAGAAGTCTGCCAAAAAACTAATACCCTTGATGATAAGATTAAGGAGTTGTCATTTACAAGTTCCCTATATTGACAAACTAATGTAAAATCTACAATTGGAATTGTGTTTTCCCACGCTCATCTCAAGCTGGAGAATAGGTCTCCAAAATAAATACTTTTCTGAAATGCTAGACCTTTAGCCAGCACGTTTGCAAGTTAATCATTGGTTGAGCCATGAGGTGTGCGAATCAACATGCTCTTTTTTCGCCTTTATGAAGTGCATGTCTATGTCAATGTGTTTTGTCAATTTGCAGATTTATCATCATAGTCTAGTCTCATCGACCCATTCACTTGATCTTTAGATCTAAAATAATCTTCAACCATAGTAGCTCGCATGTTCTTGTGCCACATTTTGTTTTTAATTGCCCCAAGTTACTAGATTACAGTTAGGCCTCCAATTTGGTTCACGTACAGCAAGAGAAAGAAAGACTAGGAGCGTGACATTTAGTGGTGATGTGTTCATTACATTAGGGGTCATATATTGTGGTTGATGTGGCTGGTAGTGGGAGTTTGTATGGGAGAGACCAGGCTTTCAAACTTCTGTTTGGATACAAATGCTACACATTCTCATTTTCTCGTGTTCTTGTTGTTTGTGTATTCATTTGTTTGCGTTCTATCAATTACAAATTAGGAAAGTTCGGTAGCCATATGTGGATCTTTTTGTCAATTGGAATTTATCTATATGCTTCTAGTGCCAACCCCACATTTTCTTGAACAAGATTCCTCTCCTAGGATTGGCCTTCAAGTAGTATAGTACATAGTAGACAATTCGTGGATGTACTATTTTAGGATTTGTGAATTGGATGATCACACTCACAACATATGCCAAATCTAACTGTATATGCAAAAGGTAGATAAGTCTTCTAACTAATCTATGATACATTTCCTTGTTACAACATTTTCACTTGCTTCTCTAGGTTTATGATTAACATGCAAGCTTTTTTGCAGATTTATGATAGGACCCTAGTCGGATTGAACAATAGAAAAGAGATCAAGAGAGATAGAAAAAGAGAAATGAGAGCTGAAACTTCCTCTTTGTTACCTAAGCAAACTCAAGAATGACGTGGAAGGTAATTTGAGAGACTTTCCCAGGCTAAACTAAGAGCTAACCCAATGTTTAAAAAATCGTTTTTAAGCCTCGAGGCATTTTATTTTTGTGAGGCAAAACGTAAGCCTTAAATATTTAATTAAAAATATATTTCTAAAATACCTAAATTTACAAGATAATAAGTAAGTTATAAACATAACATAAACTATATAAACTTTGGGTTTTAATGATATATTAAAACTGGGGTTTATTTTTGTTTTTTAAGTTACTAAAAGCCTAAAAAAATAGGCCCACACTTGATTTTTAAAAGCCCAATATTTGGCTTTAACAAGCCCAAATTGACATTAATTATGAAAGCACACGCCTCCTCCTAGGACCTAAGGCGCACCATTAGTGCGCTGCCTCACTGACAAGAGGCATAAGCCTCACTAAATGAATTTAAGGCGTAAGCCTTGAGGAGTTTTTTGACCGCCTCAATTTGAGGCGAGCTGATAGGAAGTTCCTGCCAATGATCAACACAGAGATAACAAAAAAGTAGAGAAGATACGGATGAACTGAATGATTTAATTGAATTAATAGGATTTCGAGAGCCTGTATCTCTCCAATTACAAACTCACTCATACATTCCACACCCCTCCTACTAATTAGTTTCTTCTTATTGCTAACTCACGAAAGTACAACATACGCTCACTGTACCCTCACTTAGACTACCCCAGCCTTTGTAACCAACTTACATTCTGCTGTCCCCTTAATTCCCAACTGCTGACTGACAGCCATCTCAATACTCCCTTTCTTACGTGCGTACACATAGGTCAGAGGTGGTCTATCAATACCCCCTGCCCAAAGTCTCACCTTGTCCTCAAGGTGGAATTGAGGAAACTACTGGTTGATGAGTGGAAAATCCTCCCAAGTAGCTGCAAAATCTGGCAGGTTGGTTCATTTGATTAAAGCTTGTGGACGGGCCTTATGAGTACTTGGGCGAACATCTAACACTTTATCAAGGGTGAGAGTCCACTTTAATTCTACTGTAAGATCAGGTGGAATGGTTGAAGCCTGCTGGTGTGGTCCCAAGGCTGCATGAAGTAACGACACATGAAACATTGGATGAATATTGGAATCCGGAGGGAGCTGGAGGCGATAGGCAGCTGTGCCCATGTGTGCTAGAACTGGAAAAGGGCCGAAAAAGCAAGGGGCAAGCTTCTCATTTCTGCATTGAGCGACTGACTTCTGCCAGTTTGAGCGGAGCTTAACATATACCAAGTCTTCCACTAAAAATTGCACATCGCGACGTTTTTGATCAACTTGGTGCTTCATCTTTTATTGTGTGCGATGGAGGTTCAGTTTAAGAAGCTCCAATACATCGTCTCGAGCTTTGAGAGTGTCCTCCATAGTTGACACTTTTGTGCTGCCATACTCAAAACGAATCAAGGGAGGTGGGTCTCTGCAGTAAACTGCAAAGAAAGGAGTCATTGTGCATAAATTTTTACAACCCGCCCAACCCGAATAAACCGCCCAAACCAACCTGACAAAAACCGCCAAAAAACGTAACCCGAATAAACCGACCAAAATTTAAACCGCCCAATTGTTATATTGGGCGGGTTGAAATTAATTATCAACCCACCCAATATAACCCGACCCGCCCAATTAAGAACTTATTATTAATTTATTATTTTTAATACATTTAAATAAATATATTAAATTTATATATATTTAATTAAATTTATATTTGTAATTGGACTTTGGTTTGTAATTGGACTTTGGACTATATTAATTTTCTTTTTCATTTTAATGACATATGTTTGTTACTTTGTTTAATACTTTTAATGTTGATGCAATTATTAATATATTGCCAATTAATATATGAGAATTTTTTTCAAATAAATGTGTAAATTAATTAAGTTTTGTTTTATTTTTTTACTATAAATTTAAAATATTGTTTTAAACTTAAAAAGATAAACTTCACATTAGTACTAGTATTTAAAAGAAAAAAAAACTACAAAAATGTAAAAAAAAAAATACCACTGCGATTTGACCCGACCAACCCACCCAACCTGCCCAAAAAAAAAATACAACTTCGGTTTGGGCGGGTTGACCCGACCAACCCGCCCAAACTATTGGACGGGTTAAATTTATTTTTTTCTTAATTGGGCAAGTTAAGGATTCACTTTTGCTAACCCGATTATGACATTGGACGGGTAAAAATACCTTGTAACCTGACCAACCCGCCCAATGATCAGCCCTACTGCTAATGTGTGATAGTAAGTATTATACCAGAATTCGGCCCACGGTAACCACATGACCCACTGTTTAGGCTTTGTACTGTCAAAACATCTCAAATATGTTTCTAGACACTTGTTAACCACTTCCGTCTGCCCATCGGTTTTAGGAGGTACTATGCTTAAGAGTTGTACCTTGTAAACGAAACAACTCCTTCCAAAATAAGCTCAAAAAGACCTTGTCATGATCCGATACAATGGAGCCAAGATTTCCATGTAATCTAACCACTTCCCTAACAAAAATGGCAGCCATCGTAGCTGCTGAAAAAGGACGACGGAGTGGAATAAAATGGCCGTACTTAAGCGATCCACTACTACGAAAATAGTATCAAAGCCATTTGAAATAGGTAACTCATTTATGAAATCCATGAAGATGTCATCCCAAATCTGCTCAGGAATAGGAAGTGGTTGTAACAAACCAGCTGGAAATTGAGCCAAATACTTGCTTTGCTGGCAAGTTGTGCATTCCGCCACAAACTTTTGAACATGCTTCCTCATGCTTGACCAATAAAGGTCTCTTGCCAACTGCTGAAAGGTTTTAAAAACCCCTGAATGACCCCCAATGTTACTGCCATGATACTCTTGGAGCAAAAGAGGAATAAATGGTGAAGAGGAAGAAATGACCAACCAACCTTTGAACTTAAGGCACCCCTGAACGAACGAATATCCTCCACTGTCACACCCCAATTTCAGTTCCCGAATTACTTTAGACAAAGTCAGGTCTGCTGCCACATAATCTTGCAAATTCGGAATAGAAATGAGAGTTGGGATTGATATGGCAACTAAAGAAACATCCTGGTGCACTCGGGAAAGAGCATCCACTGCTTTGTTTTCCAACCTTGGTTGGTATACAATATCAAAGTCATAACCGAGTAGTTTAGTCAACCACTTTTGATGCTTGGAAGCGACTAATCGCTGTTCCAGCAGATACTTGAGGCTACGCTAGTCTGTGCGAACCAAAAATTTGCGACCAAGTAAATAGGGGCGCCATTTCTGTATAGCTAACATGATGGCCTTCAATTCTCGCTCGTACACTAACTTTGTGTGAGCCCGAGGAGACAGAATTTGGCTAAAAAATGCAATTGGTCGCTGATTCTGCATCAATACTGCCCCTTGTAAAACATGGTGAATGAATTGTGTTTATTCAATAGAATACTATGTATTTATATACAAAATTAGAGAAACTAAATAGGAAACTAACTAAATACAATTAACTCTAATTTCTACAACTAATATACAACTAATATATTCTAACACTCCCCCTCAAGCTGGAGCATAAATGTTAATCATGCCCAGCTTGTTACAAAGATAATCAACCCGCACCCCATTCAAAGCCTTTGTAAAAATATCTCCTAATTGTTCTCCAGTCTTCACATATCCTGTGGAGATCAGGCCTTGTTGAATTTTCTCACGAACAAAATGATAATCAATCTCAATGTGCTTAGTTCGCTCGTGGAACACAGGATTTGAGGCAATATGAAGAGTAGTTTGATTATCACACCACAATTTTGCTGGAACTGAAGTCTTAAACCCGAATTCAGTCAAAAGCTGATAAATCCATACTATCTCACACACAGACTGTGCCATAGCTCTATATTCTGATTCTGCACTGGATCTAGACACAACATTTTGCTTCTTACTCTTCCAAGAGATTAGATTGCCCCCAACAAAGACACGATAACCTGAAGTGGATTGTCTATCTACCTTGGAGCTTGCCCAATCTGCATCAGAGAAACACTCAATCTGGGTGTGTCCATGATCCTTGTAAACAATACCTCGTCCTGGTGCTCCTTTCAAGTAACACAAAATTTGCTCTAATGTTGCCCAATGATGAATTGTTGGAGAAGACATAAACTGACTAACAACACTAACGAAGAATGCAATATCTGGACGAGTCACAGTTAGATAATTCAACTTTCCAACCAATCTGCGATATTTCTCAGGATCTTCAAATGGTTCCCCATCACGTGTAAGATGCACAACTGGATTCATTGGAGTACTACAAGGTTTTGCTCCCAATTTTCCTGTCTCAATTAACAAATCAAGTACATACTTTCTTTGAGACAGAAAAATACCTTGTTTACTCCGAGTAACTTCAACTCCCAAGAAATACTTGAGCACCCCTAAATCCTTCGTGTGAAACTGGGTATGAAATGAAAGAATTAAGGGATGAGATGCCTCCAGTATCATTTCCAGTAATAACGATGTCATCCACATACACAACTAATAAAATGATACCAGCAGTTGATCTTTTATAGAACACAGAATGATCTGACTTACTTTTCAACAAACCAAATTTCTCAACAGCCTGACTAAATTTACCAAACCAAGCACGAGGACTTTGTTTCAACCCATATAAAGATTTGCGAAGACGACAAACTCGCCTTAACTCCCCCTGAGCAACAAACCGAGGAGGTTGCTCCATATACACTTCTTCCTCAAGATTCCCATGAAGAAAAGCATTTTTAATATCAAGCTGATGCAAAGGCCAATAATGAGTAGCTGCCATGGAAATGAACAGTCGAACAGATGTGAGTTTAGCAACAGGAGAAAATGTATCACAATAGTTCATTCCATAGGTTTGAGCATAACCCTTGGCAACAAGACGGGCTTTTAAGCGAGCAATTGTTCCATCTAGATTGACTTTAACTGTAAACACCCATTTGCACCCTATGGCTCGTTTGCCTGAAGGTAAATTAACCAAGTCCCAAGTACCATTCGCAACTAAAGCATTCATCTCTTCTATCATTGTAGCAAGCCAACCAGGATGAGACATAGCTTCACGAACAGTTTTAGAAATAGTGATAGAATCAAGAGAAGCAATAAAAGAGCAAGAAGAAGATGACAGATGATTATAAGAAACAAAAGAAGAAATAGGATATGTACATTGACGTTTACCTTTACGTAGTGCAATGGGAAGATCATCGTTGAGTTCCGAATCTGATGACGAAGATGCAGGTGCAGGACATGAAACGGGAGGTGGAGGAGGTGGACGCCTGGAGTACACTATAATAAGAGGCTTAGGAGGTGGTGGAGGTGTAGGCATTGCGGGAGCTATGACCGAGGCAGGTGAAGGAACAAGAGACTCGTCAGAACATGTATCAGGCGCAGAGGATGTGACAGAATATACCAACAAATCATCATCCTCCCCATAACGAGTAAGAGTAGGCGAAGATGAAAAATAAGATGTATTTTCCACAAAAGTAACATCAATAGATACAAGATATTTGTTAAGATCAGGACAATAACACCTATACCCTTTCTGAAGACGAGAATAACCAAGAAATACACACTTTAATGACTTGGGATCTAATTTGGTGACATGTGGACGGACATCTCGAGCAAAACAAACACTGCCAAATACCTGAGGAGCAACTGGAAACAATGACTTACCAGGAAAAAGAATTTTAAATGGGATCTCACCATTAAGTACTGAGGATGGCATGCGATTAATAAGAAAGCAAGCTGTGGAAACTGCATCGGCCCAAAAAGGTTTAGGAACTTTCATTTGAAACAAGAGGGCACGTGCAGTTTCAAGAAGATGTTTGTTTTTACGTTCTGCTACACCATTTTGGGGTGCAGTATCAACGCAATAAGTTTCATGAAGCATGCCATTAGAGATCATATAAGATTGAAATTGAGCAGATGTGTATTCCTTGGCATTATCACTTCGCAAAGTACGAACATGCACATTAAATTGATTTTGAATCTCAGCACAAAAAGCACAAAATAAAGAAAATAACTCGGAACGATTTTTCATTAAATATAACCAGGTTACACGGGAATAATCATCCACAAAAGTAACAAAATACATGAATCCAGGTTTAGACAAAATAGTGGAAGGACCCCAAACATCAGAATGAACTAATTCAAAAGGAACACTAGCACGTTTATTGACTCTAGGACTCAAACTAACACGATGATGTTTGGCAAACTGACATGACTCACAATCTAATGAAGACACCTTACTATATTGGGGACAAAACTTCTTGAGCAAAGGAAGGGATGGATGGCCCAAACGACAATGAGTCTCAAAAGCGGAAGCGACACTCGGACAAGCATTAGGAGTTGAGGACAGTGGATCAAGAACATACAGGCCGCTAGATTCATGTCCTTTACCAATAATCTTCTTCGTCATAAGATCCTGAAATATACAATGATCGGGAAAGAAAGAGATGCAACAATTCAAATTACGAGTGAGTTGACTAACAGAAAGCAAATTAAATGATAAATTAGGTAAATGTAAGACTGATGACAAAGTAAGCAAAGGTGTAGGAGTAATAATGCCAGATCCAAGAACAGAAAATGATGATCCATCAGCTAAGGTAACAGAAGAAGTGGGACTATAAGACTGAAGAGTGGAAAAGAGACTGGAATTACCTGTCATGTGATCTGTGGCATCAGAATCAATGACCCATTTTGAGGATGTGGAAAGAAGGCATGCATTAGATTTACCTGAATCAACAATTGCAGTGACAGAAGGAGATGAAGACTGGAGTGATTCTTGGTACCTTGAGAACTTGGCAAATTCATCCGCAGAAATAATGACCGATCTGTCAGGTGCATCAGTGCTTGCAACATTAGCATAGTGTTTTTGCTGATTTTTAAACTGTAGCTTCTTACACTCGAACTTGGTATGGCCTGGTTTCTTACAATAGTTGCACATAATGCTCCCGGATTCCGGTGTTCGATTGCCAGGCCTTTGGGAATTGCCTCCTTTGGAACCACTTGGAGTAGAGTGTCTTCATGGTGCATGATTATTATGACCAACCAAAGCACTATTAAGAGAAACAGATGGAGTAGTTTCTGTACGAAGAACACGGCTATAGACATCTTGCAAAGAGGAGACATCAGACCCAGAAAGAACTTGTGACTTTGCAGAGTCAAAGTCAGATGAGAGTCCTGCTAGAAAGCTCATGATAGCCATCTGCTCTCGCTGGCGCTGTAGAACCTTCACATCAGGACTAATTGGCAACAACACATTAAGCTCTTCGTATGTCTTCTTAAATGTCATAAAGTAGTTCATAGAGACTGATCTTGTTTTTTCGCGTGATAAAAGGCTTTGCAAACATCATACATACGCGATAGATTTTCTTTTCCAGAATACAAAAACTCCAAATAATCCATTAGTTCTTTAACCAATTCACAATGATTAATTAAACTAATTACCTCATTATCAATAGAATTTCGAATTTGAAGAAACAAGCGAGCATCCTCACGTAGCCACACTTTTCGTGAATCGTCTTTTTCTTTGGGAGGATCATCAGTCAAGTGATCATCTTTGTCAATACTCTTTAGATAAAGTCGAATCGTCTTACTCCATTCCAAATAATTTGACCCAATCAATTTATGGTCCGTGATTTTAGACATCACGGGAACCACATCAGAAATAACTAGTGGTTTTGGATTTGATTTCATCTCTGCCATAACCCTAAAAACAAATATCGGAAGAGACAAAACAGAATCGAACAACGAAGAACAAGTAAAGACACCCAGATACGAAGAAGTGAGAAATACCAAACTACAACCTGAGACAGATGTGAGTAGGCTCAAAAGGAGTTGAGAAACAAACCGGAGATGATTCGCCGTCGAAATCCCCGTCACACGCGCCGGCGCTTGGGGTAGGTGGTAGAAGGAACAAGCGGCGCGTGAGCCACACGCGCGAGGAATCCGGTGACCGGACTTTGGGGTTTGGCAGATCGACGGCTGGGCAATCTTTCTGAGTGGGCGGTGAGAACAAATGATCACTCTAAAGATGGTTTCCGAAAAAGAACCCTAATTGTAAAACCCAAATATGTGATGAACCCTAATTGAAAAACCCTAGTTTGTAATGAACCCTAATTTCGAATTTCAAATTCCCAATCCCAAAATCAGCTCTGATACCATGTAAAATATGGTGAATGAATTGTGTTTATTCAATAGAATAGTATGTATTTATATACAAAATTAGAGAGACTAAATAGGAAACTAACTAAATGCAATTGACTCTAATTTCTACAACTAATATACAGCTAATATATTCTAACACCCCTAAACCATGTCCTGATGCGTCGACTTCTAACACAAACGGAATTGAGAAATCAAGCAATGCCAAAACTGGTACCGTACACATGGCCTCCTTGAGGTTTGTAAAAGTTGCCTGAGCTTCCTTCGACCAGCCAAAAGCATATTTCTTTAGTTGATCGGTCAATGGGCGAGCTATATGTCCATATCCTTTGACAAACTTCCTATAATACCCCGTGAGACCCAAGAACCTTCGCAAGTCTCTTAGAGTCCTAGGAACTGGCCAATTTGCCATTGCAGCCAATTTATTCAGGTCAGCCGATACACCTTCTGTTGAAACAATATGGCCCAAGTACTCTAAACGGCTTTGGGCAAACAAACACTTTTTCCCATTGGCATAAAGCTGATGTTGTTGTAAGCGGTCAAGGACCAACTCCAAATGACCCATGTGCTCCTCTAATGTGGCACTGGAGATCAAAATATCATCAAAGAAAACCAATACAAACTTGTGTAGATAGTCGCAAAATACCACATTCATTAGTGTTTGAAAAGTGGCAGGGGCATTTGTTAAGCCGAATGGCATAACCAAAAACTCATAGTGACCCTCATGTATTCTGAAAGCGGCTTCTCCACATCCTAAGGACAAACTCGAATTTGATGATACCCCGATTTGAGATCCAACTTGGAGAATACCGTAGCTCCATGCAACTTGTCCAGTAGCTCATCTATGACTGGAATAGGAAACTTATCCGCCATCGTTACTTTATTCAATGCCCTACAGTCCACGCAAAATCGCCAAATGTCATCATTTTTCTTAACCAACAACATCGGACTTGAAAAAAGGCTAGTACTAGGTTGGACGATCCTCGCTTGAAGCATCTCAGCCGTGAGTCGCTCAATCTCATTCTTTTGCGCCTGGGCATAGCGATAAGGTCGCATACTAATAGGGCCAGCCCCATCTTGCAGACATATGGCATGCTCTCCTGCATGTTTTGGAGGTAATCCTGATGGCACATGGAACACAGAGTCAAACTTTTACAGAATGGTTTGCACTGGTGGTGGCTCCAAATTCTACTAAGAAGGCTCCAAATTCAACCCAAAAACCTTCGCTTTCATGTTGAACCGTGTGAATCATAGCTCTCAAGGAAATTTGTGATTTGCAAAGACTAGGGTCACCTTGTAATGTCACCCACGAACTTCCTACTTCAAACTTCATCACCATCGTGCGCCAATTTACTTGCATATTCCCAAAAGTCTCTAACCACTTAATGCCTAGTATCATATTTGCTCCTCCCAATTCAAGAGGTAAGAAATCTGTCACTACCCAAGTCAAGCTCCACTGAACTGCAAATGTCATCAGTTCGTACTTTGCCGCCTGTTCCCAACAATACCACATAACAAGACGTCGTTGTAATTGGAGTTCTAGTGACCGAGACAATCTCCGTAGAGATGAAATTATGTGTTGCTCCACTGTCAATGAGTACTGTCACAGGCTGTTGTCCAATTCTCCTTGCCAATTTCATATTCGCTAAGGTAATTCCCACCAGGTAATTTAGAGACAAAGTGGCCAAAGTTTCCTCAGCTGCTGTGCTCTCTTCCAAGGAATCTGGTGTGAGTGGAGGTGACTTTGTCTGTGGACTATCCTATTCGTCGTCCATAGCCAAAACCATTTGTAATTGCTTCAGATCACAGTCATGCCCCAGATGCCATTTTTTTTCACATTTAAAACATACACCCCTAGCCTTCCGATCTTGGTATTCTGCCTCAGAGATTCGTTTTGTGGGCTGCCCTTTGGAGATCACGGTTGTGGTCAATGTTGCTGTAGTCGGAATGTTGGTTGCCGAGGACGATGAAAAACTATGAGTAGAAGAGAAACTATGAGCCGATGAAGGTTTAGTGGACCATGATGAAAAAGAGGAGCGGGTTGGAACAATTGGGCTTAGGGATAGCTTTTGGTTTCCTGTACGATTGCTCTGGGTCGAGCTGCCCAACATCTGATGACCCTCTTCTATTCTTTGGGCCATGTACATGACTTGAGCTAAACCCATGGGCTTCAAAATGTGTATAGCTCCTTTGATTTCTTCTTTGTGGCCTTTGACGAAATTGCCCTCGAGTATGTGCTCCGGTACATCTGGGACTCGAGACGCCAGGGCTTCCCAACGAATACGATACTCCTTCACGGTGGTCTCTTGTCTCATCGAGAGAAACTCCTCCGACAACGATCCCACTGGTTGAGCGCGAAATCTGGACAACAAAAGATTCTTCAAGGTCACCCAAGAAGTAATCGGCCTCTGTTGGTTCTCCCACTGGAACCATGTTAAGACATCACCCTCGAGACCAATAATAACCACTTCTAGCATCTGGGCTTCAGTTGTGTGCGACGTTCTGCTTGATAAATCCATCCCTCGGGAGAATCGCTTGAAAATAATGGTAATTCCATCCTAGGTGGACGGTAATCACGGCCAAACTAGGGAGCAGAGAATGGTGAATCCGGTCGAGAATTGGAAGGTAATGGAACAGATCGAGGTTCCTAAGAAGTGGGTGGTCGGCTTCCCATTGTGGCATCGCCGTCGAGAGCTCATCGGGACTGGTTGGCGTTAATGGTTGAAGATTCGCCGGTATCCTTGCAATGGGCTTGACTGATTTGAGCTACAATCAGTTCAAGAGCTTGTTCCATTGCTGGCCTCCGTGATATTCCTTCCTTGAGTGAGCTAATGTCGGATTTCATGGCCGCAAGCTCCGTTTGAACTCCCAGTTGCAACTCTGAGAACCTCCCTTCAAGTGAGTCGACAATCGCCTCCAATTTCTTAGCCATTTAGGATCGTAAATCTCTGATACCAATTGAAGGAAGTTCCTGCCAATGATCAACATAGAGATAGCAAAACAGTAGAGAAAATACAGATGAACTGAATGATTTAATTGAATTAACAGGATTTCGAGAGCTTGTATCTCTCCAATTACAAACTCACTCATACATTCCACAGCCCTCCTACTACTCATTAGTTTCTTCTTATTGCTAACTCACGGAAGTACAACATACACTCAGTGTACCCTCACTTAGACTACCCCAGCCCTTGTAACCAACTTACATTCTGCTGTCCCCTTAATTCCGAACTGCTGACTGAGCAGCCATCTCATCACTCCCTTTCTTAAGTGCGTACACATAGGTCAGAGGCGATCTATCACGAGCGTTAAGGCGCGCCTCAATAACTCTTTTTTAAGCCATGAGTTAACCTACAACGTGCACAACAAATAATGCAGACCCAGGCTGACATGCATAGACAAGATGCTACCTCTGAGGTTGGTGACATAGGGTCTGTTTGACATAGCTTTTACTTTTACTTTGAGACTTAAGAAGCAGAGAAGGAAAAGTTTGAGCTTTCTATTTTCTGTTTGGATTTATATTTTGAAAGAGTTTTTTCTTTGTTGAATAACTTTTCAGAGTGTTTGGTATATACTGCATATATAAAAACTCTTTTTAAATAAATATCAAATTTAACCATAAATAATAATAATAATATACGTTTTATCTGAACTCATTTGAAAATTAATCGTTCTTTTGAAGAAAAAAATAATCTAATTGTATACATATATGAATTAATATTAAGTAATAAATAAATAAATTATATAAATCTAAATGTAATTAACAAAAAGAAAAAAACAAAATATCAAAAATTTTAAATTGAATATTCAAATATAAAAATCTAAATGTAGTTAAATAGATTCTATATATAAAACAATAACAAGAAAAGTAAAAACTAAAAGAAATCGTACGTAGTTTTTTTACAAAAATTAGATAGAATATACTTTTAAAGAAAAAAGAAATCGTATTTTATAACCGTTATCTGCACAATTTAGGATAAAGATGTAATTTTTTTTCTTTTATAAAAAATTAAGGTAAAATTGGTATTATGAAAGATTCATTAAAACAAGAAAATAGCTTTTTGTGTCTTTTTAGAAGTCCTTCCTAAAGAAGTTGGTGAGTCACTGCTTCTCTAAAAGTTTTTCTAAATTCAAAAATCTCTTTCTATATTTCATCAAAACACACCTAAAAGTAACTTGAAGACTTCGAAAGCTCTTCCAAAGCCATGCCAAATAGGATCAGTCTATTTGAAGTTGCAATAATTCAAGAAACATTCTCTTGCAAATTATCTTAATAAAAAATGCCACCATGATACTATGGTCAATTTCTCATTCTACAATAAAATTGGGAGTGTACCTTACAAGCTCGAATTGCCACCTGATGCTAGAATCCGTCTTGCCATTCATATTTCTCAATAGCGTAAGGTCTTTGGTGATCAAATTGTCTCTTCTTCCATTCCCGATTCTTTAACAACTGACATGGAGTTATTAGTTGAATAAGAGGAAGTGGTAAGTATTAGTTAATCTAGCCAACCATCATACCAAGGAACCAAAGTGCAGATCCATTGGTGCCACTTAGCAACATATGAAGATTCATGGGAGGAGTTTAATGTTTTATTCAAACTCAATTTCTTCAATTTAATTGTGAGGACAAGGTTCATGTTTGGGTGACGGGTAATAATAGGCCCCCAAAAATTATAACATACATTAGGCATGATAGAAAGTCTAAAGATTGCTAATTAACTTTGTATTTATGGAGTGATATTTTAATTGTACAAGGGTAGTTAGTTATTTTTCAGCTAAGGGATTACTAGGAATATGAATATAAATAACAATCCAATGAGTGTGATGGAGAGAGGGGTTTTGAGGATTTGGGTAGTTAGGATTATTGGGGAGTGGAAAGGTCTCTCGAATTACCTTCCACACTGCTCGAGTTTGCCAAAGTAAAAAAGAATTTCCAGCTCTCATCTCTCTAGTTCTCTTTTCTATTGTTCAATTTGGCGAGGGTCCTATCATCGCCCAAGTGGTTATAAACCACCAACCAATCACATACTTAGTTGATGTGGAATCCTAACAATACACCTCTTTTAAACCAATGTTTATGTCGACCTACTCTATGTTGACCCACTTTGGGCTTCTCCCAAGTTGCCCCTTTTGCTGGTTTCTCCTTCCTCAACTTGGGTCCTTGTAAGGGGTGTTGTTTGATATTACTGATGGGTTCATAGTTAGATTGAACAATAGAAAAGAGAACAAGAGAGATAGAGAGAGATGAGAGCTGAAAATTCTTCCTTGTGACTTGGGCAAACTCAAAATTAACGTGGAAGGTAATTTGAGAGACCTTCCCATTCTTCAAGAATCCTTACTTAATCGATCACAGTGACCAATTCTTGTTGTCAAGAATTATAACCAAACACACCCACCAGTACAAAACTTTAGACATACAAATTGAAATCAAGCTGAGATAGACTTTATTGATATGTAGAGAAAACAATTACAGAGTGTTGTCTATCGAAACAAAAACATGTTATCTACAGATTGAGCATTAGCTCTTATTTATATTACAAAGAAGTATAGGCAGAAGCCTATCAAAAATAGTACACGTGTCTTAGCTGAATTACTTACCATAACTAACAATTCTCCAACTTGGTTGGTAATTCTGTACGATGTGTTCCATGAATGATCTCAAGCTACTAATCAAACCTCTGTAATACTAAGTAGCTTAAGACAATGTTTGAATTTGGACATTGGAAGAGGCTTGATTAGCATATTTGAGGCATTTTCTTCAGTTGAGACCTTTTCCAGCGTTACCTTCCCCTCTACTAGTACATCTCTTATGAAGTGTAACCTAACATTAATATGTTTGGTGCGCTCATGATACATCTGATTCTTAGTGAGGTGTAGAGCACTTTGGCTGCGCTATAAACAGTGATATGCTTTTGAGTTAATCCTAGTTCTCTTGTGATACCCTTGAGCCACGATGCCTCCTTCACTGCTTCAGTACAGGCAATATACTCTACTTTTGAGTCGAATCATACTGTGTTCTTTAAACATTCACAAGAGGGTAGGATAACTATTCTTATTGTCTATGTAGATGACATGATACCGACAGATAATGATTTTAAAGAGCAAGTAGAACTCAAAAAAGTGCTAACCCAAGAGTTCGAAGTAAAAGACCTTGGACCAATGAAGTATTTTCTAGGTATGGAGATTGAAAGAACAAGGAAATGAATTGCTGTCTCTCAGAGGAAATATGTGCTTGATCTTCTCAAGGAAACTAGTATGAGTGGCTGCAAACCTGTAGCAACACCAGTTGAACCTAAAGTCAAATTCAAGAAACCAATTAAAGAGAAGACTGCTGACAAGGGAATGTATCAGCGACTAGTGGGAAAATTGATCTACTTATCCCACACGAGACCCGATAATACATTTGTCGCAAGTCTGGTTAGTGTGGAAATAATGCTTCTATATTTTATTGAATTAGAGTTATGCCTTTAAATAGGCACTGTACAGAGAATGAGAAGATATTTGGTAGTTAATGTCGAATATCCTAGCATAATTACAACAAAGAATAGAGTAACAAAATAAGCCTACAATAATCTAAATATGGAAACTATACAAAATATACAGCTAGGTTTCCCATTCTAAATGGGATACCGAATAATATTTCCTACACCCTCCCTCAAGCTGGTGCATAGAGATTCCACATGCCTAGCTTGCACACTAACTCATTGAAACTTTCTTTAGACAAACCCTTAATCAGTTTATCTGCCTGTTGGTGCTTGCTGGGAATGTAGACAGCACAATTCTTTTTCATCAATTGTTTCTTTGATAAAGTGTATCCACTTCAACATGTTTAGTTCTGTCGTGATGAACTTGATTATGTGCGATGCTAATGGCTGATTTACTACCCTAAGCAAATGTAACAACTCAATCAGGCTAGGAACCTCCCTATCAAATAAATTCTTTCTGAAACTTAAGTCCCAACCTAGTCCACCAGAGCTACTACCATCCTCCACCACTACCATATCCTTGATAAAAAAATTCGCGGCCTCGGACACCCTGAATAAATCATTGAATTTCGACTTCAAGGAGCAGTCACCAATCCACATATCCTCCCAAAAACGAATCCTGTCGCCCTGCCTTGGAGAATTACAGAGTTCGTTCCAGGAAACCAAGTGATCGGCCCCTGACTTGTCTGCACCTTCCCACAAAAAGTCACGCATCAATTTCTCAATAACCTCCACCACATTCTTAGGAATACGAAAAAGCGACAAGTAGTACACTGGGAGTGAAGACAAAACAGATTGAATAAGAGTCAACCTACCACCTCTAGACAGAAAAGCACTCTTCCAGGAATCCAACCGTTTAGCACATTTAGAGATAACAGGCACCCAAAACCCCTTGGAGCGAGGGGAAGACCCCAAAGGAAGACCCAAGCACTGAATTGGCCACTGGCCCACTTCACAACCAATCTGATCCACCAACTCCTTCTGCATATTAATTCCCAACAACTGACATTTCTGCAAATTGATAGATAACCCAGGCACAACACTGAAGACCTTAAGAATATCCAAAAGCAACACCAAGGACTCATCATTTGCAAAAAAAATCGTATCATCTGCAAACTGAAGGTGGCTGACGTCGACGCTATCCTTTCCTACTGTGAAACCTCTAAAAGCCGGGACACTTTTAGCCTTATCAACCATTCTACCCAAAACATCCGCTACCAAAGTAAACAAGAAGGGGGACAAGGAATCCCCCTGTCGAAGACCCCTGTAACCTTTTAACTTTCCCCTTGGACACCCATTTAAAAAGACAGAAAAAGAGGTGGAGGACAAACATCCACGCATCCACCTCCTCCATACTTCACCAAAACCTTTCTTTTCCAAAACTAAATCCAAGAAGCTCCAATCCACACAATCACAAGCTTTAGTAAAATCTATTTTAAACACCCAACCTTTTCTTCCTTTGCTTCTGTATTCCTCCACTGCCTCGTTTGCGATCAAAACTATGTCCAAAATCTGTCTACCTTCCACAAAAGCACCTTGAGTTTCGACAATTGTGTCTGAAAGAACTCCTCGAAGTCTATAAGCCAACACTTTTGAAATAACTTTGTAAAGACTAGTGACCAGACTAATAGGCCTGTAGTCCTTAACCCGACAGCTGTTTAATTTCTTAGGAATAAGGCAAATGAAGGTTTCATTGGTCCTTCCATGAATGACACCATCCTTGAAAAAACCATGAAAGACGTTCAGAAGATCATTTTTCACAACATCCCAATTCTTCTGATACACTGCCATGGAAAATCCATCCGGCCCCGGGGCCTTAGAGCCATCGCATGCAAAAACCGCTTGCCTAATTTCGTCTTCCGAAAATGGACGCTCGAGAAAAGAAGCCATGACCGAAGGAATTGGAGACCAAGAAATCCCATCCACCCCAATCTACTCTCTCGAAACCTCCGAGTACAAAGAAGAATAAAAACCCACAATAGCTTTTTCAATATCATGGTCTTTATCCCAAACAGTTCCATCCTCTTCCTCAATCCTAGAGATGAAGTTCCTTGCTTTTCGAGCACTAAGAATGCTATGGAAAAGTTTGGAGTTAGCATCCCCTTCCTTGGCCCACTGACACTTCACCTTGAACCAAACACTTATCTCTTCCTCAAAAATAATTTGCTGCCAATCCTCCTTCACCTTTGAGCGTTCCAAATGAAGATGCTCATTCCACGAACCCCCCTCCTCTAATCTATCCAACTCAAACAGTCTCCTTTCCAGTAATTGTTTTCGCATTTTCCTTTCCCCAAAGACATGCCGACTCCACTTCCTAATATAATCGCGAACAAAACCAAGCTTTGACATAAACTGAAAGCCCGGCCACCCTTGCACCTTAGCCGAAGCCCACCAATCCTTGAAATTGCTAGAAAAATCCTTATGCTCCAACCAAGTATTATCAAATCTGAAAGGAGAAGGCCCCCAAGAAGGTGGGCAAGAATCCAACACCACCGGACTATGATCAGATACTACTTGAACCAAAACTTCCTGACGAATGAAGGGATAAAATTCTAACCAAGAGGGAGTGTGAAGGAACCTATCCAGCCTACAAAAAATGGGCTTTTGTCTATAGTTTGACCATGTGTACTGCCCATTGTGAAGTTTGGGATCAACCAATTTTAATTCTCTAATCAAAGCGTCGAACATCTTCATACTCCTGGTATTAGAAATACTATTCAATTTCTCCTCAACTCTCCTAACCACATTAAAATCTCCCCCAACACACCAATTATCCCCACAAATAGCACTCAGCCCTGCTAATTCTTCCCCAAAACTATCTCTATTACCATACACTACAGGTCTGTACACACCTGAGAACCACCAAGGGTCCTTCCCCTCAGCCTCCAAGCAAATCGAAATTGAAAAATCCCTGACTAAAGAATCAATAACAGAGACACTCCTTGTATCCCAAGCTACCAAGGTACCTCCCGAACGGCCTATCGGCTGCTGATAAATCCAAGCTTTTAACCTAGATCGCCAGATACTTCCAATGAAACTCCTATCTATTGACACATTTTTTACCTCTTGTAGAACAATAATGTCTGGATTAACTTTACAGATAGATTCCTTAATCCCCTTTCGTTTTCCTTTATTGCCACAACCCCTCACGTTCCAAGAAAGCATCCTCATAACTCATAACTATGCCCCACACCTTCGTTTTCCGTTTGTCGTAGTTAACATTGAAGCTCAGTTTGCGTAATTCCCGGTAACTCTTTTGAGACAGACTTACCGAATCTCCTTTATTTTCCCCCCTATAACATATGGTTCCACCGAGATACCCAAAGAAACCATGGTTTTAAGAAGTCTAGATGACTCGCTCAACTTATCATCTTCCCTGCTCCTAATTGTGTCCAAAGAGGCTGGCTTTTCCTGCGAAGAACCTCCCTCCAACAACACCTTTACGCCCTCACCCCTGTCTACCACATCAAGCTTAGCACTTCCATCAAAACTTACTCCATCCCACAAGTTCCTCACCCGTTCAACACCATCCTCATCATCTATCTTTTCACCGTCAAAAACCTCATCCACATATTCATCTTCGGAGCTGCCCGAATCAAGCTCTTCAACAACTGGATAAACAAAATTATCCTCCTCCAAAACTGTGTCAAAAGAAAGCACCCCCCTTCCCTGATCTTCTGAAAAATTCATGCTTTCTACGCTACTCTGATAATGCTTACGAGAATACACTTTCCATCCAGCCACCTCCTCTTCAAATTTTGACTCACTCTCCTCTATATTCTCCAATAGAAGAACCCTTCCGCAACGAACCATCCCAATAGACAATATCCCCACGTGAAAAACTATCACAGTGCTTGGGGTTAATTCCCCTCAATATATTCAGCATAACTTTTGAACCTGACTAACCCACACCGTGGGCCAAAGATTTTAAATCACCCATTGGATTGAAGAGAGCCCTTGGCCTAAAATCCATTTTAAAAAGACAAGGCCCATTTGCCAAATAAATTTGAAACCAGCCCAAAGAATTTGCTGAAAAAACAAAACTACTCTTCTTATGTCGCCATGTGTAAAAAATGATTTGCTTCTCCTTTTTTAAACCTGTACACGTGCTGGCCAGCCCACTGTTTTTAATAGATAAATCTGACTTTAATCTTTTAAAAATTTTCTTTAAAGGCATGCAACAGTTACGGGATAATTTGAAAAACTCATTAATTTCTTCCGTAACTGGAGCGATACAGTCCCTTGTGTTCTGCACCTTCTGACCGCCTTGGACCACCGTGACACCTCCTCTATGCTCATCATCTTCCTTGCTAGTCGCCTCCTTCTCGCAGTTGAGCCCCCCCTCTCCTCCGAGCTAACCCCTGCTAAGGAATCCGGTCCAGTCGAAGACTCCCTGGGCGATTTCCTCACCCAAACTTTTTTGACCGGCCGGAATTTCTTCCCATGTCTCTGCTCACTTAACGAGGTGCAAGGAGAGAAATTCACCATTATACGGAAGGGAAATACTGCTTGGAATAAAACCCGAAGCATCCCCAACTACCTTAATGTAGGCACTAAAAAGATTCTTCCCCTCTAAAGTGTCTTTGTCGATAGCTAATAACCCTCCACAGATTGAACCAATCACCTTAAAAACATGATGGTTCCAAATATTCAACGGAATCCCTTAAATACCAATCCATTCATGTGTACACGATATTCTCCTTTCCAACAATTGACGACTCCAACTCCATTTAGCAAAGGATACTGTTGAAACTCCGGGAATGGTGACCGATCCAGTGGAGACCAACCTCTCCTGCTCTCTCTCATTTACACACCAAATTAATACCCTATCATCTGAGAAACTCGAAACACGTAACTTTTTCCCCCACCATCTTTGCACTCCATCATGAACAGCCGACCAAGGGGATCGACTATCCATTCTAAACATGAAAACAGCCAATCGCAATTCGAAAGTTGACTCATCCCCAGTTTCCATTGTTGGCAATCCCTTAATATCTCCTTTTCCTCTGTAACTGCCACTTCCTTCTCTGCCATGATCACCTTCCTGGAATTTCCTTTAACGATGGAAGCCCAAGAGATCGTTTTATTCACCCTCCTTCCGAGTGCTCCTTGAGAATAAAAACCTTTCTTCCTAACTAGGTGACTCAAGCAATCCACTAACCCTTTCCAACCCTTGGCAAAGTTCTCCTCCGGAATGATGATCGAGTTGAAAGTGCTGATTTTGAGAACTGAAATCTTCAAAAAAAACTCCTCTAACATTCTAAACGCAGTCCAACAACACCCTCAAGGAGTTATTTCTGAAGGATCTCCTCCGATTAACCCTAAGGTTAGCTTTAACACCAATCAACCACTCTACTTCTAACAACCACAAAGATGCGTCTAAAGATAAGGAAATCTCGTAACCTGATAACCTTGTCCTCTCGCAGATCCTAACTGAGCCACCATCCCTAGAAAGGGTCAACATAAACACCTTGAAGGCAGTCCTAAAACTCCAATACCTCAGACCAGAGAGCAAACTGGGATCCCCCGACCCAAATTTTTGTCCATATCCAGTGGGGAAGTGGACAGATTTCTTCCCATAACCAGCAGGGTTATGGTACACCTTAGATCTAGACATACACTCTCTCTCACGCAAAATACACTCTCTCTCACACAGACCCTTACTGAATTTAACTTGGAAACTGGAGCAAATGTCTCATTATTGTCCACCCCATATGTCTAAGTGAACCCTTTTGCAACAAGTCTTGCTTTGTATCGGTCTATAGTTCCATCTGCCTTGTGTTTGACTGTAAAGACCCACTTGTACCACATGTTTGTCTCGAGGCCGTTTGATTATTTTCCATGTGGTGTTGGCTTCTAGTGCCCCAATTTCCTCATACATTGCTTTCTTCCAGTCTTCTTGTGTGAGAGCCTCGGTAATAGTCTTGGGAATCACTACTTGCTCGACTTTTTCTTAAAAAACTTTATAGTGAGGATTCAGTCTACTATAGCAGACATATCTTGACATTGGATGTTGAGTACAACTTCCAACTCATTTCCTTTTGGCAATTGGTAACTCAGACTCAGGTTCTACCATATTGGAAGACTCAATATTAGAAATATCAGTGGGTACAATAGGGTTAAGAGGAGAATTACTTACGTCAGGATTGGTCTGTGAGTCAGAGTCATGAGATGTTGGAGCAGTAGTTGACTGTATTACTTGATGATTTCTTGGTCGCCGAGAGTAAACTAGGAGTTCCTTAGTTTCTGGCGACTGAGGTTGTGACGGCTGAGGTTGTTGCTCAGAAGAGAATTCAAGAGTAGTCTTAGGAAGACAAATATCCCAACTAGAAACATCACTTACAATCCCTCCCTGAAGTGAATAGTTGGGATAAAAATGTTGTTCTTCATTGAATGTAACATCTAAGGAGACGTACATACGTCGAGTAGAAGGGTGGTAGCACTTGTACCCTTTTTTGGTAGAAGAGTATCCCAAGAAAATATATTTTAGAGCTCGGGGATCAAACTTAGAACGATTAGGACCAATGTTGCGTAAAATAGATACTAAGTGCAAGTGTACACTGTCAACAAGTAATAAGGTAATAAGAATCCAATATCGTATCCACAAGGATTGTTTTTAAGCTTAAAATTGTGAAATTAAAATCTAGCAAAATGATATAAAATAAAAGAACCAAACTCAAATTATATTGGAAATTGATTTTTTTTATGCAATTAAAAATAACTAACAGCTGAATTTAAAATCTAAATTAATGGAATGCAATATAAAAATTAGTTGATAATGAAATGGTAAGCTAGGATAATTAATTCCCCCTATTATGCAATTACTGGAAACAATGCTATGAGAATGTTGTGGGACACTCACAGTTTACTAATCAAGAATTTTAATCAAGTCCATAAGTTTCTGTCGAAATCAAATGGGTTTAACTCTCTAATTAAATTACTTATGTTTAAGCTAATTTAAATTCAAGAATTTCATATCAAGCACCAATTCTATTAGATTTTGCAAGGCGAAGATATACGTCTATACCCTCACAAAATTAAAATCAAAGAAATTAATCTTGCACCATTCAAGTATTTTGTCCAATAATTATAATCCTTTTAAGCAATCTCAACTATTTCAATCATTTACTAAAGGTGATCAAGCAATAGTAAATATTAAGCATGAAAATTACTTGAATGAATAAACCTCAATTAGCATTAATTATCAATAGCAAAGTTCTACAATTGCATAATAAGGTTTCTTAATTATCCTGACTTTAAGAGTATTAATTCATAGCTTTAAATACAAAATAACCCAACTTATAATCATCCATAACTCAAAATAAAATGCAAGAAAGAATTAAGTTCTAAGAGAGAAGGGGAAGAAAGCAAGCCAAGAATGTTATAGAGTATCCCCCAAATAGCCCTTCTCTTTTTGTCTTCTTCCTTAGAATCCTCTCTCCTTCCTTCTTTCTTCCTTTAATAGCTGCCAAAAATGGGTATTTTTCTTGCACCAGGCGGCTGCTCCTTTGTTTTCTCTCTTGTCTCCTGCCCAAAAAAGAAGATGATGATAATCTTTTTTTTTTTCACAAAAGCTAGGGCTCCTCTCTCACGTGCAAGCCCCCATCTTCTCTCCTTTTCCAGCTTTTTGGGCCACCAAAAAAATAATAAAAGCCCAACCTTCAGCCCAAAATATATATTAATGAAATACAAAGGCCTCAATAATTTATGAGGTGGCAGACCAAAACATGTGAAAATCTTAATGCTGCCTGATCGAAATACTGTGAAAATGCTGCAGAAATCTGATCATTTATTTCTCCATTCAAACTCCAAATCTTCTCTACAGTTTCCACTAGGTCACTTGCCCAACTTCAAAAAGAAACATAGTGTAGAATATCAAGATGTCGATTCATATTCAAGTGTATTTATTACTGCTTTCTTTTCCTAGTTAGTAGATTTACTACTTTGCTTATTTCCTATTTACAGCTGTATTTTATTTTCCTAGGTATCGTTTCCTCTTCTGTATTAATTAGCTGCTTTGTATGTGTATATATATACCCCTATACTCTATGAAAAAGATACAGAATAAAATTATTCTTTTACCACAGTAAGCTTCATGGTATCAGAGCTGTAGTTGGCTTCTCTGTTCACCTCTGTTTTTCACTAACCAAAACAGAGCTCCTGCTCCTCAGAAGTACAGCCCTTCTGTCAACTACTCCTTATCATTATTTCATTCTTATTTGTGATCTCTTGCTATTTGCTTCAATGGAAAATGGTGGAAACACATCTCCAAAGAGTGGCGACTCCTCTTCCAACACTAATTCTCAAAAATCTTCAACTCCGGTCACTTTGCTCCCATCAGATAGCACTGTTATTCCTGTGACCAGTCACAAACTCAACGGTCAGAATTATCTTCAATGGTCCCAATCTGTTATGATGTTCATCAGTGGTCGAGGACGTGGCGACTATCTTACTGGGGCTGCCGTTCAACCAAGTGTTGATGACCTGCAATATAGGAGCTGGCGTACTGAGAACAACTTGGTGATGTCTTGGCTAATCAACTCAATGACAACTGAAGTCAGCGAGAATTTTCTTCTCTACAAAACAGCACAAGATATTTGGGAAGCAGCCCGAGATACTTACTCCAGCCAAGATAATACTTCTGAATTGTTTCATGTGGAAAATCTCCTCCACGACCTTCGACAAGGTGAAAACTCCGTTACCACATACTTCTCTGCCCTTAATCGATGTTGGCAGCAACTAGATCTCTTTGAAATTTATGAATGGAGGTGTCCAGATGACAGCAACCAAATCAAACGAATCACTGAGAAAAGACGTGTTTTCAAGTTTCTTTTGGGCCTTAATAAATCCTTAGATGAGGTGAGAGGTCGTATACTCAGTACCAAACCTCTACCTAGTCTTCGGGAGGCTTTTTCTGAGGTTCGTAGAGAGGAAAGTCGCAGGAAAGTGATGATGGGACAGCCTGAATCTGCTGTAGAAATGGATGGATCAGCCTTGGTAGCCCTCAAAACTCAAGTCATACCCGATTCAACAGCGTTTAATAGTCGTGGGGGGCCTCAACATCATGACAATCGGTCTCGTAAAGGTAGACCATGGTGTGATCATTGTAAGAAACCTAGACACTACAAGGAGACTTGTTGGGTGCTGCACGGCAAACCACCAGATTGGAAACCAAGACGAGATCGGGATAGCAGAAGCAATATGGCCTCAGTTGAAGCTGAAAAGACCCTGCCCAATGTGCAAAATGTGCCTTTCACAAAAGATCAGCTTGAGATGCTTCAACAGCTTTTCAATAGACCTTCTCAATCAACCATGGCTTCTGATTTAGGGACAGTCACTCAGCCAAGGTCCGATAATCATTCTCTACATGTTGCAAAGTCATCTTCTAGCCCTTGGATTGTCGATTCTGGCGCATCAGATCACATGACAGGTGACAAGTCATTTTTCTCTCAATACTCTCCAGCTAAGAGTCGTCATACCGTTCGGATAGCAAATAGTTCTCATGCCATAGTTGCTGGGAAAGGAACCATACATCTCTCTAAAACCCTGACTCTTTATTCAGTCTTATTTGTTCCTGATCTTGACTGTAATTTGCTCTTAGTTAGCAAACTTAATAAAGATTTGAATTGTGAAACTAAATTCTTGACAAACTCTTGTGTTTTTCAGGACTTGGATTCGGGGAGGACGATTGGCAATGCTGAACTTTGCTCTGGCTTATACATCCTCAAAGGAAACAATTCCTCTTCATGTCGTGTTCCTAGTTATCAGTGTCAAAATGTCAGTTTTGAGTCTAGTAAAGATAGTGAAATTATGTTGTGGCACCAACGATTAGGTCATCCTAATTTTACGTATTTAAAGCGCTTGTTTCCCTCGTTATTCAATAATAAGAATCCAAAAATATTCCAATGTGATGTTTGCCAATTTTCAAAACATACCCGCAGCAACTATCCTCCTCAGCCTTATAAATCATCTCATCCTTTCTCTCTTATTCATGGTGATATTTGGGGACCTACAAAAATATCCAATATCACTGGTGCCAGATGGTTCTTGTTATTGGTAGATGATCACACACGCCTAAGTTGGACCTTTCTTATGAAAGAAAAATCTGAAACAAGTCAAATTTTCAAAAACTTTCATGCTATGGTTCAAACCCAATTCCAAATGAATATTCAAGTGCTCAAAACAGATAATGCAAGAGATTTCTTCAATTCCTCTCTTGGCCCTTACCTTGTTTCTAATGGGATCGTTCATCAAAGTTCATGCGTGGACACACCACAACAAAATGGAGTGGCAGAACGCAAAAATAGACATCTGCTTGAGGTGGCTCGATCATTGCTCTTCACTTCTACTGTTCCTAAGAGATTTTGGGGGGAAGCAATTCTTGCTGCAACCTACCTTATCAATAGAATGCCTTCTAGAATTCTAAAGTTCAGAACTCCAATGCAAACTTTCCTTGAATACTTTCCAAAATCTCACTTGGCTTCGCAAATTCCTCTCAAAGTTTTTGGATGTACTGTATTTGTTCATATCCATAGTCAAAATCGAGGTAAATTGGATGCAAGAGCCACAAAATGTATCTTTGTTGGATACTCACCCAACAAGAAGGGATACAAATGTTATTGTCCTACTTCCAAGAAATTTTTTCACTCAATGGATGTAACTTTTTTTGAACACCTTCCATACTTCTCCAACTCTGCGATTCAGGGGGAGAACTACAACCATGAATCACAGAATTGGGAATGGTTTATAGATTCGAATCTGCCAAATACTCATAAACTTCATTCATCAATTCCAACACCTCTAGACCAGCCATCAACTAGTACTTGTCCTAAGTCTACACATCCTGACCAGCCATCAACTAGTATTTGTCCTAAGTCTACACATCCTGAACCTCCATTTCAATCTATTCCCCTTCTTTCTCCAAAAAATAATATCAAGGTTTACACAAGAAGGAAAACCTGTGAACAGCCTGTGCCAGTTCAGCAAAGCTATGAGTCCAATCCGAGACCAATCAATCCTGAGATTGTGCAAGAAGAAACTGAACTTGACCCTCGTATTGAGTGTGATTCAGAGTTAGACAAGCCAGTTGCTCAGAGAAAAGGAGTCAGGTCATGCACTCAACACCCACTTCGAAATTATTTGTCATACTCAAGTTTGTCTCAGAACTTCAGAGCTTTCATCTCAGCCCTAGATCAGATTCAGATTCCCAAGACTATTCATGAAGCTCTTTTGATACCTGAATGGAAGGCTGCTGTTCTAGAAGAGATCCGAGCCCTTGTAAAGAATGGGACATGGGTGATTACTGATTTACCTCCTGGAAAGAAGACTGTGGGATGTAAATGGATCTTTTCAGTAAAACAAAAGGCTAATGGGAGCATAGAAAGATTCAAAGCTCGTTTGGTGGCTAGAGGTTTCACTCAATCTTATGGGATCGATTATCAGGAAACCTTTGCTCCTGTAGCCAAATTAAACACAGTTCGAGTCATCTTATCTGTTGCTGTGAACCAAGATTGGCCATTGTATCAGTTAGATGTTAAAAATGCATTCTTGAATGGAGATCTTTTGGAAGAGGTATATATGGATGTTCCGCCAGGTTTTGAAAGTAAGCACTCTAAGCACCAGGTATGTAAACTTCGAAAATCTCTTTATGGGCTCAAACAATCACCTCGTGCTTGGTTTGAAAGGTTTGCAAGAGTACTTAAAATAGATGGTTACTCACAATGACAAGCTGACCATACTTTATTTGTCAAACACTCATACAACAATAGAATTGCATTATTGATAGTGTATGTTGATGATATAGTAGTTACTGGAAATCATGAGGAGGAAATCAATCATCTAAAGAACTTGCTTTCTATGGAGTTTGAGATCAAGGATCTTGGGCAGTTGAGGTACTTCTTAGGAATGGAAGTTGCTCGTTCCAGTCATGGTATCTCTGTCTCTCAACGGAAATATGTTTTGGACCTTCTAAAGGAGATGGGAATGAGTGGGTGCAAACCTGTAGAGACACCCATGGATCCTAACATTAAATTGGAGCCTCGTGGTGAAGGAATAGTGTCAGACAAAGGGAAGTTCCAACGTGTTGTGGGTAAATTGATCTATCTAACTCATACTCGCCCAGATATAAGCTTTGCTGTCAGTATAGTTAGTCAATTCCTGAGCAATCCTTCAGAGGGACACATGGAAGCTGTATATCGAATCTTAAAATATCTCAAAAAGGATCCCAGAAAAGGTCTCATGTTTAAGAAATCTCTCAATCGCTCGCTTGAAATTTACACAGATGCTGATTGGGCAGGGTCCCCAATTGATCGAAAGTCAACCTCTGGCTATTGCTCCTATGTATGGGGTAATTTGGTTACTTGGCGAAGTAAAAAGCAACAGGTGGTTGCTCGCAGTAGTGCAGAGGCTGAATTCCGTGCTTTAGCTCATGGAATTTGTGAAGGGATCTGGATAAAAAGACTGTTGGATGAACTTAGAATCAATGTAGAAGACTCCATAGAAATGATGTGTGATAATCAAGCTGCTATTGCCATAGCCAAAAATCCAGTCCATCATGATAGAACAAAACATGTGGAAATTGATAGACATTTTATAAGTGAGAAAATTGAAGGCAGAGTAATCTCACTAAAGCATGTTCCTTCTCGTTTTCAGATTGCTGATATTCTTACTAAGGCTCTACATCGTCCAAATTTTCAGGATCTGAGTTCCAAACTTGGTTTGACAAGCATATATCGTCCATCTTGAGGGGGAGTGTAGAATATCAAGATGTCGATTCATATTCAAGTGTATTTATTACTGCTTTCTTTTCCTAGTTAGTAGATTTACTGCTTTGCTTATTTCCTATTTACAGCTGTATTTTATTTTCCTAGGTATCGTTTCCTCTTCTGTATTAATTAGCTGCTTTGTATGTGTATATATATACCCCTATACTCTATGAAAAAGATACAGAATAAAATTATTCTTTTACCACAGTAAGCTTCATGGTATCAGAGCTGTAGTTGGCTTCTCTGTTCACCTCTGTTTTTCACTAACCAAAACAGAGCTCCTGCTCCTCAGAAGTACAGCCCTTCTGTCAACTACTCCTTATCATTATTTCATTCTTATTTGTGATCTCTTGCTATTTGCTTCAATGGCAAATGGTGGAAACACATCTCCAAAGAGTGGCGACTCCTCTTCCAACACTAATTCTCAAAAATCTTCAACTCCGGTCACTTTGCTCCCATCAGATAGCACTGTTATTCCTGTGACCAGTCACAAACTCAACGGTCAGAATTATCTTCAATGGTCCCAATCTGTTATGATGTTCATCAGTGGTCGAGGACGTGGCGACTATCTTACTGGGGCTGCCGTTCAACCAAGTGTTGATGACCTGCAATATAGGAGCTGGCGTACTGAGAACAACTTGGTGATGTCTTGGCTAATCAACTCAATGACAACTGAAGTCAGCGAGAATTTTCTTCTCTACAAAACAGCACAAGATATTTGGGAAGCAGCCCGAGATACTTACTCCAGCCAAGATAATACTTCTGAATTGTTTCATGTGGAAAATCACCTCCAATACTAAGGCCACCGTGGTCCCTAGATTTACAGACTTCTTTCCAAGAGACCAAATGATCCGACTTAGCGTGATCTGCACCTTCCCAAAGAAAGTCCCGCATCAATTTTTCCAAAACATCTACCACCCCTTTAGGAATACGGAACAGCGACAAATAGTACACCGGGACAGAAGAAAGAATAGATTGAATGAGTGTCAATCTACTTCCCCTAGAAAGGAAGGCACACTTCCACCCATCCAAACGCTTCGCACAGCTAGAAACTACGGGCTCCCAAAAGCCTCTGTTGTGAGGGGAAGCCCCCAAAGGAAGACCCAAATACTTCATAGGCCATTGACCCACCTCACACCCAATCTCCCTAGCCCGAAGCTCCACTAAATGCTCCTCCAAGTTAATCCCCAACAATTGGCATTTATTCAAATTAATAGAAAGTCCAGAGACCACACTGAAGGCGTTCAGAATATCCAACAAAGTTGACAGACTCGTTATCTTCCACAAAAAAAATCGTATCGTCTGCAAACTGAGGATGACTGACTTCCACGAAATCTTTTCCTACTTTGATACCCCGCAACGCCGATACGCTCTTGGCCTTATCCACCATCCTACCCAAAACATCAGCAACCAAGGTAAACAGGAAAGGTGAGAGGGAATCCCCCTGGCGAAGACCTCTAGAACCCTTAAATTTCCCTCTCGGTCTCCCATTTAAGAACACAGAAAAGGAAGCGGAAGACAAACACCCTCGCATCCACTTCCTCCAAACTACACCAAAACTTTTCTTTCCCAGAACGAAACCTAGGAAATCCCAATAAACACAGTTGTAAGCTTTAGCAAAATCAATTTTGAAAACCCACCCCTTCTTTCCTTTACTCCGATACTCCTCCACTGCTTCATTAGCCACCAGCACTGTATCCAAAATCTGTCTACCCTCTACAAAAGCTCCTTGAGTCTCAGCTATTGTATCAGGAAGAACTCCTCTGAGACGGCCAGCCAGCACCTTTGAAGTAATTTTGTAGAGACTAGTCACCAAACTGATTGGCCTAAAATCTTGCACCCGACAACTATCCAGCCTCTTCGGTATAAGACAAATGTATGTTTCGTTGGTCTTCCCATGGATAACCCCATCATTGAAAAAACCATCGAACACTGCTTGGAGATCATTCTTAACCGTATCCCAATTATCCTGATAGAAAGCCAGAGAGAATCCATCCGGACCCGGAGCCTTAGACCCATCACAGTCGAAAACTGAACGGCGAATTTCGTCTTCCGAGAAAGGCCGCTCAAGGAGAGAGGACAGAAAAGAGGGAATAGGCTCCCAAGAAATACCTTCCACACCACTCCATCTCCTATGGGCCGAACAATACAACGTGGAATAAAAATCTACAATTGCTTTTTCAATATCCCCATCTTTGTCAAGGATTGCCCCGTCCTCAAGTTTAATTCTGGAAATGAAATTCCTTGCTTTATGAGCGCTAAGGATACTATGGAAAAGCTTAGAATTAGAATCTCCTTGTTTAGCCCATGTACATTTCGACTTAAACCAAACTCCTCTCTCCTCTTCAAAGACAACTTGCTGCCATTCTTTCTTAATCTTCCTTCGCTCCAAAAGAAGTTGATCATTCCACTGTCCACCTTCCTCTAATCTATCCAACTCAAACATCCGTTTTTCCAAGGATTGTTTGAGCAAAAATCTAGCCCTAAAAACTTCCTTACTCCACCCCTTAACTTTATCTTTAACTAAAGAAAGTTTTTCCATGAAACCATATCCCGGCCATCCCATCAACGGAGACGAGTTCCACCACTTCTGACAAAGAGCCTTGAGGTCTTTATGCTCAAGCCAGGAATTATCAAATCTGAATGGGCTGGGTCCCCACGAAGGAGGGATAGAATCCAACACAATAGGACAATGATCTGAGACAATACGAACCAGCACTTCCTGACGAATGAAAGGATAAGACTCTGTCCATAAAGGCGAAAATAAAAATCTGTCGAGCCTACTACAAACAGGCCTCTGTTTGAAATTAGTCCAAGTGAACCGACCATTTTGAAGCTTAGGATCCACCAAATTCATCTTTCTGATTAGTGCATCAAAATTCTTCATACTTATCGTTATGGTTACGCTATTTAGTTTCTCATATCCCCTTCTTACCACATTAAAATCTCCTCCCAAACACCAGTGACTACCACAAATGACATTTAAGCCTGCTAACTCATCCCAAAAACTGTCCCGATTACCATAAACCACAGGCCCATAAACGTCGGAAAACCACCAAGGGTTCTTACCCTCAGTTTCAATACGAATGGAGACGGTGAACTCCCATACCAAAGAATCCGAAACAGAGACACTATGAGTATCCCAAACCACTAAAGTCCCCCCTGATCTTCCTATTGCTGGCTGAAAAATCAAAGCTTTAAATCTGGATCTCCAAATACTTCCTATGAAACTCCTCTCTATATTAACCTTTTTCACCTCTTGTAGCACAATTATATCTGGATTGACCTTGCAAATGGTTTCTTTAATTGCCCTCCGCTTCTCTTTATTGCCACTACCCCTTACATTCCATGATAAAATCTTCATGAGACTTTTCGACACCCAAGGTTACTCTTCTTGACATAATTAACATTGAACTTAAGTTTCTTTAGTTCACGAGCACTCTTTTTAGTCATAGAGGATACGCTCCCGATCCCTTCCTCCCCTTCATTACTAGCAAGAAGTGAAATTCCAAACGATTCCATCACCGAAGCCAACCTTGAGAAGTCATGAGGTCTATCCGCCTGAACCACAGAATTTTACTTTGAACCCGCGTAACTCCCTCGAGTCTAGGAACCTGTTGAACCTCAAAACCTTCCTCTTCATCACCTCCACACCACAACCTTCTAGCATGGACTATTTTATCTTCAATATCCTCCTTGTCTGCATCAGAGTCCAAATCTAAATCCTCCTCCTCTGAGCTACACTTTTCCGAAAGGCCATCCTCCACTGGATCAAGGATCTCATCTTCTTCCAAAACTTGTTCTGTAGCCATCGTAGTATCGAATTATTCTTCCAAAAAAGAATAGCTCTCAAGAAATAAATCTTTTGGCCTAAGACGATACACTTTCAGACTTTTAGTTAATATCTCACTGCATGTCTCTTCCTCTGTTAACTGATGAAGAGAAACATTCCCACAGCATGAAACTTTTTCTGAATGGTCTGTCCAAAGGATAATTCTGCCCTTGCCGAAAGTCTCACAAACCTTTGGGCTTCTGATCCTACGAGATGGTTTGGACCAACTGGCTTTTAAAACCTTCATGGGCCAGCTGCCCACATCAAATTCCATAAAGATTGGATTGAAGAGAGCCCTAACAAAGGGAAAATTAATTTTAAAAGAAGCAGCCCCATTTTCCAATGTCAAGGCCCAGCCCAATCCACCAAAAGAAAGGGCTATTTGAAAATCCATCACAGTCCACATGGCCTTAATAAAACTACACGTGCCCACCTTTTTCTTATCAATACATGAAAAATCTGAAAAAAAGTCTTTTGAAAATAGACTTTAAAGAGGAACAAGATTTCAGGGAAACGATCCCTGTAGATCCGCGATCATCATCCATGAAACCCGGAGGCATGTTACCGATTCCAGGAGGCTGGAAACCGCTGTGGATGTTCGCCGGCGACCCATCCCTCACTGCATCACTGGTGGCCTAATCGACCTCAACAGAACAATCCTCCTTCTTCCTTGGCGGCTCCAGAATCGTAGACTCAAACTTCCGTCACTGGCCTTCTTTCCTAACCCAGATTTTCCTGTCACCACTTCTTGAAGAAACAGAAAAATTTCCCAGCTTTCCAATCTTGAACAATCTTAAGGAGATGAAAATACCATCATAAGGTAGAGAGATAAGTTCAGGAATGAAACCTTCTGGCCGACCCACTACCTTCAAACGCGCGAAAGACACATCTTTCAACTCTATAGTGCTCTTATCCACCTCCATCAAACCTCCGCATAAATCCCCAATCACCTTAAAGACATGAATATTCCATACGTTCAGTGGTAATCCATCCACTCCAATCCATTCTTGTGAGCAAAAAAAACTTCTTCTCAAGCAGTTGAGATTTCCATGTCCAAGAAGAGATAGAGATTGAGCATTTATTTGAGAAAAGAAACTCCTTTAGAGATTAAAACCTTTTGCAAATCTTCAGAGGGACACCACAAAATGGCTCTGTCATCAGACAAGAAAGACAATTCCAATTGATTCCCAAACTGCTTTTGAAAGTTACTGAGAACAAAATCCCATGCAGTCGCACTTCCAGATTGAATCAGCATCATAGCAAATCCTTTCCTCATCGACAAAGCCTGAAAAGTATGATCCTTGAGAGTGTCCTTACGGTCAACCTCATCCTTCACTGACACCACTTCCGCCCAGGAAAGCTTAGAGGTCCTAGGATCTGGAAAAAATTTCCTTCTTGACTCCTTTACCTGTCTTCCAACCACCCCAATAAGGCACTTCTCCATCTCCATCCAACTTGACTCCCAACCTTCATCAGGAATAATGATGCTTCTGACCATTCTATTCCTAAACGTGGACACTTTGAGGAAAATACCTCTACTGTTCTTGAAACATTCAACAAAAACAGTCATTGAAATGTTTCTAAAAGAGCTCTTGAAACCCACCCTATCATCAATCTTTAGAGAAACTATCCGTCGGATCTCACTGATCAACCACCTTGCTCCTTCCAAAGACACCAAAATCTCGTAGCCCGACAATCTCGTTCTTTCACACAATCGGACAGCCCCCCATCAACTGTGAGTGAAAACACGAAAGCTTTATGTTTTGTCCTGAAACTCCAATAGCGATTCTTGGAAATCTTAGGGACAGAATCAGCTTCACGCTCAAAACGAAAAGGAAAAAAAGATTTCTTAACCCCATCACCAGAAGGGTCATGGGGAACTCTCCTTGCTCTCCTAACACTCATCGAATCTCCTAAAACCAACTGACTGACAACACTAACTGAAAAACCAATGTCAGGTCTAGTATGAGATAGGTAGATCAGGCGTCCAACTAACCTCTGATATCTCCCCCTGTCTACTGGTGTCATGTCCTTTCCTGAACCCACTTTCTTGTTGGAGTCCATTGGGGTTGAGGCAGGTTTGCATCCAAGCATTCTTGTTTCCTTCAGTAAGTCTAGAACGTACTTACGTTGAGAAACAAATATGCTATGTCTTGATCGAGCAATTTCCATGCCAAGAAAATATCTAAGATACCCAAGATCTTTAATCTCGAATTCCTTAGATAAGAAATCTTTCAATCTCTCCATCTCCTCCTTGTAGTCACCTGTAAGTATTATGTCATCCACATAGACAATTAGGATAGCTATCCTTTAATCTGACGAGAATCTAACAAACAAAGTGTGATCTGCTTGACATTGAGCATACCCATTTTGAATGATTGCTTTAGTGAATCTGCCAAACCATGCTCGTGGAGATTGTTTAAGACCATACAAAGATTTCTTGAGTTTGCACACTTTGTCCTGATTGGAAGAGTTCTCGAAGCCCGGCGGAATGTCCATATAAACTTTTTCAAGGTCACCGTTCAGGAATGCATTTTTCACATCAAGTTGGTGTAGGGGCCAGTCTTTATTTGCAGCAAGGGATAACAGTACACGTACAATGTTAAGCTTGACAACAGGCGCAAACGTTTCTTGATAATCGATTCCGTAGGACTGAGTGAAGCCTTTAGCAACAAGGCGAGCTTTAAACCTCTCAATGCTCCCATCTGCTTTGTGTTTAACGTTAAAGACCCACTTGCTACCCACGGATCTCTTCCCAGGTGGTAGACTTGTGATTGTCCAAGTACTGTTTTTCACCGAAGCACTAATCTCATTTTCCACAACCTCTTTCCATCGAGAATCAGTCAGAGCCTCTTGAATTGTGTGAGGAATCTGTATATTATCAATAACAGAGACAAACGCCTGATAGGATGGTGATAATGTTTTGTAAGATACAAAATTGCCAATAGGATGTTTTGTACATGCACGAACTCCCTTTCTCAATGTAATCGACAAATCTAAATAATCATTTATTTGAACAACATTATCATGGTTAGAATTACTTAAACCTGAATGAGTTTCTGCAGAATGAGGATCCGGTTTCGATTCATGGTGGTCCTCCAGATGTGTTGTGTGCTCTATATCTTTACCAGATTTTTTTCTTCTTGTATAGACACGAATTTCTGGTTCTTCACAAGGTGCAAGAGCCATGGATGGACCTGGAGAGTTTTCAATGATTTGGGAACCCAAGGATTTAGAGGAAGATGGAACTTGATGTTCTATGACTTGAGAGTTGGAAGAATCCTCATGGTGAATACTCGGAGATGAAGTATTATTAATACTCGGAATAGTGTCCCAAAGATGAGATTCACCTGCATTCTCCTCCTGAATCTCAGATTTGTAGTAAGCATGATTTTAAAAAAATGTGACATCCATAGTGTTATACATTTTCCGAGTTATAGGCGAATAACATTTATAACCCTTTTGATGAGAGGAATAACCAAGAAAAATACATTTGATAGATTTAGGGTCTAGCTTACTACGATTTTGAGCATGAAGATGAACAAAGGTTGTGCAGCCAGAGATCTTAGGATTAAGAAGACTGATGAATTTTGTATGAGGGAATGATTGCAAAACTGTGTGACATGGAGTTTGGAAGTTGAGTACTCGGGATGGCATTCGGTTGATTAGATAGGTGGCTGTAAGAACAGCTTCTCCCCAGAAATATTTGGGAACTTGAGTAGAAAACATGAGAGAGCGAGCAACTTCTAAGAGATGTCTATTTTTCTGTTCAGCAACCCCATTTTGTTGAGGAGTATCAACACAAGAGCTTAAGTGTAGAATACCTTGTTGTGTGAGGTAAGGACCGAGAATAGAATTGAAGAAATCTTTGGCATTGTCGGTCTTGAGGATTTGAATTTTAGTAAGAAACTGAGTTTGAATCATAGAATGAAAATTTTTAAAAATTTCACTTACTCCTGATTTTGATTTTATGAGAAACACCCAAGTTAATCAATCTAGTATGATCATCGAAAAAGATACAAACCATTTTTGTCCAATTATATTGTTTACATGTGAGGGACCCCACACATCACTATGGATCAATGAAAAAGGTTTGGAAGATTTATATGGTATTCTAGAATAGGTATTTCGAGTGTGTTTCGCAAATTGACAGATTTCACAACAAAAAGAGTTTGGATTTTTATTAATAAATATGGAGGGAAATATTTTTGACAAATATAGAAAATTCAGATGACCAAGACGATAGTGCCACAACATAATATCACTATCTTTATTTGAAATAGACGGATTATTTAAAGAAAACAAACTGAATTTCTGAGCTGTTCTAACGGATGGAGTGTCATCTTTTAGGATATAGAGCCCAGAACACATTGTAGCACTGCCAATCATCTTCCCCGAATCCAATTCCTGAAACACACAAATTTGAGTAAAATTTAGTCACACAGTTTAGGTCACGAGTAAATTTACTAATAGACAGTAAATTACAATCCAGTTTAGGCACGTAGAGAACAGAAGTGAGAGTTAGGTTCTGATTTATGTTGACTGAACCAGAACCCTCAACTTTAGAGGATGTGCCGTCTACAATTTTCACTGTATGATGCTTTGGACTTGTGTGAAATTCAGAAAAAATATTTGCATCTTCTGTCATATGATCTGATGCTCCCGAATCAAGAATCCAAGGGTTAGTAGTTCTTTTATTGACAATAAAAGCTACTGAATGGTTACCTTTCATTGCCAACAGACCTGTACCAGGTGTAGTATTCGACTTTGCAGTGATGTGTGACTGACTTGGGAGTTTTTGAAGTGCCTCTAACTGTGCTTTAGTGAACGGGGATGAATCAGATGCGTCCCCTTTTCCTTCAGCAGCAGCAGTATTTAAAATGGCAGTGACATTCCCGTGACTCTCTGTCTTTCCATGATTTCGGCTTCCAATCAGCAGGTTTTCCATGAAGTTTCCAGCATGTTTCTTTGAAATGCCCAGGTTTACGACAGTGATCGCACCATGGTCGACCCTTCTGCTGTCCTCTTGCAGCAAGAGCAGATGACTCTTGAGTAGATGGAAGAGAAGCGCCCATCATGACCTTTTTGCTTTCTTCATGTCGAACCTCAGAGAATGCTTCTTTGACTGTCGGAAGTGGCTTGATACTCATGATCCTACTCTTGACAGCATCAAGTTCCTTATTGAGACCATGAAGAAATTTGAAAGTTCTCCTTTTCTCTACAATACTCCGGTATAGAGTAGTATCATCTGTACACTTCCAAGAATAGGTTTCAAATAGGTCCAATTGATGCCAAAAACGAGCAAGAGTGTTAAAATAGTGTGACTGTAGTATCTTCTTGGCGGAGATCGTAAAGAGCGGCTTCAATCTCAAATAATTCTGATGTATTATTAGAATGAGAATAAGAATCTTTGACAACATCCCAAAGTTCCTTGGCTGTCAAATATAAAAGAAAGTTTTCTCCTATATCATTATTTATTGAACTAACCAGCCAAGATTTGATCATGTGATTATCTATTTTCCAAGTTTTATACTTTGGATCATCTGATTTTGGAGTCTCAATCTCCCCTGTGAGATATTCCTCCTTCCCCTTTCCACCAATATACATCATTACTGACTGTGACCATTGAAGATAATTATGGCCATTGAACTTGTGGCTGGTGACCAAAGAAACGTCATTACTGTGAGATGAAGAACCGCTTGATGCATGTGGATTAGAGAGGGTTGATGGATAGGAGGATGCATCTGAGTTTAGGCTTTCTTTTCCAGTAGCCATGGTGAAGGTGATGCGTGAAAAGATGAACAGAGGAGAAAGGCTGGTACGATTTAGAGAAAGAATGAGTGGAAAGAGGCTGGTGCGATTAGGGCAGAAAAGAAAGAGAGGGAAAAAAAAATTGCGATTAAAACCACCCTCTCTGATACCATGTAGATTTTTGAATAATTGATATTTTATTCATCAAAGAGAATTGCCTATTAATAGGCAGATTACATCAGAAAACTATAGGCTAAGCTATACAATTAACCTAGGTCAACTAATCTCCTAAAAATCAGGAATATACAATATATTAGGAAATAAGATAATTCGGTTTCCTTAAAGAATTGATACCAAATAAATACAAGATATTTACATAATTCTACAAGAGTAAATGGTTGGGTTGATTTGTAGGGTATAGAATAAAAAACAACACACGTGTTTGGCCAATTGACAAATTTCACATTGAAATAAGCTTAGTTTTTATCTCGAAACAACTTAGGAAATAAGTACTTTAAATATGAAAAACTAGGGTGGCCTAACCTATAATGCCACCTCATAATATCATTGTCACTAGAAGAAATACAACCAGAAACGAGCTTTATTGACTTGAGCAGGAGGAAACGGATCAAGGTAATACAGCCCACTACATGCTTTCGCATTCCCAATCGTCTTCTTCGAGGACATATCCTGAAAAGTACAACAAAGTGGTGAGAAAGAAGCAAAACACTGCTGGTCATGAGTGATTTTACTGACAGATAGAAGATTGCAAGAGAGATTAGGAACATGGAGAACATCTCGTAGAACAAGAGAAGGAGATAATTGTATAGTTCCTTTACCAGGCACAGAAGAAAGGGAACCATTAGCAATTTTAATTTTTTGGATACCTAGACAAGGAGTATAAGTAGTGAACTGATTGGGCTAACAAGTCATGTGATCCGAGGGGATTGGAGGAGAACGAAGGAACAATTGCAGGGACAGCAGGAGCAGTGCTTAGAAGTTGATGAACTGAGTAATCTAAGCTGGAGTGAATGGAAAAGGCTCTGGTGGAGCAGCAACCAAGGCTTGGCTGTCAGAGTTGGAACGATTTGAGGGACGAGGTGTCCAATCAGCTGGTTTATCATAGATTTGCCAACATTTTTCCTTGGTATGACCAACCTTGTTGCAGTGGGAACACCATGGACGTTCACGTCGGTTTCCACGAGGGTCATCACCATCCTTAATGTGCCGGGCAGCAAGAGCAGATTGATCAGTTTCAGTAGCGACTTGGGGTCCCATCATGACTCTCTTCCTGCTCTCCTCCCTTCGAACCTCGGCAAAAGCCTCACAGATGGTGGGAAGAGAATTCTTGCCTAAGAGACGTCCACGCACCTCATCAAAGTCTCGGTTAAGGCCATAGAGAAAGTCAAAAAGTCTCTCGATCAAGCATTTTTTTATAGAAAGAAGCATCAGCAGAACATTTCCATTCAGGAACATAAAAAAGATCTATTTCTTGCCAAAGATTATAAAAGATGCCATAGTATTGTGTTACCGTAAGGGAATTTTGTCGTTGATCCCCAAGTCGGGATTTGAGTTCAAAATCCTGGGCAGAATTTTCCAAGTCCGAGAAAGCCTCCTGAACAGTGTCCCACACTTCTTTAGCAGAGAAAGGAATAAATAAGTCTTACCATTGTCCATTTCCATTGAGTTGATAAGCCAGGCTATGATGAGAGAGTTTTTCGGACTCCCACTTAGCTTAAGAGGGATCATCAGCCCGAGGAGTAGGAACAAAACCAGTGAGATATCCCAAGCGTCCATGTCCTCGAAGATACATCTTCACGGATTGAGACCATTGCAGAAAGTTCTAACCATTCAGCTTGTGTATGGTAATTTGGAGAGAGTTTTGGTGATCAAAGGATTTGGAAGAGACATCAGAGGGGGTTTTGTTGGTAATGGAATCCGCTGAGGTGTCATCAGTGACAGTGGCAGTGGGATTTGAGTGTTTGGAT
This sequence comes from Humulus lupulus, assembly GCF_963169125.1. Classification (NCBI taxonomy): domain Eukaryota; kingdom Viridiplantae; phylum Streptophyta; class Magnoliopsida; order Rosales; family Cannabaceae; genus Humulus; species Humulus lupulus. The sequence goes on from NC_084797.1 coordinate 171,684,877, forward strand.
GGGTTACAGTGGTCATGAGGGAAGAAAGAAGCAGAAAAAACAAGACAGATGGAGAGCAGCGGCAGCTTTAGGGTTAGGCTTTTAGGCTCTGGTACCATGTGGAAATAATGCTTCTATATTTTATTGAATTAGAGTTATGCCTTTAAATAGGCACTGTACATAGAATGAGAAGATATTTGGTAGTTAATACTGAATATCCTAGCATAATTACAGCAAAGAATAGGGTAACAAAATAAGCCTACAATAATCTAAATATGGAAACTATACAAAATATACAGCTAGGTTTCCCATTCTAAAAGGGATACTGAATAATATTTCCTACAGTTAGTCAATACATGTACAATCCATTAAAAGAACACTTGGTCGCTGTATGTAGGATACTACGGTACCTAAAAGGAACACCAGGAAATGGATTACTATTCCAGAAGAATGAAGAAAGAGGGGTTGAAGCTTTTAAAGATGCTGATTGGCAGGTTTAATTGAGGATAGAAGATCAACAACTGGATATTGTACAAAAGTATGGGGGAACTTAGTCACATAGAGGAGCAAAAAACAATCAGTGGTAGCTTGTAGTAGTGCTGAAGAAGAATTGAGGGCTCTCGCTAAGGGAATATGTGAAATATTATTGGATCAAAAGAATATTCAAAGAATTAAAGCTTCAACGAACTGAACCTTTAAAGCTATACTATGACAGTAAGTCAGCAATCAACATAGCACATAATCTAGTTTATCATGACAGAACCAAATATGTTGAAGTGGACCGACACTTCATCAAAGAAAAGATCAAGGGAAAGGAGCTGTGTTGTGTATATTCCTAGCAAGCTACAACAAGCTGATATGTTAACCAAAGGTTTATCAAAAGAAGTGTTTAAAGAGCTACTTTGCAAGCTGGGCATGTGGAATCTTTATGCACCAGCTTGAGGTAGGGTAGAAAATATTGTATATAATTAGCATTTATTCAGTAGGATTATGATGGGAAGGCTAGCTATATAATTATTTCTATATTTAGATTACACTATCATAGCTGTAGAATTTCTGTAATCATTTTCTGTACATTTCGGTATCAAATACCTTATTTGCTAGGGTTGTACAGTGCTCATTTATAGGTATTATTCTTCATGAATATGATGATCATAGTCTTATTTTCCACACATGACAAACCCTTTGCTTCTGACATAAATTTTCATTAGAAGTGTTCTAAAATTAGTATGTTGTTCCATGCCATCTCTATGTATTTGTCATGGTTAGATGGTTTATCTCTCGCCTTATGAACATGAGACCAGTAATTCTATGTCATTGTAGGTTCATGTGGGTGAATATGGCGTGCACTGGAATTTCTTTTTCACACTTGCTGCCATATCAATACTTACATCAATAATTAATGTTCCTCCACAATATTGTGGAATTCTTGGTTCACTGATTTTAGTAGGTATAATTTCAGTACCACCTTTGTTTGTATTTTTTATGTTTGAAAAGTAACTTTTTATTTTTTATCTTAATTTGTAGGATACCAAAGTTGTTTGATGCAAGGGTTAAATTTATACCTCCTATCTAATGAAAGGGAGGCTGATCTAATCAGCCAAAATAAGGAAGGACTTTTCAGTATATTTGGTATGTTTTGTGAATCTTACGTTTTGGATTCTGAAATTTCATCTTCTCGGAACTCCTGTGAATAATGTATAATTGTGGTACAGAATTTGACATTCAATTGAGTTGTTTTTTCTAGAATTTAGATTTAAAATAATAACCTTGTACATTCAAAATAGCAGTATTATACAATTTAGTAATGAAAGATCTTAGATATGAATTCAGATTTGGTCAGATATTGAGCACCATTCGGTCGACAGTGTTTATATACTCTGCAATATCTTACTAATGGGGATAATGATTAAGGTAAAATTCCAGCTAAACCAGTAATTGTACCAAATACATATATGCTGAGGTGAAGATGCTGTACAGGAAGGTAACATCGGCAAGCAAATATTGTGAAATATCCAATTAGTCGGGCTTGAAATTCTTCAGAAGGGTGGAGAAAATAATGTTTGATATTAGTTCTCCCCAATTCTTCAACATTCTCTAACCACAAGAGATGCTTAATAGCAATGTAACTTTTAGGAGTGTCTTTTTTACACGCACATATTTAACTTTCCATTTATTTATTTCATTACTTGTTTTACGCACACACATACACATAATTAGTTCTTTACAAGTAAAGTTTTGCCTTTTATTCTCAGGTTATTGGGGTATATACCTTATTGGTGTTCGGTTGGGAAACTTTCTTTTCTTTCAGAACCAGGCATCTGGAGTGAGAAGCAATAAATGGGCAAGAATTGGAGTCTGGATACTTTCTCTTCTTTTCTGGTATAGAAGCACAACAAAATCATCCTTTCTCTGTTCTATTATTTGAACTTGAGACTTCCTCTTTGCGAGGAGAACTATAGTACCATTAGGCTATGCCTATGACCCCGCCTTATTCTGTGCAAGACTTTTCTAATTCCTTTAATTGATGCACGTGTAGGCTATTGACTGTGCTTATAGACAAGCATGTTGAGAGAGTTTCCCGAAGAATGGTACGGTGTATTTTAACTTCTTATCTAATTTTTTAAATTTGGAGGTGTTACTAGCTGATGGAAACTGATTGAAATCGCTTTTTGCAGTGCAATCTTGCCTATGTCACCATGGTTTTTGCTGTAAACCTGCAGGTTCTTTCCTCTTCTACCAGATTTCAATATCCAAACATACTATTGCCATATCATATCATCCACTTTCCATCTATTGTGTCTCAAGAAATAGTCAGATTTTTTGTGATTCAGCCAATATTTTACATTCCATTTATTTACTATTCATAACTTGCTTTATTTATTATATAATATATATTTTTTCCCTTTCAATTCTTTTTTATTTTGGTTGTTCACTCATAAATGAACTGAGCTCGTAACAATTGTATTTCTTATATGTACTAATGTTTTAATTATTAGTGGATTTAGTGGTGATTTAGAAAAAGTCCATGATCGTAAAATTTGGTCAGACTTGTGATAAGATCAGAGACAGAAATGGAATAGTAATGGAAGACAATTTATATTCAAGTACCAGGAATTCGAGACCCTGGTTCTATCCACAAAAGAGCTGAATACAAATCAGTCATAATCCACTCTACTCCCTCACATATCATTTATTCGTGACCCCTAAAAGAGAAAACCCACTTCCCAATGATACTAACTACAAGAATATTTTTCTTGCATGCCAGCACTCATACAATCATTGACACATCATTAGAACCAGGGTCAGTCCTGAACCTTGAGGGCCAAATGCAAATTATAATATTTTTCAAAATTTGGGGGCATTTTATATAGAAAAAAGGTTGTATTTTTTAAAAAGTTTGAGCCTTTTAATTAGGGTCTCTAGGTACAAGCCTGACCCGCTTATGCCCAGAGTTGGGCCTATTAGAACTAAGGCATTAGAAGGGTTATTCAAGAACTGAAACGTTTTGTTTTAGTTTGGTAAGACATAAGCCTTGATGCATTATGAGGTGTAAGCAACTTCAACGACAAAAATTTGTTGAAGCTTTTTAAAATATAATGAAGAAACAGGAAGCAAGAAGAATAAGCTATTAAATGACAACATGATAATAAATTTCGTAAAACGGTACAATTCATAACAAAGTCATGGTAACTCGTGAAATTACTAGCAAAAAATCATATAACTACAACACCATTGTATGATTTATAATTGAGTTGTAATTTTAGTTCTATACCAAGTTAAAAAAGGCAAACAAACAAATAAAAAAAAGTCACAATCATGTACTAATATTCTAATGAAAATTGGTGAGGAAAAATGAATGTTTATTATTTTCTGTGTAAATTTACAACCTAGAAATTGAGTTTATATACAAGTTTTTATATCAAACCATCTTTAATACAACATAAATACAATAAAAGAGAATTCCTATAGAATAGGAAACTGAACCATCCTTTAGTAACATTTTGATTTCTGTTTTTTATGTTTTTTATTTTCTGACTGTTAACACTCCCCCTCAAGTTGGACTATAGATATTGATGTGTCCAAGCTTATTTACTAGGAAATCAAATACTTGCTCGGATAACCCCTTTGTGAGAATATCAGCGAACTATTGATCCGTATGAACATATCTGATGTTGACAATTCCCCCATCAATCTTCTCTTTAATAAAGTGACAATCCACTTCCACGTGTTTAGTTCTGTCATGATGTATAGAGTTGTGTGCAATACTGATGGTAGACTGATTATCACAGTAAAGCTAAATAGGAGTTTCATATTCAATCTTCAGTTCCCCTAACAGGCGTCTGATCCATATCGCTTCGCATATTCCGTGGGCCATGGTTCTATACTCTACTTCTGCACTGCTTCTTGCAACCACTGTTTGCTTTTTACTTCGCCATGTTACCACATTGCCCCATACAATTGTACAATACCTAGATGTAGACTTTCTATCACCAACTACCTAGCCCAGTCTGCATTTGTGAACACTTCAACTTTTCTCTTGGTTGTCTTTCTGAAGAAAAGACCTTTTCCTGGTGTTTGCCTTAGATACCTTGGAATTCTATATGCTGCATTAAGATGTCCTTCACATGGATCATGCATGTATTGACAGACCAGACCTACTGCAAATGTAATATCTGCTTTGGTATGAGAGAGGTAGATAAGCTTCCCTACTAGTTGGTGGTACCTTTCTTTGTCAACTGGGTTTCCTTCAAATATTTTTCTCTTGTCTTTGAGCTCGATTGGAGTTTTGCTAGATTTACTGCCTAGCATTCCTGTCTCATTTAAGAGATCAAGAGTGTATTTTCGTTGGGAAAAAGAAATTCCTTTTTTGCTTCTAGCAAATTCCATTCCCAGAAAATACTTGAGTTCACCGAGATCCTTGACTTTGAACTCTTTTGCCAACAATTCTTTAATCTGAATTATCTCTTCAGTATGGTTGCTAGTAACAACGATATTATCAACATATACAATAAGAACTGACATTTTCCCTCTTTCTAAGTGTTTGACGAAGAGAGATGGTCAGTCTGACCTTGTATGTATCCAAGTTCCTTGATAACTTTTAACAACCGATTGAACCATGCTCGTGGAGATTGCTTTAGACCATAGAGTGATTTGTTTAGCTTGCAAACTTTGGTTGTATTGGGAGATTCTTCAAAACCCGGAGGCTGACTCTATGTAAACTTCTTCTTCCAGCTCACTATTTAAGAATGCATTTTTTACATCAAGTTGATGCAAGTCTCAATTTAAGTTGACTGCAAGCGAGAACAATACTCTGATGGTATTCAGTGTAGTCAATTCCGTAGGTTTGAGTAAAGCCCTTGGCAACTGACCGAACTTTGTACCTCTCAATAGATCCATTTGAATTATATTTGATTGTGAACACCCACTTGCACCCTATTAATTTCTTGTCTGGTGGTAACTCCACCAATCTCCAAGTACTATTCTGCTGAAGTGCTTTCATCTCTTCGAGAATTGCTGTCTTCCATTAAGGAGTACCAAGTGCTTCATTGATATTCTTGGGAATCACAACATCTGATAGACTAGTGGTAAAAGCTTTAAGTGGAGATGACAATTCTGCATAAGAGATTAATTTTGAAATAGGGTGTTGGGTGCAAGATCTACTTCCTTTTCTTAAAGCAATAGGAATATCTAGATATGATTGAGTGTTTGAGGGTAGGGTACCTGAATCTTTTAATTGAGGTGGTTCTATCACCGGGTCGACCTCTTGACTGTGATGAGAATTTGTCACTTGTTTATTTCTTTCTCTTCTGGTATACACCCGAATTTCTTTCAACATGTTTTGATCTTGAGAGCCATGAGAAGATGGAAGAGAAGGTGGAAGATTTTTTGGTTCAGGAATGATTTCATTCTCTTGAGGAAAGGACAGGTCTAGGGGTAATTCTAAACCCCACGAACACTGAACTTCTTGCTCGTGATGAATATGCTCCCCCTGAAGCAAAGTGGGAGTGAAGTATGGAGTATTTTCGAAAAAGGTTACATTGCTGGAGATGTAAATTTTCTTGGTGAGGGGACAGTAACAACGATAGCCTTTCTGTGTAGGAGAATATCCTAGGAAAACTGTTTTTATGGCTTTAGGATCAAGTTTACTTCGGTGTTGGGAGTGCAGACGGACAAAGGTGGTGCACCCAAAGACTTTGACTGGCAGAGTATTTGTGGAAATGTGAGGATAGAGAGACTGAAGAATAGAATATGGTGTCTTGAATTGAAGAGGCCGATTGGGAAGGCGATTGATTAGATAAGTAGCAGTGGGTACAACATCGCCCCAAAGATATTTTGGAACATGCATGTTGAACATGATAGCACGGGCTACTTCTAAGAGGTGACAATTTTTTCTTTCGGCTACTCCATTCTGTTGTGGAGACACACGAGCTCTGGTGACAATCCCATTTTGTAGAAGATAGGGACCGAGAGTGGTATTGAAGTATTCAGTATTGTTATCGGTACGAAGTGTCCGAATAGATGTCTGGTACTGTGTTTGGATCATTTTGTGGAAGTTTTGGAATACCTGAGAGGTTTCAGATTTGTGCCTAAGAAGGTACACCCAAGTATTTCGTGTATGGTCATCAATGAATGTAATAAACCAACACTTACCAGAAGAAGTAGTGACCTTGGATGGTCCCCATACATCACTATGAATAAGTGAGAAAGGGCTAGAGGGTGTATACGGTTTGTGAGGAAATGAAACACGAGTATGTTTAGCAAATTGGCAAATATCACATTGAAAATCAGCAACATTTTTATTGAAAAACAAAGAAAGAAACAAATGTCTTAAATATAAAAAAGTTGGATGTCCAAGTCGACAATGCCACAACATAATTTTTTGAGAAGTTGAATCAAAAGATGAATTAGAAATAGAACTTGAAGTTAAACAGTGCAGATAAGGCAGCTCTTTGTTCGGGTGCTGAAAGAAATATAGTCCTCCACAAATCCTAGCACTGCCAATCGTCCTCCCCGATGATAGATCCTGAAATTGACAAGAATCAGACATAAATTTAGCAAGACAACGATTATCAGAGGTTAATTTTTGAACAAAGATCAAGTTGCATTGTAAAGAAGGAACAAAGATAACTGATTTAAGAAATAAATCAACAGACAATTTTATGGTGCCAATTCCTGCAATAGGTGAGTGAGTACCATCTGCAATCTTAACACTAGAGGCAGTAGAGCAGGGACTATAAGAATCAAATAAATGAAGTAAACCTATCATATGATCAGTTGCCCCTGAATCGATGATCCATGGTGTATGGGAAGCGGAAGAGAAATTACCAGAGTGTGCAATAGATGCACTATGAGACTCGGGACCAGACTTGGGTTTTATGGAGGATTGACTAAGGAGTGTGTATAAATGTTCGAGTTGTTCCTTACTGAATGAAGGGGCAGCAGTGCCGCTATGAGTAGTGCTACTCTCAGTCTGGGTTTGGTAGGCCCTTCCGTCATTTTGGCGACGGGGAGTCCAATTTGGTGGTTTTCCATGAATTTCCCAACAAGTGGAGCGAGTGTAACTATGACGTTGACAGTGATCACACCAAGGTTGGTCAACCTTGCAATTAGGTCAAGGATCAGGATTCGATTTGCGTAATGGTGGTGGACCAGATTTTGAGACAAGAGCTGAACTCTCTACAGGCAGTAATTCTAGATTAGTAAGTATGACACGACGACATGCTTCTTCACGTCTGACCTTAGAGAAAGCTTCTTCTGTGTTAGGAAACAGAGAATGACTCACCGAACGACCTCGAAATTCATCAAGATTACTGTTCAACCTAGTAAGAAACTCAAAGACCCGCTCTTTTTCTAATTGTTGGCGCTGAAGATTGGTGCAGGTAGCACACAAAGAAGTGGTATCCAGATACAAATCGAGTTCCTGTCACAGGTCTTGTAAGTCTGAAAAGTATTGGGTAACAGTGTGATTACCTTGTTTGATTTCTTTGAGTTTGGTACGAATTTCAAAAATCTGTGAGGTATTCCCTAGATCAGAGTATATCTTTTTAGCAGCATCGCATACTTCCTTAGCAATTTTGAAAAATAAATACCTACGACTGATCTTTGGATCCATTGAATTGATAAGCCATGCAAGGACAATAGAATTCTCAGCCTGCCATTCCTTGTAGGTTGAGTCAGTCAATGGAGGGGTAGGAAGGTCACCGGTGAGATATTCGAGTTTGCTATGTCCGCAAATGACTAACTTTACTGACTGTGCCCATTGAAAATAACAATCGAGTTTGTGGGCTGTGATGTGAGAGAGCTGGTATTATGACTATAAATGGAGCCAGAGGATTGACTTTGGGCTGGAATTGAGTTAGGCCCACTAGTTTGAGAGGAGATTTCTTCACTACCTGACATGCTGACACGTGGCTAGGGCTGGCAAGTGGGGATGGATCTGTCAAAGGAGATTCTGGCAGTTTGTGTGTCAAGAGGCCAAGGCTCACGGACCGAGGCAATATGTGCCCTTTTTTTATTTGCTGTTTGGAGGGTGCGACCGAGGCTGAGTGATGCCGGACTAGACTGAGGGCAACGAACGGAGGCTGGACGAATGAAGTGCCGGACTGGTGAGTGCGACCGAGGCTGGACGAACGGAGTGCAAGGTGGTAGAGGGATACATCGGAGAGAGGTTGTCGAAGATGCCACAAGAGCCGGAGATGTCGCCTGGAGTTGCAGAAGCCGCCAGGAACGCCGGAGATGTCGCTTGGAGTTGCAGAAGTTACCGGTATCGGAGAGGACAACCGGAGCAAGACAGAAAAATTGCCGAGAAGAAAAAAAAGCCTTACGGCTTTGATACCATGAAAAATGGTGAGGAAAAAGAAATGTTTCTTATTTTCTGTGTAAATTTACAACCTAGAAATTAAGTTTATATACAGTTTTTTTATGTCAAACTATCTTTAGTACAAGATAAATACAATAAAAGAGAATTCCTATAGAGTAGGAAATTGAATTATCCTTTGGTAACGTTTTGATTTCAGTTTTTTATTTTCTGACTGTTAACATCTATAGATTATGATGTACTAATATTCTAAAGTAACTGAATATTTACAACTATGACAAAGGGAAGTATTGACAGATTGGAAATCATCTATATTAGCTGTCTGTATATTTAGTTTCCTAATTTAGAAATAGATTTGATTTTGTAATTATGTTAGAATAGTGTAAAGCCCTCTTATTTAGAAATAGATTTGATTTTGTAATTATGTTAGAATAGTGTGAAGCCTATATATTTGTAACCTATTCATTTGAATAAAACACACGATTTGTACCAATATCCTATATTTCTTTAGGGAAGAAGTTAGAACGAGCACCCAATCTCCTAAAGAAGTTGGAACAAAAATCTTCTCTTCCCATCCCAAGTTATTAGTTTCTTATTTGACCTACCACTCAAACCTGGACACTTCATCTATATATTTAAATCAGTCAAAAAATCTCAATACAAATCAGTCACAACTGCACTGTCAGAATCGTAATAAGTTAGACCCCAATTCTATCAAATGCATTTTTTTTTTGTAATTGCTCTCATCAAAAGGGTTATAAGTATTATTCTCCTATTACGAGAAAGACTTATAACCCTAAGGATGTCACTTTCTTTAAACGTCAAGCTTGCTAAAAATCTGAAATTCGGATAAAGAGCATGAGCAAACTTCAGCTTTGGGATAGCATTTTCGAGCACTTGACCTACATATATAACTCATCTATATATGCAGTCCTCTCCGCCACAATTAGATATTCTTTTTCCAGAAATCAGTCAACAAAATCATCAAGTCGTAGAAAAACAATATGAAAATTCTTCCTCTCTTCTTGTGTCAATCAAACCATGTTAAGAACTTGAAAATAAAGAACTTTGTGTGTATAATAGGAAGAGGAAATATGAAAAAGAAATAGAGAACAACACATCTCAATTACAACCATGAACTTCAACTGAATTCACAACCTGGTTTGAGAAATTCTAATCATGACAATATCACTCCTATGTATGATGGCATAGACTAACCTATTTCTCCAAGGGAGTTCATACTTGAACTGAACATTCTTGACAATTTTGTGTCTTATAAAGCGTTATCACCCTTTATCAGACATTTGTTTATACTCTTGATAGTTTACAAGTTCCTCACTGTATTCAAGATGCTTTATTCGACTTTAAGTGGAAGAAGGCTGTAGAGGAATAGATTAAAGCCTTGTTAAAAAAATTGCACTTTGACAATTACAGATCTAGTTGGAAAGAGATTTGTGGGATGCAAGTGGGTGTTCACTATTAAACATAGAATCGATGGTTAAATAGAGAGGTTGAAAGCCACCTTTGTTGTTAAGGGGTTACTTAGTCTTATGGGATATAGTTGACTATTAGGAGATGTTTGCATTGCACCTATAGCCCAACTCAATACCATTCGTGTTCAATTCTCACTTGCTGCTAATAGAGACTGACGATTACACCAACTTGATGTCAAAAATATATTCTTGAATGGTTAACTTGAAGAAGTATACATGGAGATTCCACCATGTCTCGAGAATTCGTTCAACCATAATAAAGTGTGTGGACTTTGAAATATTTGTATGGTCTTAAACAATAATAATGATACATGCACCAAAATTATATACCAAAACATTACACCAACTAACATGACACTGGTTTTTAAAACAGTGGGTCCCGTTTGAAATTGTAGGAAAATCAAACTATTTTTAGGAACATTCCTAACTTAGAATGATTCTTGTAAGGCTGCCAAATTATCAAAGATTTGACAGCTATTCTTATTCTAGGAAACTTATTAATTTGCTAATTTATTTTCTGTATATTTGTGATTTGGTTCACACCTATCATATACTTGTATAAATATATATTCACTGAATAGAAATAATAGCAGATAAAATTTTCCCAATATTTGTGACTTGGTATCAAAGCGAAACCTACCCTTTCTCTCTCTGTCTTCTTCATTTCCTTCAACCACCATGTCAGATGTTACCCAAGAATCCACTCCAACCATTCCTACTATTGTTGAATCCTCTAAAATTACCCCTGAATCTCACCCAGTTCAAATCACCACCATTCGACTTAATAGTGAATTTTTTTTGAGATGGTCTCAGTTAATCCGGATGTACATGCGAGGACGTGGGAAGATGGGCTACCTAACGGGAGAGAAGAAGACTCCCAAGGAGGACGATTCGACGTACGCTGCCTAGGACGCAGAGAACTCTATGGTGATGACTTGGCTTGTTAACTCTATGGAAGAAGACATCAGCTCCAACTACATGTGTTACCCAACTGCTAAGGAACTCTGGAACAATGTAAATCAGATGTATTCTGACTTGGAGAATCATTCTCAGATTTTTGAGTTGAATCTCAAACTCAGTGACATAAAGCAAGGTGAGGATGCTATTACTAAATATTTCACTTCTCTTAAAAGAATATGGCAGGATCTTGATCTCTTTGATACTTGTGAATGGAAATCTACTGAGGATGGACGACATCATAAGAAAACTGTTGAGAATAATCGGATGTACAAGTTCTTGGCTGGCCTTAATGTCGAGTTTGATGAGGAAAGGGGGAGAATTATTGGTAGATCACCGCTGCCTCCTATTAGTGAGGTGTTTGCTGAGGTGAGAAAGGAAGAAAGTCGAAGGAACGTTATGTTGGGAAAGAAGGCTGCTGGAACTGTTGTTGAGGGACCAGCCTTGGCTTCCAATATGGGAGCAGGAAGCTCTAAACCTGCCTAGAACAAATCTGATAAGAAACCACGGGTGTGGTGCGACTTTTGTAACAAACCTCGCCATACTCGTGAGACTTGCTGGCAGATTCATGGAAAACCAGCAAACTAGAAGAGCAAATCTGGGCGGGGACGTGGAGCACCTACAGCAAATGAAGCTGAAACCAGCCCCTTTACCAAAGAGCAAATGGAGCATCTTCAAACATTACTGAAATCCACTCTGCAACCCTCTGGTATTTCTGTTGCTTCTGTGGCACATACAGGTAACGAAAAACATGCTCTCCATTCTTTTCTTTCAACATCTACTCCGTGGATAATTGATTCCGGAGCCTCGGACCATATGACCAATTCCTCACATATATTTAAATCCTATAAACCTTGTTCAGGTACCAGTAAAGTTAGGATAGCTAATGGTAGTTTATCACCAATTGCAGGGAAAGGTTTAATTAAAATATCTTAGGGAATAGATTTTAAATCTGTTCTCCATGTTCCCCAACTTCATAGTAATCTCCTGTCTGTTAGTAAATTATCCAGAGATTCTAATTGTTGTGTTATTTTCTATGAATCTCATTGTATTTTTCAGAACCGAAGCTCGGGGAAGACGATTGGCAGTGCTAGGATGAGTAATGGTCTCTACTATTTTGAGGATATTCTATCTAATAATAAAATTGCTCAAGGACTTAGTAGTATCAGTTCTTTTACTGTTTATGATCAAATAATGATTTGGCACTACAGATTGGGCCATCCTAGTTTCTCTTATTTAAAACGTTTATTTCCTGGTTTATTTAAGAAATTAAATCCATTATCCTTTCATTGTGATAGTTGTTTATTGGCCAAGAGTCAAGGTAAATCTTAAATCCAAAAATCTTATTGTCCTTCTAAACCATTTTACCTTTTTCATAGTGATGTTTGGGGACCTTCTAAGGTCACCACAATTTATGGTAAAAAATGGTTTGTTACGTTTATAGACGACCATACTCGTCTTTGTTGGGTTTACCTAATGAAAGAAAAATCTGAAGTGGCAAAATTTTTTACCGATTTTTATTCTATGATTGAAACCCAATTTCAAACTAAAATTAGCATCTTAAGGTCTGATAATGGTACAGAATATTTTAATAAAATTCTGGGCAGTTTTCTAAGTGGAAAAGGCATATTACATCAATCTTCATGTCCAGATACCCTTGAACAAAATGGCTTAGCTGAACGCAAAAATAAACATTTGTTAGAAGTTGCTAGGACTATGATGTTTTACATGAATATGCCTAAATATTTGTGGGGAGATGTTGTACTTACTGCCTCTTATTTGATTAACAGGATGCCTACTCGTGTTTTACAGTACATAACTCCTTTATCTTGTTTCAAAAAAGGTTTTCCTAGTTCTCGGGTTTATTCTGAATTACCCTTAAAAAATTTTGGTTGTACTGCTTATGTACACATTCCTAAAAGGTCTAGGTCTAAATTTGAACCAAGAGCTGAAAAATGTGTTTTTCTGGGGTATCCCCCTAATAAAAAAGGATATAACTGTTTCAATCCTCTTACAAATTTTTTTTTATATTTCAATGGATGTTTCTTTCCTAGAAACTACTCCATATTTTTAGAAAAATTTAATTCAGGGGGAGAATTTAGAATAATCAAATTTTTGGGAACTTGTTCCTGTACCGAATATTATATTGGATGCTTCTCCTTCTCTTAAAGATGTTCAAACTATTGAAACTGAATCTGAAATTGGTCTGTCAGATAAAGAAATACTACGATTGATTAAAAATCGTCAAAATCTTGAGCCTGTGGTTTATACTAGAAAGAATTTAATTGAAAGAAATAAAGACCAGCAACTCATCTCAGAACCTGATCAATCTGAAGCCCTGAGTGATGGTCATCTGAATACTCCAGGTAACAATTCTCATTCTATTCATCCTTTGCCTCCAAGTGTTACTAATCCTGAATTCGAGCCTTCTGTAGAAATAGCACCAAGAAACATTAACTCAAATCTGCACCTTCCTATTGCCATTAGAAAAGGGACCCGAGCCTGTACTAAATACCTTATTGCCAAATATATTTCATATAACCAACTGTTTGAAACTCATAGAGCATTTACCACAAATATTTCAGACCTTGTTATGCCTAGAAACATACAGGAAGCACTAGAGGAATCAGCTTGGAAATTAGCAGTGTTTGAAGAAATGAATGCCTTAAAAAAGAATGATACTTGGGAGATGGTTGAGCTACCTGAGAAGAAAAAAGTTGTAGGCTGCAAGTGGGTTTTTACAGTAAAAACCAAAGCTGATGGGAGTATTGAGAGATATAAAGCGAGGCTTGTTGCAAAAGGCTTCACTCAAACCTATGGGATAGATTATCAAGAAACGTTTGCTCCTGTAGCAAAAATAAACTCTATCCGAGTGCTTCTTTCCCTTGCAGTGAACTCTAATTGGTTGTTACATCAATTAGATGTAAAAAATGCATTTCTTAATGGAGATCTGGAAGAAGAGGTATTTATGAGTCCTCCTCCTGGCTTTGAGAAGAGTTTTGAAGGGGGAAAAGTGTGCAAATTGAAGAAGTCCTTGTACGGACTTAAACAGTCTCCAAGAGCATGGTTCGAGCGTTTTGAAAAGGTGATAAAACACAATGGATACACTCAAAGTCAAGCTGATCATACTATGTTTTATAAACATTCAAAGGAAGGTAAAGTTGTTATCTTAATTGTTTACGTAGATGATATTGTGCTAACAGGGAGTGATCATTGTGAACTAGAAGCTCTAAAGAAGAAGTTGGCTGAAGAATTTGAAATCAAGGACTTGGGTGCATTAAAATACTTTCTTGGAATGGAGTTTGCTAGGTCCAAAGAAGGTATCTTTGTAAATCAGCGTAAATATGTCCTTGATCTTCTGAATGAGACTGGTTTGTTGGGGTGTAAGCCCGCTGAAACACCGGTTGAACCACAGGAAAAATTGCAACCCGCTCAAGAGGAGAATGTAAAGGACAGAGTGCTCTCAAAGGCTGGTTGGAAGACTGATTTATCTATCTCACACGCATCCAGATATAGCATTCCCAGTGAGTATGATAAGTCAGTTTATGCACTCACCTGGACCGAAACACTTCAAAGCTGTTTATAGAATTTTGAGATACTTAAAGGGAATACCTGGGAAAGGACTCATGTTCAAACCACGGGGTCATCTACAAATTGAGACTTATACAGATGCGGATTGGGCTGGTAGTGTATTGGATAGAAGGTCTACCTTAGGCTATTGTTCCTTTGTTGGAGGTAACTTAGTTACATGGAGAAGTAAAAAGCAGAGTGTGGTTGCTAGAAGTAGTGCTGAAGCAGAATTTCGAGCTGTTGCTCAAGGTATTTGTGAGATCTTGTGGATAAGAAGGCTACTTGAAGAATTGAAGGTATCACAGTCATCTCCTATGAAGTTGTATTGTGATAACAAGGCTGCTATCTCAATTTCACACAATCCAGTTTTGCATGATCGTACAAAACATATGGAAGTGGACAAGCATTTTATTAAGGAGAAAATAGAGGATGGTTTAGTGTGTATGACTTATATTCCTACTGAACAAGTAGCTGATGTATTCACAAAAGGATTGTTTAAAAACAGTTTGATTTTTTGAATAGCAAGCTGACTATGGAGGATATTTTTAAACCAGCTTGAGGGGGAGTGTGGGAAAATCAAACTATTTTTAGGAACATTCCTAACTTAGAATGATTCTTGTAAGGCTGCCAAATATTCACAGATTTGACAGCTATTCTTATTCTAGGAAACTTATTAATTTGCTAATTTATTTTCTGTATATTTGTAATTTGGTTCACACCTATCATATACTTGTATAAATATATGTTCACTGAATAGAAATAATAACAGATAAAATTTTCCCAATATTTGTGACTGAAATAAATATGATTGGCTAAAAGATACTGCCACAGGTCAGTTGGTGTAATATTTTGATGCATAATTTTAGTGCACATATCATTACTCCTTGAACAATCTTCCGGGTTTGATAAGTTCACAACATTAATTATTCATATTAGTCATACTTGATGTCAGACAGATCATACACTCCTTGCAAATTCTCTCTGGAAAAAAAAGATAGCAATTTTGATTTTTTTTTTCAATAATCTTTGCACGTGATTATGAGAAAAATGTGTTGAGATTAAGAATATTCTTATTGAAAGAGTTTGACATGAAAGATCCCTGATATCTAGGTACTTTTCTTGGCATTGAGGTTGCACAATCTAGAAATAGTATTTTTGTCTCTCAATGCAAGTATGTCTTGGTCCTTAAAAAGATTGGAATGCTTTGATGTAAACTCACCTCAACGCTATTGGACTCCAATAAGAAGATTGGCTCAAGAATAGATGGAATGCTTGATTGGTTGTCATATATTAATCTCATGCTAGACCAGATATTGGTTTTCCTGTTAGGGTTGTCAATTAGTTTATGAATATATGGAAGAACATATGGAAGTTGTTACTCGAGTCCCAAGGTATCTCAAGATGATGATAGGCCACCCTTGACGTATGTGTATGCTAGGGGGGTAAGAAGGAATGACAGGTCAGCAAGTAGTTAGAAGGGCTGGGGTACAATGTATTGGGGTACAGAATAGAGCTCTGAGCTTGAGTATTAAAGGGGAGTATTACGTATTATGTTCTTTGTGCTGTAAGAATTGTGTTGTATTTGGAGAGAATCCTAGCTCTCGAATTCTGGGTATTTTTAATGAAAAGGCAGCAAGGGAATTCAAGCTTATGAATCCCTGATTTTATTCAATTCTGAGTTAATTTCTGTTAAGTTTTACTGTGATACCTACCAAGTGGTATCAGAGCAACAGATCCAAGATGGGACCGAAACCAAATTTTCAGATCGAGCTGGTGGAAGAGAAGATCGAAGAGGTACAGTCTGAACTGAGGCAGGAAGTTACGGCAATTCGATCGCAGATCGAACACCTGCCGCAGGAGCTGGACGCTTTACGAGCTGACACACAACGAATTCCAGAATTGGAAAAGAAGGTGGAATTCTTGGTTGCACATATCACGCAGCTGCTCCAGTCAACTCAGCGACCGGGAATGGCAAGTACAAGTGCGGCGGATGATCGACAGAAGAAGGCAGTCGACGGCGACAGCTCTTCCTCTCATCCAGCAACCGGAGCTCCTTCGGCGATGCACCCACCTCCAACACCGTCGACGGGGCAGCCGTTTACACATCCTGACTTACAGCAATCTCGCGATTTCCGACCACCACGCATCGAGCTGCCATTGTTTGCTGGCGAGAACCCAGAGGGTTGGGTCTTCCGTGTGGAGAGATTCTTTCTTCTGAATCGATTGAGCGAAGCAGAAATGTTGGAGGCAGCTAAAATCGGCCTGGATGGAGACGCTCTTACTTGGTTCCAATGGGAGAATTCCCATCGCCAGATTACTTCATGGGCATTGTTGAAGCACCTTCTCATGGTGCGATTCCGATTTGCTCCCGTGGGGTCGTCGACAGAAGAGCTACTGTCCGTCAAGCAAGAATCTACAGTCAGAGCATATCGGCTTCAATGGGAGGCTCTGGCATCTAGAGTAGTCGGTGTTCCTGAACACGTCTTGGAGGGAAGTTTCATCAAGGGGTTGAAGGAGGAGATCCGTGGGCCGTTGCACGTGTTACAACCGTCGGGCCTGGCCCAAATCATGGAGACAGCCCAGCGCATTGAAGAGGGCCATTTCCTATCTGGATTGGGTTTCCACCACCGAACTGGATCGGCTAGGGCACAGGCCGCCCCAATTTCGTTGCCCAGATTTTCACAGCAGCATCCCAGCACGAGATCGACTACGGCGTTTTTGGCCAGCTCCCCGCAACCATCGTCAACCAGCACTGGGCCACCGTCAGCAACGCCAGTCACCCCCCCTCCCTTACGACGGCTAACGGAGCAGGAGTACCAAGATAAGAAGAATCGTGGGGTCTGTTTTCGCTGCGATAAGAAGTTCCATCGGGGGCACGTTTGTGAACAGAAATCTTTGCATGTGATGTTGATTGCAGATGAGATCGAAGGTTCAGAGAGCCAAGAGTCAGCCCCCTCTAGTCCAGATTCGGGGGAGGAAACAGTACAGGAAGAACAATTAGCGATGCTGTCTCTTAACTCATTAGTGGGCATATCATCAGCTCACATAATGAAAATATTGGGGTCAATAGCCGAACACCCAGTGACTGTGCTTATCGACAGTGGAGCAACGCACAATTTTGTGTCGAAGGACCTCGTTAATGCGGTTAAGTTGCCCGTTACAGAGACTACAGCTTATGGGGTTTTGCTGGGCACCGGGGGACGAGTACGAACGGAGGGGCTTTGCAAGAATGTGGAGTTAGACCTGGGGTCGCTACGGGTGGTGACGGATTTTTTACCGTTAGAACTGGGGGGGAGCCGATGCTATCTTGGGTATACAGTGGCTGAGTACTTTGGGGAATATGCAAGTGAACTGGCGCACCATGGTCATGAAATTCGAAATTGGGGTACATGGATTACATTGCAAGGGGACCCTAGTTTATGCAAGTCGCAGATCTCCTTGAAGGCTTTGATTCATTCAGTTCAGCATGAAGGACATGGCTATTGGATTCAATGTGGTGCACTTACTACCGAAGTTGACAGTAGGCCGACTGAAAATGGAGCTGAAATACAAGGATTACTGCAGAAACATGAAGCTGTATTCGACATGCCAAAAGGACTGCCACCCCACCATTCTCATGAGCACCACATCACCTTGAGAGGAGATGGCCCCATTTCAGTGCGCCCTTACCGGTACGCGCAGATACAAAAAAATGAGATAGAAAAATTGTTGACGGAGATGTTACAGGCGGGGATAGTTCAGCCCAGTACCAGTCCCTTTTCGAGCCCCGTACTGCTAGCAAAAAAAAAATATGGGAGTTGGAGGTTTTGTGTCGATTATAGAGCATTAAACCGTGAAACAGTTGCTGATAAATTCCCCATTCCAGTCATTGAGGAGCTGTTGGACGAACTACATGGGGCAAGGGTCTTTTCAAAACTCGACCTCAAGGCGGGTTATCACCAAATAAGGGTGGCAGCAAAGGATGTTGAGAAGACGGCCTTCCGTACCCATGAAGGACATTACGAATTTTTGGTTATGCCATTCGGCCTAACCAATGCTCCAGCCACTTTTCAAGCCTTAATGAACGATGTTTTTCGTGAGTTTTTGAGAAAGTTTGTCTTAGTTTTTTTTGATGATATACTTGTTTACAGCGCTTCCTTGGAGCTTCACTTGCAGCACTTAGATTTGGTGTTATCTCGCCTCCGCCAGCATCAGTTGTATGCAAATAAAAAGAAGTGCTTATTTGGGCAGTCACAACTGGAATATTTGGGGCATATTGTTTCAGCAGCAGGTGTTTCGGCAGACCCACTAAAATTGGCAGCGATGGAAGAATGGCCAGCACCCAGAAATTTAAAGGAGCTAAGAGGATTCTTGGGACTCACCGGTTACTATCGAAAATTTGTAAGAGGTTATGGGTATTTGGCAAGACCGTTAACGGACCAGCTCAAGAAGGATGCATTTGGTTGGAATGAAGAGGCTCAGGCGGCATTTATGGCACTTAAGAAAGCATTGTGTGAGGTCCCTGTTTTAGCCTTACCAAATTTTGCTGCCCCATTTATAGTGGAGACGGACGCATCGGGGACGGGGATTGGGGCTGTTTTGATGCAGGAACAACGTCCAATAGCTTATTTCAGCAAGGCGTTATCACCTAGAGATCGCTGCAAATCAGTTTATGAAAGAGAGCTTCTGGCTATGATTTAGCTATACAAAAATGGCGTCCTTACCTTTTGGGCCGCCAGTTTATAGTTCGAACGGACCAGCGGAGCTTAAGGTACTTGCTTGAGCAAAGAATGGTAGCAACGGAGCATCAAAAGTGGCTTACGAAGCTGCTGGGTTATGATTTTCAGGTCCAATACAAGCCAGGTTTTCAAAACAAAGCCGCTGATGCTCTCTCACGGGTACCAGAGATTGGCGCTTGCAATGCTTTATGCATTCCTAATCTGATTTCTGTTTCAGATTTAAAGAATCATGTAGCTACAGACCCAAATCTGGCTGCCATTGTTCAGCAACTTCAGCAGGGCAAAGAGGTACTGGGATACTCTTTTTCGAAGGGGTGTTTGAAGTTCAAAGGGCGGCTGGTAGTTCCCTCTTCTTCGCCGTTTATATCGCTGATATTACAGGAGTATCACTGTAGCAACATGGGGGGTCACGCAGGGGCATTCCGCACATTTCAGTGCATCACCGCTGATTTTTATTGGCAAGGAATGAGACAAGATATCCAAAAGTTTGTTGCTGAATGTCATACTTGTCAACAAAGCAAGTATTTAGCGCAGTCTCCAGCTGGTTTGTTACAGCCATTACCTATACCGGACCAAGTTTGGGACGATATATCGATGGATTTCATTGAGGGGTTACCGTGTTCCAATGGGTTCGATTCAATCTTAGTGGTGGTTGACCGTTTGTCTAAATATGGCCATTTTGTACCTCTTCGACACCCTTATACAGCTGCTACTGTTGCTGCCGTTTTTGTCAAAGAGATCGTCAAATTACATGGCATTCCTAAGTCCATTGTTTCCAATAGGGACAAAGTATTTCTCAGCCTTTTTTGGAAGGAGCTGTTTAAGTTGCAAGGAACTTCGCTGAAATATAGTTCAGCTTATCACCCACAGACAGATGGCCAAACCGAGGTACTCAATAGGTGTTTGGAGACCTACTTAAGGTGTTTTGTGAGCTCTCGGCCCTCACAATGGGTCAAATGGCTGGCATGGGCAGAGTATTGGTACAATACAGCGTACCATTCAGCAGCGGGAATGACGCCTTTTAAGGCTCTTTACCACAGAGACCCCCCGCCGTTGATAAGGATTGAAGGCAATCATACTATTGTTTCTGCTGTGGAGAAAAATTTGAAGGACCGTGACGCTATTTTGGATCTGTTAAAGATGAATTTACAGCGAGCTCAACAAAAGATGAAAGCTCAAGCTGATAAAAAGAGGCGCGATGTTCAGTTTGCAGTTGGGGACAATGTTTATGTGAAGCTGAAACCATATAGGCAGCAGACTTTGGCAAAAAGAAAAAATCAGAAGCTTGGACCTTTATTTTTTGGACCTTTTCCAGTTCTGGCCAGAGTGGGATCGACAGCCTACAAGTTGCTACTGCCACCTCAAACGAAAATTCACCCAGTTTTCCATGTTTTGATGTTGAGACCCGCTTTAGGCCCACATCAAACAGCCATTCCTTTACCGTCCAACTTGACTGAAGAGCTGGAGTGGCTTCTTGAGCCTGAAGCGATGTTGGCCTTGCGTCCCGGTACTCAATTTCAGCAGCCACAGGTGTTGATCAAATGGCTACATCTACCGGGGTTTGAGGCGACTTGGGAGGATTTGGGCACAATCCAGCAGCAATTCCCAGATTTCCACCTTGAGGACAAGGTGCGTCTTTGGGCCGGGGGTAATGATAGGCCACCCTTGACATATGTGTATGCTAGGGGGGTAAGAAGGAATGACAGGTCAGCAAGGAATGACATAGGTTGACCAAATTTTAAGAGTCTTTTGTGGGAGACTTTTTTTTATTACTATTCATCTTGATCGTATTTTCATTTTATACTTTTCTGAATTTGTTTGTCATACGGAAAAATTAAGTTATTGTCCTTTTTTATATCCTTCGAGTTCATTTTAACGTATCTTGATGAATAGACTTTGAATCTTTGACTAATCAATCTAAAACAAGAGATCCCCACTCAGCAGATTCTCTGTTGATAGTTGTCTGCTGGTATCTTAGAATTCTTTACTACATTACAATGTAGAATTTACCATATTTTACAATGATATAAGTAACGGACGAGCTATTGTCAATAGTTCAATTTATTTCTTTTTTGTTTTGTCCTCTGTAATTTAGACTCATGCCAAAATGTATAGTGGTCAATAGTTCAACTAACTGTCTACTGTTACTCATCATATTCCTGATTATTCATATTATGCTCTCTTAACTTCCTTTAAAAATTTATATATTTATATATATATATATTATATCACTCATTAACTTGAATTATCATGTATTTTTCAGGTGTTAGGAATACTAATGCTCTCCGATTTTATCCCTGGAAGGAATACTTCTGTTCTCGAACAAGCTTATAATCAAAACTTACTGGCTACCTTTCTTTTGGTAAACCACAAATCCTCCTGTTTTCACTATGCCTTTTTTTTTTTCCGCCCTTAGCTTGCTCAAAATGATGAATGTTTTTCCCTCTTCTTCAGGCAAACGTGCTCACAGGTCTGGTAAATTTGTCTGTGAATACCCTTTTCGCATCATGGACAACAGCTCTAACTATCTTGGTCGCCTATGCATTTATTTTATCTATTATTATTGGACTATTAGATTTTTATGGTATTCGTTTAAAGTTTTGGTAGGACTAGAGTAACGTATATAAATATATGAACTGTCACGACACGAGTTAAGGACATAAACAGGGCCAAAATGAGGAGCCAAATTTTACTTATCTCAAGACAACATTTTTATTGACCTTCAGTGCAGGATTTGACATCAGAATTTTATTTTTTTGTTTGTTACTTTCGTGTCCTGATTCCTCAAAATGTGAATTTGAATTTCGATAGAAGGGCAATTTTCATAAAATTTAATATTATCTTTTGTCACATAAAGTTGCTTTAGATTCTCTTATAGTGTTCATCTCATTATTTTGAAGTGTTCAAACCATATATCAAAAGCCAAGTGTTTTGGTGAAGACAAAGTTAGTAGTGATATTCTACTTGTTATAATATAGTTTTAAGTTTCATTTTTTTTAAAAGTAAACGAATATGATATTATGTTCGAATAAAGATAAAGGATGTGATTAGCATTAGAAATGAGAAAAGAGCATAGAGAATGAAATGTAATGAATGAGCTCAGTCGAAGCACTTCGACTGGGTATATTTAAGATTACAAAGAAGCCTTTAGAAACAATGAGAAGCAATTTTGTTATAACAAACTCAAATAGAATTGAGACTTGTTGACCTCGTTTTTCGTCAACTTAAATATGAAGAGCGCTAAACAAAAATATGGAAAAAGTAAAAGGATTCAGAGGTGTTCTACGTGGTTCAACAATTAAAATCTGTTTAGTCCACGAATACTATTATTCCCACTACTCTCTCCAAACTTTGAAGGAAAGCAATTTGGCAAAGTATTCTTTAGTACAATTTTGTGCGTCTCTACAAATGAATTACTCCAGGCTATTTATACACCTAGTCATGAAAATATTTTCCTCTAATTCAGGGAAATTACAATCAATCAAATAAATTTGAAATAAATACTATAAATGCATTAATTACATAATATCCCATAAAATTTAATATATGATAATAACGAATCTATAGGAAATAGGAATTTCCTAACAGTCTTTCGCGTGCAAAATGCGTCACTGAGCTTGATCGTTGTGCTGACGCGCTTTCGAGACTGGCCAGGCTTCGAGCTCATCATTCTGGTTATAACCTCCTCCTCATCTAGTGATTTTGTCGAACTCATTCCTCGGAGAAGATTGGTGTGTTTGAGCCTACAACTCATGCTTTAACTCTGATAACAGATCTGAAATCGTATGTCAATTTATACAAGTGTGCAACCAACACTTGTTATTTTCGAGCTTACATTTCGAGACTATTTTCCTATTCTTGAAATTTGGGTGTAACAAGACTAACTTGGCTGTAAGAACACACACAGCTTGACTAACTTACAACAGAATCAGTTACAGTGCTATACCCCCCTCAAACTATATTTGGGCTGAGCCAAATGTAGTTTGTTACATAAAAATCGAAACCGAGGAAAAGACATGGGTTTAGTAAACAAATCAACCAGTTGCTCTTATGTTGAAATGTATCGTACCTCTAGCTTATCATCAGCCACCTGAGCACGAACATAATGAACATCAAGTTCAATATGTTTAGTCTTGGAATGAAACACAGGATTAAGAGCCAACGATTGCGCACCCTGATTGTCACACCACAGAATAGGAAGCTGGGGATGAACTTGATGCCAATCTCGCAAAGCAAGGAATGTAGCCAAACCAATTCAGTAGCTGCCGAGGCTAATGCCTTGTACTCAGATTTTGTACTCGACCGGGCAACTGCTCTTTGTTTCTGTGAACTCCAATTGATGAGGTTCCCACCCAAGAACAAACAAAAGCCACTGCTGGACTTGTGATCATCGAGACTTGAGGCCCAATCAACATCAAAGTAAGGTTCAAGAGTCAACAAGGAAGTTGGTTTGAAGTGAAGCTTGAGATGAGGAGTGCCTTTGACATAGCGAAGAATACACTTACAAGCATTCCATGATTGATCGTAGGAGTCGTTAAAAATTGACTAAGCTTGTTCACAGCAAAGACAAGATCCGGACGTGCAAGTGTGAGATATTGAAGAGCTCCAATAGTACTTCTATAGAGCTCAGGTTTGTCAAACAAATCACTATCATGGAAAGCAAGTTTGTTTCCCAAAACCATAGGTGTAGGACACTCTTTTGAGTCCTCAAACTGAGTCTTAGCTAAAAGGTTAGAAGCATATTTAGACTGAGTGAGATAAAGACCAGAAGAATTTCTATAAGCTTCAAAACCAAGGAAATAGTTGACAAAACCAAGAGATTTGAGAGCAAAGTGAGTATGAAGATCAGAAATAAGATCAAGAATATGCCGCCGATTAGCTCCTGTGATGAGAATATCATCCACATAAACCAAAACAAGAAGAATAGAACCATTTTTCGTCATGTGAAACAAAAAAAGTGTCTGAAACAGAAGCTTGAAGTCCCCAATCAAGAAGAGCCCGACGAAGTTTGTCAAACCAAGCTCTTGGAGTTTGTTTAAGACCATAAAGACCTTTATGAGTTGACAAACATGATAAGGTTCAGACTTGTCCTCAAAACTAGTTGGCTGCCTCATAAACACCTTTTCTTGTAAATCACCGTTCAAAAAAACATTATTGACATCAATTTACTGAATATCCCAGCCACTGCCAAAGAAAATACAACACAAATAGTAGAAGCTTTAATGACTAAAAGTGTAAGTGAAATCCAACCTAGGAGTTTGCTGAAAACCTTTCGCCACCAAACGAGCCTTAAACTTATCTAAAGAGCCATCAACATTATACTTGGTGCGAAAAATCTATTTGCTACTGAGAATATTCTTCTCAGGAGTAGCAGGCACTAAACTCCACGTACCTTTAGCTACTAAAGTAGAATATTCATTGTGCATAGCCTCTTTCCACTCAGGAAGACTCAAGGCAACCTTAACCGAAGTAGGCTCATCATAAACCTTGGTAGTAGAAGTAGAAACCAAGTAGACTTTGGGCTTGTAGATACCAAATTTAGACCTGGTTTGCATATGATGGCCTTGAGGCAATAAGGGCGGAGCAGCTGGAATATGAGACTCAGGAACCACAATCTCATCACTAACGGGCAAAGCAACAACAGGGGAAGCAAGTCGAGAAGATACAGTAGCTGAAGCCTCTAACTCGGAGGTGACACCATCTTCAGGTGTACGAGGAGGGGGAGAAGAACAAGCAACTGCAGAACTGGAAGAGACAGATGAAGAACAAGGAGCAAAGATGGATGCTAAACCAGTAGGGGAAGACATAAGAATTGGCAAAACAAATGCAGGAGCATTGAAGTTACTGCGTATAGGACCTTGACACATGGAAGTAGAAGAGGAAAAGAGAGTACAATAAGGAAATTCAGATTCATTAAAATTGACACTACGAGCAATATAGATGCGACTCGAAGTATGAAGATAGCGATAGCCTTTGTGGAAAGGACTATACCCTAGAAAACACACTTAGAGGTTTTGAAAGCAAATTTGCGAGTGTTGTAAGGTCTGAGAAAGGGAAAACAAGCACAACCAAACACTTTGAGCAAATTATAATCAGTTTTATAGGAATAGACACTCAAAAGGAGACTTAAAGGCACAAATAGTAGTAGGCAACCGATTAATAAGATAGACAACAGAAACAAAGGCATCCCACCAAAACAATAAAGGCATTTGAGCTTGAGCAAGAAGAGTAAGACCAATTTCAGTCACATGTCGATGCTTTCGTTCAACTCTTCCTTGTTGTTGGTGAGTACGAGGACAAGGGTACCTAAAAATAATGCCTAACTATTGAAGAATAGGTTGAAGTTTATGTTATTCGCGCCCCGCCCCCCTCCCCAATCAGTTTGCAAACCCTTTAAAGGTGTATCAAATTGCTTTTCAACAAGTGTTTTGAAGTTGTGAAAAATAGAAAAGGCATCAGATTTGGCTGTCATAGGATAAATTCAACCATACTTGGTAAAATCATCTACAAACAATATGTAAAATCTATACCCTCCAGGAGAGGATGAGAAGGCCCCCAAACACCCGAGTGAACCAATTGAAGTGGTTTAGTAGTTTTTTAGAGTAGAAAGAGCAAAATGCATCAAGTTATTTTTACCAAATTTACAAGCATCACGGAAATTCAAATCTGATTTAGAACAATTCACATTAAGAGATTGTAAAACTTTGGTAAGTATTACACTAGATGGATGTCCAAGTCGATTGTGCCAAATGGCAGCCAGTCGAGAGGACGGATTACATGAGGAAGGACTGGTCACAACACAGTCAGTGTTATTACCAGCATAAGATGTACTAAGACAAACAGAAGGAGACTTGAAACCGAAAGAGCCATGAGAGGCAAAGACACTAGAAGCTCTCGAACTGTATTCTCCTCGTCTCCTTGTCCTTAACAACACAAGAGTTAGAAGTAAATTCCACATTAACATCATTATCAGCAATTAATTGAGAAATACTAATGAGATTCTTTTGGATATTAGGCACATGTAACACACGATGCACGTGAAGAGGTTTTGCAGAAGGAATATGAACATAACCAATAGTAGTAATCGGAAGAAAAGAGCCATTACCTACAACCATTTTACCTTTCCCTTTGTAATCATACTTCGTAGTCAGAGCAACAGAGCGTTAGAAACCACATGATGAGAAGCTCCACTATCCATGTACCAATTAAAGATCATTCACAGTGTGAGCAGTAGCAAAGAGAGCTTGTGGATCAGCAAATGTGACCTCAAAAGTAGCTGCAGAGCTGATATCTCCTTGAAAACTCACATCAAAATGCCTGTAGCATTTGAGCACAACATGACCAGGCTTGTTACACAGTTGACAAATCAGACAACTACCAGTGTTCCGATTGTGAAAGAACCTGCCACCTCTACCACGTTGATAACTCTGATTACGAGCAGAGTGACCAGAAGATGAAGTAGCGAACTCCTTCTTAGTGGCAGCATCATAGTTAGTTGTAGGATTTTGAAGATCCAAAGCAGAAATGGCATGTTGTTGCTCAAGATGCATCTCCTGGCTTTGTAGCATGAACTGGACTTCCTGCAAAGTAACGGAATCCTTAGAAGTGAGATTGACAACAACCAACTCATACTCACTTCCCAAGCCACCAAGGATTTACATAATCATATCATCATCAAAAATTGCTTGACCCGCAGCCATCAAAGCATCAGCTAAACATTGCATCTTGAGAACATATTCGTCCACAGGTGTGGCCCTTTTCTTCGTAGTCTGGAGCAAACCACGAAGTTGAAGAACACGCACCTTAGATTTGTTGGAGAAGATCTGAGCCAACACATTCCACATCTCATTGGCCGAAAGACATCGAGCAACATGACCTAGCATACTCTCAGAAATCGAATTGAAGAGCCAACTCATAAGGAACTGATCCAAGCAAATCCAGTTTGTGAACTCGATTAGGAATAGACCTATCAGCGACATCTGGATCCGCCATTGTTGGCTGAGGTTGAGCTCGAGTATCGTCCAAAAATCCTTCCAACTAACGCGCACACATAGTTGACAAAACCTGAGATCTCCAGTAGAAGAAGTTGTTTCGATCCAGACGAAGCGTCAGAGGAACAAGATGCGTTGGAATCACCGTCGCAGCAGTGGCCTGAGTAACACCAGAAGAAGAGGAGGAAGTAACCCTAGGAGCATTGCTCGAAGAAGATGCCATGGAAGCAAGAACAAGATCGAGAGAGAAAAAAATCAAGGCACTGATACCAAATGAGAAAAGAGAAGAGAGAGATAGAGAATGAAATGTAATGAATGAGCTCAGTGAGCTTCGACTGAGTATATTCCAATATATATAAGATTACAAAGAAGCCTTTAGAAACAATAAGAAGCAATTCGAGACTAAATAAGCTATAAGAACGCACACAACCTGACTAACTTACAACAAAATCAGTTCCAGTGCTAATAATTAGAAATTTGGAAATTGGAATAAAGATGTTGCATTAGAATCATGCATTTGATCATGATTCATGTTTTATGAAAATGGTCGCAGTAGAATTACTAGGCAACGTGTACGTTTAAATACTGCTCACAGCCACACCGTGTTCATGTGGATCTAAAATGAGGAAAATACAGGGCAAGCAAAAGTAAAGAGGTTTTTTTTTGGTTTGTTTGTATTTCTCTGATTTTTCCATATGAGTTTTCAGCTATTATGGAATTTGTTTCCAATGTGTATTTTGATTCTTCTATACTTTTGGTGTGTGTATAATAAGTTGGGCAAAGATAGAAATTAGAAAATTATATATATTTTCTAATGCAAGAGAACAAGGTGAATCCAGTAATAATGGAGAAATTTTGTTGTGTGATTATTTAATAATGAGCAATGAAATAATCTGTAGAATTTTCTTTGATTATAAATTTAAAGAGAGAGCAATGGACTGTGGGGTGAATTCTAGGGGGACTTGGAGGGTGATAAAATACTCTTGTCAAACTTGGTGGATTGGATGTATTCTGTAACATCTTTGGGGAAGTGTTTTATTAACGTTCTTATAGAATGATTGGGAGAGTTGCATGGTTTGGTGTAAGCATGATATGGGAGAGTTGCATGGTTTGGTGTATGCATGATATGGGAGAGTTGCATGGTTCACTATAATATTGTATTCAGCAAGGGCCAAGGGTGATTGTTTTCAATACATATTTTTGGCACAACTCATGAACGTGGCATGAATTGTGGGACTCAAAATAGTGACAAGGCTGAGCATAAATATCATATTCATAAAGATGAAAACTCCCACAAACCATGACAAAATAATGGAGAGACGTTGGATGATATAGTTGCTAATTAAGCGATATATTGATTGAGAAGATGTTGGTTTCATATCAGAGCATATCTTGGTGTAGCTTATCTCGGATTATATCTTGGAGTATCGACTCTCAGAGACATTATCCTCATATTATTTATTAATTGCTATGCCTTGTATTGTCTCTAATCTTACCTTTCCAAAAAAATAAAGAATGATATTAATTGTTGTGTTCACGTATACAAAAGTTCCTTTTTACATTTCTTAGTCCATTTTCATTTTTTCTTCTCATAAGACATACTAATACTTGAGCAGGTTGTATGACTAAGTAGTGGTATCTAAACTAAACAGTAGTTTCTTTATTTAGAGCTATATTTCATTGGTACAAACGTTGTGTGGTTACTCGTATTTATAGCAGTACCTGGGAAACTCTAGAGTGCACTTAATATTATGAAGCAAGGTTGAACACTTCTTAACATACTCTACAATATACTATTGCTTTAAAGACTTTTATTCATGATTATTGAACGTTTTCCCCGCCACAAGACCTGGTATGGCATATGAATAGCCTTAGTCACAGGTTCTCAAAGTTTAGGAAAAATCAATCGTAGAAATCCATTTCCAAAAAAAAAATAAATAAATAAAAAGAAAGAAACCTTGAGAATAAGGAATCATGCTTCTCCTTGTCCATTGTAAACAAGTGATCGTAGTCCTTGGATGAAGCCTTTCTTGTGAGCACATTGAGTACCCTACTCATTTTCAAAGCTTTAAAATATGGAGTTAAAACATCATCATATATATAACATCAACCAAACACTACCAACCATTAGAGGAGGAGTGTTGCTCTCTTTGATGACTACGATTCGAAAGCTACACAAAATAAATGGGTTTGGGTTTATCTTAAATGAGTTTGGCTCATTTTCAGGTTGACACAGCTAACCCGTTTATTAAATAGGTCATTTTCGGGTTGACTCGTCTAACTTGAAAATGACACGATAACAACTCGTTTTTTATATTTAGTTTTTTAAAAAGTATTAAATTGGTCATAAACAAGTCATCAATGTTAAATTATTCATAATCAAGTCATATGTATTAGTGTTAAATAAGTCATAAATAAGTTAGTAACGTACTAAATGAGTCATAGACAGTTATACACGGGTTAAATATCATAAATAAGTTAATGAGTTGACATATTTACACAAATCGAACACAAATTTTTCATAAATGGGTTATACAGATTGTGTGGTGTCAATCCAAATATAAACATATCAGGTTCAAGTTTAATTTTTTGATATGATTATTAAATGGGTTAAGTTTGAGTTTAATGCTTGCTTACGATACACGAGTCTTGATATGACATGAACACAACTTGCAAATACAAATTGTCACTTCGAGTTTTGGGTATGCCTTGCTTTTCCATTTTTGCTATTTAAGTTCATATTTATCTGATTTTTTGATATTGATTTTCAGCTAGTATGAAATTTGTTTTTTTTTTCTATGTATTTCAATAAAAAATAATGTCTTAATTGTTAGGACAATGTACAATGATACTTTTTTTATCCAAGATACAATGGAAGAGAAGCCCAATTATATATATATATAAATATATTTCGAAGTATGATATATCTACTCTCACATGGACAAATATAATTTCAATTTTTGTATGATGGTGTAAAATATAATTATTTAGATTTTAGAATATTTTACAAAATTTTAAAAAAATTTAAATAATTTATAGTGTCGAGAATAAGATTTTAACAAATTGTTTCACACGTGTATAAAAAGCACGCGCGCAATTATTTTAACATCATTTTTTATACTGTAAATTATTTAAAGTTTTCTAAAATTTTATAAAATATTAAAAATAACTACAATATAAACTGTAATAAAAAAATTAAAATTATATCTTACCTAAGTATGGAGAGATCGTTGGATGTAATTACATTACAAAATGTGTGTTGTATAGTATAATTTAACTTATTTTAACTCATGCCATTTTTCTTCACACTCATTAACATTAGGGAAATTTCACTTTTTATACATATTAATAGGGACAATTACATAACAATTCGAGCACTAATTACAATTTCAAATTGATGCTAAACATTCCCATATTTCCCAAAATACCCCTTTCATTTTTCCACCCCCAAAAAAATTAATATCTCACTTCTCTCTCTACTCTCTCGGTTTCTCTCTCTCTCTCTCTCACTCTCACAAAAAACCCAGAGACGTTCAACTCCCACCTCTGTCGAGCCCACACCTCTGTCGAGCCCCCAACCCCGAGACCCACGGCGATTACGAGACCCACGTCGACCCATTTCCTCCAAAGTTTGACAATCAAAGGTAAAATCTTGAACCCATTTCAATTTTTGATAGAGCATATTGTTGAATCTGTGTTATGTGGATTGTTTTCATCGTTTTTTGGGGATTTTCTCTTCTGGATTTACACCAATGGCTCTATAGGCTCGATACAGGTTCGATAAATGGCTCGATTGATCTGTGGTAATAGATGAAACAAGCTCGATAGGCTCGATTATGGTTCGATATGAGCTCGATAGGGTAGGTTAAATGGTTCGATATTTGCTCAATATGAGCTCGATAAGGTAGGTTGAATGTTTCGATACTTGCTCGATAGGGTAGTTTGAATGGTTCAATAGTAGGCTTGATATAGTTAGGCTCGATGGAAGCTCGATATAAGATCGATGGTATCCTAAAAGATTAGGTTTAATAGTGGCTCGATGGCAATTCGATAGAGGCTCAATGAATAGATCGATTGAGCTCGATAGGGCTCGATAACAGCCCGATATAAGCTCGATGGTAGTGTTTATTTCGGTTTTTGATGATTTTTTTTTTAATTTTTCCAGATTCTGTTTGACATTCTGTTTTCTTACCAATTTTTTTTCATGTGTTGTTGCAGATGCCTAAGTTGCTTGTTCCGTTTATTGATCACTTTCCTGGTCAAGCCACATATCGGGGTAGTAGCACTTTAAATCACATTAAGACTAGGTTTGTGGACCTCGGGCAGATAGAAAGGGCTAAGGAATCCCCTTTCAAGCAGTTCTTTTTGGCTTCAGAGTTTAATTTCTCCAGAGTTTTAGTGCATCAACTGCTTTTGAGGAAAATCACCAACAATAATGAAGATGAGGTGCATTTCTTCTTGGGGTCGAAGTCTTGTAGATTTGACATGGGAGAGTTTGCCCTGGTGATGGGGTTGAATTTCAGTACCTTCCCGTCACCAGAAGAGTTGGAAGAGAGTAATCTCAACGATCGCTTGATAAATGAGTATTTTAATGATGTTGAGAAAGTAAAGCTCTCACAGGTGGACCATGCTTTCAAGACTTGTATTGTTGTGGAAGATGTGTAAAAGCTTGATCTATGTTTGTTGGTTGAGGGGGTTCTGAATACCATAGAGGGCAAGTTGCATATATGGCGAGATATTCTGAAGATGGTTGAGGATGTAGACTACTTCTTAAGCTATCCATGGGGGAAGTACTCTTATAGGAGGCTATTGCAGTCTTATAAGAAGGACATGGTGAAGCAAAATGCCAACTATGACAACAAGAAGGATGCCAAGGTGTAGCAAGAGTCTAAGTACAGTCTGTATGGTTATGCCCCAACCTTACAGTAATGGGCATATGAGACAATCCAGCAGCTTGCGACATATTTTTTTGTGAGCTCGGGGAACATGGTCCCAAGGATGCTTAGTTGGTCGCATCGGAGGAACAAGGATTTCACCAAGTCTATCATCTCACCGATGTTATCGAAGAAGAATGTAAGTTATATTTGATTGACATTAAACATTTATTTTTTATCTATATGCTTATCTTTTAAGATTATTTGAGTTAACCAAATGTTTTATGTTGTTTGTAGTTGATTGTCCTTCCGATGTTGAAGCCTCGATCAGCAGAAAAAGACTATTATTTATCGTTGACAGAGGGAGATCTTCCCCTTTATCCCGGGCTTGGCCAGGATCCCGGGGAGGCTGATGAGGAGGAAGATGCAACTTTTAAGAAAGTCGCGGAGATAGTTTCTTAGGCAGCCAAGATATTTGATGATGCTGTCTCGGAGGAGGAGGAGGTTGCAAGTCCCACCCCTCCTATTGCCCCAGCTACAGCCTCAGCCTCAGCCTCAACCCTAGCACCAGCACCAGTCCCAGCCCCTGAGCTTGTCGAGTTGATTGAGCGGTTGGATAGAGTTGAGAGGGTCGACAGGAGACCCTCTTGAAGAACCAGTCAGTGATCCTAGATGCAGTCAGTATGAGGGGCTCCAAGGAAGATTCAAACTAAGAGTCACTGGATATTCCTCTGGACTATGTTGACGATCCAACCACGCCTCCTACCATCACTGTGACACTTGATGTTGCGACTCTGGGAGTCATTATTGTCAACCTTGATGATATTTCTAGGGTTCGATTTCAGAGGACTAGACGCTAAAGATGCAAGCCAGATTGCTTTGAGGACTACACCGATCCCACGAGGAAAAGACCTCGCACTGCAGCTGCACCAAAAGAGGAGGCTACACAAGTACTGGTCCCTCGCAAGAAGCCAGATCACAAACAGTATAGGATAGTGTCCAAGTGGCTGCTTGGAGACATCCCCAACAACACCCCGAGGGATGTAAAGACTGGGAATCACGGTCTAGCGTGGTTTCTGACGTGAAAGACACCCTAGTCGTGGCTCAATGATGTGGTAAGACATTTATACCTAATGACTCGATAGTGGTAGAAATTATGTTTTGTTTTCAATTTTACAAGTTCTATTTTTATTGACTCGATAGGAGCTCAATGGGGGGTTACCTGGATCGATATGACTCGATAGTAGCTCGATAGGGGTGTTAAACTAGGGCTGTTGTTTACTGTTTAAGATTAGCTCGATGTGAGCTCGATAGTAGGTCGATAGGGGTGTTAAACTAGGGTTGTTGTTTATTGTTTGAGATTATCTCGATGTGAGCTCGATGGAGCTCGATATTTGATCGATAGGGGTGTTAAACTAGGGCTGTTGTTTACTGTTTGAGATTAGCTCGATGGAGCTCGATAGTAGATTGATAGGGATGTTGTTTACCGTCTGAGAATAGCTCGATATGAACTCGATGGGGCTCGATATGGACTCGATGAGCTCGATGTTTAGTTCGATATAAGCTTGATAATGCTCAATTATAACTCAATTTATTCGTTTATGCACTATTTTTTAGTCATTTATGATGGTCTTTGCTAACTTTTTATATCGTACTCTCTTTGTAGCATATTGATGCGACAAAACACATGCTTCGTATGCGTCGCAAGTATTTTCCCAACACATATCGTCAGAATGCAGTTGTGATGAACATTTATTTCTCACAAGTGATACCTGCCCAATATGATCAGTACAAGAAAATTGCCGACAAAACAAAGTACACGTAGGATTCTGACATTATGTCTATGTTGACTGGCATCGAGCAACCGTTTCTGGCATCTTGGGAAGGAGTTGAGGATGTATATTGGTGCCAGAACTATGAACAACAACATTGGTTTGCCATTGAGGATTCTATTTCTAGTTGGACTCTCATTGTTTATGATTCAGACAACTCGGTGATTAGTGACGCAAAGCTGGAGGAAATTATGAATCCATGGTGCTTTTTGCTTCCTTTCTCCGTTGATGCAGAGTTCACTGATAGCTTGATGTTGAAGAATCCTGCAGCAGGAAAGAGGCCACATCAGTTCACATGGTGTCGTAAACAGAAACACGAGCTCACTTAGTCAAAGGGAAGGTAACAAACATCATGTTCATACTATATTTGTTTCTAACTAAAATTATAGTATTGTACACTTAATGTTTACATTTTTTTTACAGTGGGGATTGTGGTGTGTATGTTGTCAAGCATATTGAGCATCTCATTTTCGACCTTCCATTGGAAACCATCTGCGATGAAAATATAGAGGTGTTTAGGAACAAGCGGACCACAGACTTGTGGTATCAAAATTTGTTACCTTGATGATTGTATATATACAGGGTCTTTACATGTGTAGTTTTTTGTTCACATTTTTTTGTAACTTTCATATGGCTGTTATCGAGCTATATCGAACATTATCGAACTAATATCGAGCTATATCGAACTAGTATCGAGCTTCAATCAAGCAATA
Source organism: Humulus lupulus (assembly GCF_963169125.1). Taxonomy (NCBI): domain Eukaryota; kingdom Viridiplantae; phylum Streptophyta; class Magnoliopsida; order Rosales; family Cannabaceae; genus Humulus; species Humulus lupulus. The sequence continues at coordinate 171,719,825 of NC_084797.1, forward strand.
TCATTTTCATATCCATTATCTAGCTGTTATTGAACTAATATCGAGCCATATCGAATCATTATCGAACTACTATCGAGCTATATCAAACCATTATCGAACTAATATCGAGCTAAGATTTGAAGTCAATTTAGAAGCTAACAACCATATTAAATAGTTCATATCGAGTTACTATCGAGTTAACATCGAGTTCATGTTGAGCTAAAATCGAACTCATCGAGTTTACATCGAGCTTAACATAACTTTTAAGAAAAATAAAAGAAAAAAGAATGGAAAACAAGCTAGGTTGTTAATACAACAAGTCTAAATGGGAAAAAAAGTTTATAGCCTAGCTTTGCATGTAGCCCTGTTATGGCCAAGACCACCACACATACTACACTTGCGCTCTTTGCGAATGATTTCACCATTCGATGGAGTGCGGTTTGTCTTCCTTCTTCCCACCTTTTTCTTCTTCGGCCGACCAACTGGTTGTTTTTCAATGGGAACCCCAACTTGCATTTTCTCTATGTTCTCAGGAACTTCCCAATCATCCTCATTGCCAGTTGGGTAAATTGTTTCTTTGTAAGACTCCCTCCACATCTCAGTAGTGTAATATGGGGAACACAGAGAGCAAATGTTGACATCGCGCAGGATGGCCACAACCACACCATGAACACAAGGGTAACCCATTATTTGAAACATGCCACAGGAGCATGATTTGGTCATCAAATTCACCTCACCATCATCTTCTGGGTCTACCACATGAAATTCGAACTGCCCAAGAGGATGGACTTTCAAGTACCTTCCATCATCCGCAATGCCTGAGACATCTTTCTCATATATTGTTGCTAATTTGGACGTGCACTTCTCTACCTCCTCATGACACGCAGCAAACCATGACTGAATTATGAAACGAATGAATTCCACAAATGTAGTGACTGGGAAGGTTCTTGCGTCTCTGGTATTGTTGTTGAAACTTTCAGCGTAGTTGCTTGTCATTACATTGTATCGATTCCTAGGAAAGTAAGCACGAGTCCACTTATCGAAGCCAACACCCTCGAGATATTGAGCTATGGTAGGATCCATTTGCTTTGTATTGTTGAAGAACCTGTGAAATTTTGACTTCCGAAATGCATATGCCGCACTCCATATCTCCTTGCGACAGTGATCAGTCTTGAAGTTAGCGATTACATTCATACTTATGTGATGGTAGCATGCACCGTGATAGGCATTAGGGAAGACCAACTCAAGAGCATGAATAATGCTAGCATGCCTGTCTGATACAAAATCCATATTATCAACAACTCCAATGGCTTCCTTCAATTTCATCATGAAATACTTCCAAGAATTATGATTCTCACTGTCAACAATTGCGAACGCAATTGGATAAATGTTGTTATTCGCATCAAATGCGACAGCATACAACATGTGGTCACCATACCTTGGCTTCAAGAAAGTGTCTTCCACACATATTGTAATGCCCTAAACTCCAGGGACCGTTACGGTGTGCCTTGTAAACAGTGCTAAACTTGCTAATCGAGTCATTTGGCCAAAATCGTGTACTAAGTATGATTAGCGGTTTATGGATTAAAATTTTTGGCTAAGATGTAACGTTTCATTAGAACGTTTAATATATATGTTGGGATCCCAAAATTATAATTTCAGAGTCTATTACAAGAAAATATTTACAACAGGCCGTTCTATGCGGCAAAACACGGTTTAACCCTACTTCCTTCTCAACCTCGGCTGTGGTGGACGAGCAGCTGCATATGTACACCTCATCACCTAAGCTCTCCAACTCAAGGATGGTCCAGCTTTCTTTTGCCTTTACCTGCACCACATAGCACCCGTGAGCCGAAGCCCAGCAAGAAAACACAATATAACATGATATAATATCAACAGTGATTGTATTACTTATTCAGGACCAACAGTCCAAACAAATAGGTGACTATCACAAAAGTCACAAATATGGGGACATCACCCTTAGCCATGTGATGATAGGATCACCAGGGCTTAACAAATAAGTGAGCATCTCACTAGATTTAGCAGGATAGGTGCATGGTGATTAGTCACCAACATAACCTTCCTCTTGACTCTAGCGTCATAACTATGGAACAGCGTTCCCTAGCCATGTGACAAACAGTCATTGGGGCCATATGCCCTGGCTCTGAATAACTAGTCTCAGACTAGCCAAGCACTTATAATTTTCATTGACCTTCCGGTCGGTCCAGCATTAATACCCCATATGAGTCATTCAATGCTGATATCGATTAGATCTAATCTTCATTTGGCTCGGCGTTCACAACGCTATGCCATTTCTGACTCTTAGGTTAGTAAAACACGACCAGTGTTCAACTCATTGTGAACTTGACTAATAAATCACAGTCTCACAGATGGATCTAACACCATTGTCGATTCTGACTAATAAGTCAGTGCCACACACAAGTAAGCCATGCCACCAAACATGTATCACATATCCAATATCCATAACAAGGTATTCAACATGCTTACCTAACAAGTACTAGTACAATTAGGACTATGCACGAACACAGAGGCTCAAGCTCTGAACAATATCATACTCAGTATATAAAGCATGTCATAATCACATGTTTCTCATGCATCATATGCATTATATTTAACAATCCAACATGCACCAATAATAGCCATGCATGTCATGTTTAATAATCAGCCAACATGCATCAAGAATAGCCATGCATGTCATACCTAATAATCAACCAACATGCATCAAGAATAGCCATGCATGTCACATATACACAAGGTGCAGTTTTCTTACCTCAGATTCGAGCTAGAACCAATATAAGAACGACCCTTGAGAACGATCAACCTTTAAGCCCTTAGCGATCACCTAGTCATAACCAAATATGGGACACCATCAATAAAATGATCAACATAGGTTTCCACACCAATATCTAGCCTCCGGAAGATCAATCCCAATTAATCCAAGTAGTAGGAACACTCCCGAGGCCTATAGTTAAGTTCCCGGGGTCAAAACGAGCAAACGGGGTGAAAACAGGGCAAGGGTTGCAACCCTAGCACCTTGGGCTGCGGCCCCCAGAATTTTCTGAGCCAAGGGCCGCGGCGCCCCTCATCAAGGGTCGCGGCACCCAGCAGGTTTACTTCCTCCACCTGCTTCTTCAAGGCAGGGCCGCGGCACCCCAAGAACAGGGCCGCGACCCCCAACCCTGGGCCATTCCCAAACTCGATTTTAACACTCCAAAGCCTCCAAAATCATGCCTAAACATTCCCCAATCATCAAATCAAAGTTCCCAAGCTTCCCAATACTCCAAAACCCTCAAAACCCAAGGTTCAAACCAACCAAAAACTCAACAATTCACAAAGTCCAATTCTAAGCTTAAAAACTTTAGAAACTCAAAACTTCAAACTTAGATTACCTTTGATTGGGTTGTTTTCCGTCGAATCCTTCGGTTAAGAAGCTTCTAATCTTTCCTAGGATCGCTATGCCTCGACCCTCGCTTGATTCCGACTCCTAGAACTCGAAATTCCTTTAAGAAAGCTTCGAACGGTAAAATAGGCTATCGGGAAGAGAGAGAGAGATTTTCTAACGTACGTTCTTATTTGACAAGCTACTTCAAGCTTAAGTAACCTCAAATAAAAACTAAGGCTCGGGGTCCCGAAAACACCCCCGGGGACATTATAGTCAAAACTTCCAGAATTCCATCCTGATCTCAAACACTCCCAATTTATCATCAAATAAACATTTCTATTACCCCAAACTTAATCCCGTTATGACAAAACTGCTAACTCATAATCTATGATCGTCTCATGCCGAAGAGCTCGAATATATCTCCATAATAATAAAATCTCATTCAAAAATTACATCATGCACCCAATTTACAAATATGCCCTCAACAGGACAAATTACCAAAATGCCCTTATCATTATAAATACACCCATATGCATGCATTTATCATCATATAATAATATAATTCACATTAACACGCATATGAACATTTAATGCCATGATAAATCAATTATGGCCCTCCCGGCCTCCTAATCAAGGTCCTAACCCTTATTAGGAAATTCGGGGAATTACATATATAACAGGACGACACGATGTAAATCCCCTTCTACAAACTCCAAGTGAGAATAAATAGTAAAGAAAGTGACTGTCATCTGTGACAAAATCAGTTATTGTACCTGGATTCTTTTGGTGTAACATGTATAAGTAAGAAGGTAACTTGGAGTAGGATTCTTCAGGTGTCCCCCGACATAACCGAGTGCCTTCTCTCTGCATCTCCAAGCCTTCATATAACTCATATCGATCCCAAAATTATTCTTCATATCCTCCTTTATGTTGTTTGCTGGGTAGCTAGTGCCATCAGTAACATATCTGTTCTTGATAAGGTGCCCAATGAGGTGCTGCTTGACGGTGGTCTTTCTGTCGCAATTCTAGCGAGCAAGTATGTATACTATTATAAACAGTGATCTCAAAAATCTCCGATCACGCTACTTTTTCCCCCTTATTCTCCAACCACAACCAGGATCCTTGCGGGTGATATACAACACATTAGTACCAGACTTCTTAACCATAAACTCAAAATTATTCTTCATTGCGAAGAGAGCCGTTTTGGTTTTCAATTCCATCTTGTTCTCAAAAGTCTTCCCAAGGTGTAGTTCTCCCAACGGTACACCGAATGAGGGTGTTTCAGATTGACTAGAAGCCATGATATCTTCTTTTGTGAACATGGGAGCACTCAATCTTTTGTGATCTTCTGTTGAACATATTGGAATGTTCCCTGTATTGTTATATTCTATTTCACCAGGACGACTAGAGCTAGTGCCAGGTGTTCGACATCCTTGACTTGGTGGGTTCGCCCGTGCAATAGGACGTATTGGCTGTTCTTGTACTTGTTCGACTTGCAAATCATCAAACATGTCAATCGACACTTCTACACTATAATATGCCTCTGAATTGTATCTTGAGTCCTGATTATGTTCAGCTACTGGATCGTCATTCACATAGGGGTTGTACTCATACTGGTTGTCCCCCAGGTCACCAATAGGACATCCTAAAGTACTGGCTGCTCCCTCAGGTCCGGGAGTGGAATATGGATCTGCAATGACAATATTTTTAACAGGAGTGACACACAAGGCTAACCTTTCTTTAGATGTTATTCCTAAGAATGCACAGACACCAAAATCACTTTCAACATGAACGGGTGTAAACAGTTGGTCACCGCATGTGTAAGGAACCTCTAATTTCAACCCATACACCTGTTTATCAACTTTAAGTTCCTTGTGCAATATGTCAAGAAGTTGCAAGTACGTTACAGTATCTTCCATCGGTATCACCATGCATTGAGGGTCCTTGAAAATCCACTTATTCCCTTTTAATTCACAAACACCATTGTAGGATACAAAAACGTAGACAATGGAACCTGTGTTGGAAAAAAAAAACATTGAAATTGTCAAAAAAACTATCAATTTTTCATAAATTCATGAAAAAAGAATATTATCGAGCTTCAATCGAACTCTATCGAGTTACCGTCGAGCCCTCATCGAGCTCTTATCGAGTTCGTATCGAGCTAAAAGTTCTTAAACCTAACCAAAACCTTCATTGAACCCTATCGAGCACATATCGAGAAAACAACTAGCCCAAATATTCTATGGTCCAATCGAACCCTTATCGAGTTTCCATCGAGCACAATCGAGCAACAAAGCCTAAAACTATCGAGCTATTATCAAACTATATCGAGCAACATCAAGCTCATAAAAGAACATTATTCTACATACCATCGAGGCTCTATTGAACCGTTATCGAGCTTCTATCGAGAAAAAAAGTTGCAGAAAACTCAGAAAAATACAAATCGCAAAATCTCTCTAAAAAAATCCCAAAACACACACTAATATGGGCTCATATTTGTTCGAAATAGCCAAAAAAAAATGTAAACAAACAATACCCAACACATAAAATGAACAATCTTCTTACCCATGGTTTTTCTCCTCCAAAAACCCTCAAAATGGATGTTGCTTTTGATATTGATGACTTCACAGAAACAATGGAGATGGCTAACAACGATTTCGGCAAGAAAATGATACAAATCCGTGGGTTTTAGGAGGATTTCGTGAGGATGAGAGAGAGAGGGGGAGAGATAGAAGAGAGAGGAAGAGAATGTTTTAGGATTATTTACATAATGGGAAGAATATCTTGGGTATGAGATGAATGTTTAACATCAAATTGAAAAGAATAATACTACTAGGATTTTTTTAGTAATATTAGATAAGTATTGTTAGAATATTAGCTGTAAATTAGCTAGAAATTAGGATTAATTGTAATTATTTTATTTCCTATTTTCTCTCCTACCTTCCTAATTTAGTTTCTCTAATGTTGTATAAATATATATGATTTACATAAATAAAATATACAATTCATTCACCATTTTGTACATGGTATCAGAGCAAATTTGATTAGGATTCGAATACTGAGATTCAAAATTAGGGTTTGTGTTTTTGGGTTTAGTTCTTCTTTGTTTTAGGGTTCCCTTTTCGAAAACCCTATTTGGAGTGCATCTTAGTTCTCACCGCCCACATAGATGGATAGCCCAGTCGCCGATCGTCAAAACCCTGGAGTCCGGCCGTCAGAATCGCCGTGTGTGGTGTAATGCCCCAAATTCTCCGATGTGTTTTAGCGGCGGGATTAGTAGGCCGGGAGGGCCATACTTGTTTTATTATTCCATTAAATTGTTATATGCATGTTTATGTGAATTATATTATAATATGATGTTAAATGCATGCATGTGGGTCCACATTTCATGACTGGGGTATTTTGGTAATTTGGCCCGTTGAGGGCGTAATTGTATATTTGTATGCATGTCGGTGATATATTGTTGAGGCCACATTATAATGTGGATTTGTTCAAGCTATTCGGCATGAGACGATCTTTGAATATCAAGTAGCGGTTTAGTCATAACGAGATTAAGTTCGAGGCTCGGGGTGAGTCTCGGGATGTTTTAATGGTTAGAGCGTTTCCGGGAATAAAAGGGTAATGGGATATGAATTATTGGTATTTGAGAATAGCGGGAATTGGAGAGCGTTAATTATGATTTAACGAAATAGGTGAAAGATGACGATTTTACCCTTGGGGAGACTTTAGAAGCTTTAAGTGACCTAGGGGCATTAAGGTCATTTGGCTTGGGTTATATATGTTTTTGGTTGGCTGTAGAAATATATAGAACAAAACAAAGCAAGGTTTCCTCTTCCTGTATATCACCCTTTCCTCTAACTCCCTTTGAAGTTTTTGGTTCCAAATTGAAGTATCAAGCTAGGAAATCAAAGCTTGGAGGTTATAGACTTAGTTCATCTACTAAGGAAGATTCAAAACCAGCTGGAGGTAAGAAATTGTCCATGAGTTTTAAGTTATACTCTGTTTTTCTTTTAGTTTTCAGCCTATAGATTTTGGTGTGGAAAGTTGGAATCAATGGGAGTTTTTGTGTAAGATTGATTGGGTTTTGGTGAGGGGGTGATGTAGATGAGGTTTAGGGGTTGAATTGGATGTTTTGGTAAGGTTTGGGATTGGTTTAGAAGGTTGGTTTCAAGAGGAATCGAAAGGAGGGAAAATCAGTGGAGCTGCTGGTCTGAAGCTGGTTCCCCAGCGCCAGCCCTAGCGCCCCAGCGCTATGCAGGGCAGAGAGTAGCCCTCTCTGTTTTTGGGGCAGCGCCCCAGCGCTGGTTGGCAGCGCCTAGGCGCTAGGTCAGTTTCAGGGTGTGTTGTTTTTAGGGCTCGGGATGGTTTTTAAGGCTCGGGGGTTGGTTCCTTTACCCCTTTTGAGTAGTTTGAGAGTCCCGATAGTGAGGGATTGATCCTGGGAGTGTGGTTTAGATTGTGAACCATTCATTGATTTAATTTATTGATGGTTTCTAATTGGTTATGATTAGGTAACCGCTAAGGAATCTAAAGGTTGATCGTTCTCAAGGGTCGTTCTTATATTATTTCTCGCTCAAACCCGAGGTAAGGAAACTGCACCCTGTGTATATATGACATGCGTGATTGTTATTGAGGCATGTTGATTGATAAATGTGGACATGGATTGCCTATTAAATGCTAGCAAATGTTGTATACTTGTATATGTACTGACTAGTCAGGGATACTGACCTAAGAGTCAGAAATGGCATAGTGTCATGAACGCAAGGCCAAATGAAGATTAGATCTAATCGATATCAGCGTTGAATGGCTCTAAGGCATTAACGCTGGACCGACCGTAAGGTCGACGAACTTATAAGCTCTTGTCTAGTCTAAGACTAGTTACTAGAGCCAGGGCCAATGGCCCAGGTGACTGTTTGTCACATGTCTAGAGAACGTTGTTCCAGGGCTATGACTCTAAGGTCATGAGGAAGGTTATGTTGGTGACTTGTCACCATGCACCTATCCTGTTCGAACTAATAAAAGTTCGCTTGTTTATTAAGCCCCGGTGACCCTATCGTCACAAGGCTAAAGGGAGCTGGACCCAACTTAGTGACTTTTGCGACTGTCACCTATTTGCTTGGACTGATAGTCCTGAATGATTATTATGATCATTGTTGATATTATATCATGCTTTAGTGTGTTTTCTTGTTGGTCCTTGGCTCATGGGTGCTATGTGGTGCAAGTAAAGGGAAAGAAAAGCTCACCCAACCTTGAGTGGAGAGCTTAGGTGGTGATGTGTACATGTGCGGCCGCTTGACCACCATGGCCAAGGAGTTCTCAGAGGGACTGGGAGTCTACCCTATTTTTGCCGCTTAGGTCGGCGGGTTTGTAATTTTGAAACAGTAATGACCTTTTTGAGTTGTAAATAACTTGTAAATGTTCTTGTGGGCCCATGAACAGTTTTATGTATTAAATAAAACATATCCTTTCCTTTTTGTTGGTTTTCCACCTTAACCTGATAATAACACTTAGATCACGTTTTTAATTAAAAGACTCGGGTAGCGGGTCAAATTTCTAGTTCACCGTAACTGTTTTGGGGTAACCAGGGCATTACATGTGGTCCCCACACGCCGCCACATACCGCTGCGTTCATCTCCATGCACTGGCACGTGTAGGCGCGTCTGACCGTGTTTCCAGCAACGGTCAGCTTCCGCTCCCTTTTCGGCCCTACTCTATCCCTCTTGCATCTGTCTCCGGTGGTTCTTCTTAGTTGTGGTGTGATAATTTTGACTTCTTCGTGTTTGGATGTTCTTTCTTGCTATTTGCTTTCTACCTTTTCCTTTTCAATTTTTTGCTTTCGAGATTATGGCAGAGACAAAATCAAACTCAAAATCAGCAGTTGTATCTGAAGTGGTTCCCGTGATGTCTAAAATCACAGACCTTAAATTGACTAGTTCAAATTATTTGGAATGGAGTAAGAAAATTCGGCTTTATCTTAGAAGTATTGGCAAAGATGATCATTTGAGTAATGATCCTCCAAACGAAAAATATGATTCAAGAAAGATGTGGCTACGGGAGGATGCTCGCTTGTTTCTCCAAATTCAGAATTCTATTGACAATGAGGTAATTAGTTTGATTAATCACTGTGAATTGGTTAAAGAACTAATGAATTACTTGGAGTTTCTGTATTCTAGAAAAGACAATCTGTCTCGGATGTATGATGTTTGCAAAGCCTTTTACCGTGCGGAGAAACAAGATCAATCTCTTATGAATTACTTTATGTCATTTAAGAAAACCTACGAAGAGCTTAATGTGTTGCTGCAATTTAGTCCTGATGTGAAGGTTCAACAGCGCCAACGAGAGCAGATGGCTATTATGAGCTTTCTAGCAAGACTTTCATTTGATTTTGACTCTGCAAAGTCACAGGTTCTCTCTGGTTCTGATGTCTTCTCTTTACAAAATGTGTTTACTCGTGTTCTTCGCACCGAAACAACCTCTTCAGTTCCTCTTAATAGCGCCTTGGTGAGTCGTAACAATTCTGCACCATGGAAAAACTCTACTCCAAGTGGATACAGAGGAGGTAATTCACAAGGACCTGACAATCGAACATCAGATTCCGGGAGCATTATGTGCAACTATTGTAAGAAACTAGGCCCCACCAAGTTTGAGTGTAGGAAGTTACAGTTCAAAAATCAGCAAAAACATTTTGCTAATATTGCAAGCACTACTGATGCATCGAAAAAATCAGTCCTTATTTCTGCTGATGAATTTGCCAAGTTCTCGAGGTATCAGGAATTACTTAAGTCTTCATCTCCTTCTGTCACTGCGATTGCTGATTCAATTAAATCTAATGCATGCTTTCTTTCCACATCCTCAAAATGGGTCATTGATTCTGGTGCCACAGATCACATGACAGGTAATTCCAGTCTCTTTTCCACTTTTCAGTCTCACAGTCCTACTTCTACTGTTTACCTTAGCTGATGGATCACCATCTTTTGTTCTTGGATCTGGCACTGTTGCTCCTACACCTTTGCTCACTTTGTCACAAGTCTTACATTTACGTAATTTATCCTTTAATTTTCTTTCTGTTAGTCAACTCACTCGTAATCTAAATTGTTGCATCTCATTCTTTTCCGATCATTGTTTATTTCAGGATCTTATGACGAAGAAGACTATTGGTAAATGACATGAATCTGGCGGCCTGTATGTTCTTGATCCACTGCCACCAACCTCTATTGCTTATATGAGTGTCGCTTCCGCTTTTGAAGCTCATTGTTGTTTGGGCCATCCATCCCTTCCTTTGCTCAAGAGTCTTTTTCCCCAATATAGTAAGGTGTCTTCATTAGATTGTGAGTCATGTCAGTTTGCCAAACATCATCGTGTTAGTTTAAGTCCTCAAGTCAATAAACGTGCTAGTGTTCTTTTTGAGTTAGTTCATTATGATGTTTGGGGTCCTTCTCCTATTTTGTCTAAACATGGATTCAGGTATTTTGTTACTTTTGTGGATGATTATTCTCGTGTAACTTGGTTATATTTAATGAAAACTCGTTCTGAGTTGTTTTCTATATTTTGTGCTGAGATTCAAAATCAATTTAATGTTTCTGTTCGTACTTTGCGAAGTGATAATGCCAAAGAATATACATCTGCTCAATTTCAATCTTACATGATCTCTCATGGCATGCTTCATGAAACTTCTTGTGTTGATACTGCATCCCAAAATGGTGTAGCCGAACGTAAAAATAGACACCTTCTTGAAATTGCACGAGCCCTCTTGTTCCAAATGCAAGTTCCTAAACCTTTTTGGGCCGATGCCGTTTCCATAGCACGCTTTCTTATCAATCGCATGCCATCCTCTGTCCTTAATGGTGAGATCCCATATAAAATTCTTTTTCCTGGTAAGTCATTGTTTCCAGTGGCTCCTCGGATATTTGGCAGTGTTTGTTTTGCTCGAGATGTTCGTCCACATGTCACCAAATTAGATCCTAAGTCATTAAAGTGTGTCTTTCTTGGTTATTCTCGTCTTCAAAAAGGATATAGGTGTTATTGTCCTGATCTTAACAAATATCTTGTTTCTATTGATGTTACTTTTGTGGAAAATACACCTTATTTTTTGTCTTCACCTACTCCTACTCTTCAGAGGGAGGATGATGATTTGTTAGTATATTCTATCACATCTTCTGTGCCTGACACATGTTCTGACAAGTCTCTTATTCCTCCACCTGCCTCGGTCATAGCTTCTGACATGCCTACACCTCCTCCATCTCCTCCGCCTCCTATTAAAGTGTACTCCAGGTGTCCACCTCCTGTTTCATGTCCTGCACCTGCTTCTTTGTCATCAGATCCGGACTCCAACGATGATCTTCCCATTGCCCTACGTAAAGGTACACGCCAATGTACTTATCCTATTTCTTCTTTTGTTTCTTATAATCATTTGTCCTCTTCTTCTTGCTCCTTCATTGCTTCTCTTGATTCTATTTTGATTCCTAAAACTTTTCGTGAAGCCATATCTCATCCTGGTTGGCATAATGCAATGATAGAAGAGATGAATGCTTTAGATGCGAATGGTACTTGGGACTTGGTTGATTTACCTTCAGGAAAACAGGCTATCGGGTGAAAATGGGTATTCATGATTAAAGTTCATCCAGATGGCACAATTGCTCGATTAAAGGCCCGTCTTGTTGCTAAGGGTTATACTCAAACATATGGAGTAGACTATTGTGATACTTTCTCTCCTGTTGCTAAACTGACATCTGTTCGGCTGTTCATTTTGATGGCAGCTACTCATCATTGGCCTTTGCAACTCGATATCAAAAATGCTTTTCTTCATGGAGATCTTCAAGAAGTGGTGTATATGGAGCAACCTCCTGGGTTTGTTGCTCAGGGGGAGTCAGGGCGAGTTTGCTGTCTTCGCAAATCTTTATATGGTTTGAAACAAATTCCTCGTGCTTGGTTTGGTAAATTTAGTCAGGCTGTTGAGAAATTTGGTTTGTTGAAAAGTAAGTCAGATCATTCTGTGTTCTATAAAAGATCAACTGCTGGTATCATTTTGTTAGTTGTTTATGTGGATGACATCGTTATTACTGGAAATGATACTGGAGGCATCTCATCCCTTAATTCTTTCATTTCATACCCAGTTTCACACGAAGGATTTAGGGGTGCTCAAGTATTTCTTGGGAGTTGAAGTTACTCGGAGTAAACAAGGTATTTTTCTGTCTCAAAGAAAGTATGTACTTGATTTGTTAATTGAGACAGGAAAATTGGGAACAAAACCTTGTAGTACTCCAATGAATCCAGCTGTGCATCTTACACGTGATGGGGAACCATTTGAAGATCCTGAGAAATATCGCAGATTGGTTGGAAAGTTGAATTATCTAACTGTGACTCGTCCAGATATTGCATTCTCCATTAGTGTTGTTAGTCAGTTTATGTCTTCTCCAACAATTCATCATTGGGCAACATTAGAGCAAATTTTGTGTTACTTGAAAGGAGCACCAGGACGAGGTATTGTTTACAAGGATCATGGACACACCCAGATTGAGTGTTTCTCTGATGCAGATTGGGCAGGCTCCAAGGTAGATAGACGATCCACTTCAGGTTATTGTGTCTTTGTTGGGGGCAATCTAATCTCTTGGAAGAGTAAGAAGCAAAATGTTGTGTCTAGATCCAATGCAGAATCAGAATATAGAGCTATGGCACAGTCTGTGTGTGAGATAGTATGGATTTATCAGCTTTTGACTGAATTCGGGTGCAAATGGGTGTTTACAGTTAAAGTCAATCCAGATGAAACAATTGCTCGCTTAAAAGCCCGTCTTGTTGCCAAGGGTTATGCTCAAACCTATGGAATGAACTATTGTGATACATTTTCTCCTGTTGCTAAACTCACATCTGTTCGACTGTTCATTTCCATGGCAGCTACTCATCATTGGCCTTTGCATCAGCTTGATATTAAAAATGCTTTTCTTCGTGGGAATCTTGAGGTAGAAGTGTATATGGAGCAACCTCCTGGGTTTGTTGCTCAGGGGGAGTTAAGGCGAGTTTGTCGTCTTCGCAAATCTTTATATGGGTTGAAACAAAGTTCTCGTGCTTGGTTTGGTAAATTTAGTCAGGCTGTTGAGAAATTTGGTTTGTTGAAAAGTAAGTCAGATCATTCTGTGTTCTATAAAAGATCAACTGCTGGTATCATTTTGTTAGTTGTGTATGTGGATGACATCGTTATTACTGGAAATGATACTAGAGGCATCTGATCCCTTAAATCGTTCATTCATACCCAGTTTCACACGAAGGATTTGGGGGCGCTCAAGTATTTCTTGGAAGTTGAAGTCACTCGGAGTAAATAAGGTATTTTTCTGTCTCAAAGGAAGTATGTACTTGATTTGTTAACTGAGACAAGAAAATTGGGAGAAAAACCTTGCAGTACTCCAATGAATCCTGCTGTGCACCTAACGAGTGATGGAGAACCATTTGAAGACCGTGAGAAGTATCACAGATTAGTTGGAAAGTTGAATTATCTTACTGTGACTCGTCCAGACATTGCATTCTCAGTTAGTGTTGTCATTCAATTTATGTCATCTCCAACAATTCATCATTGGGCAACATTAGAGCAAATTTTGTGTTACTTGAAAGGAGCACCCGGATGAGGTATTGTTTACATGGATCACGGGCACACCCAGATTGAGTGTTTCTCAGATGCAGATTGGGCTGGTTCCAAGGTGGATAGAAGATCCACTTCAGGTTATTGTGTCTTTGTTGGGGGCAATTTGGTCTCTTGGAAGAGTAAGAAGCAAAGTGTTGTGTCTAGATCCAGTGCAGAATCAGAATATAGAGCTATGACACAGTCTGTGTGTGAGATAATATAGATATATCAGCTTTTGACTGAAGTAGGATTTAAGACTTCAGTACTAGCAAGATTGTGGTGTGATAATCAAGCAGCTCTTCATATTGCTTCAAATCCTGTGTTCCATGAGATAACTAAGCACATTGAGATTGATTGTCATTTTGTTCGTGAGAAAATTCAACAAGGCTTGATCTCCACAGAATATGTGAAGACTGGAGAACAATTAGGGGACATTTTCATAAAAGCTTTGAATGGGGTGTGGGTTGATTATCTTTGTAACAAGCTGAGCATGATTAATGTAATGCCCCAAACTCCAGGGACCGTTACGGTGTGCCTTATAAACAGTGTTAAACTCGCTAATCGAGTTGTTTGGCCAAATCGTATATCTAAGTATGATTAGCAGTTTATGGATTAAAAGTTTTGGTTAAGATATAACGTTTCACTAGAACATTTACTGTATACATTGGGATCCCAAAAATATAATTTAAAGGTCTATTACAAGAAAATATTTACAACCAGCCGATGTAAGCGGCAAAACAGTGTTTAACCCTAGTTCCTCGTCAAACCTCGGCCGTGGTGGTTGAGCAGCTGCATATGTACACATCGTCACCTAAGCTCTCCAACTCAAGGATGGTCCAGCTTTCTTTTGCCTTTACCTGCAACACATAGCACCCGTGAGCCGAAGCCTAGCAAAAAAGCTCAATAGGCTCATGAACAGTAATAACATGTCATCAAATCATAAGGCACACGCCTAGCAGATATAGCCCTAGTCAAGCAGGCAAATGAATTCACGTATTGTTGAGTATAACACATCAACCAATGATCATAATAATCATCAAAGGCTTTTAGCCCTAAATAGAAGAGTGACAGTTGTAATAGTCACTAAGGTGTGTTTATTCCCAATAGCCATGTGACAATAGGGTCACCGGGGCTTTATAGATAAGTGAACATTTCACAAGCTTAAACATGATAGGTGCATGATGACTAATCACCAATAACCTTCCTCATGACTCTAGAGTCATATCTATGGAACTCTGTTCCCTAGCCATGTGACAAGAAGTCACCTAGGCCTTAGGCCGTGGCTCTGAGTAACTAGCTTAGACTAGTCAAGCACTTATAAGATTCATCGACCTTAGGGTCGGTCCAACATTAATGCCTTAGAGTCATTCAACGCTGATATCGATTAGATCTAATATTTTAATCGGCCCTACGTTCATGACGCTATGCCGTTCTCGGCTGTTAGGTCTGTGATACTCGACCAGTGCCGACCCTGACTAGTCAGTGCCATACACAAGTAAGCAATGCCACCAAACATATATTATATGTCAAATATCCGAATACATGTCATTCAGCATGCTTACTCAATAATTACTAACACAATTAGGATCATGCACAAACACAGAGGCTTAAGCTCTGAACAATCTCATATTCAATATACATAGCATGTCCTAACCACATGTTTCTCGTGCATTACATTTAAACATCCAACATGCATCAAGAATAACCGTGCATGTCACATATACACAGGGTGTAGTTTTCTTACCTCGAGTTCGAGCAAGAATTAATAAAAGAACGACCCTTGAGAACGATCACTCCTTTGATCCTTTAGCGGTCACCTAGTCATAACCAAATATGGAATCCCATCAATAAAATAAATCATAAAAAGGTTTATAATCTAAAACCACACTCTCGGGATCCATCCCGCACTCTCGGGACTCTTAATCTACCCAAACGGGGTAAATGAACCAACCCCCGAGCCTTAAAAGTCACCTTGAGCCCTAAAATAGGCTTGCTGGAAAATTCACTAGCGTTGGGGCGCTGCCCCAAAGTTAGAGAAGCCCAAAATTTGCCCTGCCTAGCGCTGGGGCGCCATTAGCAGACCAGAAACTTTTCTGGTTTCCCTCCTTGCGATTTCCCACTGAAACCAAGCCTCAAAACCAATTCCAAACATCTAATTCAACCCCTAAACTTCATCTACAACGCACCCTCATCAAAACCCAAGCAACCAAACTCAAGAACTTCCATTAATTCCCAACTAGCACATCAAAATCCTCAAATGAAACTTATTAGAAAAACAGGGTATAAACCAAAGATTTTCATGACTGAATTCCTTACCTCAAGCTTGACTTAGATCCCCTTCAATGATTGAACCAAGGTCCTAAGCCCTCAAGCCTTGCTCTCCTAGCTTGAATCCTCAAATTGACTCTCAAAAATCAAAAGGAAGAAGGAGAGAAGAACATGTACGGGAGAGAAAGAGATGAGGATGATGATGCTCTGTTTTTTACAATTCCACAACCTTCTAAATGATACATATCCTTTTCCAAATGACCATATTGCCCCTAGGTCAATTAAAGGCTTCTAAAGACTCCCAAGGGTAAAATCGTCATTTCCTGCATATCTCGTTAATTATAATTAACACCCTCCAATTCTCGTTATTCTCAATATTCTCAAATACCAATAATTCATATCTCGTTACCCTCTAATTTCCGGCAACGTTCTAATCACCAAATTACCCCGAGACTCACTCCGAGCCCTAAACTTAATCTCGTTATGACTAGATCGAAAACTTGCATTCCATGATCGTCTCATGCCGAATGGCTCGAATCGATCCACATATAATGTGGTATTATTTATAATTCACCCACATGCATGAAAATACACAATCACACCCTCACAGGCCAAATTACCAAAATGCCCTAATAATTATATGTGGACTCATATGCATGCATTTATCATCATATAATAATATAATCCACATAAACATACATATAATCATTAAATATCATAATAAATCAATTATGGCCCTCCCGGTTTCTTAATCAAGGTCTTAAACCTTATTAGAAAATTTAAGGCATTATAATTAACATCTATGCTCCAGCTTGAGGGGGAGTATTAGAATATTAGCTGAAAATTAGCTAAAAATTAGGATCAATTGTAATTATTTTATTTCTTATTTTCTCTCCTATCTTCCTAATTTAGTTTCTCTAATGTTGTATAAATATATGTGATTTACGTGAATAAAATATACAATTCATTCACCATTTTGTACAAGTATGAATGGTGAAATTTTCCAAACATTATTCTCTAACTATTTGATAAAATTTTAAAATTTCCCATTCTCCACAATTTTCCTCCCATTCCCCACTTCTTTCTCTCCTCTTCGAAACATAATCTATCACCTGACCTCACTAACTCTCAGCAGACCCAGTCGAATCGCCGCCCCACTCGAGTACTAGTTCTTTCATGGATTTGTTAACAGGTTGCTCTTCGAGTATGTATTGTAGTAGTTTCAGTTGTGCTTTTACGGGGACTGCAATAGCTGCTTCAAGTCATAGAGTCATTTAAAGGAAGAAACTTTGGAAATTTAAAGGTTTGCACATATGGCTACTTGGGTAACAGATCGACATTGAGGAGAAAACAAATGGATTTATGTGGGTTTGTTATGAAAATCCCAAAAGAAGGGGAGGAGCTGGCCAAGGAGAAGAATAAAGTTGTGAAATCTTCAGAAGAGGTTATAAAGTTCTTAAGTCTACAACGGACCCGAATTCTGCTTTTTCATAATTTATGATTGTTGCTGGTTGAAGTCTTAGTGACTCATAAAAGGGTGGACCATGGAGAATATGGCTACTGTTTTCGATTTCATGCAAAAGAAAATAGTTCATCGAAATTTGAACAGTTATCATGCTACGTTTGAAGGTCTTTGTGTAAGCAGTGGAATTCAACAAGCACCGACTGCGCTTGAGAAGATGAGAAAGGTTGGGTTCGTTTTGAATGCGTATTCTTATAATGCGTTGATCTATTTACTTCTCCAGTCAGGATTTTGTAGGGAGGCTTCGGAGGTTTCATGGAAGGGATGAAGCCAGTTTGAAGACTTATTTAACACTTATTGTTGCCTTTGGAAAGCGAAGGGATACTCAAAACTGTAATGGGTTTGTTAGAAGAGATGGAACATTTGGGATTGGCCCAATTTATATACATTTAACATATGCATTGGAGCTCTTGGAAGGGCCGGGAAAATTGATGAAGCTTATGATGTATTGAAGAGAATGGACAAAGAGGGATGCGAGCCAACTGTTATTACTTATACAGTTCTCATTGATGCTCTCTGTAACGCAGGTAAATTTGGTAATGCAAAGGCGTTGTTTGTAAAGATGAAAGCTAGTAGTCACAAACCTGATCGTCCTGATCGTGTAACTTACGTTAAATTGTTGGACAAGTGTTGTTTGGTGACACTTAAACAAATAATATTTTATTTAATTAATTAAAAATTTGACAAGTTAATATAAAATGTGTTTGGTAACTCTGTTTTTATTTATTAATTTTTAAATTTGAATTAAAATTCATTAAATTTTGAAAATAGAATTTTTTTCATTTTCAAAATTTTTTTAAACCGTTTTCAATTTTTCATTTAATTTTTTTTTTCTTATCTTCTTCAAATCAACACCAAATATTGTTAAACAAAAAATAAAAATAAAAGTTATCAAAAACGTTTATTATTTTTTGTTTTTAAAAATAAAAAAGCAAAAATGGTTACCAAATATATTTTTATTTTTTAAAAATAAAGAAACAAAAATAAAATTATATTTCTACTTTTGTGTTTAAAAATTTTAAAAACAAAAATTTTATGAAAAAACTCTTAAACAAATTTGGGATGAAATGGAAGCTGATGATTTTTCCCATGATGTAGTTACGTTCACCAATCTTACTGATGCTTTATGCAAAGCAGGCAATGTGGACAAAGCATTTGGTACTCTGGGTGTCATGAAGAAGAATGGGATCTCACCAAATCCTCATACATACAACACCTTGGTTGGAGGACTATTAAGGGCAAGTAGATTGGATGAGACTCTAAAACTTTTCAGTTGTCTGGAATCTCTGGGTGTCATGCCTACTGCTAGTACATACACCGTTTTCATAGACTACTATGGAAAGTCTGGTGATTCTGTTAAAGGTGTTGAGACCTTTGAGCTGATGAAAAGTAAAGGCATTGTTCCAACTATATAGTCTTGTTGAAACCGGAAGAGTTCAAGAAGCAAAAGAAATTTTTAATGGGATCAAAATTAGTGGGCTTTCTCCTGATTCGGTGACTTACAACCTGATGATGCGATGCTATGGTAAGGTAGGGAGAGTAGATGAAGCCATTAAGTTACTTTCTGAGATGGCGAAACAAGGGTGTTAGCCTAATTTATTCATAATTAATTATTTAATGGACATGCTTTTCAAGAATGATCGAGTAGATGAAGCTTGGCAATTGTTTTACCGACTGAAAGACATGAAACTCACTCCCTCAGTTGATATCTTCAACGCGTTAATTGCTGGTTTAATGAAAGGAGGCCATGTCCAAAAATCAATTGAAATATTTGTGAGTATGGTAGAGCACGGTAGTCCTTCAAACACAAGAACTTTTAACACTATCCAGGATCGTCTCTGTAAGAATGATAAGGTGCCAGTTTCCATGGCATAAAAAATTTACTGAACTCTTCAGATTATATGAAGAGATGTGTAATAGGGGACGCTAGCCTAACACAGTCACATATAATGTACTCATTTCTAGTTTAGTGAAATTTAATAGTGTTAATGAGGCTATCAATTTCTACTATGATCATGTAGGTCGTGATTTCTCTTCCTCCTCTCATACATACGGCCCGCTCATTGATGGATTTTTTAAGTCAGGATTACATGAAAAAGCTATGCATTTCTTTGAGGAGATGGCAAAATATGGATGCAAACCTAACTGTGCAATTTTCAATATTCTTATGAATGGGTTTGGGAAAACTGGAGATGTGAAAACTGTCAATGAGTTATTCAAAAGAATGGTTGAGGAAGGAATAAGACCAGACTTGAAGAGTTACACGATTCTTGTGAATTCTCTCTGCCTTTTAGGAAAAAATGATGATGCTCTGTATTACTTTGAGGAACTAAAGCAGTCTGGCCTTGGTCTTAATTCAGTTTGTTTTAAACTTTTGATTGATGCACTTGGAAGATCACGGAGGGAAGAAGAAGCGCTATCACTCTACACTGAAATGCAGATCAGAGGAATTCTTCCTGTTCTTAGCTCATACAACAAACTAATACTCAATCTTGGGATTGTGGGAATGGTGGATCAAGCAGTGAGTGTATATGAAGAACTTCAGCTTAAGGGTCTTGAACCTGATGTTTTCACCTACAATGCTCTAATTCGAGCATACAACTTGTCAGGGAATCCAGACCATGCTTATGCAGTTTACACGAAAATGAAAGGTGGTGGCTGCGAACCGAATGCAAAAGTTTGCACAACCACCTAATTTCTAAACTGTCTTTGAGGTATAAACCCTTTGAGTAATATCATTTACAACACTTTATTCAGATGTTTTTTTCCCTTTAATTCAAGTCTGTTCTACTAAATTAGTATTCTCTTCTCTAAAACTGGGTCTGACTGTTAGTAGGTATATTTTCCTTTAACAAATATCTTATTTCAGATTGTCCTATAAACTTACCATTTTCAGGACCAAATGGTTCGAGGGATGTTGTTCATAAGGGTTGCAAATGTGATTTCTAATTCTTGTTGATAATTAGCTGTCTGCCTTAATATTTGATGAAGTCTTTAACAGAGTTTTCATCATCAATTTCACTCTATTTGTATTAGTTTCTGAGTGTATTCATTATTATGTGTTTTATTGGGTGTCTTAATATTACAAATTCCTCCAAAACTCAGTTTGTGGTCAAGAATCAAATGGCAGAGGAAAAAAAATTACACCAAATTATCAATAAGAGACATTTTAATATCATTGTTAATTGAAAGACCTTTCGCTGCATCACATGTGTACTGTAATCTTCTATGTAGTTTGCAATTGAAGAAGGATAACAATCTCGATCGTAATTAATCGTGAAAGTGGCTATTATCAACTTATCCCCCAAGAGCAAGCTCTTGAGTCTTCTCTGGTGAGTGGTGCCAGTGAAAGAGAAGAACTTGAGTCAGACACAGAGGAAGTTTATAAAGGCAGATTATATTCCCAGAACGTGCCCTGGAATTATACCCCCAAAGATATTCGTGCTCTTTTTGAGAAGTACGGAACCGCTGTAGACGTTGAGGTGAGTTTTTCAATTTTCTTATTATTCTTTCGTTTTGTCTTTTTGAAAATTCGTTACTTCGTATGAATTTCAATGTTTACTTTGAAGGGTTTTGGTTATTTTTTTTGTGTTTCTGATCTGGGTTTGTGTTGGTTTGTTGTGGTGGCTTAGCTTTGTGTGTATAACTAGACCAGAAACAGGGGCTTGGCATTTGTTACAACGGGTTTACCTGAGGCGGCTCTTGCGGTTTTCAATAATCTGCAATCATGTGTAAGCATATTTCTGGTTTAATCCTCATAGGAATCTAAAGAAATAAAATGACAATATTGAGAAAATTAAATTATCAAAATAACTTCCATTGAGCGACCATAAGTATAAACAAATGGTAACTCGAAATTCTTTTATGGTCATTTTACGAAAGAGGGCAATCTTTGGCACTTGACAAAAGTAACCACTTCCACTTTTCTCGCAAGGGGACTGAATATTTTTATAATTATCTACATAGTCCTGTTCTTGTTTATATAAGAAGAACTAAATAGCTAACAATCTTAATGCATGCATTGCACTCTGTTGACGTCGTTTTTCGTCAACAGTGAAAGGAGAGCACGTAAACAATAACTGATAATGGCCAATTAAAATATAACAAAACAAACACACGATTTTTACGTGGTTCAGCAGTTAAATCTGCCTAGTCCACGAGTCTCTGTTACTAAACTCAAGATTATCTCTGAAAATTTTTAAGCATGAATTCTTCAGAGTTTTCTCTCAAGCTTCAGAATTTCGATCCATTACAATGGTGCATGACCTTTCTATTTATAGAGAAGGCTGCAGAATACTATCTCACATATTTTGAGTAGTTACTCTTTTTGTGTAAATTAAATAATTGGCTTTAAATGCCTATAATCAGATATAAAAGGAAACGTCCCCTGAAGACCAGGGGACGTATAACTGACCAAATAATATCCCACGATTCTAGGGGATTTACAGTAATAAATGAGGATTACATCTCGTATGGACAACACTTATAGATATTCAAGGTTTTTATCATATATCTCCAAGGCCTTAGCTTCCCAGGTTTCTCGTCAGCTTTCGAGCTAGAGACATCTCCCGAGGTCACATGGCTTTCGAGATCGTATGTGCGTCGAGCTCGGGACCCCTGATCCAAGGTCATCCCTGAGGATGGATGCGTCTCCGGAGCTACCTTTCGAGATCATGAACACTTCGAGGTCACCGTATTCGAGGTCGTCTATGTCTTGCAGGCTCGATATTTAATCCTGGAGCATACTTTAAACCTTATGAGTCCACTTGCTGCGAATCCAACTTTCGAGGTCATATTTAACATAGCTCGAAATCTGGGTATAACACACCCCTTTATGTTTTGTGTGTTTTCGACCTGCGTTGATTGGTGTACAATAACTTCTCACTAGATGTACTGAAAAATGGCTCCTTGTACTGCAATTCCATATGTGAATTCCAGTCTAGGACTCTACCAAATTCTTTGACACAACCCTTGTTCTGACGTGACATAGTGTCTGCGTCTAACACAGTTTTATTTTACCAACTTTGTATCCCTTTCCTTTATTTATTTTATCAACAAGTTAATAGAGGACTTGTAACGTTTGATTTCTCTTTTCTGTGTCGTGTTCTCTACTAAATGAAGTTGTATTTCCTGTTAACAAATGATAAGAAGTGGAAGGTCGTATTATTGTTAGATTAAAATAAATATATGTATGCATATGAACAATTTTATCCATGTATCCAGAATTAATATATAGATTTAACAAATACAAATAGAGGATCGAATATTGTATACCTCTAGCCATTGCAATTGATAACCACGATCTAGAAGCTTTAAATCTACAAAAGAAAAAGAAAAAGAAAAGAATTAGAACGAGTACTCGGGCTTCCAAGCTCTCACTAACTTTTTTTAGATGAAGTTACTGATAGTTAGAATGAGCAGTGAGCTTGGAGACTGATACTCTATATTTATAGAGTGAGACCTAGCATGAGAGTCTCTTTTACAGATTGAGATATTCTCTTAATCAGTTGGGTATGCAAAATTGGGTAACAAACAAAATCGGGTAACAAATAATGTTGACCATTAATTAGAATATTTTGTCAATAAATAAAATATTGACTTTGATATAATAAATCAATTAATTGTAACAAATTGATTTTATATACTATTTAATTAAATATTCTAACATTCTCCCACTTTGTCAGCATTTAAATTAATGTATTACTTAAGCCCGACGATTATCCCTGTTAGATAATAAACACATGAATCATGGCGATATGTCATCTTTTTATGACGAGTATTATCTTCCATGCTCTCAATATATTTATTACATAACAATGTACTTTATGTGGCTATGTACTTAAACGAATAAACCATATGTTTATTCAGGTCCTATTTAATTTTCTCAAATAAAATTAAAATGCGCATAAATATGAGAAAACATCAAAATAAGAGTTTCATTGATAATAACTTCAGTTTGTACAATAAATTTACATAAGGGAATCAAGTCCCATGTTCACTACATGATCCTTGAATTTATGAGGTGGCAAGCCTTTCGTCATAGGATCAGCAATCATCAATTCAGTGCTAATGTGTTGAATGACCACTTTATTTTCTTTAACACTTTATCTCACGGCTAAGTACTTGATGTCGATGTGCTTGCTTCGACTACCACTCTTGTTGTTCTTAGCCATGAATACAACAACTGAATTGTCGCAGAACATTTTCATTGGCCTAGATATGGAATCTACAACTCTAAGGCCTTAAATGAAACTCTTTAGCCATACACCATGCGATGTAGCCTCAAAACACAAAATGAACTCGGCTTCCATAATAGAAGTAGCAGTCAAGGTCTGTTTGTTACTCCTCCATGATATAGCTCCACCGGCAAACATAAACACGTAACCAGAAGTTAATTTACCTGAATCAGTACAACCAGCAAAGTTTGAATATGAGTAGCCAACTACTTCTAGGTTGTCGGTTCGTTTGAACGTGAGTTTGTAATCCTTAGTACCCTGAAGATACCCCATAACTTTCTTTGCAGCTTTCCAGTGGTCTAATCTCGGGTTACTCTGAAATCTTCCTAGCATTCCGACAACAAAGGAAATGTCGGGTCTTGTGCACACCTTAGCATACATCAAGCTTCTAACAGTAGAAGCATATGGGATGTTCTTCATTTCTTCCTTTTCAAAATCATTCTTTGGAGACTGACTCAAATTTAATTTATCACCCTTAACGATAAGAGCAACACTTGGTGAATAATATTTCATCTAAAATCTCTCTAAAAATTTGTTAATGTATGTTTCTTGAGATAGACCTAAGATACCTTTGAATCTATCTCGATGGATCTTAATGCCAATGACATAAGACGCATCACCCATATCCTTCATCTCAAAGTTCTTTGAGAGAAATTGCTTCACCTCATGTAGCATGCCCTTATCATTGGTTGCAAGAAGAATATCGTCCACATATAAAACAAGAAAACAAATTTTTCTCCTACTGACCTTCTGGTATATACATTGATCCATGACATTCTCTTCAAATCCAAAAGAAGGGAAGACATCATGGAATTTTTAATACCATTGGCGGGACGCTTGTTTTAAACCATAGATGGACTTCTTAAGCTTGCACACCAAATGCTCACCATCACTAGAGGAGAATCCTTCTGGTTGTTTCATGTATACCTCCTCCTCTAGGTCACCATTTAGGAAAGCAGTTTTCACAGCCATCTGCTGCAGCTCTAAATCGAAATGAGCAACTAATGTCAGGATAACTCTGAGGGAATCTTTCTTAGATACCAGAGAAAAGGTTTCCGTGTAGTCCATTCCTTCTTTTTGAGTGAATCCCTTAGCAACGAGTCTCGCTTTGTGTCTCTCAATGTTGCCTAATGAGTCTTTCTTTGTTTTGAAGACCCATTTACACCCAATAGCCCTCGCCCCATTAGGCAACTCAACAAGATCCCAGACTCCGTTGCTCTTCATAGAATTCATTTCTTCATTTATGAAATTGTACCACAGTTCCGATTCTTTGCTATTCATAGCTTGTGAAAACGTTTCTGGATCATTTTCGACTCCAATATTGTAGTCAGATTCTTACAAATACACAATGTAGTCACTAGGTATTGCCGATTTTGTTGTCCTAGTGGATCTTCTTAAGGCTACACCAGGAGGCTCTTAGGGAGTAGGTGATTCAGCTTGTTGTTCAACAATTATAGGCAACTCTTGAATAACTTGATCCATTTGAACTTCATCATTGACTTGTGGATCTTTAACAATTGGTTGTGGTGGTTCAACATCCATTTGGACTGCAGGGGTGTTATCAACCACAATCAATCTTGTCATTGAGGTGGAGGGTTCTGAAGGATCTTTCTCATAACCTAAGTCCTTGGATTGATCACTCCCACTAATTAAGGCATTTTCAAGAAATTTTGCATTCCTTCATTCCACAATCCTAGTGCTATGAGATGGACAATAAAATTTGTAACATTTAGACCTTTCAACGTATCCAATAAAGTACCCACTTATGGTCCTTGGGTCCAATTTCTTTTCTTGTGGATTATATACCCTAACTTCATATGGGCATCCCCAAATGCGTACATGTTGCAAACTCGGTTTCCAACCTTTCCATAATTCAAAAGGATTTTTTGAGACTGCTGATAACTCTACAAAATAGAGTTATTTTACCACTTTTTATGTGCTAATTGTTGCTTAATTCTTGAGTTTTTAATTGATTTATTAAGTTTTTAAGTAATTTTGAATTTATTAGGTTTATTTTGATTTTATATATTTTTATATGTTTTTATAGATATTTTATTATATTATGTTGTAATTTAATTATATTAAATTTGTATTGTTAAGTTAGAAGTTAAAAGTGTAATTCTTTTGAACTTAAATGCTATATTAAATTAAGTTATAATCAATATTTTCAAATAATTAATATGATTTATTTATAATTGAAAATATTTGATAGTTATTTAATTTATTTTCATCTTGTAGGAATTATGTTGTATGCTTGAAAAAAGAAGAGAAAAGAAAATAAAAGTGGCATTTATGAAGAGAAAATAGCAAATTGTGGCAAAAAGCCATCTCCTTCAGCAGGCCCACTCCAAGGCCCACGTTGGCCCAGCCTTGCTCCAGCCCTTTCAGCCTCCCCAACTTCTCAGCATCACCTCACATTGAAGCACCCAGCCGCCTGCCTTCAATCAGCATCTCCCCCTTCGCGCCACCTGTCCCAGCTGCATCAATGAGGCCTTCAGCCATCATGCCAAGCACCAAATTCAGCATAGCCCAAACGTGGGCTTTCTCTTTTGCCTAGCCAAGACCACCGTGGGCCTGTCCCCTTGTCCAGCCCAACCGGCCCAGGTCCCCAGCTCGCCCAGCAGGCCCCAAAGCCCCCAGCCGCCTGTTTCTGCCATACAACACCTCTTGAGCCCATCATTTTGCATTTTGTCCCCTATGACAAAATTGCCAACTTTTTACCTATTTTCTATACACTTTTTACCCCAAAATCATCATCACTCCTACAATTTACCCCTATTTACCATATTATTATTAATTTAATCAATTTACTTAATTTAAATTGATTATTTTAATAATCTAATTTTGGCTATAAATAAGGGTTTTGAAGACCATTTTGGGGTGCTTAATGTTTTGGTTACCATCTTTTTCTCTCTACCATTCTCTCTTCCATTTGGGTTTTTCAAGAGCATTTTGCAAGTATGTATGTCATTTATTTTGTAATTTCTACTCTAGTTATGTGCTTCTAATCTTTTTCATAAGATTATTAAGATCATGATGAAGCAACTTGTAACTAGGTAATATTTATGTTGTATGTTGATTTCCCTTGTAATGCAACAAAGTCTATGGATTTTTCTTCTTCATATATTTCTTTCATCTTAAATATCTTGTATTTTAGATTGTTAGAACATATTTACACTTTGTTCTTCATTAGTGCATAAACATAATATTATTTGTGTAAGATGTGTCATTAAATTGTACACATCCATGCTTAGAACAAAAATATTATGTTTTGCCTTATAAATAATGTTCATTGATTTATTTGTTATTTCATTAGATTGATTTACACTAAATGCTTTGAAATTATAATTTTGAAAAGTGAAGAAAAATCCTATCTTGTTATAAGAAATTTGTGTTTAAAATTATAAATCTTTTTGGAAAAGGATAGTTTAAATTATTTTAACTATCACTAAAACTTGGGAATCAATATACTAATAAATATTATTAAACTTACATTTTGTGGATTCTAGTATCTTAATAATCTTTTCTTTTAACACTTATTGTCAAATCATTATTGGTTTATTTTCATTCTCTTAAATAGCTTTATTTTTCAATCTTTTATTTTATGTTCATAATATTAAAACTCATCAATCTTTGGAACTAGGTTAGAATTTATTACTTTTGATTTAAAATAGTTTTCTTTTTTTTATTTTAGACAACTCATTTGGGTTCGACCGCGTGCTTACACGAAAACTATTCTATAAATACGATTCGTGCGCTTGCGAGTATAAATATTTAAACATACCCGTTTTGGGTCCATCAAGTTTTTGGCGCCGTTGCCGGGGAATTGCAAGAGAAAAGAAACGAAAATTATCTCAAGGTTAGTAAATTCTTCTACTAGTTATTTTAATTTTTGCACTTAAAAAAAAAACTAAAAAAATATATATCTATAAAAAACTAAAAAAAAAAGATAAAAAGAAATTTGGGACGGTTCAACCACCCATAAAAAAAAATATACTTATATTTCTATATTTATTGTTTTTTTTTAGTGACGGCACTTGTGCCTCCTATCTATCCTTTTAATTTTTATAGTCGATGGCACTTGTGCCTCCTAATTTTGGTATAATTTTGTTGTAATTTTATTTCTTTTATATCTTTGTTAGTTGACGGCACTTGTGCCTCCTAACATTTGTTGTAATTTTCTTTATTTATATTGTTGTAATTTTTATTTTATTTAATTTCCGCAAATTACTAGTTGATGTCAATTTTGCCTCCTAGACCTCTATCTTATGTTTGAGTTGATGGCACTTGTGCCTCCTAGTTTTTACCTTAATTTTGTTATGGTTGATGGCATGCTATGCCTCCCTACTCTTGCCTAAATTTTAGCCTTATTTAATTTTTGCCTTATTTTTCTTTGTCTTCTTTAATATTTTAGTGTAACATTGTGAAAAATACTTGAAAAAAAAAAAAGAGAAACCTAAATCTTGTCCTTTCACCATAAGCAATTTTTGCTTAAAGGAAATTTGAACAAAATTCCCATCCGCCTCTACTAATTAACCTCGGGGAGTTGTTAGTAGTGCGCAAGTAAGTGGAATCAAATAGGCCTGGGGACAAGTAAACCATAAGAATTATTGTTGTGAAATCTCTAAAAATTCTAAGTATGCTCTGTGGTTGCGGTTTTAACTGATCTTCCACATCAGAAAATTGCTTGTTTGAGATTATCATTGTTACCTTGTTTGTGAAAATTGTATGCATCATTGGGAACGTAACTCTAAAAAACGATTAGTAAAAAGACGTTTATCTTTGTTTGAAATTGAAAGTGTTAGTAAAAATTTGAGCATCATAGAACCTATTGCTAATCCTGTTGATGAAAATGTTGTGCCTGAAAAAAACTTTGCTTGAATATTTTGCACCTATTTCATCTAATGCTCCTTCATGCATTGTTTTACCTACTACTTCTGCTACTCATTTTGAGCTTAAACCAGCAATCATTCAATTATTGCCATCTTTTTATGGGTTAGACAGAGAGGATCCTTACATGCATGTCAAAGATTTCTTAGAAATTTGCTCAACATTTAAATTTCAAAAAATTTCTGATGAGTCGGTCAAACTAAGATTGTTCCCTTTTTCATTAAAAGGCAAATCAAAAGCTTGGTTAAATTCCCTTCCCACGGGGTCTATAACTACATGGGATCAACTTTATAATAAATTTTTACTGAAATTTTTTCCTATGTCTAAAACTGATAGTCTAAGGAGAGAAATCTCCGAGTTTTTTCAAAAAGATAATGAAGAGTTTTATGAATGTTGGGAAAGATTTAAAGATTTATTATTAAAATGTCCTCATCATTGTTTTGAAAAATGGAGACTTGTAAAATATTTTTATGATGGTTTGACTCCCTCTAATCGTCAAATGATTCAATCTATGCATACTGGAAATTTTTTAAAATTTCAAGGACAAGAGGCGTGGGACGCCCTTGAAGATTTATCTGTCAATTCACAACAATGGAATTATTTTGATCCTAGGTCTAGGTCAACTAGTTCACCAAAAAGAGGAGGAAGGTATGAAGTAAAAGAAGAAGTAGACTTAAGAACATCTTTAGATAAATTAGCAAGAAAAGTAGAAGCTTTAGCCATAAGCCAAACTATAAACTCTCCAATACAACCAAGAAAAGATGTATGTTCTATATGTTCTAGTCCTTGCCATAATGCCCAATCATGTCCTTCCTACCAAGAAGCCTTTTCTGAGGAGGCCAATGCTCTTCATTCTTATGGGAAACCAAATGATAGCCCATTTTCATCCACCTACAATCCAAATTGGAGAAACCATCCGAACTTTTCATGGAGACAAAACCAACCCCAAATGAATCAAGGGCACCAATACAACACACAAAACCAAGCTCATGCCCCACAAAATCAACCATATCCGCAACAAAGAAAACCTTCCTTAGAAGATACTTTACAACAATTTATGCAATCCACCCAACAAATCCTACAAAATCAATCTCAATCTATTACCAAACTCGAGACACAAGTAGGACAACTCGCCACTGCTTTAGCTGATAGAGAAAAAGGGACATTCCCTAGTCAACCTATCCCTAATCCAAAAGGTCAATATGAGATAGGAAAGTCTAGTCATAATGGAGAAGTCAAATCAATTTCAACTCTTAGGTCTGGAAAGAAAATTGTCAAACCCGATTACATACCCGAGGTTGAAAATGAAAAAGAAAAAAAAAAGAGTCAGCCCTCTAGTTCTAATCTCAATGACTCATCAAATAAAGAAATTCCAATCCATCCTTTCATTCCAAAAGCCCCATTCCTACAAAGATTGCTTTCAATTAAAAAAGGCGGCCAATATAATGACATCTTAGAAGTTTTTAAACAAGTTAGTATCAACATCCCTTTCTTAGATGCCATTAAACAAATTCCTGCCTACTCCAAATTTTTAAAGGATCTTTGTACTGTTAAAAGAAACACTAATGTTCCTAAAAAGGCGTTTTTAACTGAACAAGCTAGTTCCATTATTCAATATAAGAGTCTTGTTAAATATAAAGATCCTGGGTGTCCCACAATTTCATGCATTATTAGTGATCATTTTATTAACAAAGCTTTACTTGATTTGGGTGCTAGTGTGAATTTATTGCCTTATTCTGTTTATAAGCAACTTGGTCTTGGTGAGCTAAAACCTACCTCTATAACTCTTCAATTAGTCGATCGTTCTGTGAAAATTCCTAGAGGCATTATAGAGGATGTTTTGATAAAAGTTGATAAATTTTATTTTCCTGTTGACTTCATTGTTCTTGATACTCAACCTGTGGAAAATATGCATGCTCAAATTCCTATCATTTTAGGTAGATCATTCTTAGCTACATCTAATGCAATCATAAATTGTCGTAATGGTGTTTTGAAATTATCTTTTGGAAATATGACTGTTGAATTGAATGTATTTAATGTGGTTAAATCTGTTGAGTGTGAAGAAGTGCATGAAGTTAACATGATAGATAGTATTTGTGAAGATGATGGAAATGACTTACTTGATTTTTGTGAAAAATACTTTGGTATAAACTTGCATGTTGTTGACTCTAATGATGATGTGAATTCTTTGGTAGAGCCTATACCCTTAAATGAAACCAAAGTTGAACCTTTTTCACCCTTAGATCATGTTCAATTAATCTCCGAGTCTCCAAAGTTAGACCTTAAACCTTTACCAGAAAATTTAAAATATGCTTTTCTAGGAGAATCTGAAACCTTACCTGTTATCATAGCATCTGCTTTAGATAAAGAACAAGAAAATAAGTTGTTAGATGTCCTTAGAAAACATAAAGAAGCCATAGGTTGGACCATTGGAGACATTAAAGGAATTAGCCCATCCATATGTATGTATAGAATCCATCTAGAAGAGAATGCTAAAACCTCTCGGGAATGTCAAAGAAGATTAAATCCAAATATGAAAGAAGTAGTTAGAGAAGAGGTCATAAAATTGTTAGACGTAGGTATCATTTACCCTATTTCTGATAGTCAATGGGTTAGTCCAGTTCAATTTGTGCCTAAGAAGTCTGGGATCACAGTTGTTGAAAATGAGAAAAATGAATTAATCCCTACTAGAGTACAAACGGGGTGGAGAGTGTGCATAGATTATAGAAAGCTGAATAACGTTACTAGAAAAGACCATTTTCCATTGCCTTTTATTGATCAAATGCTTGAACGATTAGCTGGCCATGCATATTATTGCTTTCTTGATGGGTATTCAAGGTATAACCAAATCCCCATCGCCCCAAAAGATCAAGAAAAGACTACTTGTACATGCCCTTTTGGAACTTTTGCCTATCGTCGCATGCCTTTTGGATTATGCAACGCACCTGCGACTTTTCAAAGGTGTATGATTTCGATTTTTTCTGACATGGTTGAAAGGTTTCTTGAAGTATTTATGGATGATTTTTCTGTGTTTAGTTCCTCTTTTGATAAATGTTTGCACCATCTTTCACATGTTTTAATTCGTTGCAAAGAGAAAAACCTTGTGCTTAATTGGGAAAAATGTCATTTTATGGTTAAAAAAGGAATTGTTTTAGGTCATGTAATATCTTCTGAGGGAATAGAAGTTGATAAAGCTAAAATTGATCTTATTTCAAAACTTCCCCCACCTAAAACTGTGAAAGAAATTAGATCATTCTTAGGCCATGCCGGTTTTTATAGAAGATTTATAAAAGACTTTAGCAAAATTTCTCGGCCTTTATGCCATTTACTTGGAAAAGAAAATGCTTTTGTCTTTGATAATAATTGCCATGTTGCCTTTGAAAAATTAAAAAAAAAATTGACTACTGCACCCATTATTCGACCTCCTGATTGGAAAATACCTTTTGAAATAATGTGTGATGCTTCTGATTATGCTATAGGTGCTGTCTTAGGACAAAGACTTGAAAAAATACCTCATGTAATTTACTATGCTAGCAAAACTTTAAATGATGCTCAATTAAATTACTCCACAACCGAAAAAGAATTGCTTGCTGTTGTTTTTGCATTGGAGAAATTTAGATCTTATTTGTTAGGATCTAAAATTATTGTTTATTCTGATCATGCTGCATTAAAATATCTCTTGTCGAAAAAAGATGCTAAGTCTCGTTTGATCCGTTGGATCTTGCTTTTACAAGAATTCGACTTAGATATACGTGATAAAAAAGGATCTGAAAATGTTGTTGCTGATCATTTATCTAGACTAGTTGTTGAAACTATACATGATTCCACTCCTATCACTGAAACTTTTCCTGATGAACAATTAATGCATATTTCTTCATTGCCTTGGTATGCTGATATTGTTAATTATTTGGTCACTAAAGAAATACCATCTCATTGGTCTAAGCATGATAAATCTAAATTTTATTCTGAGGTGAAAAACTTTATTTGGGATGATCCTTACTTGTTTAAATACTGCCCTGATCAAATAATTAGAAGATGCATTCCAAACTGTGATCAATCTAAAATCATATCTTTTTGTCATGATCATGCATGTGGAGGACATTTTAGTGGTAAAAAAACAGCTGCTAAAGTTTTACAATGTGGTTTTTATTGGCCTACTATCTTTCATGATACATATGTTTATTGTAAAGCTTGTGAACGTTGCCAAAAGTTAGGAAGTTTAACTAAAAGAAACATGATGCCTTTAAATCCTATTCTTATTATTGACATATTTGATGTTTGGGGCATTGATTTTATGGGACCATTTCCTAACTCTTTTGGTAATCTTTATATACTTGTTGGAGTTGATTATGTGTCTAAATGGGTTGAAGCTATTGCATGCCACACTAATGACCACAAAGTTGTGCTTCGGTTTTTAAAAGAAAATATATTTTCCCGTTTTGGTTCACCACGTGCTATAATTAGTGATAACGGTACACACTTTTGTAATAGGCCATTTGAACATTTGATGAAACAATATGGCATTACGCATAAAGTCTCAACACCATATCACCCACAAACTAGTGGTCAAGTTGAAGTGTCTAATAGGGAAGTTAAGCACATTTTAGAAAAAACTGTGAATCCAACTAGGAAAGATTGGTCCTTAAGACTCACTGATGCATTATGGGCGTATCGTACCGCGTACAAAACACCCATTGGCATGTCACCCTACAGACTTGTGTATGGGAAGGCGTGCCACTTACCTGTTGAGTTAGAACATAGAGCCTTTTGAGCAATTAAGCAGTTAAACTTTTATTTAGATAAGGCAGGTGAGAAATGAAAACTTCAACTAAATGAACTAGACGAAATTAGGAATGATGCATATGACTATTCAAAAAAGTATAAGGATCGCATGAAATTTTACCATGATAAAAATATTTTGATAAAAGATTTTTATCCAGGTCAGAAAGTCCTTTTATACAACTCTCGTTTGCATTTATTCCCGGGAAAGTTACGCTCTAGGTGGTCCGGTTCTTACATTGTTCGTATTGTTTTTCCACATGGAGCTATTGAAATTGAAAATCCTAAAAATGGGGATATATTTAAAGTTAATGGACAAAAATTAAAACTATTTTTAGAATTAAAAACTGATGAAGTGGATGAGATACTCCTTAAGGACCCTGTTTACCATGCTCTTTGATTCATGTGTGATCTTGATAACTTGTGTTTTATTTGTATTGTTGTTTTATGTGTGATTTAATTTTTGTTAGTTGTATCTTGTTCTCTCTTCGCAATGCACAGTATCGATGTACGACCATTCTAAACTTTACACTCTTGTCAATTTTAATTTATATTTATATTTTGACACATTGAGGACAATGCTTAAATTAAGTTTGGGGATATCGAGTTTTATTGTGTTTGTTTTGTGTTTTATTTATGTTATTTATGTTTGTTTGAAAAAAAAAAATTTTATGTTGTTTTTGTTAATTTTTTTTAATTTGTTCATTTTCATAAAAATTCAAAAAAAAAAAAAACAATGTTTAAAAAAAAAAAAATTTGGTGATATTTTTCATTTTCAATGATAAAAATCTTGATTGAGTTTGAGTTTAATTCTCTTAAAAATATGAATAATTCTTAAGCTTTGTTTTTAATTATAGGGTCAATTTTGCTTATAACAAAAATTACATTTTTCATAACAAGAACACTCTTATTTCCTATAAATTTAAGTGAAAAATAATTTTAATGAAAACCTATTTTTCTAAAAGCAAAATTGACAATTTAATTAATTACATAAGATTAACTTTTATTCATAATAATTTCTGAGATTTATTTTCATTGTGCAATTTTTGAGAAAATCATTTTTATATCACCATTAAAAAAAAATGTTTGTTTTAATTTTTCTTTTGCTTGAGGACTAGCAAAACTTTAAGTTTGGGGGTGTGATAACTCTACAAAATAGAGTTATTTTACCACTTTTTATGTGCTAATTGTTGCTTAATTCTTGAGTTTTTAATTGATTTATTAAGTTTTTAAGTAATTTTGAATTTATTAGGTTTATTTTGATTTTATATATTTTTATATGTTTTTATAGATATTTTATTATATTATGTTGTAATTTAATTATATTAAATTTGTATGGTTAAGTTAGAAGTTAAAAGTGTAATTCTTTTGAACTTAAATGCTATATTAAATTAAGTTATAATCAATATTTTCAAATAATTAATATGATTTATTTATAATTGAAAATATTTGATAGTTATTTAATTTATTTTCATCTTGTAGGAATTATGTTGTATGCTTGAAAAAAGAAGAGAAAAGAAAATAAAAGTGGCATTTATGAAGAGAAAATAGCAAATTGTGGCAAAAAGCCATCTCCTTCAGCAGGCCCACTCCAAGGCCCACGTTGGCCCAGCCTTGCTCCAGCCCTTTCAGCCTCCCTAACTTCTCAGCATCACCTCACGTTGAAGCACCCAGCCGCCTGCCTTCAATCAGCATCTCCCCCTTCGCGCCACCTGTCCCAGCTGCATCAATGAGGCCTTCAGCCATCATGCCAAGCACCAAATTCAGCATAGCCCAAACGTGGGCTTTCTCTTTTGCCTAGCCAAGACCACCGTGGGCCTGTCCCCTTGTCCAGCCCAACCGGCCCAGGTCCCCAGCTCGCCCAGCAGGCCCCAAAGCCCCCAGCCGCCTGTTTCTGCCATACAACACCTCTTGCCCATCATTTTGCATTTTGTCCCCTATGACAAAATTGCCAACTTTTTACCTATTTTCTATACACTTTTTACCCCAAAATCATCATCACTCCTACAATTTACCCCTATTTACCATATTATTATTAATTTAATCAATTTACTTAATTTAAATTGATTATTTTAATAATCTAATTTTGGCTATAAATAAGGGTTTTGAAGACCATTTTGGGGTGCTTAATGTTTTGGTTACCATCTTTTTCTCTCTACCATTCTCTCTTCCATTTGGGTTTTTCAAGAGCATTTTGCAAGTATGTATGTCATTTATTTTGTAATTTCTACTCTAGTTATGTGCTTCTAATCTTTTTCATAAGATTATTAAGATCATGATGAAGCAACTTGTAACTAGGTAATATTTATGTTGTATGTTGATTTCCCTTGTAATGCAACAAAGTCTATGGATTTTTCTTCTTCATATATTTCTTTCATCTTAAATATCTTGTATTTTAGATTGTTAGAACATATTTACACTTTGTTCTTCATTAGTGCATAAACATAATATTATTTGTGTAAGATGTGTCATTAAATTGTACACATCCATGCTTAGAACAAAAATATTATGTTTTGCCTTATAAATAATGTTCATTGATTTATTTGTTATTTCATTAGATTGATTTACACTAAATGCTTTGAAATTATAATTTTGAAAAATGAAGAAAAATCCTATCTTGTTATAAGAAATTTGTGTTTAAAATTATAAATCTTTTTGGAAAAGGATAGTTTAAATTATTTTAACTATCACTAAAACTTGGGAATCAATATACTAATAAATATTATTAAACTTACATTTTGTGGATTCTAGTATCTTAATAATCTTTTCTTTTAACACTTATTGTCAAATCATTATTGGTTTATTTTCATTCTCTTAAATAGCTTTATTTTTCAATCTTTTATTTTATGTTCATAATATTAAAACTCATCAATCTTTGGAACTAGGTTAGAATTTATTATTTTTGATTTAAAATAGTTTTCTTTTTTTTATTTTAGACAACTCCTTTGGGTTCGACCTCGTGCTTACACGAAAACTATTTTATAAATACGATTCGTGCGCTTGCGAGTATAAATATTTAAACATACCCGTTTTGGGTCCATCAACTGCCTTGGTTGGAACTCGGTTTAATATGTACACGGATGTCTTTAGAGCTTTAGTCCACAAGGATTTTGGAAGTTTAGGGTTGCTGCTAAGCATACTCCGCACCATGTCCATCAATGTTCAGTTTCTCCTTTCTACAACACCATTTTGCTCGGGTGTACCGAGCATGGTATATTGGGCAGCAATCCCATTTTCTTGAAGAAAATTTGCAAAAGGGCCAAGTGCTTGTCCATCTTCAGTGTATCTACCATAATATTCTCCACCTCTATCTGATTTTACTATCTTAATTTGCTTGTTGCATTGTTTCTCTACTTCAGCTTTAAATATCTTAAAGACATCTAACGCTTCGCTTTTGTTATGAAGTAAGTAGATATACATGTAGCGTGAGTAATCATCTATGAAAGAGATGAAGTATTTCTGACTATATGAGTCCATGTCTGGACTACATATATCAGTATGTATGATTTCTAATAGGTTAGAACTCCTATGGACACCACTTTTCTTAGACTTGGAGGTGTGCTTTCCCTTAATGCAATCCACACAAGTATCAAAATCAGTAAATTCTAAGGTATTGAGTACCCCATCTTTTACTAACCTTCTAATTCTATCAATGGAGATATGTCCCAATCTCCGGTGCCATAATATAGAGGAATTCTCATTCATAACACATCTTTTATTGCCAGCGTGAACGTGCACAGTATTATAAGCGGTATTGTTTTGTAAATTAAGGCAGTAAAGACCATCAGACAAAATACCATTTTCAACACATTCGGATTTATTATATAAATTAAAAGATTTGTCTGAAAATGTAAAGGAAAAACTAAAAGATACAAGTCTTGAAACGGAAATCAAGTTTCTAGAGAAACTTGGTACATAAAATGTATTTTCTAACTTTAAAACAAAACTGCTACTTAAAACTAAATGGCACGTTCCAATAGCCTTCACATGTGAGCCCATCTTGTTTCCGGATAAGATGCTTTGCTCACTTTCCACTGACTTCCTTAGGTTTTGTAAACCCTGCAAGGAATTTGAAATGTGAATTGTTGATCCAGAATCAATCCACCATGTGTTAATATAAACATTAGCCATATTAGATTCATAACATACGAATGAAATTGGATTACCTTTGTCGTCCATCCATTTCTTGAACTTGGCGCATTCCTTTTTCGCATGTCCCTTCTTTTTGCAGAAGAAACACTTTATGGAATCCTTCTTTATTTTGCCTTGGGGAGGCACTTTATTTTTCCCCTTGTCCTTCTTGGATGGTTTGCGTTTCTTCCCTTGGGTGGCCATGTGAGCACTTTCACCTTGTTCCTGCAGGAGCCTTGCTTCTTCTTGAGCACACATGGTTATCAATTCATTGATACTCCATTTGTCCTTATGTGTGTTGTAGGAAATTTTGAAAGGCCCGTATTGAGGTGGAAGATCGTTAAAGATGTAGTGGACCAGGAATGTTTCATGAATGACTACATCGAGCTTCTTCAGTTGAGCAGAAATGTCTCTCATCTTTGAAATATGTTCTCTAACTCCTTTGACATCAGTGAGTTTTGTGGATGAAAACTGGTGGATGAGGTTGTTGTAAAGTGGTTTGTCCGAAATGTCGAACTGCTCATCGATCAGTTTGATCAAGTCTTTGACTTTCTCAGGTTGCTCCACCGATCCACGCATTCCCATAGGGATCTTGGACATAATGAACATGATGCTGAGGCAATTGGATCACTCCCATTTTTCATATAGTGCGATCTCAGCAGCAGTGCTGGTCGCAGTGATCGCAGCAGGTTCGTCCTTCCTTATTGTGTAGTCCATGTCGGTGCAGCCTAAATGAAAAAGAACTCGTTCTTTCCAGATTTTGAAATTGTCACTCCTAAGCTCAGGAATTTCGGTAAGGATTTCTGTGAAACTAGAGGAGGATGAAGAAGTTGCATGAATAGGATTACGAACATAGATTTTTAAAAATTGAGGCTTAATGAAGTCATGCTTTACCAATGTATAACATGTTGAAGGATGAAATTTTATTAAACAAAAATTGCCTGTGGGCTAAATTTTTAATTTAATAAAATTGGATGTATAGGATGATAGATTATTCAAACGAATTATTTGGGATAAATTAATGTTTGGTTTATCTATCTAAATTAAACTGTATGATAAAACTATTAAATTAATTATCATAACTCTTGTGGGTAAATTAAGAAAATTAATTTAATATATTATCCTAATTAATTATATAAATATAATAAAATCCATGTGGGGTAAAATTATTATATCTATATAGTCAATCACAATTTATGTCCATTATGTGATTCTTTCAAATTAATATATAATTTTATATAATTAAAGATGTTGTGGCTACTCCCTAATTATTTAGAATTATATGGTTCACTAGACATTATGTTTTAGGCTCTAGGAAGACCTGAGAACAATTTTGTTATAACATAATAGGCAATCACATAGAGTAGTGCTCCTAGTGTGGTCGTCCGAAGATCATTAAAAACTGTTCTAGATTGAGCATTTGTCTTAGTTTCATGCGTTCTTATGTCAACCACAAAATTGTTAATGAATTATTCATAATTTTATTCACACTAAAAGTTTTATGAATATTTTATGAATACATTATGAATATTAATGTGTTAAATATTATTCAACCTATCTTAATGTTTGAATATAATCTAAATATATCTAGCAAAATTATGGAATATACAACGTATTTAAAATTATAAAGTCATACATATAAAATTAAAGATAATTATACTTAGAATAAATTTGCATGAATAATAACAAAATAATCATACAGTTAGCATAATTAACTATATGTATGAAAATAAATACAATAATTCCATATATATGCTTGGCAGAAAATATCCATGCTAAATAAGACAATAAAATCATTTATTGATTTGGTGAATTAATAAAATAATTGCACAAACTTAATTGTAAAATAAAAAGTAATTACATTATTAAAATAGCACAATTATTTAATATTGCATGAATAAAAGAAAATAATCATACAATAAATACACCAAAATCAAGCAATTGCACATTTTTAATTAATTTCCAAATATATAATATACCAAAATTATATGTTTTAATTAAATTGGCAAAAAATTAAAATTGATATTTATTGTCTAAATAAGTATTAAAATCAAGAAAATAATAAAATTCTAAAAATATATCAAAAAAGTAATTTTCATAATTTTTCTTCAAATTTTCTTAATTTTTTTAAAATCTGCCTCATTTTCCCCTTATTGTTGTCGTGTGACCCATCGTTTGACGAGTCGTTTTTCTGCAGCAGGGAGGAAATGACATGTCGTTTCCCCTGTCTTCTTCCTCCAGCCGGGTCGAAATCGACCCGATTTTTGCGTGCGGGTCGTACAGACCCGATTCAAAACCCGACTTGAAAACCCAATTTTGACGTCGATTTTTAAGATTTTAAAGCACAGATCAATTAGAAAACCTTATATGAAGAGATTCATGAGATTATTTTGCATAAAAAACAACTAAATTTGGGCTTGAATTTTAAAAAATAAAATCGGCCATAAACCGGTCCGAACGAAAAAACCCGATGGAAAACAACGATTTTTACATCCAAATTCATAGATTTTTCGCCCATATTTGATCTAAAACAATGCCTAAAGAGATTCATGGCGTTTTATTGCTTTAAAAACAAATAGAAATCGAAATTTAATATCAAAGAAAACTTATGGCCATTTACGTGGATGAACAGATATGAAACGTGGTTCAATTTATTCCAAATGAAAAGACATATAAAGCTTAATACATTTCTAATGAAATTAGGATAAAAAACACAAAAGAAACCATACACCAAGATAATAAATGAATCGGCAAGGAAAATAAAAATATACACAAGGTGAATATATATATATATGTGTGTGTATATATGAATTGGAATATAAAGGCATATATAAAGCAAATATATATATATATGCATATTAAAATCACTAAGGCAGAGATAAATATGGCGACTAATACTAAATGTTAGATTAAAATAAATATATGTATGCATATGAACAATTTTATACATGTATGCAGAATTAATATATAGATTGAATATATACAAATAAATGATCGAATATTGTATACCTCCAGCCATTGCAATTGATAACCACGATCTAGAAGCTTTAGATCTACAAAAGAAAAAGAAAAGAATTAGAACGAATACTCGGACTTCCAAGCTCTGACTAACTCTTTTTAGATGGAGTTACTGATAGTCAGAATGAGTAATGAGCTTGGAGACCGGTACTCTATATTTATAGAGTGAGACCTAGCATCAGAGTCTCTGCCACAGATTGAGAAATTCTCTCAATCAGTTGAGATTTGCAAAATCAGGTAACAAACAAAATCGGGTAACAAATAATGTTGAATATTAATTAGAATATTTTGTCAATAAATAAAATATTAACTTTAATATATTAAATCAATTAATTGTAACAAATTAATTTTATATACTATTTAAATAAATATTCTAACAATTATAACACTCCACAACAAAGAAAGAAGCAAGAGCTAGAGATCTCAGAGAAATCTCTAACTATGAGGCTCGTAAGGGAGTGTGAAATTAGCTTTGACATAAGAAGTTGACTAGCTGGATATATTTTATTTTATTTAGTGTTGTAAATGGAGAAACTCCAGTATTAAGAAACCAGGTTCTTAATAGTTGTCTTGCCTAGGTTTAGGGATTTCTTTCCTTAAATTATTTTATTTGTGGTTCTAGAATTATGATAGCAGATTACAATTTACAATGTACATTAGGATGTATATATATACCTTTCCTCGGCATAATGGATAATTATTACAATCTTTTCAAACTCACACAATGTTGTTGTTTTTTCTTTTTCTTTTTTTTAAAAAAAATGTCAGTCGGATCGGCCTAGTTCTATAATGTAGTCAAAAGAAGAAATTTCTGTATTCTGAATCATCTCTCTTGCTGTTATGTAATGATTCAACTTACTGATAGTGATTTGGTTGTTAATTATAAAAAGAAGTGTTTAAACAGATTGTCATTGGCTATTGCTCAGTTTTCTCTCTCTAATATTATGTCTTGTTCTTGGCTTGGGCCTGCCCCAGTTTGTGCATCTGCTATTGTTAATGCAGAGTTGCTAGCCAGTTGTAATTCTGTTCTGTTTTATATGAAGTACCCATTTTCAAAAAAGAAAAAAAAACAGATTCTCATTCAAATAATTTTAAATCTAAAGGGATGTCGATCTATTAATGCAAGATAAATTAGATAATGACATAGGTTGACCAAATTTTAGAAGTCTTTTGTGGGAGACTTTTGTCAGCATAATTGAAATTATCCCATTCATTTCAAACTCACACAATGTTCTCTTTTTAATTATGTCAGTCGGGTCAGCCTCGTTCTCTAAAGTAGTGAAAAGTGAATTATTCTGATTCATCTCTCTTGCTGTTATGTAATGACTCAACTTATTGATAGTAATTTGGTTGTTAATTACAAAAAGAAGTGTTTAACAGATTCTCATTCAAATAACAGATTCTCATGCAAGATAATGACATAGGTTGACCAAATTTTAGAAGTCTTTTGTGGGAGACTTTTTTTTTTTATTGCCATTCATGTTTATTTAAATTACTTACCTATTTTCATTTTATACTTTTCTGAACTTGTTTATAATTATGTTATTGTCCTTTTTTATCCTTGGAGTTCATTTGAACGTATCTTGATGAACAGACTTTGAATCTTTGACTAATCAATCTATAACAATTCATCTAAAAAAAAAAAAATCTATAACAAGAGATCCCCACTCAACAGATTCTCTGTTGATAGTTGTCTACTGGTATCTTAAAAATCTTATTACATTACAATTTACCATATTTGACAATGTTATGAATAATGGACCAGATGTTGACACAGTTCAATTTATTTCTTTTTTGTTTTGTCCTTTGTAATTCAGACTCTTGCCAGAATGTCTAGTGGTCAATGGTTCAACCAACTGTCTACTGTAACTCATCATTTTGCTGATTATTCATATTATCTTGTCTTATCTTTCTTTAAAAATATATATTATTTCACTGGTTATCTTGAATTATCATGTATTTTTCAGGTGTTAGGAATACTAATGCTCTCCCATTTTGTCCCAGGAAGGAAAACTTCTGTGCTCGAACAGGCATACAATCAAAACTTACTGGCTACCTTTCTTTTGGTAAACCACAAAATCCTCTTATTTTCACCATTTCATTCGCCCTTCTTCTCTTGCTCAAAATGATGAATGTTTGTCCCTCCTCTTCAGGCAAACGTGCTCACAGGTCTGGTAAATTTGTCTGTGAATACTCTTTTACAATCATCGATAACAGCTCTAACTATCATGGTCGCCTATGCATTTATTTTATCTTTTGTTATTGGACTACTAGATTTTTATGGTATTCGTTTAAAGTCTTGGTAGGACTAGACTACCGTATATAAATATATGTACTGTCACGACACGAGTTTGCGGGCATAAACAGGGCCAAAATGAGCCAATTTTTACTTATTACATGACAGCATTTTTCTTGACCTTCAGTCCAGGATTTGGCATCAGGAATTTATTTATATGTTTGTTACT
Organism: Humulus lupulus; assembly: GCF_963169125.1. NCBI lineage: Eukaryota > Viridiplantae > Streptophyta > Magnoliopsida > Rosales > Cannabaceae > Humulus > Humulus lupulus. Next base: position 171,763,128 of record NC_084797.1, read on the forward strand.
CTCTTGCTCTGATTCCTGAAGGGCAATTATCATTAAACTTAATGTGTCTGATATAGTGCACATATAGTTCTAAGTTTCATTCTTTAAAAGTAAACGATATGATGTTGGCTTGGCTGCGTTAGAAATAGAATAAAGATGAGTGATATGATTCGCTTCGCATTAGAAATTTGGAATAAAGATACGGTTGATAATGATTAGCATTAGAAATGTGGCAATGTGCATACGTGTCATGTACGTTTAATTTCTGCTCACGGCCACAACCACAACCACAACCACATGCTCAATTGGATCTAAAATAAGGCAGAAAAGAAAAAGTCATTATTAATTAACTAGAAATGGTACGGTAAAGTAGAGAACATGTATTGTATTATAAAGAGACATAGATAGATACGAATACGATTAACGAAAATGAAATGATAAACTTTTGATTTGAGTTGAGAAAAAAAGTAGGGTTGAAATTGGGTTGAGAATCAGAAGGATGGATGAGGTTTTCTTTTTGTTAAAGATTGTTTTCTCTCGAGATGAGGAGAAGCTGACCGTCACATGGATTTCCCTGCAGATTGTCTGACGTACAGCTTGGACCATGGTCCAAGCTCGACATCTTATTCCCCTTCCTTCCTTCCTTCCTTCCTTCATATGTCCCCATTCTTTCATATAACAAATCTCTCTCTCCCTCTCTCTCTCTCTATGAGTTTCTCATTTTGTAAATAATTATGGGCTATCAATCTGGTTAATAAGATAAATTGTTAAACTATCATTATGATTTAACTTTTTTTTTTATGATACAAGAAGGCCTAGTTGCAAGGTTAGCAGTACTAGTTTCTTTTAAGCTTAGAGTTAATTTGTACTGTTTGAGTGATTGATAATGTACGTTTCCACTTAGTTTATCATGTATAGCTATATATACATGCCAACCCAAATATGCCATGATGCAGCTAACTCTGTATGGAAACGATGATTTTCCTTTCTGAACAAAGTTGTTATTTACCTAAATTATTGATTACGGCATATATTATTGTATACATGCTTTACTAATATTAGTGTTACCTCAACAATTATTGTAAGGACCATCTCTCAAAAGGCGACATACTTTTTACTCTTGACATTATAAGAGAGAGAGAGAGAGAGAGAGAGAGAGAATATCAAATGTTATTATCAGCTCAAATTGGTAGATTTTGCTTTCTGTCCAGGCTTTTGTCTTTATGATCGTTTTTTCTCTTATCTTCTAATAAAGACACATTAATCGATGGAAATCTAATATTGCATTCACCTTCCATTGAGTAAAATTTTGGTGATCAGCAAACCAAGATATTTCTAATCTGTAGCTAGGGGTACTCATATTGATTATTCCCTGTTGCCTTACCTTTTTTATTTTTCAAATAACAAAAAAGTCAGTTTTTTATCGTTCACATTTTGAGTAATTATAAATAGTTGTACAAAGGAAAATTTATTATTTAATTGTCATGTAATTCTATTGTAGACCAGACTCAACCATTCTAGTGTGAAATTATAAATGTATACAATTCATTTGGTACAATATGAGCAATCATCATCATCATCATAATAATAATAAAATCTGGAGTTAATATACATCATAATTTAGGACCAAGATTTCAGTCATAAATGTCCCGAATTATGTTCTTCGTCCATAAAAAAAAAATAGTTAAAATACAAAATAAATTGTAAAAAACACTTTCTCACTCTTTTATTCAAGATTTTAAATTGCGTGCTAACCAAAATTGAAACAGAATATATGATCTTGATTCCACATTTAAGTTGCAATAACTTGACTTCTAGTCAAAATATAATATGCGTCATTTCTGAGAACGAGGAATAAAATAAAGATCGAACCATATAATCTATTATAACTCTTTGAAGAGGGACATTCGATCGGTATAAAAAGTAACCGTTGATTAATGAATTAATGTATTATTCAAATATACATATACATAAACACGGTACATCCGCCGTTAGATCCATCCAAAACTTACTTGATAAACGGCCCCAGTTGATCAGAGCAAATGTTCCAATATTTTAAGGACAAAACGTAGTTGAAGCTTGACATGTGTCGCATTACTCATGTAGAATGGGTTGTCAAGCACATGTTATAGTTTCTCTTTCTCTTTCTCTTTCTTTTTTTAATTTTTATATATATACAAATAATTAGAGTGTGAGAATCTAGGGTACGTGAACCGGGCAGTGATTTCCTGCAAAACCCAACACAGATTTGAATGTGAGGAGTAGCTTTGTGCACAGCTTATTGTGTTGTTTGTATGCATATTTCTATATAGATTTGGGTCCCACTACGTGTACAGTACTCCTCTCCTCTCTCCCTTGGCAAAAGAAAACTTTGGCAGTGACTTTGACAGCATGCATCTCTCTCTTCTCTCTCTTTCTTTCCATCTCCCCTTGCCCAGAGAAAACCCTTCTGTCGCTCTCAGTCTCACGTGCATTGCATAGTCATATTTCAACGCTGCTTCTATACTACAATATTACCATGTTCTATTTATCACTTAATTTTTCTTTTTTCTTTTCACCAAGAGAGTTAATGAACAACTTTGTTAGCTGTTTCTTCGATCTACTTATCTAATAAAATGCATAAATACACACATATGTAACATATATATATATATTCTAACCATGCAATAGAAATTGTGACAATTAACTAAGCTATGACTATCACTAACGGAAATCCTGCTATAGCTAGGGTTCAATTACCATGTGAAATTTACTTCATGAAATTGTGGGTCCCGAAATTGACATCTGAATCATTTATATATAAATATTTCCTAAAAAAAATCAATAATAATAATCAGTAATATCTCCAAATTCAGCAAAAATTGTCATCTGTATTAATAATTCCAGTATTATAACAATGCAACATGTGGGTCCGAAAGTACTTGAGAGATTTGAATCTGTTGAAACGAGTGACAGTACTGTTATCTATATACAACAACATATAGCATTACTCATCATCAGTTTAGCCTTCACCATCTCTTCTCGCTCTACCCTGAAAGAGAATAATGGGCTTTGGTTGTTGTTATTAAATGGTTTTAGGGTTTCAGAATTGGCTATACAAACACATATATTTAGTCGTTATATATACTGTTGGTGTCTTTGATTGAGAAGTGGTAAAGTTAACACTAAACTTATAAGGCAGAGAGAGAGAGAAAATGGCTTTGGAAGCTTTACCTAACTCAAATGAGCTTTTCAACTTCGTTATTTATGATACTATCTCGGCAACCCCATGTAGCTGTCAAGGTTCTTCAGCGACAACTACTAATTGGTTGTGTAACGAGAATAACGATAGCTGTGCTACAAATTCAACCAAACCTCATCATCATAATCTTCATAATAATGATCACCAAGTTGGAGCTTTAGAAAGTAGTTTGTTGGTGAGCCGAAAGCTCCAAATGGGAGCGGAAGAAGGTGGTGAGGATGATAAATCAGGCTTAGGCGGCGGCGCAAGGTGTGATGACGATTATGATGATAATAATAATGAAGAAGAGGAGCAGGGACAGGGACAGGGGCAGGGACAGGGACAGGGGCATGGTCGGATGATGATGAGGCGGCAGCCTAGTTTGGGAGTAGTAGTGAGGAAGAAGAGAAAGAGAAAGCCAAGGGTTTGCAAGAACAAGGAAGAGGCTGAGACTCAAAGGATGACTCACATTGCCGTCGAGAGAAATCGAAGGAAACAAATGAATGAACATCTTGCTGTCTTGCGTTCTCTAATGCCTGATTCTTATGTCCAAAGGGTTTGTCTCTCTCTCTCTCTCATTCTAAGATAATAATTAGATTTCAAACCAAAAAAATTTATACTTGGATTCAACTTTGTACATATTGATTTTTTTAACTTATGTGTTCAAAATAGTGATCTTCATTACCAAAATTATGAGTTTTCTCTATTAATTACTTAGTGCGTGTGTGTGTGTGTTTTAATTTGTTTTTTTTTAACTACTAGAGGAGAGGGGGGTTCTGAAAAGCTAGATTACCGACTTTCAAATATACAATACATGCAACAGTAGTAAACACCATTCATCGAGTTATAAAACGTTAGGGAGAAGGGAAATTGCCTTTTCCTCTCTAAAATCCTCTCATCACTTCTGCATTTGGTTATTGTCCTTTTAGATTCCTTCTTGATTGGAATGCTCAAAATAAATAAATAAATAAATAAAAAGGGAAGCATGCATCATCAGAGGATGAAACTTTCTGGCAGCAACCATGTACTCTCTGCATAGAAGGGTCTCTATCTAGTTTCTACACATTTTAAATTTTTGCTTCATAAAATAATACACACTACTATTTATATTATCATATAGATAGTAATAGTAATAGTAATAGTAATAATAATAACAATTAAATAAGGTTCATACTTTATATTATAAGGCCATGATCAACCAGTAATAATATAATATGAAGATAATAAATTATGATGATATATTTTTATAATGAATTATTATTAATTTATTTGTGCATGTGTAGGGTGATCAGGCCTCAATAGTGGGTGGTGCCATAGAATTTGTAAAAGAACTTGAGCATCTGTTACAGTCACTTGAAGCTCAGAAGCTCCAAGTTCTACAAGGAATGAACAATAATAGAGAGCTAGTGGATGATGATGATCATAATAAAGAGAGTTGTAACATTGATGTGGGTAGCTCCAAATTTGTAGTCCAACCTCCTTTTGCACAATTTTTTTTATATCCACAGTATACTTGGTCTCAGATCTCCAACAAGTACACTTCAAAGACTAAGGCAGCCATAGCTGATATTGAGGTCACCTTGATCGAAACTCATGCAAGCCTTCGCATTTTTACTCGGCGGAGCCCTAGACAGCTCTCTAGGCTCATCGCCGGATTCCAATCTCTTCATCTCACTGTTCTCCACCTCAATGTCACCACTCTCAATCCCTTGGTACTCTACTCTGTTAGTGTCAAGGTAATTATATATATATATATATATATGATATAGTAGTATGAAACCATATTTAATCACACTCAAATTCTCCCATTTTTAAAATTTGAAAATCTTGATAAGATAACAAATCACCTCACATTCATTTATTACTAACTAAATTCTCAAAATAATTCTTGTCGGTGTGGACTTTTGAGAACATTATGTGCTTGGTGGGGATGTTTTATGCATGATGGACATAAATAATTGTGTAATAAGAAGAGAAGAAAGAATATAATATATATATATTTTCCAATTGCAGACAAAAAAATTCTTTGCCTTTTTGAGAGCTTTTATTTTATTTTATTTTTCTAGTGGTGTAATTTTCCTTGTTTGGAAATGTTTTTTGGGGTTGCAATAATGATGGAAACTCAATGATCTTTAGGTTTTGGTATTTTGAAAAATTCTAATGGTTTTTCAGGTTGAAGAAGCGTGTCTACTAAGTTCAGTAGATGACATAGCAGCAGCAGTTCACCACATGCTTAGAATAATTGAGGAGGAAGCTGCAATGCCTATGTGTTGTTGATGATAAAATCTTCATCATCTTTTTTTTTGTAAATAAATGCCCTTAGATCAAATTTGGAATTACCAGTGCCATTTTTTTTTTGTTTGGAGTTTCTCATTTAATTTGTTGTAAAGATTCTCTTCTTTTGTGTCTGTCTGTAGCGAACATTGAGCCATAGCTAGCTAGTACTAATTGCTGTGTGTTTTATTTGTTTTGCTTTGATTCAACTTGTAAGTTTGTAATTCCAAATATGACCAAAAGGCAAAGAGGGGTGCTTAGGATTCTTGATGGGCTCTCTAGGGTCCGGCCCATACTGACAGGGACTTGTGTTGTGGATGTATCTATCATTAATTTTCTCTTTTGTCTTTGGTAGACCTAGCTAGTTTTCAAGTTTTTAACCTCTTTGTAATAATTTTCACCAACACTTCTTTGTAATAGTAGATGGGATTTTCAAGTAAGCCTGTTCTGGTTCCAACTTTTAACTCTGTTGAATTGTTCTTAGCCGAAAAAAAAAAACGCTGTTGAATTGAGTTATTGATATCTTATATGAATAATTTGATTCATAAACAAACTTAATTACACAAGTCCTATGGGACAACTGAGTTTTTGTCATTGTTACGAGTGAATTGCTCAAATCTTAAACTGTCTTGGTGCATACTACAAATGTATATCATCATTTATGTAATTTTTCTTTTAATTTAATTATAGCATGCAACATGATCAGTGTAAGAGCTAAACATGCAACAAAAAAAAACAGGCACACATGTAAATAGTTTAAACTCTATTTTTGGTACCATATTTTATTCAGAATTTCTTAAAAATTTGTAAAATGTTCTAGATATTTATAATGTACACCGTCATATATATATTTTTATTATATCCAAGTACTGAAAATAGAAAAATGATGCATCGGTGTTGTCAAAAAAATAGATGCATTGTAATCACTCCCTATATATATATATATTTTCTATATAATACGTGTGTGGATAACGGAAATTCTTTGTTTTAAAGGTTTTTTTATTTTTTTAATGTTAACTTTAACAGAATATTCTTATATTTAATGGTAGTTTGTAAACACTTAAGCTTAAATAAAATAAAATAAATAATTAAAAAAATTAAAATCGGATATTTTTGAGATATTTTACAATGATAATTATTTAAAAATAATAAATAATTAAATAGATTAAAATAAGATATTTTTGAGATATTTTACAATGATAATTATTTAAAAATAATAAATAATTAAATAAATTAAAATATGATATTTTTAGATATTTTACAATGATAGTTATTTAAAAATAATAAAATCATACATTTTATAATTTAAATAAAACTCACTTACTAGAATAATATCATATTAAACATATAATATAATCTATTGTCAATTAGCAACAAATTGCTTTTTTTTTTTTTAAAATAGCAAGAAACTTAAATTTTTGTCACTCCCAAATTCAGAAACTAGAACAAATATAAACTTAAACAAAAATAAATAAACTATTTAATTAAAATAGGATATTTATTTAAAATTTATATGACATTAATATAAGTTTAATAAAAATAATTAATAAATTCTATAAATAAAATTAAGCAAACGTGCATATTGTACGTTGCTTGTATCTAGTATATATATATTTGGTTAAGATGTTATTCTGATCTCTAACTATACTATATACATAAAATCTTTTTTTTTGAAAGGTAAATGTAATAATCATTAATTGGTCAATCAGACAAAGTCTATTACAAGAGTATGATGCTCAGAGGGCAAAATCATCCAACATAGGCTAACCAAGCCATTTACAATAAATAAAAGAAAGAAAACCCTAATAGTCACTTCAACTAAGGGTCCAATAAGAGGCACAAGCATCCAAGCATCCAACAAGTGTGAAGTGATCTAAGTTTCCTCTCCAAATGAGTATATGATAGATCAACTCCATCAATGACTATCAACCAATGATCTTCCAATAAGAATTGAGAAATAACAACCTCATTATTCAAATCGTATATAAGAGAAATAGAACAACGACCAACTAAGTTCAAGGAATCTCATCGCAGTGATCGGGATACCATGAAACAAAGGGTCAATAGTGATTGGAGCCACAAAGATATCATCCACAACCGAATCTCAAAGAAACCTGACCTAGAACAACCCCAGATGATCACACTTAGCGGGATAATCTTCGCCAATAAGCCCACTAATTCCAACAGTAGAAAAATGGCATGATGGAGGGTGAGTAACACCATTATTTGAAACAAAAAATAAGATAACATTAAAATAAAACAACAATATTGCAAAGTAGAGAAAACAAAAATAAAAAACTTAGGCCATCCAATCCCGAAGCCCCTGCGACGATCAGGTACAGGAAGTCCGCTCCACTATCCCCATGAAACCAGGGACATCTCTTCCACTTGACGCCAACCGCGCAACAACCACCAACACAAGGTCGACACCACCTTGTGACCACCACCAGGGAGGAGACACCCAGAAGAGGCAAAGTTGTCCAAAGACCCATGGATCCGGTAGAAAGACGGGAAGGCAAGCTTTTGATAGCCATATAAGCAGTCTTGGCCATAGCCCCACCAGATCCGGTGAAGCTCTGGCCGAGAGAAAATTCAGAATGGGGACACCTGGCTGACGACGCTAGAGAGGAAAGAAAAAACTCATAAAAAAAATTACGAACTTTCCAACTGTATACATAAAATCTTAGTTAAATTAAATCTAACACTAACTATATATAATTCTCCCCAGTTGCCACTTATTTGATTAATTTATTTTAAAAATACCCTCTTGTTCGATAAATAATATTTCATAAGATTTGTATTTTATTTATTTTAGAAATAAAATTTATAAAAACAATTATAGAGAACGACTTGTGTGACTTGAAGAAATATCCGATGTAAGTTACATAATGAGTCATTAAGGAAATGATACTCAAGAGCTGGTTATCATTTTTTTTTCTTTTTCAAATTGAGCACCATCCAAATTAATAAGAACATTCACAATAATTTCTCTACTCTAATTTTTAAAATACACAACCAAAATTTTACATTTAAAAAAAAAATTAAATTCAGATTGAATTTAGGTAGAATGGTATTTGTAAAACTCAGCTCAAGAATAGGACCTGGAGAATTGTATTCAATATATAGTAAGATGTACAAAATGAAAGGCCATTGAGATGGCAACAGGTGGCAACAAAATAGAGGGTAGTACATAACAGAATTTGGTTACAATACACACTGATGGGTACAAAAGTAATACACCGAAAAATGTGGGATATTCTCTCTTTCCTATGTGCACGGCAGTGATGGGAGAATGATCCTCTGTACTGAGCAGCAGAGGAATGAGCAGCAGAGGAATGAGCAGTGGGGTTCATTCTTTTACACCACCCCTCAAACGAAGGGGTGAGGGAGTCACACCAAGTTTGGAAATGAGAAGATGGAATCTGGAGTGAGACAGAGCTTTGGTCAAACAGTCTGCAATTTGATCTGAAGAGGGGATGTATCTCACTTCAAGTTCTTTGTTCAGAATTTTGTCTCTGACAAAGTGGATGTAAAGTTCTATGTGCTTCGTTCAAGCGTGATAAACTGGATTGGAGGCGAGTGCACTTGCACTAACATTGTCGCACCATGTTACTGATGTTTCAGCTAGAGGAAACTCTAATTCTTTGAGCAGCGACTCTAGCCACGTGATCTCAGCTGTGACCGAAGCTAAGGCCCTATATTCTGACTCAGTGCTGGATCTTGAGACCACTGCTTGCTTCTTGGATGACCATGATACAAGAGCATCTCCCAAATACACACAATAGCCTCCAATTGACCTTCTATCATCAATGCAGCAACCCCAATCAGCATCAGAAAAACCAGTGATTTTCAACTTCTCGCTGTAGCTGATGTGAAGACCATGTGTTGTTGTTCCTTTTAAGTATCGTAAAATCCTCTTTGCTGCACTCCAATGAACATCAGTTGGCTCCTTTAAGTATTGGCTAAGCTTGTTCACAGCAAAGCAAATATCTGGCCTTGTATTACACAAATACTGTAACCCTCCGATTAGGCGTCGAAACACTGCTGGATTTTCCAGCTTCTTTCCATCATTAATTGACATATTTTTCCCTGTAGCAATCGGTGTGGGACATGGCTTGAGGTTAAGCATATCATTCTTCCTCAATAACTCTTCAATATACTTCCTTTGGGTTAAATGAAAGCCTGTGTCATCTCGAGTAACCTCTATTCCGAGGAAATAATGAAGCTGTCCAAGGTCTTTGAGAGCGAAAAACTTGTTAAGTTGCTGAATAAAATCTGTAACTTTGGAGCTGATATTCCCTGTAACAATTATATCATCAACATATATAAGTACAAACATAATTATTTTCCCATGTTTGTAATAAAAGAGAGATGTATCAGCTCTGGAGTTTTTAAAGTTCCATTGTATTAGAGTGTGTTTGAGTCTGTCGAACCACGCTCTAGGAGCCTGTTTCAGTCCATAGAGGGACTTGAGTAATTTGCACACATGATGGGGCTGTTTAGGATCCTCAAAGCCAGTTGGTTGATGCATGTATACGTCCTCTTCTAGGTGACCATTCAAGAACGCATTGTTGATGTCTAACTAGCGAACCTCCCAATTGCACGAGACAGCAATGGTAAGTATGACTCGAATTGTAGAGGCTTTGACCACGGGGCTGAAAGTCTCACTGTAATCTAGTCCTGGCCTTTGGTGAAACCCCTTTGCAACTAGGCGTGCCTTGTACCTTTGGAAGGATCCATCTGCATTTCTTTTAACCTTGTAAACCCATTTGCACCCCACTATATTGTAAGCATCTGAATACGGTACTAACACCCAAGTTTTGTTGGATCTTAACGCCTCAACTTCTGCATTCATGGCTTCTTTCCAGCCTTGGTGGTTGAGTGCCTCACTGATATTCAACGGTTCTTCTTCCTCTGATTTCCACTGAGATTGACTGAGGTATACCTTGGGCTTAAAGATTCCATCCTTAGCCCGTGTTATCATGGGATGAGTAGGCTGGATTCTGGGTTCTAATCTTCCTTCATCAATTGGTGTTTGAGACAGTTCAGCAGAGGAATTGGTTGATGAAGTGTGAGTTGATTCTCCTGGCACGTTAGCTTCAGATACAATATCAATATGGTCATGAGAATCACTAGAAGCCGAGAGAGGAGAGGCACTTACTTGATTTTCATTTTGTGAGAACTCTGCCATTTGGGTTGGTGCTATGTCAGAGGAAGCTTGTTTTTGGGAGGCTCTTTCTGTGGCGTATGGCTGAGTTGGTGAGAAGGTTCGAAAGTGAAGGTTGGGTAGTTGGGTCCAGTAGGAATTTCGAATAATCACAGCTTGTTCGGGTGCATGAGTGTTGAGAAAACCATTTTTGAATGGAAAATCTTGTTCATTAAAAACAACATGTCTTGATATATATACTCTTCCTGTGGAACTCAGACACTTATAACCCTTAAAGGATTCACTATAGCCAAGGTTAACACATTTGAGTGAATGAAATTGAAATTTATGTGATTGATAAGGTCTAAGACATGGGAAGCAGGCTGCCCCAAACGTTTTCAGAAAGTTGTAATCTGGTTTTCTCCTATTGACAATTTCGAATGGTGACTTGTTGCCAAGAATGGGTGTTGGCAACCTGTTTATGAGATATACTGAGGTTTGGAAAGCATCTACCCAGTATTTTAGAGGCATGCTCGCTTGAGCAAGCAGGGTTAACCCCATTTCCACTATGTGGCGATGTTTTCTCTCAGCCCTTCCATTTTGGGCTGAGGTGTGTGGACAAGAATGCTGAAACATGATGCCATTTTCTTGGATTAATTTTTCAAAGGCTAAGTATTCCCCACCAAAGTCAGACCTTATTGATTTAATTTTTGTTTCAAACTGATTTTCTGCAAGATTTTTGAACTGGATAAAGACATTTAGAGCATCAGATTTTTGTTTTAAAGGGTAAAGCCATGTGAATCTGCTATGATCATCTATGAAATGGACATAGAATTTGAAGTTGGTGTTTGAAAGTATTGGGGCAGGACCCCATATATCGGTGTGGACTAGCTCTAGCAATTTTGTAGCTCTACTATTGGAGTTTTTAAACGGCAAAGCATGAGATTTCCCATATTGACAGGCATCACAAAAGGTTGTGTTTAGTTCAGAAGTAGTTTTTACATTGCTAGATTTCAAAACCAACTTAAGTATTCTAAGTGATGGGTGGCCTAAACGCCTATGCCACACATCATTCTTGGAAAGTAAAGTAGTACTAGGCTGAACAACATAAGCAGAATTCACAGTGTCTTTTGAAGTGAGGCTGGGTTGTGTTTGGCGATGAGTGGGTGTTGAGGCAGTGAGTTGATAAAGACCATCTTTAAGGGTCCCTCTGAGCAGCACCTTCCTTGAGGCTTTGTCCTTCACAAAACAAAAATGAGAGTCAAATTCAATCGAAATATCATTGTCAGTGACAAGTTTGGACACACTAATGAGGTTCTTTGCAATCTCAGGAACAAGTAAAACATCTTTTAGTATCAATGATTTGGTGCAATCACTAGTAGGTAAATGGCTAGAACCAACATGTGTAATAGATATTTGATGACCATCACCTACTACCAATTTTCCCTTACCACCATAATCTGCCTTTTGACCCATGTTGCTTCCATCAGAGGTCACGTGGCAGCTAGCCCCACTATCAGCATACCAGATGTCACTGTCTACTACTTCTGGAGAAGCTGTGAAGGCCGATGGAGGATTCTTAGGCTGAGCTTGGTTGAGATGAGGATCTGTACCCATAAAAGCTTCATTGTACCTATTGAAACACACAGCTGCCGAATGCCCAAATTTCCCACACACCTGGCAAGTGGGTCTTGAGTTGTTGAAGTTTCGGCCTCTTCCTCTCCCTCGATACCCAGATCCACGACCAGAGTTGGAGTTGAAGTGCTGCGATCGGCCTGGGTTGTGATGATGAGGTGCATTCGTTCCACGACCCCGACCTGTATATTCGACTTTGTTTGCCAGAGTTGCTGTGGGTATTGCGGCAATTTTTGGGACTTCATTCATGGTGTTCATCCTCTCAACTTTGCTGTCAAAGCTGAGTAATAATTCCTGCAATTCTTGCCAAGAGGTACTCGACCGAGCCTCAATTTGTAGAACAATGGGTAAGTAGCTAGCATCTAATCCAGAGAGTACATTAGAGATTAGATGAGCTTCAGGGTATGGGTCTCCTGCAAGTGTTAGAACATCGGACCATGCTTTCTTTTGTCGAAGGTAATCAGTCATAGTCATATTACCTTTTCGTGTGGTCTGTATTGCAGTTCGGGTCTCATCCATTTTTGATTTGGAGTGTGCTCCATACAAATTCTCAAGAGCTTTCCAGAGTCCAGCGGCAGTGGTGCAACCCATAACCTCTGTTGCTATGGCTTCATTCATTGAGCTGTACAACCAGCCCATGAGGAGTTGGTCACTCACGATCCAATGATCATATTCTGGGTTGAGTTGAACGCCAAAACCCACCTGTCCATCACTGTTTTCAGCAGGAACAAATTCGGAGGGACACGGTCGTGTGCCATAGACAAACCCATCAAGACGGTGGCCGCGTATTATGGTCGAAACCATTGTCTTCCAAAGGGAGTAGTTATTTCTGTCTAGCTTTAGTGGAAAGGGTTGGTTCAGTGTGTTAAAGGGCTGAGTATAGCTGGTCATGTAACTGGGTCGTGTCTGTGCATTGTTGGAGGTGACGGCAGCTGCTTGACTAGAACCTTGAGCTTGATTGTTGCTGGCAGCATTGTTAGCTGCGTTTGGAGACTGAGGGAGACTAGTCGACATTGGCGTTGGCCTAGGGCAAGCTCTGATACCAAGATTGAATTTAGGTAGAATGGTATTTGTAAAACTCAGCTCAAGAATAGGAGCTGGAGAATTGTATTCAATATATAGTAAGATGTACAAAATGAAAGGCCATTGAGATGGCAACAGGTGGCAACAAAATAGAGGGTAGTACATAACAGAATTTGGTTACAATACACACTGATGGGTACAAAAGTAATACACCGAAAAATGTGGGATATTCTCTCTTTCCTATGTGCACGGCAGTGATGGGAGAATGATCCTCTGTACTGAGCAGCAGAGGAATGAGCAGTGGGGTTCATTCTTTTACAAATTCAACTTTTATATTATGCAATATAATATATCTCTATTTTTTATATTATTTAAATATTATATTTCAAATATGAAATAATAAGTAGAAAGAGAAGAAAATGGGAGACGAGAGAAAATAGAAATTTTATTAAAAAATTTTGAAGAAGAAACAGTAACTTTTAAGTGAAGAGAATACACTATAACAAAGGATTCAAAGTATATATAAAATAAAACCTCTAGTAAAGTTTTTTTTTTTTACGATTTTTCGTTATATTTTGATAAAATATCTATTTTACATAATCCAATCGAGTGTGATTGTTTTAAAACATTATTTTCTTTAGTCAATCAATTATTTGCAATGAGAGCTCAAGAGATAGTAACGAGAGTAGGGATGCACATTTTCCTTATGGGACAGGGCCCCGCGGGAACCTGCCCTTAATGGGGCGAGGAATCCCCGTCTAAATGGGAAACGGGGTGGGGACGTGAACAACTTTCAATCCCCGACTGTTAAATGGGGCGGGGACGGAGATAGCACTCCCCGCTCCGATGGGGCTCCGTTTAAATTTTTATATATTTTTGTAATATTTTATATATTTCTTTATGTGATTTTGTAATATAGTAGTAATTTTTTTAATATTTTAAATTTTTTTAGGATAGTGTGTAATATTTTAAATAATACATATTATGCAATATTTTAATTTACATATAATTTATAATTTTTATTTTAAATTTTAAAATTTAAATTTATTTTTTAAATAAATGGTTTCTTCGTGGGGATTACCCGCCCTAATAGGGGATTCCCCACCCCGTCCCCAACGGAGAATAAACATGAATGGGGTAGGGACGAGGATTAGAAGTATAAACGGGGACGGAAGGAGCACTCTTTGCCAATTCCCCGTTCTGTGTGCATCACTAAACGAGAGGTTGTCATTGTACAAAAAATTTGGTGGATAATATTGAGACAAGTGTTTTATTAATTAAATATTTTTATTTCTGAAGGAAAGCTATATTCCTGAAAGGTTTTGGGATTGACGTATATATCATTTTCATAAAATTTGTTTGATTCTAATTTTGCAGTTTTGTTTCTTTTCGGAAGATAAATCTTAATCCTCTTTAAGACTTGTGTCCTATTGTGAAACCTGAAAGTGACACACACACGTATATATATATATATATATATATTTATATACCCATTAATTTCACAACCATAAACCCTGTTTTTTCTTACTAATATCATATAAACTTCATCAACAGTAATATGAGAGTGACAAATTTGAAGTAACTAAATAGAAACTATTTTCATTTTATAAGAGTTTCAAATTGAGTAAGAATACGACCATAATATTTTGGAGTTTATTATGTATGCACTGTAAGCAACTGATAATTATATGTTAAACATATATAATCAGAAAAGTTTCTTGTGATGTACATTTGTAGTTTTCTTCTTTAGCAACATCACTGATTAGACGGTGGAGTACAGAAAGAAGTCATTAAATAGGCCCCCAAAAAGACACTCATATCTTTTCTATTTAAGGGTTTATATTTTTTTTTGGACTTGTATTTTTTCTCATTATCTGTTTGGATCTTGTATTTTGTTAAATTATTTTTTGGACCCTATATTTTATAAAATGGTTAAAATAGAACCCTAAACCCAATTTTAGTCAATGTTTTCTCAACTAA
Organism: Humulus lupulus; assembly: GCF_963169125.1. Lineage (NCBI taxonomy): Eukaryota > Viridiplantae > Streptophyta > Magnoliopsida > Rosales > Cannabaceae > Humulus > Humulus lupulus. The sequence continues at coordinate 171,778,385 of NC_084797.1, forward strand.
AATCACAAATAATTTACCAAACTAACAATTTAGAACAAAAATAAAATTATTTTGCTTAAAAATTATATTATTATATTCAATTTTTTTTTCATCAAAATTGAGATTAGGATTCTATTTTAACTATTTTACAAAACATAGGGTCCAAAAAGTAATTTGTCAAAACACAGGATCCAAACAGGTAATGAAAAAAACACAGGGTCCAAAAAAGTATAAACCCTATATATATATATATATTTTTTTTTTTAAATAATGTGAACTATTTGTAGGGTTGGACTCGTCATGTCTTGATTATTTAGATGCAGTTGAAAGAAATAAAACAATCAATTTTAAATATGCAAACAATTAGTGATGGACCAGAAATTTTGTTCAGTCCAAAAAATAAAAATTATATATATATATATATATATTTTGAGATCTGTAACTTTTCATTAGATAAACAAGTAAGTACAAAGTTACAAGAATTCCAAATTAATTCATTATCTACCACTAATACTTTTTTTGCCAATTCATTGGCCAGGCTAGGAGCATATGAGAGAATTACTTTAGGGAACCAAGATAATGAATGACTAATTTCCCTTAGAATGTCTAAGAGTGGAGAAAGATCCTCATAAAAAGAATTGAATTTGTTAACTACAATATGAGAATATGATTCAATGAAAGTAATTGGAAGGGAAGCTGCCTTACACCAGCTAAGAGCTCTAAGCAAAGCTTGGGGCCTTCAGAAATTGTAGAGTTAAACTTACCCACCGCAAAGATTATTAATCCAGCCACCACTTGTCCTTTGTCATCTCGAACGACTGCTCCATATCCATGTTTATTAGCCCTTAAGTCACAGGTAGCATCAACATTCAATTTTAGGCATCCCGAAATTGGAGGTGACCAAGTTAGCATGCTATTGTTGGTATTCAAAGTGTAAATCAGAGATATGCAACATAATAGGCTTTTAAGAAATTTATTAATACTAACTAGGATCATACATATATATATTAAATCACATACCAATAGATTAAAGATTACCTCTTCAAGCCTATCAAGTATCCACAATTTTTTTTGTATAAATCAATGATCTTCCAATTCAGATTCTGAAAACTCACACCTTGATCTTCCAGACCAATCCTCAAACACACAAGGACGTGTGTGGTCATGTTGTATTCAAAAAGTTGATTTGGGACTCTCTAGATGTACTCAACACATGAAATCTAGAGAGGTTTTATTGAGAGAAGATGTATTGAATAGTTTTTCAGGTTTAGAAAAACTATCACTTTCTTTTCAGAATGAGAGCGTGACAGTTTATGAAAACCACTTCTTGAAAAGTATCGATTCTTTTTAGATTTATAAAGATAATTAACTAATAATTAATTTTTATTTTATTTAAATGAAATCTGATCAGTTATAATCTATTTAATTATTTAATTTAAATTATATTTAAAAAAGAATAATTAAATATATATAATTAAATAAATAAATTATTTGAAATTCAAAATTTAGATACCAGGAATAAGAAATCCCGGTGTGTGGCGCCACACTCACTTACAGTGAGTGTGTCACCCCACATATTAGGATTATCCCTAATCCCTAATTTTCTCATTTGTTTGTTTAATCAATATTTAAGACAATATATTTATCTCAAAATAAATATAAGTTAATTCAAAATTAACTTTATCTTAAAAAATCAGTTTTAAATAAATAAATAAATAAATAAATAAATATCTTATTCTAAATATGATTAATATTTTGATATCGACTCTTTGAAATCGATTAAATCAGTACCAGTTTGGACCAGACTTCCCAATCTAGGTTTGCAATACTGGGGCACCAATTGTTTGAGTGCATTGGTTAGCACAATTGGGAAACCAATAATTATAGATAAGATTACCAAAGACAGGTCGATGATAAAGTTTGCTCGGATTCTAGTAGACATGGAGATATCAGAATCACTACCTAAATACATTAGCTATATCAATGAGAGAGGTCAAGTAGTGGACCAATTGATTGACTATGAGTGGTTGCCTACGAAGTGTTCTCAGTGTAAAAAGCTAGGGCATACAGCTTCTTCTTGCAAATTTGTGGAAGGAGTGGTTTGGAGAAAGAAGGAGGTCATGACAGCTCCTGTTGATGGATGTTCTGATCATACAGAATCTGATAGTCTTCCGAATCTTGTCCAGGCAACTTCAGCTCAGACTCAATCAAAGGAGGCAGCGGAATCCCACCCTGTGAAACTTCCAAAGGATCAAGGATGGGCCTACCCGAAAAAACCAGGAACTCAGAAATCGAAAAACCCAGCAACTGCCCAGAATACAAGTAATACTTTCAGTGTTCTCCAAGAACAGAAGCAGTTTCTCACTAACCCTTCCTTGTTATTGAACTTAAATGGACAATTTCAACATATTGAGCTGGAATGTTAGAGGTTTAAACAGGAGGAATAAGCAGTTATCTATTTTAGATATCTGAAAGTTGAATAAGATTGGCATTGGGGCTCTTTTAGAAACTAAAATAAAAGGAGAGCAAATTAAGGATGTTATGAGTTCAAGTTTTATGGGATTGGATTTTTATAGCAGTTTGAGCTTGGAAGGAAGAATTCTTTTAATTTGGAAGGCTAGCTGGGTCAAAATTGAAGTAATAAAGGATCATGCTCAATTTCTTCACTGTAAGATTCAGATTTGGGCTACATGCTAGTCTTTTTGTCTCACAGTAGTTTATGGCTCTAACCAGCTGAAGGCTAGGAGAGTTCTTTGGTCTAAATTATCTACTCTAAACCTCCCTATTAAGCCATGGTTAATAGTTGGAGATTTCAACGCTGTCTTTGACTCAGCAGACCAAATGGGTGGTAAGGCCATATCTCTTAAAGAGCTAGAGGATGATAGACAATGGCTTGATCTCGGTATAGTGGAAGAAATGAAGATTATGGGTTCTTTTTATACTTGGTCGAACAATCAAGATGGGAACAATCGTATCTTTTCCAAGTTAGACAGAGTGTTTTTTAATGAGAATTGGCTTGACTCTTTTCCTAATGTCAGTGCCATAGCGAATTGGGAGGTAGTTTCAGATCATTGTGCTATAGTTTTGAAGCATATTCCAGTCCAGAATAAGGGAATGCGTCCATTTTGGTTCTACAATATGTGGACTAGCCATCCTAAATTCAAGACAACTGTTTTGAATAGCTGGAATAAACCTTTAAAATCTGAGGGTTGCGGTCTGAGCAGATTTCTAGGAAATTGCATCGGCTTATGTTTGATTTGAAGAGATTTAATTGGAGGGTTGTTGGAGACATTGTCAAAAATTATGGGGAAATCAAGAATACTTACCAACAAGCTAAAATTAGTCTTTTTTTCTGATCCGACTAATCAGGCCTTGAGTGTAGCTAAGAGATCCTCTTATCTGGAGTTTAAGAAACAAGAGGCCGCTTATGCTAGTTTTCTGTACCAGAAGAGTAAGATAGATTGGATCCGCTTTGGTGATGAAAACTCAGCCATGTTCTATGCTAGTATGAAGAAAAGGAAAGCCAATAACAAAATTGTTTCTTTTGTTTCCGAAAATGGTAGAGTAGAAGCGGATTACCTAAAGGTGATTAATCATTTTATTCATCACTTTCAGTCTTTCTTGGGTTGTTCTAGTGCAGCTTCTGGACATATTGAATCTTCAGTCGTGAACTTAGGTCCGCTTCTGAGTCTAGATGAACAGATTGATCTGATTAAGCCTTTCTCTTCTCAAGATGTCAAAACAGCCATGTTCAGTATTAATGCTGTTAAAAGTCCTGGTCCAGATGGTTTTGGAGCTGGTTTTTTCAAAAGTTTATGGTCTGTCATAGGGAAAGAGGTGTCCATTGTAGTGCTTGAATTCTTTGACACAGGTTATATCCCGAAGGCTTTGAATAATACCATTTTAACTCTTATTCCTAAAGTTAGTCATCCAACAAATGCCACGGAGTATAGACCAATTGCTTGCTGTAATACTCTGTACAAATGCATCTCTAAAATGCTTTATAACAGATTGACATCTATTCTTCCTAAGTTGGTCAATCAAAATCAAGGGGCTTTCGTTAAGAATAGATCTCTTGCCCATAATGTCCTTATTCTTCAAGATCTTCTTAAGGGTTATAATCGCAAACAAAGTTCTCCTCGTTGCTTAATGAAGATAGATATCAGCAAAGCCTATGATTCAATTGATTGGGATTTTTTAGAGAACCTGCTGAATGCATACAAGTTTCCTGGCTGATTTATTAGGTGGATTATGATATGTCTAAGAGGCTCCTCGTATTGCATTCTCATGAATGGTCAGCTCCAAGGTAGCTTTAAGGGTGGTAAAGGGCTTTGTCAAGGTGACCCCATCTCTCCCATACTCTTTGTTCTAGTCATGGAATATCTTACGCGAGCATTTCATGGGGCTGCGAAGGACAAGAAATTCAGGTTCCATCCGTTATGTAAATCATTGAATATTACTAATCTTTGCTTTGTGGACGATTTACTTCTTGTTTGTAAAGCTCATGCTAGTTCTATTCAGATTATTCAACAGACTTTTGGTTCCTTCTCAGCTGCTTCTGGTCTGTACATCAATAATTCCAAGTCCTGCATATTTTTTTGGGGTATCTCTAGTACTGAGAAGGCATATCTGCTGAGTCTTTCTAAGATGACAGAAGGGAGTTTTCCTTTAGTTTATCTTGGCATGCCTTTGAGACCTACAAAATGGAAATCTATGGACTGTGATCTCATTATTTCAAAAATTAGGCAAAGATTACATGGTTGGGCTAGTCGTAACTTGTCTTATGCTGGTCGTGTGCAACTTATTCAGTCGGTCTTAATGGGGATAAGGAATTATTGGATGAGCATCTTTCTTCTTCCTCAAAAGGTCATCAAGGAAATTGACTGTCTCTGTAGGAACTTTTTATGGGGGTGGTAAAGGCACTAGAAGTAAGCTTCATCTTGCCTCTTGGGATCTTGTTTGCAGACCTAAATCTTATGGTGGTTTAGGCTTTAAAGAGGGATCTCTCTGGAATAAAATCAATCTTGCTAGATTCATTTGGGCTGTCTCTTCTAAGCAGGACATCCTTTGGGTTAAATGGGTTAACTGTATCTATTTAAAAGGGGTCCAGATTTGGGATTATGTGTTACATAAAGATGCTAGCTGGTACTGGAAAAAGTTGATTAAGATGAGTAAATCTTTGTCTAACTCGATCTTGAATGAAGCTATCATACAAGGGAAATTCCAGCTGAGCAAACTGTACTTAATGTCTATTCCTGGTACTCCTATTAATAGTATGAAGGCTGTTTGGTGCAAACTTTCAGTGCCCAAACATAGGTTCATTCTTTGGCAGGTTATTAACCAGAAGCTTCCCACTAGGGACTTATTGCAGCAATGTCACATACCTATTCTCTCTCTGTACTATCCGGTCTGTGAGGTTGAGCTGGAATGCCACTCTCATCTATAATTTGACTGTATACTGTCCAAAAGAGTGCTTCAAGTGGTTTAATTTGGCCTGAAAAGTTCAAAGACTGAAGCAGTTGGCTGAATGATTCCAGGAATGGTGGCTTGGCTCGGGTAGTCTCAGCCACTTTGGCTACAACTGTGTACTATCTTTGGCTTAATAGAAATAAATGCTAGTTTGAAAGTTGCTGCTATTCTGTGTATCATATAGATTTTCTTATTAAAGAATCGGTTAAAGCTAGAGTTCTTAGCCTAAGTTTTAGAGATAAAAAGCTGACTTTGAGGGAGAAATTGATGATCCATTTTTCTCTAGTTTGTAATTGAGGGGGAGTGATTTGCTCCGGCCTTTTGTTTGTATCAGATTGGTTGATCAATAAAAATTTCCTTTTCTTGATAAAAAAAAAAAGATTAATATTTATTTTAACATGTAGTTTTTCAAAACAAAAACTATATTGTTAAATAATTAATTAATTCATAATTATTCAATTGCTCATAATTATCACATAATTATTTCCTTGTCCTGGAAAATTAATTCATTTGCAATTAGGTTATTGTCTCTACAAATCTTTCTTTTGACATCCTTACCCTTGATAGTATAGGACAGGGGTGATCCAGGGACCATGGACCATGGACCTATAATACGAAGCTCCAATAAACCATATTATTAATTAAAATCTTTAATGTAATAATCTTATTTATTAATTTCATGATTACTCCACTATAAATATGGAATTGCACTCTAAGCATATATAGAATTATATTTACAAAGTTTTTGTAACGCCCTGGAAAGCCAAGACCATTATACTTTGTATTTTAAATAGTGCTGGACTTGCTAATCAAGTCATTTGGAAATAACACATGTAACTAGAAGTGATTAATGAGTTAAGGTTAAAAATTTTGTGAAAGGAATATTTACTTTCAGTAAAAAGTTTAAGTTCGTACATGGGATCTTAAAATAAACATTTAAAAAGTCCTTTACAATTCAAAAGGGTGGTTACAACTCATGCCGACCTAAGCGACAAAATTAGGGTTTAACCTTAGTTCCTTTTTGAATCCCTGGTCGTGGCGGTTGAGCAGGCTGCATATGTACACGCCACCACCGAAGCTCTCCAACTCATGGCTGGTCTAGCTCCCCCTTTCCCTTACCTGCACCACATAGCACCCGTGAGCCAAGACTCAGCAAGAAATCTTAGACATGCTCATAAGTAGTTAATAACATATTAGAGAATCATAATTATCATGCCTAGCGGTAATAACCCTACTCATGCATGCATTCAATCCAGATAAGTGCTACAGAGTCACACCGGGACCCGTTGCCCTAGATAAGTGACTGTAGAGTCACCCAGGGGCCCGTTGCCCTATTTTCTGTATGAACAACCTTAGAGCTGGCCAAGCATACCTGGCACTTTATTTTCCAAGCGACCATAGGGTCGATCAAGCGTGTTGACTCTCGATTTGGTCAACAACACGGAGTAAAGTAAAATGACAAAAACAAGATAAATTCAAGAAAAAATGATAAATGACACCAAAGTTTTAGAGTGGTTCGACCCCAAATAATGGTAATAACTTACGTCCACTTAGTGTTCTTATTAATGTAGAACCCCAAAAATTGTGATCAATGAACTAGGGTTCACGAGTTTCACAAGCTTGGAGATGAATACAAATTTGGCGGATAAAAAAACTCTATTTCTCTCTAAAAATCCAAAAGTCCCCTCTCTTGAGCCCTTTGAGTCTTATTTATAGGCTCAAGGAGTTCTTCTTGGGCCGATGGGCCTTAATTACATTTAATACAAGCATATCTAAATAATAATGGAAATTATAATTACTACATAAATGCGAAATTACATATGTGTGGAAAATATCTAAAATGATGCGACCAGACTGATCGCCCATAAAATATGCTGCCTTCTGAGTGAATTCTCTTCTGGTCGATGGTCGATCAGATTGTACTCACTTAAACGGTCACGTGTATCCCACTTGCATGTTAATTTTGCTACGTCATTAGGTAAATCTTTTTTGGGTAAACAAAGCGTATACCACGCTCCTGGATAGGCCTAGCCATACCGGCCTGCGCTTAGAGTGTTATTGCCTCCCTTGACTCATAAGTCAAGCCTTTCAATCAAGTAAAATAGATAAGCATACATTATATATTACAAGTATGTACAACACAGTTAACATGTCTAATAAAATAGTCCAAACATGGTCATAACAATGTTCAATAACCGGGCCAAGCCCAAATCACATACTGGGTGCAGTTTTCTTACCTATGGTCCAAGCACTGGATAGATAAAAACGACCCTTGAGCACGATCCTATCCCGAGCCATAGCGGTAACCTAGTCATAACCATAAATAATATCCTCATTATGCTTCAATCCCATAAACAAAATCCGGGACCAATCCTATGCCCTCGGGACCTCCAATTCCACCCAACGAGGTGGTGGAATCATCCCCCGAGCCCCCAAGTTCTTCTTAAGCTCTAAAAATGAGGCTTGCTGAAATTGACATTGGGCAGGGGTGCCCAAAAAAGTCAGAGAGTTCCCAGGAATTCCCCTGCATAGCACAGGGGTGCCCAAGAAATTCAGAGAGCCCCCAAAGCCTTCCCCTGCTTAGCGCAAGGGCACCCAAGCCTAGGGTAGGGGCACTAACTTGCAAACCCATAATTTTTGGGTTTCCACCTGCGTTTTCTCCAAACTCAACTCATCAAAACTCATCCCAAGTGCCAACCCAAGCCAGAAATGAGTCCCAAAATCAACATAAAACAACTTAAGCAACACAGTAACACCAAAAAACTCACTAAAACTCAAAACCCAAAGCTTGAGCTTCAAAGCTCAAGAACACCTCGAGAACACAAGAAATCCACATAAATCATAGGAGAATTCTTACCTCAACTGTATAATTCGACCCCTAAGCTGCTCCTAACTCAATTCTCAGCTTCAATCCTCCAATTTCTAAGCTAATTCTCCTCAAAATTCAAAACTTTACCCAAGTCTTTCAAGAGCTCAAGGGAAAACGAGAGAGAGAAAGTAATGGTGCTGTCTTTGGTGCTTTCTACCAAATTATGAGAGTTTCCACTTAATTAAGTCACCCCAAAACTTAGAAAAGACCAAACTACCCTTTAGTCAAACCTAAGTCCTTTAATGCCCTCAAGGGCAAAAATTGTCTTTTGCCACCATTTCTCACTAATCCTCAAATTACCTCATAATTCCCAATTAATCCCAATATACCAAATAATCACCAAATCATTTCCCATTGCCCGATAGACCCCGTTAATGTACTAAATTACAAAAATACCCCAAGGTTCACCCCGAGCTAGTATTTAATCCTGTTGTGACCTTTCCGCTAACTTGCTCACTAGGATCGTCTCATGTTGAGTAACCCAAATATATCCACATAATAATGTGGTCTCAATCAAAAATCACATATATTTACAAATATACCCTCAACGAGTCAAAATTATGAAAATACCATTCTAAAAAGAAATAGACCCACATGCATATTTAATACACTTAAACATGCAAGCATATTCATATCATAATATAACTCACATAACTCACATAATAATATACACATATATCACACAAACACATAATTCATACATAGTACCCATATATGTCCTCCCGGCACATTAACCAAGACACTAAGCCTTAATAGAAAATTTGGGACGTAACAACTATCCCCTCCTTACAAGAATTCCATCCTCGAAATTTTACCTGAACAGCTCAGGATACTGATCCTGCATATCTAATTCCAATTCCCAGGCCGCTTCCTCGACCTTGCTGTTCCTCCATAATACCTTAACCAAATGTATGGTTATATTTCTGAGGACCTTGTCCTTCCTGTCAAATATCTGGACTGGTTGTTCCTCATAGGATAAATCTGTCTGTAGCTCCAGATCTTCATAACTCAATACGCGAGTCTCATCTGATACGTACTTCCAAAGCATTGAAATATGGAACATATTATGCACCCCTGACAATGTTGGAGGTAAGGCCAACCTATAGGCCACTTGACCAATCCTCTCCAGGATCGCAAAAGGTCCTACAAATCAAGGGCTAAACTTACCCTTCTTCCCAAACCTCTTCAACCCTTTCAATGGTGAAACCCTAAGGAAGACATAGTCCCCCACTTTGAAGTCCATGTTCCTGTGCTTCAGATCTAAATAACTTTTCTATCTACTTTTCGACATGAACATCCGAGCTCTAATCTTTTCGATAGCCTCATTGGTCCTCTGAACTGCTTCAGGACCCAAGTATTTCCTTTCACCCATCTCATCCCAGTGAATGGGCGATCTACACTTCCTATCATACAACATTTCATAAGGAGCCACTCCAATAGTCGACTAATAGCTGTTATTCTAGGAAAACTCTATCAAAGGCAAATACTTACTCCAGGACCCTTCAAAGTCCAAAACGCATGCTTGAAGCATGTCTTCCAGTATCTGAATCATCCTCTCAGATTGACCATCTGTCTGAGGATGGTAAGCTGTACTGAATTTCAACTATGTACCCATAGCTTTCTGTAAACTTCCCCAAAACTTGGAAGTAAATGTGGAGTCCCGATCTAATACTACAGACTTCGGAGCCCCATGAAGATGTACTATCTCTCTCACATAGAGATTTGCATATTGGTCAACTGTATAGGTTTTCCTCACTCGTAAAAAGTGAGCTGATTTGGTGTATCGATCCATGATAACCCACATTGAATCATGCTGACCCATTTTCCTAGGCAACCCAACCACAAAATCCATAGTGGTGTCCTCCCATTTCCACTATGGGATATCGCTGGTCTCTGATGCTCAGCCTTGACCTGCTGACACGTTAGACACTTAGCCACATACTCAGTTACATCTCTCTTATCCCAGACCACCAATATAATGTCTTCAAATCCCGATACATATTCGTGGTGCCTCGATGCAAAGAATAAGGGGTAGTATGAGACTCATCCAGAATCTCCCGTCTAATAAAAACATCCATCAGAACACATATCCGACCCTTGTACCTCAGTAAACTCATCTCTAACACTGTGTATTCCCTAGCCACTCCAGCTAGGACATCCCCTTTAATCTTCATCAATTGTGGATCATCCAACTGACTTTCTTTTATCCTTTCTAGAAGAGTAGACTGCAGGGTGATGTTGGCTAACTGGCCCACCCCTAACTCTATCCATGCTCTGGTCATATCCTCTGCTAATTCCTTGGATATCTGCCTCAAACTGCATAATTGTCCCAGACCTGTCCGACTTAAGGCATTTGCCACCACGTTGGATTTCACTGGATGAAACAGGATTTCATAGTCATAATCCTTCACCATCTCTAACCAATGCCTCTGTCTCATGTTCAAGTCTTTTTGTGTAAAGAAATACTTCAAAATATTGTGATTAGTATGTATCTCACACTTCTCCCCATAAAGGTAATGTCTTCATACCTTCAGTGCAAAAGCACTCACTACAACAATTTTGACATTCAATGACTCCCTAAAATATCTCACACCATTGATGTAAGACATTAAAAATTAGGAGGGATTTTAAATGTCTTATGTGAGACATTGAATTTTTTTATTAATTGCTAAAGTTGTAAGACTTTAAAAGTGCAGGAAGACGTTGAAAATTTGGGGTCTAAACATGTGTCTAGGGGGGACATCCAACGTCTCCCACAGGGAGACGTGGGACACGTGGCACATCTCCTAGTGAGAGACGTTGGATGTCCCCACTGATTTAATATATCTCTTTTTCTCTTCCTTCCTCAGACGCACACATATTACAGAGGCTAAGCTTTGAATTTGGAGGGTTTCTCTGCAATTTCTAGGGCTCAAAGGTATGGTTTCTATCCATTTTCATGGTTTATGGTTAAATTTTTTTGAAATTTTTTTATAGGTTATGCATAAAGATGAATAATAAATGCGATTTTGTGTTAGTTTTACATTATTATGATTTTTTTTTCCATAGATTGTAGGATTTTCTTGGATTTTCCATAGTGGGTTTCTAAGAATTTTTTTTACTTGGTTCACAATGTATAATTTTTTTTTAAATTTTACATATGTTGACACCGTTTTTCATCAACTTGAAAAGGAGAGCAATTAAACAAAAAAAAATATCAGAGGAAATGAAAGAAGATGAATACATGAGATTTTTACGTGGTTCAATAGTTAAATCTGCCTAATCCACGAGTCTGTGTTATTAGCACTTGGGAGTTTTCTGGAAACTTTTCAGAGAATAGTTGCCCAGAGTTTATCCTCAAGATCTCAGAATTTCAGTCCTTTACAAATGGAGTTTCCTTCTCTATTTATAGAGAAGGTTACAAAATTCATTCCCACATATTTCGGGAAGATATTATGGAAATCAAATAATATAATGCTATTTAATGCACTATTTCCTACGTACACAAAAACGTCCCATAAAGTGTGGGATCAGATAACAAATCAAATAATATCCCTTAAACATTGGGATTGCACAACAATAAATATGTTCACATGTAACTGATTAATTCAGATACAGGGTTCATTACATCTCTGAGACTATCAGTGAAGGATCATATGATGACCGTGTATATTTCGAGTTTACACCTAATGAGCCTAGATTTCGGGATCATAACTTCTCATGTTCGAAATCTGGGTGTAACATTTTGCCCCCTCAAAAGTATCAGTTTGAATCCTATGAGAAGGAAACTTTTGAACTGTCCTTCTTGGAAACTGTACCATTAATTGTACTCGAGTGTGGACACGCGTCACCCAGGGATTGATTAATCAAAGTACTTGAGTGCCGTTTGTACCATGCGTATGCCCATTCGCCTGCCAACTTTATGCCGCCATCACTTCATTTGTACCTGACCGTCAGATCAGACACGAAATCTGGTTAATGGCTCAGATTAGCCCGACCTTTGACATTCCCTGGGGCCTATAAATATGTCCGTACCATCTCCTTCATCTAATTTTTGTGTTTTGAGTATTCAGAGAAAAAAGAAGAGAAACCAGAACTTAAAGTCTTTCTGTTCTTGCATGTTCTCCAAACCAAGAAAACAAAACAACTTTGGCTTGTTCGACTCCGTGAGATCATTCTTGCAACCACTCCTCCAGTCATCAATCTCTCTATATTTGCAAGATTCATTGTGTAAGTCTTTGTTTTTGACCTTATATGCTTATACATATTTTTTCCTCCATGCACGTTTGTATTGTTGTTGCAATGTAGGCACATTTACTAGTTTAACACTAGAATGTTTTAGCCGATACCGTTTAGCTCTTAGGTTCTTATGATATTATGGGTTCCAAACCCAGATTTTGCGTAAATGATGCAAATATGGCTCTTTTACTCTGTTATTTAAATTTCGGATAACATATCGTGTAGACCAAGAAATGGGGTATGGAATTAGGGTTTTTAAATTGCATGTTTCCCAAAATTATCACCTTTTTGAGTAACCGCCAACCTTTTCCCTGAAAATCCGGGATTCTAAAAAATAAATCCACTTTTCCCCCTTCGCGTCAAATACATGCTCGGAGCCTGACTCTTTCAATAGCTCAGGTTTCTTCCAAGCTTGATCTTGTTCTTTTGATCGGGCTTATTCCATTGTTTCAAGCATTCGAGCTTGAACCATCTTGATCTTTATCCTGTATTCCTTGATTTCTTGTGTGCCTGGCCCTTACCCTTTTCTTTCTTGCTAGATGTCGCAGAATCTTGAGAAACGGTGGGGGTCAGTGCTTGCAATTCCATATTCGCCAACAACTCCAAGCCCTAAATCGCCCTTTACTTAGAATCAACAGCCGATTCACGGGCACGAAGTGAGGTGCGAGCAAGAAGATATTCGAGCCCATTTTCGACGTCAGATCGACGAGGTTGAAGAACAAAAAAGGAAGAAACTTTGGGTTGCGATTTATCCAGACCCAGACCAATCCCTCTTGACCCCAAGCTTAAAGTAATGGTCGCTTTCAAACTGGGCGATCTCAAATTCTTACTGATGGAAGAATCATCAAGTCATCCATCCACCTCATAGCCGACTACCTTTCCAACCTCAAGGGGGGAATTCTTCGAGGCCGAGCATTATTGGAGCTCAGTTTCTTCGTTAGGAAAGATCACTAACATCCTAGCTCGCCACGGCCTAGGATTGTCAGGATCGCTGAGGTGTCAAGCTTCTACCTCAAACGAACGGAGCTGCTACGCCCCGGGAGATGGCTTTCCTGACAATAAGTTGAAGCTCGCGGCTTGGAGCCACGAGCATATGAAGCTAGGGGCCTTGCTGTCCTTGAGGTCATTTTTTAAGGACTTTCTGGATTTTTTTGGGCTCACGCCCTTCCAACTCCAAACCAACTCATACAGGGTCTTGTCAGCCCTAAGGTCGCTATACCACGAACTGAAGTGGGAAGGACCTTCGCCAAGAGAGATCCTGTATCTCTTTTGCTTGAAAAAGCAACCCCTCTAGAGCTTGAGGAGGAGATGGCTTCTACTACCTATCGATCTATCCCATGGAGAAGAAGATCTTCGAGGACATGCCCAACCATCCTCCTAACTCTAAGCTGGTGTTCTTTTGGACAAACGACCTGGCTCCCTCTAAGTATTATTCATTCAGACGAATTCGTAAGTATACAATCCTTTTTCCTTTCGTGCTCGATTTTCACTTAGGCTCGAACTAATTAAGATGTATTCAATTCTTCAGCCAGCTATCACTATCCTAACCCTACGAACGCAATGAAGGAGCACAAAGAAGATTTGCTCAAGCTTCCATACGGTAGGCGCTCCCTGTCTTATCTTCTCATGAAGATAAGCTTTGAGATTGTGGTCTCCTAGAGCAGGACCAGTCAATAGATGATACCGCCTACCGAAAGTACACCAAGTGGGAGCATGTACCACTCCCCACTGATAAGCTTCCTTCGAGGTGAAGCTTGAAAGTACGATCCCCAGCTCACCGTCGGAGGAGTCCATATTCAGGGAATGTGCCAACGATGAGGCCTCGAGCTCGAGTGACAGAGGTAAGGTCATTCTTAGCTCGGCCTTGTGGTCTCCTTCCCTTTTTAAGTATAGAACCGACACCCTAATCTTACTCCCGGATGATAGGGATAACTTTTATGTATGGTCTTGGGTAGATGATAAGGTCCATAGGTTCGATAGCTGGTTGGGGAAATACCAAACAATGTATAGTCTGAATGAAGTCTGGGATGGGATAGCCGTCCAATGTGGAACAAATGACTATAGGGACCTTTCGAGATTGACGTCCACGTATAGGGAAGGGACTTCCCCAGCCTCCTCTAAAGATAGGGGAATTACCTAGTCGCTGAGCACGAGCTCGGGGGAGAGTTCCAGTTAATTTTCTTGTCACTTGCCTTTGATCCCTTTAACTGTCTGCCTTACTACTTCTATAGCATTTTTAAGCTCATTTTCTAATGTGATTTGATTATGTAGGAACTATGTATTCCGACCTCGAGAATTCGCTCAACAGTGGCTCGGGGGCCAAGCAAAGCAAGCGCTCGAGAGCCTCACAAAAGACTGGTCGGCCTGCTAAAGTCCCTAAAAGGACCAAGGTGACTCCTCCTCTAGCTCCTCTTGTCGTGACCTCCACTCCCCAGGTCGACATTCCTGTGGAAGATGCTCCTTCTCCATCTTCTGCCATCCGGATGCTTCCAACCCTTGGCCCAGCTATGAAGAAACTAGCTCCCATTCGGGAGTGCCTGTTGTCAATTTCTACTAATTCTGATGAGTATGTCATCGACAATGCTGTCGGGACTCATGAGGCCACCCTCAGCTCAGACATCCTGTCTCGAGTAGGCTAAAGCTTCAGCAATCTCTGGGCTCGTCAATGGCAATTCCTAGTCAACGCTCGGGACTCTAATGTCCTTTATGACAAGAGTACCGAGCTCATTTCCTCGGTAATTTATCTTACTTTATTATTTATGGTGATTTTATTCGGAGCATGCCCTAACTTGATTTGTTTGTGTGTTAGGCTCTTGCTGCAGTTGCTCATCTAAATTACAAGCTGAATAATGAGGTTCACGTGAACATGTCTTATGCTCAGGAGTCGAAGGAACTCTAACTCAAGCTCGCTGACGAGTTCAAGACTGCAAAGTAAGAGCTGGAGGCTGAACTTAAAGAGAAAAACTCCAGGGTCGAGGAGCTCGAGAAGTTGAATACCGAGCTCAAAGAGAAGAGCTCCAGGGCTGAGGAGCTGAATGCCAAGCTCGAGGAGGAGAAAAAGGCCACTTTCGAGATAATAGAGGATGAAAAGGCTCGTCTTCTCGAAGAGTTTAAGCAAAGGAAGGATCGGGCAGTTGACATGGCCATGTTGAGGATTTGGGCCAACAACGCTGACCTCGACACGAGCTTCTTGGGTACCTTTGAGGATGAGCTTTTGGCAAAATGGCAAGCTCAGCTAGAGGTGGAGGAAGCTGCTCGGGAGGATGCTGAGAAGGCTAAGGGGAGGATGCTCCTACTTCCTAGATCTCGATCATGGGCTGCATCCCCTTAAAATTTTTGTAATAGTTTGTAGCCTTTGTTTGTCATGCCCTTGGGGAAAAAATAATTTACAGCTCGTAAAAGAGCTATTTACATTTGATATTTTTAATACCATGTTCGATTTTACTTTAATATTTTTGCTTTACATCTCTCAGATCGAAATATTTTAAGCAATTTATATTAAAGGTTTTCTTTTATGTTTTTTATTCGTACAGACATATCTGTTGGATTAAGCTCGAGTTTCAATGCATTCATGCATAGTTTAGTCGATGTATCCACGTCCGATCTCGTTATTTGTCAAGGTCAGAACTTACTTTTACCATGCACTCGAAAGTACTTATATGGCGTGTAAGATAGGTAGTTTAGTTATATCCTGCTTTTATAGTCACTTTTCCTCGTCCTCGAGTAGCTCCCCAAGGTTGTGAGGTTGAAATTGTCTTTTTGCAAGATATTCCAGCCTCAATCTTGACTTAATTCGAAGTGGGTTTATTTATATTCCATCTTTCTGTCAATTAGTTTTAGCTGGTTTGTTCCAAAATTATTTAGCTCGCGTCTGGTTTGTAATCCATACACTTATAATTTTGATAATCTGGTTTTGACCAAATAATCTTAGCTCGTGTCTGGTTTGTAATCCATACACTTATAATTAATAATAATCTGGTTATGTCCAAATAATCTTAGCTCGCGCATCTGGTTATATCCAGACACTTTTTAATAATGTGGTTATATCCAAATTATCTTAGCTCGCGCATCTGGTAATATCTAGACACTTTATTTTTAATAATCTGGTTATATCCAAATTATCTTAGTTTGCACATCTGGTTATATCCAGACACTTTTGTTTTTAGAATACACTTTAAACTTTTATGCCGGGTTAACAATCCAGACATTTTTAGTTTTTGTGTATGCTATATTGGAGTTATTTATTTTTTCAAACTAATGGTATATATACCACTGGATGCCCTCTTAATATCCTATGAGTGAGATAATAGGTTATTAAATTAAGAGAGTTTGCAAAAAATACAACACACTGAAATAAAAATGGCTTTTAGTCAAAATTGAACACTTTATTAAAAAAACTTTGTAAAGATAGACAAGCATGGTTACATGAGACATCATTCCTACACTATTGATAGTAAGGTCATAGATGTTCGCCATTCCAAGCTCGCGGTACCAATTCTCCGTTTAATCTTGCCAATTTATAGATGCCAGGTCGAATAACTGACTCGATTTGGTAAGGTCCTTCCCAATTAGGCCTAAGTACGCCAACGACCGGGTCCCTTGTAGCTAGGAACACACGCCTTAACACCAAGTCTCCCAATCCGAACTTCCTATCCTGAACCTTTTTATTAAAATATTGGGTAGCTCGCTGTTGATATGCTGCATTTTTGCAACTGAGCTTCATCTCTCCTTTCTTCAATAAGGTCCAGACTTACTTCGAGCTGGGATTGGTTCAAGGCTTGATCATAAGCATGGCTACGAATAGTGGGTATTTCGACCTCGATTGGTAACATGGCCTCGCATCCATATGCCAGGGAAAAAGGGGTATGTCCTGTTGAAGGGGTATGCCCACGAAACTTGGGGCAACTCCTCAGGCCATTTTCCCTTAGCTTCTTCCAATTTATTTTTCATAGAACTCTTGAGAGTCTTATTTACTGCTTCGACTTGGCCATTTGCTTGAGGATGGGAAACGGAGGAGAAGCTTTTTATTATCCCATTTTTTTCACAAAAGTGGGTGAATAATTCACTGTCGAATTGAGTACCATCATCTGATACTATTTTCCTTGGCATTCCATTTCGGCAGATGATGTTTTTTACCACAAATTCCAAGACTTTTTTCGAGGTAATCGTTGCCAGAGGTTCGACCTTGGTCCATTTTGTAAAATAATCGACCGCGACCACTGCATACTTAACTCCACCTTTGTCGGTTGGCAACGAGCCTATCAGGTCGATTCCCCACACCGCAAATGGACATGGGGAAGTCATCATGGTTAGCTCGGATGGAGGAGCTTGCGGGATTGTAGCAAATCGCTGACATTTATCGCATTTCTTGACATACTCGAATGCGTCTGCTTTGATAGTGGGGCAGAAGTATCCTTGTCTTATAATTTTCTTTGATAGGCTATGCCATTAGTGTGGTCTCCACAAAATCCTTCATGAATTTCTTCTAGGATTTTCTTGGCCTTGGGTGAGGTCACATATCGGAGTAATGGCATAGAATATCCTCTCCAATACAACCTTCCTTCCATAATAGTGTATCTGGGAATCTGATACATCAGTTTCCGAGCCTTGTTCCGTTCTATTGGGAGAATGTCGATTTTGAGGTAATCGACTATTGGGGTCATCCAGGTTGGTTCGGAGCCTATCATGCATACATCTTCCTGTTCAAGCTTGCTAATACTGGGAGTCGATAGGTGCTCAATAGGCACTACTTTTAGTGCATCGACCTCGTTGGACGTGGCGAGCCTGGCTAAGGCGTCCATATTTGAGTTTTGCTCTCGGGGAACCTGCTCTATTGTATAGAACTTGAAATGTTCGAGCACTGCTTTTGCTTTCTCTAGATAAGCGGCCATCCTTGTGCCACGAGCTTGATATTCCCCTAGGATTTGGTTAACCATCAACTGCGAATCACTGTAGCAATGTATTGCCTTGGCCTTGAGCTCTTTGGCTATTTGGAGTCCTGCCAATAGAGTTTCGTACTCAGCCTCATTGTTAGAGGCTTCGAAGATGAATCTCAAGGCAGAGTGAAATCGACATCCAGTTGGAGTGATTAATATAATCCCTGCCCCCAATCCATTTTTCGTTGGAAGATCCATCGCGTAAAGTTTCCACAGCTCATGGGTTGGGGTTACAAATTCGTCATCAGACACTCCCGTACATTCCACAATGTAGTCTGCCAGGGCCTGCGCTTTTATGGTCGTTCTTGGATGATATGGTATCTTGAACTGCCCGAGCTCTACAACCCATTTTAACAATCTGCCTGAAGCCTCTGGTTTGGACAAGACTTGCCGCAGTGGTTGGTCAGTCAACATGTGGATGGGGTGTGCTTGGAAGTAAGGTCAGAGCTTTCGAGATGAGTGGATTGGGCTAAGAGCCATTTTTTTCCATTAATGGGTATCTCGATTCTGCCCCTAGTAACCTCTTGCTAACATAGTACACTAGTTTTTGTACCTTCTGATCTTCTCTGACAAGCACGCCGTAGATGGCGTGCTCGGTTGTAGCAAGATACAGATATAAGACTTCTCTTGTGATAGGTTTCGACAAGATGGGAGGTTCCGCGAGGTATTTCTTTAGGTCTTGGAATGTGTGCTCGCATTCTTCTGGCCACTCAAATTTCTTGCCTCCTCTCAAAAGATTGAAGAATAGAAGACACGGTCTGTAGATTTAGAGATAAATCTACTTAATGCCGCCATCCGTCTAGTTAAGCTTTGGACATATTTATGCTTTCGAGGTGAGGGCATGTCAATTAGAGCCTAGATCTTGTCAGGATTAACCTCTATTCCTCGCACATTTACTATGAAGCCTAAGAACTTCCCCGATGATACTCCGAAAGAACATTTTTGGGGAATGAGCTTCATGTTGTACTTCTGCAGCACAATAAACCATTCTTCGAGGTCGTCCACATGGTTATTGTTATGTTTAGGACTAACATATCATCAACATACACTTCCATGTTATTACCTATCTGCTCGGAGAACATCATGTTTACAAACCTTTGGTACGTCGCTCCCGCATTTTTTAGCCCGAAAGGCATGACATTGTAATAGTACAACCCTTTATCTGTTACAAAACTTGTATGCTCTTAGTTCGGCACATGCATGGCGATCTGGTTATATCCAGAATAAGCATCCATGAATGACATAAGACCGTGTCCAGGTGTGGCATCTACGAGTTGATCGATTCGAGGTAGGGGAAAGCAATCCTTAGGGCATGCCTTGTTGAGATCGAAGTAGTCGATGCAAGTTCGCCATGTTCCGTTAGGTTTCAGAACCAAAACCAGGTTGGTGACCCAATCAAGGTAGAAGGCGTCTCGTATAAATCGGTTCGCCTTTAACCTATCGACTTCTTCCTTCAAGGCTTTCTTCCTATCATCGTCCAGGAGTCTTCGTTTTTGCTGCTTCAGGGGGAAGCTCTTGTCAATGTTAAGTGCATGACTTATCACATTCAGACTTATTCCTACCATGTCTGAATGTGACCATGCGAAAACATCCTGGTTCTCACTCAAGAAGAAAATTAATTGCTACTTTGTTTTTTCTGAAAGGTTTTTCCCCACCTTCACAGTTTTTGGGGGATCAACTTCTTCGAGCTCCTCTAGCGACTCGAGTTCAACCCTTTCTTCTATTCTTGGATCGATCTCTTCGTCTATTTCGAAGAATGTCGCATCCTTATTCTGAATCAAAACAAGTGTTTGTGCACTTGTTTGCTTTTTCCCTCTAACGGAAAAGCTGTAGCATTACCTCCCTGCAATCTGGTCTCCTTTAAGAGTCCCGATGCCACTAGAAGTCGGGAACTTGATGGCTAGGGATGTAAACGGGGTGGGGCAGGGTCGGGGATGGCTCCCCCATCCCCGCCCCGTCTCGGGGTCGGGGCCCTATCGGGTACCCGTTTAATAAAAATGTTTAATTTTTTTTCTAAAATTAATAAAATAAATTAAAATAATTAATACTTTTTAATATAAAATAATTAAAAAACAATAAATTATACCATTAATATATATATATTTTCTATAAATCATTATATTATATATTTTTAATAATATCTATATTAAAAATATAAATTACAATGTAAACGGGGCAGGTTCGGGACGGGGGTCATGTTCCCCGCCCCCGCCCCATTAGGGGCGGGTCCCCACGGGGACCTACCCTATGGGTTAAATTGACATCCCTATTGATGGCCAGATGCCTAACGGACGAAACTTCCCCCAACCCTACTAGGGTGGGTCTCCCGAGCAGTACGTTATAGGCCGATGGGAGATCCACCACGACGAATTCCACCATCTTGGTTACCGAGACTGGGTAGTCTCCCAAGGTTACAGGGAGTTCAATGGATCCCATACAGGCTTTGTAGAGGATATTTACCAAGCTCCCATTATCAATTAGGACTCGGTGTACCCTCTTGTTCGCGAGCTGAAGGGTAATGACCAGGGGGTCATTATGGTGGAACTAGACATGAGACGCATCCTCTTCAGTAAAGGTTATGGGTTGTGTTTCAACCCTTTGTTGTTTCGGAGCTCTAGGTTCGGGTTCGTAGGGAGAGCCGTCACCAATTTTTAACTCATTGACATATCTTTTATGGGCATTCTTGCCCGAGCCTGTGATGTGAGGTCCCCCTGAGATGGTTATCACATCCTCTCCATCAATCTGAGGGGGTCGCTCATCCTCCCGAGGTCGAGTGTTATTGTTTTGGGTAGGTAGTGCAACTACTACCCTTTGACTGGTGGAAGCCTGGTTGGGATTTCGGTTTCTTACATATTGCCCAAAATATCCCCTCGAGATCAATCCTTCGATCTTATCTTTCAACTGCCGACACTCATCGGTTGCATGTCCGATGTCTCGGTGGAATCTGCAGTACTTTTTGGAGTCTCTTTTTGCCTTTTGGTTCCTCATGGGATCAGGTCGTCTGAAAGAGACTTGGTTTTCATTAGCCAGGTAGATATTCTCCCGAGACTCATTGAGCTCAGTATACACTTTGTATACGAAGAGGTATCTTTCCCCTTTCTTCTTCATTCCCCCATCCGCCTCGGGGTTATTCCCTTCATTTTTCTTTCTCTTAGCGTAATTGTGAAAAAAAATACTTGAAAAAAAAGAGAAACCTAAATCTTGTCCTTTCACCATAAGCAATTTTTGTTTAAAGGAAATTTGAACAAAATTCCCAATTCGCCTCTACTAATTAACCTCGGGGAGTTATTAGTAGTGTGCGAGTAAGTAGAATCAAATAGGCCTGGGGACAAGTAAACCATAAAAATTATATTGTTGTGAGATCTCTAAAAAAAATTCTAAGTATGCTCTGTGGTTGTGGTTTTAACTGATCTTCCACATCAGAAAATTATTTGTTTGAGATTATCTCTGTTGCTTTGTTTGTGAAAATTGAATGTATCATTGTGGACGTAACTCTAAAAATTGATTAGTAAAAAGACGTTTATCTTTGTTTGAAATTGAAAGTGTGAGTAAAAATTTGAGCATCATGGAACCAATTGCTAATCCTGTTGATGAAAATGTTGTGCTTGAAAAAACTTTGCTTGAATATTTTGCACCTATTTCATCTAATGCTCCTTCATGCATTGTTTTTCCTATAACTTCTGCTACTCATTTTGAGATTAAACCATCAATCATTCAATTGTTGCCATCTTTTTATGGGTTAGATAGAGATGATCCTTACATGCATGTCAAAGATTTCTTAGAAATTTGCTCAACATTAAAATTCCAAAACTTTTCTGATGAGTCGGTCAAACTAAGATTGTTCCCTTTTTCATTAAAATACAAATCAAAAGCTTGGTTAAATTTCCTTCCCACAGGGTCTATAACTACATGGGATCAACTTTATAATAAATTCTTGCTAAATTTTTTTCCTATGTCTAAAACTGATAGTCTAAGGAGAGAAATCTCCGAGTTTTTTCAAAAAGATAATGAAGAGTTTTATGAATGTTGGGAAAGATTTAAAGATTTATTATTAAAATGTCCTCATCATGGTTTTGAAAAATGGAGACTTGTAAAATATTTTTATGATAGTTTGACTCCCTCTAATCGTCAAATGATTCAATCTATGCATACTGGAATTTTTTTAAAATTTCAAGGACAAGAGGCTTGGGATGCCCTTGAAGATTTATCTGTCAATTCACAACAATGGAATTATTTTGATCCTAGGTCTAGGTCAACTAATTCACCAAAAAGAGGAGGAAGGTATGAAGTAAAAGATGAATTAGACTTAAGAACATCCTTAGACAAGTTAGCGAGAAAAGTAGAAGCTTTAGCCATAAGACAAACTATAAATTCTCCAATACAACCAAGAAAAGATGTTTGTTCTATATGTTCTAGTCCTTGCAGTAATGCCCAATCATGTCATTCCTACCAAGAAGCCTTTTCTGAGGAGGCCAATGCAGTTCATGCTTATGGGAAACCAAATGATAGCCCATTTTCATCCACCCACAATCCAAATTGGAGAAACCATCCGAACTTTTCATGGAGACAAAACCAACCTCAAATGAATCAAGGGCCAATACAACACGCAAAAACAAACTCATGCCCCACAAAATCAACCATATCCTCAACAAAGGAAACATTTCTTAGAAAGATAATTCACAACAATTTATGCAATCCACTCAACAAATCCTACAAAATCAATCTCAATCAATTACCAAACTCGAGACACAAGTAGGACAACTCGCCACGGCTTTAGCTGATAGAGAAAAAGGAACATTCCCTAGTCAACCTATCCCTAATCCAAAAGGTAAATATGAGATAGGAAAGTCTAGTCATAATGGAGAAGTCAAATCAATTTCAACTCTTAGGTCCGGAAAGAACATTGTCAAACCCGATTACATACCCGAGGTTGAAAAAGAAAAAGAAAAAGAAAAAGAAAAGAGTCAGCCTTCTAGTTCTAATGCAAATGACTCTTCAAACAAGGAAACTCCAATCCATCCTTTCATTCCAAAAGCCCCATTCCCACAAAGATTACTTCCAATTAAAAAAGGTGGCCAATATAATGACATCTTAGAAGTTTTTAAACAAGTTAGTATCAATATCCCTTTCTAAGATGCCATTAAACAAATTCCTACCTACTCTAAAATTTTAAAGGATCTTTGTACTGTTAAAAG
The DNA here is from genome assembly GCF_963169125.1 of Humulus lupulus. Classification (NCBI taxonomy): domain Eukaryota; kingdom Viridiplantae; phylum Streptophyta; class Magnoliopsida; order Rosales; family Cannabaceae; genus Humulus; species Humulus lupulus. The sequence continues at coordinate 171,802,051 of NC_084797.1, forward strand.
AAACACTAATGTTCCTAAAAAGGCGTTTTTAACTAAACAAGCTAGTTCCATTATTCAATATAAGAGTCTTGTTAAATATAAAGATCTTGGGTGTCCCACAATTTCATGCATTATTGGTGATAATTTTAATAACAAGGCTTTACTTGATTTGGGTGCTAGTGTGAATTTATTGCCTTATTCTGTTTATAAGCAACTTGGTCTTGGTGAACTAAAACCTACTTCTATAACTCTTCAATTAGCCGATCGTTCCGTGAAAATTCCTAGAGGAATTATAGAGGATGTTTTAATCTAAGTTGATAAATTTTATTTTCCTGCTGACTTCATTGTTCTTGATACTTAACCTGTGGAAAATGTGCATGCTCAAATTCCTATCATTTTAGGTAGACCATTATTATCTACATCCAATGCAATCATTAATTGTCGTAATGGTATTTTGAAATTATCATTTGGAAATATGACTGTTGAATTGAATGTTTTTAATGTTGCTAAATCTGTTGAGTGTGAGGAAGTGCATGAAGTTAACATGATAGATAGTATTTGTGAAGAGGATGGAAATGACTTACTTGACTTTTTTGAAAAATACTTTGGTATGAACTTGCATGTTGATGACTCTAATGATGATGTGAATTCTGTGCTAGAATCTATACCCTTAAATGAAACCAAAGTTGAACTTTTTTTACCCTTAGAGCACGTTCAATCAATTTCTGAGTCTCCAAAGTTAGACCTTAAACCTTTGCCAGAAAATTTAAAATAAACTTTTCTAGGAGAGTCTGAAACCTTACCTGTTATCATAGCATCCACTTTAGATAAAGAACAAGAAGATAAATTGTTAGATGTCTTTAGAAAACATAAAGAGGCCATAGGTTGGACCATTGGAGACATTAAAGGAATTAGCCCATACATATGTATGCATAGAATCCATCTAGAAGAGAATGCTAAAACCTCTCGGGAATGTCAAAGAAGGCTAAATCCAAATATGAAAGAAGTAGTTAGAGAAGAGGTCATAAAATTATTAGACGTAGGTATCATTTACCAAATTTCTGATAGTCAATGGGTTTGCCCAGTTCAAGTTGTGCCTAAGAATTCTGGGTTCACAGTTGTTGAAAATGAGAAAAATGAATTAATCCTTACTAGAGTACAAACGGGGTGGAGAGTGTGAATAGACTATAGAAAGCTGAATAATGTTGCTAGAAAAGACCATTTTCCATTACCCTTTATTGATCAAATGCTTGAACGTTTAGCTGGCCATGCATATTTTTGTTTTCTTGATGGGTATTCGGGATATAACCAAATCCCCATTGCCCCAGAAGATCAAGGAAATACTACATTTACATGCCTTTTTGGGACTTTTTCCTATCGTCGCATGCCTTTTGGATTATGCAACGCACCTGGGACTTTGCAAAGGTGTATGATTTCAATTTTTTCTGACATGGTTAAAAGATTTCTTGAAGTGTTTATGAATGATTTTTCTGTGTTTGGTTCTTCCTTTGATGAATGTTTGCACCATCTTTCACTTGTTTTGATTCGTTGCAAAGAGAAAAACCTTGTGCTTAGCTGGGAAAAATGTCATTTTATGGTTAAAAAGAGAATTGTTTTAGGTCATGTAATCTCATCTGAGGGAATAGAAGTTGATAAAGCAAAATTTGATCTTATTTCAAAACTTCCCCCACCTAAAACTATGAAAGAAATTAGATCATTCCTAGGCCATGTCGGTTTCTATAGACGATTTATAAAAGACTTTAGCAAAATTTCTCAGCCTTTATGCCATTTACTAGGAAAAGAAAATGCTTTTGTCTTTAATAATGATTTCCATGTTGCCTTTGTAAATTTGAAAAATTTGTTGACTACTGCACCCATTATTCGACCCCCTGACTTGAAAATACCTTTTGAAATAATGTGTGATGCTTCTGATTATGCTATAGGTGCTGTCTTAGGACAAAGACTTGAAAAAATACCTCATGTAATTTACTATGCTAGCAAAACTTTAAATGATGCTCAATTAAATTATTCCACAACCGAAAAATAATTGCTTGCTGTTGTTTTTGCATTGGAGAAATTTAAATCTTATTTGTTAGGGTATAACATATCGTCTATTCTAATCATGCTGCATTAAAATATCTCTTGTCGAAAAAAGATGGTAAGTCTCGTTTGATCCGTTGGATCCTACTTTTACAAGAATTCAACTTAGAAATACGTGATAAAAAGGGATCTGAAAATGTTGTTGCTGATCATTTATCTAGACTAGTTGTTGAAACTATACATGACTCCACTCCTATCACTGAAATTTTTCCTGATGAACAATTGATGCATGTTTCTTCATTGCCTTGGTATGCTGATATTGTTAATTATTTGGTCACTAAAGATATACCATCTCATTGGTCTAAGCATGATAAATCTAAATTTTATTCTGAGGTGAAAAACTTTATTTGGGATGATCCCTACTTATTTTAATACTGCCTTGATCAAATAATTAGAAGATGCATTCCAAATTGTGACCAATCAAAAATCATATCTTTTAAAACAAAAATAGTTTTTCCCGCCTCCTAGCTTTTTGCAGCTCTCTCGTGGGCTGGTGCCATGGCGAAAACAAGAGCAAAGATGTAGGGGAAGCTGAAAGGTTCTGCTAAGAAGAAGAAGAAAAGAGGTCCTAATTCCATTGCGGATGTGAAAAAAACTAAATCTATGGAAGAGGTTTTAGGAATCGAGCCTCTTGAGTTCACAGACGATGATGAAGGTGCGGAGGAACATTGTGATGATCCTGGCTTACAGGATGTATTTCAGGCACCTTTGTCCCCGAAGTCATCTCTGAAAGTAATTCAACAGCAAGATGATATTCGCTCTGATTTTGTTGCCTTCCTAGAAGCTACTCAGAAATGTTCGACTGCTCTATCAAAAGGTCTTTCTACTACACCTCCAGTACTCAGATCTGGGAGTGTGGTTAGGAATCTGGAAACATCTTTTCCGAAATCAGAACAGGCTAACAAGATTAAAATCACTATGGAAGATATTGAAGAGGAGATTTCTTACTGGAATTCTTCGATCGTATGTTATGTACTGGGAGCCAATTCGCCTCTCTCTGTTCTAGAAGGTTTTGCAAGGCGTTTATGGAAAGACAAAGTGGATAAGGTGGGTATGCTTTCATATGGCATTTTCTTGATTAGATTTGATTGCATTGAAGATAGAGATGCTATACTCACGGGGGGATACATCTTCTTTAATAAGAGGCCTGTTATTATGAAGGCTTAGGATCCGAATACTAATTTCAAGAAAGAAGATATTCGAACAGTTCCAATTTGGGTTCAGCTGGATGATCTAGAATTGAAATACTGGGGTCAAAAGTCTCTTTTCAAGATTTTAGGCCAAGTGGGGAAGCCATTGATGGTTGATGCGGTTACAAAAGAGAGAGATAAACTCAGTTACCCTCGTGTTCTTATTGAAGTTTGTCTTCAACAGGATTTTCCAAGTTGTATTGAATTTGAGGATGAATTTTGTTTTAATGTCACTGAAGGAGTTACGTATGAATGGAAACCGATCATGTGTGGTCATTGCAAGGGTATGGGGCATGCTACTAATGATTGTAGAAGAAAAGAGGGCAGGAAGCAACAATGGATAGTTAAAGAAGAGATTAAGAAGCCAGAGAGGGAAAAAAAGACAGAGGCAGTTAAATCTACTGTTGATGAGTTTCAGTCTATTACAAAAGGGTGGAGGGTCAAAGCCAAAGAATCTATGGCTTGCCCTTCCACTATGAATTCTTTCCAGGCTTTATCAGATCCTAGCGCCTCAACAAGTGCCGTGACTGGGGAGAACCAGAATGAATCCACAACTCAAGAAGATCTAAAGCTAACTGTGGAGGAATTGGAGAATACAGGAGGGGGGGGGGGGGGGGAGCCTCCTCTTTCCATAAGCAAAATGCAGTAAGGCAATTTATTGTCAACCAGAAAGCTGGTTTAGTTGGTCTTCTTGAGACGAGAGTTAAGGCTCCGAAGCTTGGAGCCTTGTATGTACATATGTTCTCAGGTTGGTGCTTCACAACTAACAGTGCGTGGCACAAAGGAGGAAGAATTATAGTTGCTTGGAATCCTTTGAGATTCAATGTAAGTATACTCAGCTGCTCAAATCAGCTTATTCACTTGTTTGTTGCTACTGTGGATAATAAACATAGATTTTTCACTACATTTGTATATGGATTTAATGATGAAGAGGGAAGGAAAAGTTTGTGGAAAAGTTTACAGGAATTGGCTAGAGCAGAACCCTGGGTAGTGCTTGGGGACTTTAATGATATCCTGAACAGAGATGAAAGAATTGGTGATAGAGTTAGACACAACTCTAATAATGATTTCATGAATTGTGTCTCTTATTGCCAACTGGAAGATGTTAAATTCAGTGGGAATTTCTTTACTTGGAGTAATAAGCAACAGGGATCAGATAGAATCTACTCCAAGATTGATAGAGTTTTGGCAAATCAAGCATGGGTGGATAGCTTTACAATTGCTGAAGCTATTTTTCTGAATGAAGGTATTTTTGATCACACTCCAGCAATTTTAACTGTGCATTCTGATATTCCTAGTGGTAAGAATCCGTTCAAGTATTTTCGGATGTGGTCTTCACATCCTCAATACCACCAAGAAGTGAGTAGGGTGTGGCATCAGACTGTTAAAGGGACTAAAATGTTCCAAGTTGTGACTAAGCTTAAAGACCTTAAGGCTATCTTTAAAGACCTGAACAAGTTGGGTTTTTCAGCGATTCATATGGCAGATTTGCAAGCTAGAGAGAAGCTTAATGAATGCCAGAACAAGCTGCATAGAGACCCTTTGAATGTGGATCTGCAGTATCAGGAGTTGGAAGCTAGAAGGCATTATGCTGGGGTGCATAAAGATTACTGCTCATTCTTATCCCAAAAGTCTAAGGTTACCTGGGTAAAAGAAGGTGACAAAAATTCTGCTATTTTTCACTCCAGTATCAAGGAAAGAAGATGTCAAAACAGGATATATTCTATTACCAATGCAGAAGGGAACAGAGTGGAGGATCCTGTTGGTGTTACTGAAGCATTTCTATCCTATTATCAGTCTTTATTGGGCACTCAAATGGAGAATAGACAGCCAGTTAAAACTTCAATAAGGGCTCAAGGACCTGTGATTTCTAGACAGCAGGCAGATCTGTTGTTAGCCGATTTTTCTAAAGATGACATTAAAAATGCTGTGTTTAGCATTCCTGGCATCAAAGCTCCAGGTCCTGATGGATATTGCAGCTATTTCTTTTAGGACAATTGGGAGTTGGTTGGAAATGAAATATTTGAAGCAATAACATCTTTCCTGCATACAGGGCACTTGCTAAAAGAGCTTAACTCTACAGTTATTACCCTTATTCCTAAGTGCAAATGTCCTAATACTGTAAGTGATTATCGCCCCATAGCTTGCTGCAATGTCTTATACAAAGTAGCTACAAAGCTGATTTGCAGTAGACTTAAAGTCATTCTTCCAGATCTTGTGGCTCAAAATCAGGGGGGGGGGGGGGGTTCATTAAAGGCAGGTTCATCGCTCATAATATTATGATCTGTCAGGATCTAATAAGGCATTATGGAAGCAAATCAATTAGACCCAATTGCATGATAAAGCTAGATTTACAAAAGGCTTATGATACTATGGAATGGGGATTCTTAGAGGAGATGTTACATGCTTTTCAATTCCCTGCTAAATTCATTAATCTCATAATGAATTGCGTAACCACACCTAGGTACTCCTTAATGTTTAATGGATCTATGCATGGATTCTTTGTAGCAAAGAGAGGCTTGAGACAAGGGGATCCAATGTCTCCCTTACTTTTTGTTCTTGGGATGGAATACTTTAGCAGAATTATGCAGAAAGTTGGGGAGAAGGAAGATTTTCAGTTTCATGAAAGGTGCAGTGATTTAAAGCTTAATCATCTAAGCTTTGCTAATGATGTGTTGCTGTTCTGCAAAGGTTACTTCAAGAGTATATATTTAATGTTGCAGGGGTTAAAGTTTTTGTCAAATTCCTCTGGTTTGAACTCAAACATAAAAAAAACAGCCATTTATTGCAGTGGAATGAGTGAAGAGGAGATTAGAAGAGTGCTTGATGTATCAGGTTTCAGTAGAAATGATATCTCGTTTAAGTATCTTGGTATTCCCATATGTGCCAAGAGAATCTCAGCTGCTGAATGCAAAATATTGGTTGAGAAGATGACAACTCGAATCAAGACCTGGAGTTCCAGAAACTTATCTTTTGCAGGTAGATCAGTTTTGATTAATTCTGTGCTTCTGTCTATCCATGCCTACTGGAGTCAAATCATGATTCTACCTAAGAAACTTGTATCTGAAATTGAAAGCATTTGTAGAAGCTTTCTCTGGAAGGGGCAGAGCAATATGATTGGGTCCGGAAGCGTGGCCTGGAAGAAGCTGTGTAAGCCTAAGAAGGCTGGAGGAATTGGCTTTATGAGCATTTAAGAGTGGAACCAAGCAACTTTGATTAAAAATGTCTGGTCAATCGCAACAAAGAAAGACAATCTATGGGTTAAGTGGGTGCATAATGTGTATATAAAACATGAGGAGTGGTGGGGTTACAATGCCCCGCCTCATAGCAGCTGGTACTGGAGGAAAATGGTGAACATTAACGATGAAATTAAACAGCTACTGGATCCTGTGCAATTTACATTAAATACTTATCAAATTTCCTATGGTTACAAGTTGCTTAATCTGGTACAGGAGAGCTTCCATTGGAGTAAAGAGGTCTGGTACAGGCTTAATATCCCAAAGCGCAGCTTTGTGCTCTGGATTGCAATTCAAAATAGACTTAAGACAAGAGAAAGGCTTCGTAGTTTCAACATAACAGAAGATTCAACTTGTATTCTCTCAGGATTGCTTACAACAGTTGAAAAATTGGCTGGGATGGAGAGCTCACATAGAATCATTACATGGCCTTCTTAGATGGATAGAAAGGTCCAAGAAGAGCAAGTTTCAGAAGAATGTTTTAACTGCCTCTGTTGCGTCTCTGGTTTATCATTTATGGCAGGCTCGGAATAACAAACTTTGGCAATCAAGCATTGTGTCTCCTAAGTTGTTAGTCTAGGAAGCAAAATGGCAAATCAAAACTAGAATAACTTTTGTTATGCCTAGGCATGTAGGTCAAGAAGATATGGCATGGTTTGACTTATTGTAATTAGTTACTAATACTTTCTTGTATAGATTGTATACAGGCCTTATTGGAAAAAGGTGCTTTTAGGATGTAAATTTGTTTGTGGAGTAATGAATTTCTGCTGGTTCATAAAAAAAAAAAAATCATATCTTTTTGTCACGATCCTGCATGTGGAGGGCATTTTAGTGGTAAGAAAATAGTTGCTAAAGTTTTACAATGTTGTTTTTATTGGCCTACTATCTTTCATGATACTTATGTTTATTGTAAAGCTTGTGAACATTGCCAAAAGTTAGGAAGTTTAACTAAAAGAAACATGATGCCTTTAAATTCTATTCTTATTATTGTCATATTTGATGTTTGGGGCATTGATTTTATGGGACCATTTCCTAACTCTTTCGATAATCTTTATATTCTTATTGGAGTTGATTATGTGTCTAAATGGGCTGAGGCTATTGCATGCCACACTAATGACCACAAAGTTGTGCTTTGGTTTTTGAAAGAAAATATATTTTCCTGTTTTGGTTCACCACGTGCTATCATTAGTGATAACGGTACACACTTTTGTAATAAGCCATTTGAACATTTGATGAAACAATATGGCATTGCACATAAAGTCTCTACACCATATACCCACAAACTAGTGGTCAAGTTGAAGTGTCCAATAGGGAAGTTAAGCACATTTTAGAAAAAATTGTGAATCCAACTAGGAAAGATTGGTCCTTAAGACTCACTGATGGATTATGGGCATATCGTACCGCGTACAAAATGCCCATTGGCATGTCACCCTACAGATTTGTGTATGGGAAGGCATGCCACTTACCTGTTGAGTTAGAACATAGAGCCTTTTGGGCTATTAAGCAGTTAAGCTTTTCTTTAGACGAGGTAGGTGAGAAAAGAAAACTTCAATTGAATGAGCTAGACGAAATTAGGAATGATGCATATGACTATTCAAAAAAATATAAGGATCGTATGAAGTTTTACCATGACAAAAATATTTTGAGAAAAGATTTTTCTCCAGGTCAAAAAGTCCTTTTATACAACTCACGTTTGCATTTATTTCCGGGAAAATTACGCTCTAGGTGGACCGGTCCTTATATTGTTCGAGTTGTTTTTCCACATGGAGCTATCGAAATTGAAAATCCTAACAATGATGATATTTTTAAAGTTAATGGACAAAAATTAAAACCATTTTTAGAATTAAAAACCAATGAAGTGGATGAGATCCTCCTTGAGGACCCTGATTACCATGCTCTTTGATTCCTATTTGATCTTGATAACTTGTGTTTTATTTGTTTTGTTTGTTTTATGTGTGATTGAATTTTTATTTGTTGTATATTTTACTCTCTTAGTGATGCACCATGTCGACGTACGACCATTCTAAACTCTAAACTCTTGTCAGTTTTAATTTATATTTATATTTTGACACATTGAGGACAATGATTAAATTAAGTTTGGGGGTAGCGAGTTTAATGGTTGTTTACCGTTCCTTATGTTGAATATGAGGGTAGAATTGTGTTAAGTTTGTTTTTAAAAAAAATTAAATATATATTGTTTTATTTTGTTAAGTTTGTTTTGAAAAAAAATTATTATTAAATATAAAAAAAATTATTGGTGATATTTTTCATTTTCAATGATAAAAATCTTGATTGAGTTTGAATTTAATTCTCTTAAAAATATGAATAATTTTTAAGCTTTATCTTTAATTATTGGGTCAATTTTGCTTGTAACAAAAATTAAAATTTTCATAACAAGAACACTCTTATTTCCTATAAGTTTAAGTGAAAAATAATTTTAATGAAAACTTCTTTTTAAAACAAAACTGACAATTTAATTAATTACATAAGCTTAACTTTTATTCATAATAATTTTTGAGACTTATTTTCATTGTGCAATTTTTGAGAAAATCATTTTTATATCACCAATTATAAAAAAAATGTGTGTTTTAATTTTTCTTTTACTTGAGGACTAGCAAAACTTTAAATTTGGGGGTGTGATAACTCTACGAAATAGAGTTACTTTACCACATTTTTTATGCTAATTGTTGTTTAGTCTTTGAGTTTTTAAGTAATTTATTAAGTTTTCAAGTAATTTTGAATTTATTAGGTTTATTTTAATTTTATAGATTTTTGTGTATTTTTATAGTTATTATTGTAAAATGTTATATTTTAATTATTTAAAATTAATATTGTTAAGTTAGGAGTAAAAATATGTCATTTTTAGCTTAAATGTTTAAGTAAATTAAGTTTTAATTAATATTTTCATGGAACTTTTGTTGTATATTTTATTATTGAAAATATTTAGTTTTAATTTAATTTATGTTTGTTTTATAGGGAATTTGTTGCATTTGCTCTTGAAAAGCAAGAAGAATGATGAAAAAAAGTGGCATTTTTGTGAAAAAAGCAAAGGAAATGAGCCAGCCTCCAGCAAGCCCACGCCCAGTTGGCCCAACCGCTTGCCTCCCCAGGCCCAATTCCACTAGCCCATGCCACTTGCTTCCCACGCCTGGGCTGCCTGCTCAGCCAGGCCCAACTCGCCCCCACATCTACACCCAGCCGAACCCCACCTGCTAGCTGCCTTCCTTCTCCCCATGGGCCGCATTTGCCCAGCCGAAGCCCACCTTGGGTCAGCCAGCTGCCTGAACCACTCTGCCCAGCCACCCAACCAGCCACCAACACTCCTCTTGAGCCCACAATATATTTTTGTCCCCCTATGTCCAAAAATGCCAACTTTCTACCCAATTTTTCCACATATTTCACCACAAAAATCATCATTGCACCCTATAATTTACCTCTACATACCATATTTAATTTGTTTAATTAATTTAATTAATTTAAATTGATTATTTTAATAATCTCATTTTGGCTATAAATAAGGGTTTTCAAGACCTTTTTGGTGTGCTTAATTTTTGGTTACCATCTTCTATCTACCATTCTCTCTTCCATTTTTGGTTTTTCAAGAGAATTTTCAAGTATGTATTTCATTTATTTTGTAATTTCTATTCTAGTTATGTGCTTCTAATCTTTTTCATAAGATTATTAAGATCATGATGAAGCAACTTGTAACTAGATAATATTTATGTTGTATGTTGATTTCCCTTGTAATGCAACAAAGTTTATGGAATTTTCTTCTTCATATATGTCTTTAATATTTAATCTCTCATATTTTGGATTGTTAGATAATATGCACTTTGTTCTTCATTTTGCAAAACATAATATTCTTTGTGTAAGATGTGTCATTAAATTGTACACATCCAATGCTTAGAACAAAAATATTATGTTTTGCCTTATAAATAATGTTATTTGATTTTTTGTTGTTTCATTAGGTTGATTCACATTAAATACTTTGAAATTATACTTTTTGAAAAGTGAAGAAAAATCCTATCTTTTTAGAAGTAATTTGTGCTTAAAATTATAAATCTATTTGGAAAATGATAGTTTAACTTATTTTAACTATCACTAAAACTTGAGAATCAATATACTAATAAGTATTATTAAACTTACATTTTGTGGATTCTAGTATCTTAATAATCTTTCTTTTAACACTTATTTTAAAATCATTATTGGTTTATTTTTATTCTCATATTTTCAATCTTTTATTTTATGTTCATAACATTTAAACTCATCAATCTTTGGAGCTAGGTTAGAATTTATTAATTTTGGTTTAAAATAATTTTCTTTTTGATTTTAGACAACTCCTTTTGGTTCGATCTCCTGCTTACACGAACACTATATTTCATATATGATTCGTGCGCTTGCGAGTATAAATTTTTAAAACATCCGTTTTGGGTCCATCACTACTTAGCTAACATATCACTTAATTACTTCTGAGTGCATGGTAAAAGTAAGTTCCGACCTTGACAAATAACGAGATCGAATATGGATATATTGAGCAAACTATGCATGAATGCCTCGAAACTCGAGCTTAAATCCAACATATGTTTGTATGAATAAACGAACATAAAGGAAAAAATCTAATATAAATTGCTTAAAATATTTCGATCCGAGAGATGTAAAGCAAAAATATTAAAGTAAAGTCGAACATGGTATTAAAAATATCAAATGTAAATAGCTCTTTTATGAGTTGTAAATTTTTTTTGGCCCAACGGCATGAAAAAGAAAGGCTCTAAACTATTACAAAAGTTTTTAAAGGGATGCATCCCATGATCAAGATCTATGAAGCAGGAGCATCTCCCTTGACAGCACTTGACCCCTCCTTAGCCTTCCCAGCATCATCCTTATCCTTCTCAGCATCCTCCTGAGCGGCTTCCTCCGCCTCTAGCCGAGCTTGCCATTTGGCCAGAAGCTCGTCCTCAAAGGTGCCCAAGAAGCTCGTGTCGAGATCGGCGTTGTTGGCCTAAATCCTGTACATGGCCATGTCAACTACACAATCCTTCCTCTGCTTGAACTCTTCGAGAAGACGAGCCTTTTCACCCTCTAATATCTCGAAGGTGGCCTTTTTCTCCTCCTCGAGCTTGGCATTAAGCTTCTCAAGCTCCTCAGCCCTGGAGCTCTGCTCTTTGAGCTCGGCGTTCAGCTTCTCGAGCTCCTCGACCTTGGAGTTTTTCTCTTTAAGCTCAGCCTCCAGCTTTGACTTTGCAGCTTTGAACTCGTCAGCGAGCTTAAGCTGGAGATCATTCGACTCCTGAGCATAGGACATGCTCGCATGAACCTCATTGTTTAGCTTGTAATTTAGCTGAGCAATTGCAGCAAGAGCCTAACACACAAACAAATCAAGTTAGAACACACTCTAAGTAAAATTACAATAAACAACGAAGAGAAATTACCGAGGAGATGAGCTCGGTACTCTTGTCATAAAGGACGTGGGAGTCCCGAGTATTTACCAAGAACTGCCATTGAGGAGCCCCAAGATTACTAAAACTTTGGCCCACTCGAGACAAGACGTCTGAGCCGAGAGTGGCTTCGTGAGTCCCGACGGCGTTGTCGATAACATACTCATCAGAATGAGTAGAAATCGACAACAGGCGCCCCCGGGTGGGAGTTGGTTTCTTCGGAGCAGGGGCGATCGTTGGAAGGATCTAGACAACAGGAGGCAGAGAAGGAGCATCTGCCACAAGAATGTCGATCTAGGGAGTGGAGGTTGCGGCTGGGCTCGGAACAAGAGGAGCTGGAGTAGGAGGAGTCACATCGGCCCTTTTAGGGACTTTGGTGGACCGGGCAATTTTTTTTGAGGCCCTCGGGCGTTTACTCTGCTTGGCTCCCGAACAGTTGTTGAGCATATTCTCGAGATCAGAGTCCATAGTGCTTGCATAATCAAATCACATTAGAAAACGAGCTTAAAATACTAAAGTAAGCATAAGGAAGAAAACTAAGGAAACAAAGGCAAGTGACAAGAAAACTAACTGGAACTCTCCCCCGAGCTCGTGCTCGGCGACCAGGTAATTCCCCTATCTTTAGAGGAGGCTGGGGGAGTCCCTTCCCTATACGTGGAAGTTAACCTTGAAAGGTCCCTATAGTCGTTTGTTCCATATTGAACGGCTATCCCATCCCAAACTTCATTCAGACTATACATTGTTTGGTGTCTCCCTAGCCAGCTATCGAACCTATGGACCCTATCATCTACCCAAGACCATACATAAAAGTTATCCCTATCATTCGGGAGTAAGATCAGGGTGTCAGGTCTATGTTTAAGAAGGGAAGGAGACCATAAGGCCAAGCTGAGAATGACCTTACCTCTGTCACTCGAGCTAGAGGCTTCGTCGTTGGTGTCATTCCCTGAACATGGACTCCTGCGACGGTGAGCTGGATATCGTGCTTTTGAGCTTTGCCTCGGAGGAAGCTTATCAGCTGGGAGTGGCACATGCTCCTACTTGGTGTACTTCTGGTCGGCGGTGTCATCCGTTGACTGGTCCTGCTCTAAAAGACCGCAGGCTCGAAGCTTATCCTCATGAAGTAGATAAGACAAGGAGTGCCTACCGTATGGAAGCTGGAGCAGGGCTTCTATGTGCTCCTTCATTGCGTCCGTAGGGGTAGGACGGTGATAGTTGGCTAAAGATTCGAATACATTATGATTAGTTTGAGCCTAAATGAAAGTCGAGCATGAAAGGAAAGAGGATCATATACTTAAGGATTCGTCTGAATGAATAAAATTTTGAAGGAGCCAGACCGTTTATCCAAAAGAATGCCAACTTGAAGTTAGGAGGATGGTTGGGGATGTCCTCGAAGATCTTCCTCTCCTTGGGATAACTCGATAGATAGTAGAAGCCATCTTTTCCTCGAGCTCGGGAGGGGTTGCTTTTCAGATAAAAGAGATGCAGGATCTCTCTTGGCGAAGGTCCTTCCCACTTCAGTTCGTGGTATAGCGACCTTAGGGCTAACAAGACCCTGTATGAGTTGGTCTGGAGCTGGAAGGGCACGTGCCCAACAAAATCCAGAAAGTACTTAAAAAAGGACTTCAAGGGAAATAAGGCGCCTGCCTTCATATGCTCGTGGCTCCAAGCCGCGAGCTTTAGCTTATTGTCGGGACGACCGTCTCTCGGAGCGTAGCAGCTTCGTTCGTTTGAGGTAGGAGCTCGACACCTCAACGAGCCTGACAATCCTAGGCCATGGCGAGCTAGGATGTTGGTTATTTGCCCTAATGAAGAAACCGAACTCCAATAATGCTCAGCCTCGAAGAATTCCCCCCTCGAGGTGGGAATGGTAGTTGGTTGTGAAGTGGATGGACAACTTGAAGATTCTTCCATCAGTGAGAATTTGAGATCACCCGGTGTAAATGTGGAAATTTTTCCTTGTGAATTCTATTCACGAGTGAAGCTCTATACTACGAGACATCCTAAAAGGGCGTCACATGATGGTGAGGGAGTTGGGATAAGAGAGTCACCCTCACTAGGCGAGGGCCTTCGGCCACTTGCCAATCCAAACTTCACCCTCACTATGTGAGGGTCCCCAGCTGGTCGTCCGCGTGCGCCCCGTTCCATCAGGCATCAAGCCTCGTCTACACTCAGGAGTAGAAGGTCAGCCTCGCTACGCGAGGCACCCTTGCTATGCGAGGGTGAGGCTTTGTTGTGGCATCCGTGCCCCTAGCCTCGCGATGCTGCACCCGGGGGAAGGAAAGGCAGCCTAGCTATGCGAGGGACCCTCGCTATGCGAGGGTGCTGCCTTGTTACGACGCCCGTGTCCCGAGCCATGCCTACGCCTGAGGGAAAAGGGCCAGCCTCGCTACGCGAGGTACCCTTGCTATGCGAGGGTGTGGCCTTGCCACGGCGTCCATGCTGCGAGCCTCGTGTCCATGTGACCCGCATAAGCCGGCTCTAACCCCTGGCGCCTTGACTTCTCAGGACACGCACGAGAGCACTTGAAGGAACCTTGTTGATATGCCAAACGAACATGGAGCATTGAACGGGGATTAATGAGGACGACCGAGTACGGAACACGTGCGCTGACACGGGGCGTACGGTTGTGGAGAGAATAGAGGCACGACCCTATGATCTGCGTCTGAGGAGTAGTGGCGGTACGGACCTGTACGAAGAGTAGTGGTACCACTTGGACACCCCTGACCATACGCCAGAGCCGACAGTACTATGTCCTAGGCCACGGTTCCGACACCACCAGGGTAGACACCACTACGCCCTGAGCCACTACACTATCAGAGTACCTGTGTACGTCCCTGTGGTCTGGGACTTGTTTGTATCCAGGGCCAATAGAGCCCCCCCTATAAATAGGCTCCAACCCCTCAGGCTAAGGGGTTGGAAAAACTGAGTGTATGAAATAGACTTAAGAAATATATGCTTCTGGTTTTCATGGTTGCCTGAGTTTTCTCCTGTTGATTAGTGTTCTTTCTATCTGATTCAAAGCTTCCTATAGTATAGAGATTGCAGTTTTCTAACCATCAATCGTTGACGAATTCTTACCGTCAACAGTTTGGTGCCGTCTGTGGGAATGTTAGTTTCAAGCTACTGTTCCACCATTGTTTCCGACAAGAAGAAGATGCCAAGATGCTCGAAGCAACTGAGGGAGACGCGGGAGGTAGAAGTTCACCTGAATGGAGTTCAGCTGAAGGCCTCCATGAAGGACGCCCCTCCACCCAGAGACGTGGAGCCTCCGAAAGACCCTGAGGTTCGTGGAGGTGATAGGGTAGCCTCATCGCCAGCCGCTCCACCTGGAGGGAGTCCTCCAAGAGCACCACCGGTAAACGCTGATGAGTTCCCTTCTCCAAAACCGCCGCAGGCACCGAACTCCGGCCGGCAAGACCCGGGCCCTTTTGCCCGTAGGCATGACAAGCACCCCCGGGTCCACTCCGTGAGCTCGAGTTCGAAATCCCGGTTTTATGAAGAGGAGATACGTGAACTCCACCATAAGAACCAAAGATTAGAAACCACCTTAGAAAACATGCAAGAGGTCCTTAACGGCCTGCGGCAGGGTAAGTCCAGCGTAACCTTGCCCAAGAGGAAGGAGAAGGGACGGGAAACCACTGACCCAGTAGACGACGGGAGGACCAGACACTCCACCAGCAACACCCCCAGGGAGAAGCCGCATGAGTGTCCCGGACCTTCGAGGCCACCCCAGGGGCCAAGGCAAGGGAACAATGGTGGCTCTCGCAACGACATCGAGGTCACCTCAAAGAGGATGCCCTCGGATCTACGAGAGGAGATCAATAAGAAGAGGGCAGATAAGAGGACTACCCCTCCTACTGTCCCCCGGGACGGAAAAGGAAAGGAAAGTGTCAACCCGTCCATGTTGAGAGACTCCCTGAAGAAGAGGAGGTAGGACCTCGATACAGAGATGAAGAGCTTGCGGAGTAAGATTGTCACCGCGTCCGGAGGGCAAAGCCTTGAGGAGGAGTTCGACTATGAATCACCCTTCACCAAAGAGATCCAAGCCATCCGACTCCCAGCCAACTTCAAGGAGCCTCATATGACCCCGTATGAAGGAAGCACTGACCCCAAATACCACCTAGACGCATTCAATGACTTGATGAAGTTAAGGGGGATAAGTAGCGGGGCTAGATGCCACTGTTTCGCAGTCACGCTGAAAGGACCCGCATACAAATGGTTTAAGAGACTTCGACCGGGATCCGTCAGGTCTTGGCAACAGTTTTCAGATGAATTTCTCCAACAACATCATGCCGTGCGTGATTATACCATGCCGGGCACCAGCCTCGCCAATGTAAAACAGGGCGAAAATGAGAGTCTAAAAAGCTACATCCACAGGTTCAACATGGAAGCAGCCAAAGTGGGGAGCTTGACCCACAGAGAGTTAAAAATGGCCATCACTGCCGGGGTGCTTCCGGGAAGCAAATTGTGGGATAATATGCTCGAAAGGGAAGTCACAGATCTAGATGACTTCTACGAGAGAGCGTAGAAGTATATTCGTGTAGAGGATGGCCACGCGAACTTAAAGGCGGGAAAGTGTGAGTCCCCTGCGAAGCCCCCAACTAATGAAGGGTCAAATGGTGCAAAGAAGAAGAGGGCGTACGAAGGGCCGAGGGATGATCAACATAGAAAGCCCAAGTGGGGAAGCGACCCTAGGCAAACGGCTTATACCTTCTATACGGACCTGACGGATACAAGGGAGCATATCTACCTCACCTACGAGAGGCGAGTTCCCTTCAAGAAGCCCCCACCAATGAGGAAGGATCGGTCCTAGAGGGATCCCAATAGATACTGTCAATACCACAAGGATATTGGCCACACCACAGCAGAGTGTATTCATTTGAAAGAAGAAATTGAGGAGCTCATCCGCAGGGGGCACCTAGGCCGATATGTCAGGAGAGAGAGGCCGAAGTCAGAGGACGAACCAGCAATATCTAAGACGCAAAGAGAAGCTCCAGAGATCCAGGGAGAAGTGAGAACTATTTTTGGAGGTCCGGGGCTTGGGGGAGACTCCCGGAAAGGATGAGATAGGTACGCTAGAGAAGCCAGGCGAAGTCCACCACCCTGTGTCATGAGTCTGGAACATCGCCCCCCGAAAAGCTTTAAAGGAGAAAATGACTCAATCACTTTTACAGAGGAGGATGCACGAGGGGTGCACTTTCCCCATAATGACCCTTTGGTGTTGACATTCCAGTTGGCCAACCTGCGGGTGCATCGGGTCCTCGTAGACAATGGAAGTTCTGTAGATATCTTATATCACCCCGCCTTGGAGAAGATGGGCTTGGGCATCAGGCACTTGAAGCCTTGTCAATCCTCCTTATACGGGTTCGCGGGGGACTTGATACAACCTTTAAGGGTGATCGAATTAGCACTCACCATGGGAGAGCAACCCCGACAAACCACGATCATGGCAAACTTCGTCGTGGTAGATTGTGCTTCGGCTTTCAATGCGGTATTGGGTAGGCCATCCCTAAGAGAATTGAAAGCAATCACTTCAATATATCACCTCACCGTCAAGTTCCCAACTCCTGGTGGGATAGCAGGCATGAAGGGAGAACAAAGAGAGGCTAGAGAGTGTTATAACACCACCCTTCACACTTCTGCGAAACTGCGAGAACCGATGGCAATGGTGGTGCATGGGGGCACAGACCCACAGGAACGAGACCCCAGAATCGTGAAGGGCCCAACCGGGTAAGGCTAGCAATAAGGCTCCCACGCCTGATGCAGGTAGTTGCTGTGTTTAGTTTGTTGCAGGTTATGCTATTTTAGTAGACGAGAATCAAAGAGGTTACCTAGATAACCTCCCAAGTAGATGTAAGCCTTTTATCTATTTATATATCGTTTTAATCTGACTACTATGAATGAAACTGTTTTCCACTTCGTATGTTTTTTACTTCTTTGTGCAAGCATCAACTAAAGTCCCCGCCAAGATAAATCTCATCAGGTACTTGGGGGGGGGGGGTAGGACGACAAAAGTAAACAAAAAAAAATAATCTCTTATATTCAAAAGGATTAGCTACCCTTATGAATATCAAGGGAGCAGTTTAAAAGGATGACCTCCAACGAAAGGTCGACACCCCAAGAGGTGAGGCTGTAAGGAGAGAATCACCCGATAAGTCTAGATCGGCCATTAAGCCGGCTAGCCCAAAAAGGGTCTTACAAGGAACCCTTGGAAAAAAAATAGTACTATGTATAAGGATGAGAAGGACGCTTCTCGCAAAAAGTAATAAGCGCGCGCAAAGAACATAAAAGGACCACAACAGCCCAACGGGTTAACGTGTCCTTACAAGTATAATCAAGGTGCACCTGAAATATTATCTTCATCAAATCAAAGAAAAACATATAGCCCACGAACAACAGTAATAAGAGGGACTTGCCAGAGCCCCTTAAGTTTGATAAAAAAAAAAAACTAAAAGAGAAGAAATGGTGCGAGGGATTACACACCCAAAGCATACATAGACTGAGTACAAGGGGACCTACAAATCTCCACCTCGACCCTGCCACTCAGAAATCCTCTTGACGGCACAGTCCCCAAAAGAAGATAAGTCAACAGCGGGGTTAGTCCTCCAGACAGCATGCAACGTTTTCTCGATTATGCGATCCTCAATGGTCATAAGCTCAGCTTCGAGCACAGCGATCCTCCCGTTCAGAGTTTGGACAGTAGCCTCCAGCTGAATGCTGGCATGAGAGGTTGATGCAGCCCGGGCCAAGGCGGTATCCCTCTGGCATACCGCCTCGGCCAATTGACTTGACAAGGTATCCTTTGTAGTCTGAGCCACCGATAGGTTCCCCAGTGCCTCCTCAAGCTCATGTTGCAACCGTTGGGTCGATGAAGAGTGGGAGGCAAGCAGTTGATGGTTCAAAATGGAAGCCTGTGTGAGGGCGAGAATATAAAGCAAAGCCTTAAGGGTTAGACGATATGCCAGAAATAATATAAAAAGTATATATATGGCCAGCACAAATGAATAAACCAAGTATCGCGACAATTACCTGCAGTGAGGCTCGCATGTAGGCGCTCTCTAGCTGAGCCTCAGGGACATCGTGTAGCGTCCCCCATTCACCTTTGGGAAAGTTTCCTAAGTGATGGCTCATGGCTTCCCCATATTGGCTCGCCAGAGGATGATCTTCAGGAATAGAAACATGAGCTGGGCCGGGAGAGGCGTGAGTACCTGCCGAGGCCCACTTTGGCAAGGAGGGGGACCGAGAAGGCCCCGACCCATCTGCATTGGTGCGGGGGGCAGAAGAGTGCGGAGTCGCTTCCTGGGGTAAAGAGACGCCTGTGGATGCCCACCTAGGATGCCTCCTCGGGGGCGAAGGAGCCCCATCGAAAGAAGGAATGACAAAATTCCTTCTAGGGGCAACGGGCAAGGGGCAGGGGCATCGAAGGCAAACTCGCCCCCAGGCGTTAACGGCGACATCCGAGAGGAAGCACCGCCAGTGTGGCCGTCATCAGCTACACCCTTAGCCCTGCCAGCAACAGAGTACAAGCATGAGTAGTTCTCAGACACCACGGTCTCCTCAACGTCCATATGGTCACCCGGGGAGTAGACATAATCCCTATCAGCGGCTTCATCATAATTCCTTTCATCGTGACCATATACCCACGGACTCTCAAGTACGGGCGCCGCTGGGGGTAAATCAACAGAGTAAGGTGACGCGGGGCGCGAATCCTCAGACTCAGGGGAAATGGAGCATAAGGTAACTTTCTGGTCCGGGGTCAGCAGCCCGCACGAGTGGAGATTGCTCTCTGTGAAAAGGGCGCTGGCTTGTTTGCATGCCTTCGGCATAGCCAGGATTTGTATTACCCGGTCATGAGCTGCCCGTTTCAAGTTGGGACCAACGACCCCTAAGAGACATGCCATCGAATGAAAGAAAATAACCACAGTTACAAGGACTATAAAAAAAGAAAAAGAGAGGTCGAATAATAAGAGAAATTCCTGGTATATGGGATCAAGGTGAGGATAGCCTTATGTGGGGTGTTGAAGCTAGAATATCGGGTCTGCCCACTGTAAGTATAGAAGTAGTCTGACTTCCACGCCCCCTATTGGAAATAGATCCCTCCAAGAGGGAACTCCCTTTAAGGGTCGCGACTTTCTGGAGTTGGTAGAACCCGGGGGCCGACGTATTCTCCCTCAGGGTAAAGAAGTAATGAACCTCGCTTGTTAAAGGCCCCCTAGAGTACACCTAATGGTACAACACATACAAACAGCTGAGCATCACCCAGGAGTTGGGGGACAATTGTAGTGGTGCCAATTCAAAGTACTCCAGTACTTTGTTGAAGAAAGAGTGGAGTGGCAGAGCTCCACCAGATCGGATTATGGCATCGCTAAATGCCACGAACCCCTTTTGCGGTGCGGACGTGCGTTCCTTGCGCTCTGGTATAACGAACTTGAGGTTCAAGGGTATCTTATGGGCTTTCAGCATGTTGCCCAATTTCTTCAGGGTAACGGTAGATCTTCCGGCTTCATCAGAAGTGTCCAAGGCTCTCTTCGGCATCTCGGGTACCTGGACAAAGTAAGGCAGTTTATGAGCGACAGACTTTCTTAGGGTCCTAGAAGATTCCCCACATGTCCTATGTCTACCAGCTCTTTGCTTGACCCTAGGGCGCAAGACATGGGATAGGAGAGGGAACACGGGCGGCACCATGGAAAGGAACTCCGGTTCAACCAACTCATGTCTACCGCCTTCAAAGGAGGAATCCACGTAATCAGGAGACTCGTCACGACAAAAGGAAAAAGGCTCAGGGGGCAAGTTTTCTTCTAGGCAAGAAATTTCGGAAAGGCAATCCTGGAGGATTGATTGTAGTTGGGAAATGTATGTCGCTTGACGGGGGAAGAGATCAGAACCCGCGTCCCTGGGATAGGATTCTAGCTCCCTCTCCAGACAGTACGCCTTATGTCTAAGGTAAGATAGTCTCCTGAGGTAGAGCGCCCGCACACCCCCGCGGTTAGAGGGTTTACGTGCGTCGCCCCCCGAGTCGGAGGAGGACAACTCAATAAATTCAACATTAGACGGACCTTCGGGACATCGCCTAGATGCCATGGACAAGATAAGACTCGAGGGCGTGTGCGCATAAGGGCAACTCAATATCTACAACACGACTGTGAGGGTATAAGAAAAGGGCCTATGTATGGATATTGGAGAGGCTATGTGAAGAAAATGTTAAACTCTGAAGAATGAGTGTCATACAACCAACAATTCTACCCTCGCGTAATCAATGCAAAACAAAAGGGAGAAGAGATGAAGGAAACCTACCTGTGGGAATACGAAGCTGAGAGGGCACGGGGATAGACTTGCGAAAGAGCAGGAGCAAGACCGCAGGAACAAGGGAATGCCCAGCGTCACCACGAGGCTAAAGAAGAAAAGGAAACAAAAAAAAAAAATTTATAAAAAAAAAAAGAGAAGGGAGGAAGAAAATGAATAACTAAAATAAAAGAAAAAAGTACCTCAAGAATGCTTTGAAGGAGAATGGAACCCTTGAACTCTTGAAAATAAGTTGGAGGGCATGCCACTAGGCTAGGCAAGTCTTGGTGTAGAGAAGTGGTTTCAAACCTTGGAGTATTTATAGGGAAAGTCAATGCTCCCTAGCCATTGGATCTATTTCCCCATAAATGGTGGAGATCAAGAGTATGGGTAATCTTGGGATCCGCGATGGAGGATGATTGGTCCTTATGCAATCTTAAGAACTTTCATGGATCCCCCAAGTGTTAGGTGGCTATTGTGTTTCTTTGAACACTAAAAAGAAACACAACTCCAAGCCACACTTCAGACTTCTTCGAGCGATGTTGGAAAAATTTCCAAGGATAAGTCCCCCAAGGCTGGCCGTGCCTGTCAAGCAAGAGAAATGGAGAGAGTCTACAAACACACTTAAAAGTGTACTTATATACTCGGGGGGAAGTGTAAATGTGGAAATTTTTCCTTGTGAATTCTATTCACGAGTGAAGCTCTATACTACGAGACATCCGAAAAGGG
This sequence comes from Humulus lupulus, assembly GCF_963169125.1. Classification (NCBI taxonomy): domain Eukaryota; kingdom Viridiplantae; phylum Streptophyta; class Magnoliopsida; order Rosales; family Cannabaceae; genus Humulus; species Humulus lupulus. The sequence continues at coordinate 171,824,002 of NC_084797.1, forward strand.
CGTCACATGATGGTGAGGGAGTTGGGATAAGAGAGTCACCCTCACTAGGCGAGGGCCTTCGGCCACTTGCCAATCCAAACTTCACCCTCGCTATGCGAGGGTCCCCAGCTGGCCGTCCGCGTGCGCTCCGTTCCATCAGGCATCAAGCCTCGTCTACACTCGGAAGAAGAAGGTCAGCCTCGCTACACGAGGCACCCTCGCTATGCGAGGGTGAGGCTTTGTTGTGGCATCCGTGCCCCTAGCCTCGCGACGCTGCACCAGGGGGAAGGAAAGGCAGCCTCGCTATGTGAGGGTGCTGCCTTGTTACAACGCCCGTGTCCCGAGCCATGCCTACGCCTGAGGGAAAAGGGCCAGCCTCGCTATGCGAGGGTGTGACCTTGCCACGGCGTCCATGCTGCGAGCCTCGTGTCCATGTGACCCGCATAAGCCGGCCCTGACCCCTGGCGCCTTGACTTCTCAGGACACGCATAGGTTGAAGCCTCCTTGACATAGGCACGGGAGCACTTGAAGGAACCTTGTTGATATGCCAAACGAACATGGAGCACTGAACGGGGATTAATGAGGATGACCGAGTACGGAACACGTGCGCTGACACGGGGCGTACGGTTGTGGAGAGAACAGAGGCACGACCCTATGATCTGCGTCTGAGGAGTAGTGGCGGTACGGACCTGTACGAAGAGTAGTGGTACCACTTGGACACCCCCGACCATACGCCAGAGCCGACAGTACTATGTCCTAGGCCACGGTTCCGACACCACCAGGGTAGACACCACTACGCCCTGAGCCACTACACTATTAGAGTACCTGTGTACGTCCCTGTGGTCTGGGACTTGTTTGTATCCAGGGCCAATAGAGCCCCCCCTATAAATAGGCTCCAACTCCTCAGGCTAAGGGGTTGGAAAAACTGAGTGTATGAAAGAGACTTAAGAAATATATGCTTCTGGTTTTCATGGTTGCCTGAGTTTTCTCCTGTTGATTAGTGTTCTTTCTATCTGATTCAAAGCTTCCTATAGTATAGAGATTGCAGTTTTCTAATCATCAATCGTTGACGAGTTCTTACCGTCAACACCCGGCTTGAAGGCAACCATTACTTTAAGTTTGGGGTCAAGAGGGATCGGCCTAAGCTCGGGATTCGGGTCTGGATAGATCGCAACCCGAAGTTTTTTTCCCTTTCTCTCTCCAACTTCGTCGATTTCGCGCTGGAAGTGAGCTCGGATGTCTTCTTGGTCACACCTCTCTTTGTGCTCACGAATTAGCTGCTGATTTTGAGTAAAGGGTGATTCCGGGCTCGGAGTTTATGGAGAATAGGGAATTGCAAGTACTGAACCCCACCATTTTTCAAAATTCTACAACATCTAGCAAGAAAGAAAAGGGTGAGGGCCAGGCCTATAAGGAATAAAAGATAAAATTCAAGATAGTTCGAGCTTGAATGCTCGAAACCATGGAATAAGCTCGATTGAAAGAACGGGATCGAACTCGGAAGAAACTTGAGCTATTGAAAGAGATAGGCTTCGAACGTGTATTTAACGCGAAGGGGGGAAAGTGAATTTATTTTAAAGAATCTCGGATTTTCAGGGAAAAAGTTTGTGGTTACTAAAAAATATGATAATTTTGGGAAACGTGCAATTAAAAAACCCTAATTCCATACCCCATGTCTTGGTTTACACGATACGATACTCGTAATTTGAATAACAACAGTAAAGAAAGCCATATTTGCATCCTCTACATAAAATTTGGGTTTGAAACCCATAATATCAGAAGAACCCAAAATCTACATAGTATCAGCTAAGAACATCCTAGTGCAAAACCGATAAATGTGCCTACAGTGCAACAAAAATACAAACGTGCACGAAGAAAAAAATATAATATGAATATATGGGGTCAAGAACAGAGACTTACACACTGAAGATTACAAATACAATGAAATCAGCGACCAGATGAGTGGTTGCAAGAATGAGCTCACAGAGTCGAACAAACCTGGATTGTTTTGCTTTCTCGGTTTAGAGAACATGCAAAGACAAGGCAATATGAAGGCTCTGGTTTTTTTTCTATTTCTCTCTGAAAGCTTGAAGACGGAGGTGAAGAAGGAGAAGATGAGAGGTTATTTATATGTAAATCCCAAAAGGAGACCAAAGGTCAGGCTAATCTGAGCCATTGATCAGATTTCGTATCTGATTTGACGGTTAGGTACAAATGAAGTGATGGTGGCAGACGTATAGACGTGGGTATGGTACCAGAGCACTCAAGTACTCTGATTAATCAATCCCTGGCTGACGCGTGTCCACACACGAGTACATTTAATGGTACAGTTTCCGAAAAGGACAGTTCAAAAGTTTCCTTCTCATAGGATTTGAACCGATACTTTTGAGGGGGAAAAATGTTACACCCTGATTTCGAACATGAGAAGTTATGACCCCGAAATCTAGGCTCATTAGGTGTAAGCTCAAAATATGCATGATTGTCATATGATCCTTCAGTCAGACTGCTTTGTTGTAAATAACGACCTCGAAAATCTCGAGGGTGTGTAGCCTCGAATATGCTCTGAGCTCGCAATAGCCATGGTTTGACACATGTTTCCCTGATGCATCTCTTGCCTTCAAGATGAGATTGTTCGAGCTCAGGAAGTGTAAGTTCAAATGTGACGACTTCGTCAATGGTTACTAGTTCTAAGCATAGGCGAAGTTAGACGATGAGCTCGTGATTGATGGATAGCCTCGGAGATCTAATGAACCTTGTATATGAGCTAATCGGTTACATATGAATGTATTCATTGTTGTAAAATCCCAATGTTTAAGAGATATTATTTAATTTATTATCCGATCCCACATTTTATGGGATGTTTCCGTGTACGTAGGAAATAATGCATTAAATAGCAGTATATTATTTGATTCACAGAATATCTTCCCGAAATATGTGGGAACGAATTCTAAAACCTTCCCTATAAATAGAGAAGGAAACTCCATTTGTAAGGGACGGGAATTCTGAGATCTTGAGAGAAAACTCTGGGCAACTATTCTCTGAAAAGTTTCTAGAAAACTCCCAAGTGCTAATAACACAAACTCGTGGACTAGGCAGATTTAACTGCTGAACCACGTAAAAATCTCCTGTATTCATCTTTTTTCATTTCCTCTGATATCTTCTTGTTTAATTGCTCTCATTTTTAAGTTGACGAAAAACGGCGTCAACAAATACTAGTTAATATTAGATAATATTTAATAAACAAATTAAAAAAAATTCTTAAAATAATTTATTATTTATTTAATTAATCATTATTAATTTTTAAAACTTTTATTAAATAAAATTATCAATTTCTATATTCAAATAATTAATACTAGTTAATATTAGATAATAATATTTAATAAACAAATTAATATTTTTTGTTAAAATAATTTATTGTTTATTACTAATTTTCAAACTTTTATTAAATTAAATTAAATTATTTAATTAGATAATTTTATTTAATAAAAAATTAAATTAAATTATCTAATTAGATAATGTTATATCAAACTTTTATTATTTAATTAATTCAATTAATTAAATAATTATTAATTTTAAAAACTTTTATTAAATAAAATTATCAATTTTTATTTTCAAATAATTTAATAATATTTAATATTAGATAATAATATTTAATAAAAAAATTAAAAAAATTTCTTAAAATAATTTATTATTTATTTAATTAATCATTATTGATTTTTAAAACTTTTATTAAATAATATTATCAATTTCTATATTCAAATAATTTAATACTTGTTAATATTAGATAATAATATTTAATAAACAAATAAATAAATTTTCTTAAAATAATTTATTATTTATTTAATTAATCATTATTAATTTTTAAAACTTTTATTAAATAAAATTATCAATTTCTATATTCAGATAATTTAATACTAGTTAATATTAGATAATAATATTTAATAAAAAAATTAATAATTTTTGTTAAACTAATTTATTATTTATTACTAATTTTTCAAACTTTTATTAAATTAAATTAAATTATTTAATTAGATAATGTTATTTAATAAAAAATTAAATTAAATTATTTAATTAGATAATGTTATATGAAACTTTTATTATTTAATTAATTAAATTAATGAAAAATAATTAAATAATTATTAATTTTAAAAAAATTGATTAAATAAAATTACCAATTTCTATTTTCAAATAATTTAATACTAGTTAATATTAGATAATAATATTTAATAAACAAATTAAATATTTTTTCTTAAAATAATTTATTATTTATTTAATTAATCATTATTAATTTTTAAAACTTTTATTAAATGAAATTATCAATTTCTATATTCAAATAATTTAATACCAGTTAATATTAGATAATTGTTGACGTCGTTTTTCGTCAACTTAAATGAGAGAGCAATTAAAGAAGAAAATATTGGAGGAATTGAACAAAGATGAACACAAGAGGTTTTTTTACGTGGTTCAGCAGTTAAATCTGCCTAGTCCACGAGTCTATGTTATTTAAACTTGAGAGTTTTTTGGAAAATTTTCAGGGAATAGTTGCCCAGAGTTTTCTCCCCCAGTAATCAGAAAAATCGTCCATACGAATGGTGCTTCCTTCTCTATTTATAGAGAAGTGTTACACCCATATTTCGAGATAAGAAGTTATGATCCCGAAAATTGAGTTCGTCAGGTGTGAGCTCGAAATATACGCGATCGTCATATGATCCAATCGCCAGACCTCTTTGAAGTAAACAATGACCTTGAGGATGTATGGCCTCGAATATGCTCTGAGCTCGCAATGGCCATAATATGACACTTGTATATTTTTCCCCCTAATTGCCTTCAGGCGAGATGGCTCGAGCCCGGGAAGTGTAAGCTCGAATGTGGCAACATTGTCATCATCTACTTGTTCTGTGCATAGGCGAAACTAGGCGGTGAGCTCATGATCAACTAATAGCCTCAGCGAGTTCAATGCCAGCTGCTAATCTCGAATATTTAATGAATCCCGTATCCGTGTTAATCAGTTACGTGTGATTATTTTTATTGTTGTACAATCCCAATATTTAAGGGATATCATTTAATCTGTTATCTGATCCCACATTTAATGGGACGTTTTCCGTGTATGTAGGAAATAATGCATTAAATAGCATTATATTAATTGATTTGTAGAATATCTTCCTGAGATATGTGGGAATAAACTTTGCAACCTTCTCTATAAATAGAGAAGGAAGCACCATTTGTAAAGGACCGATAGACTGATACTGACTTAGGAGGAAAAACTCTGGGCAACTATTTTCTGAAAAGATTCAAGAAAACTTCCAAGCCTTAATAATATAGACTCGTGGATTAGGCAGAGTTAACTACTGAACCACATAAAAAAACCTGTTGTGTTCATCTTTAATTATTTTCTCCAATATTTTCTTGTTTAATTTGCTATCTTATTTAAGTTGACAAAAAACAACGTCAACAGTTTGGTGCTTTCATTGAGAGCCATTAAATAGTACCAGCGTAAGTTTGTTTAGTCAAGAAGCCTCTTGGAGTAGCAATGGCTGCAAATGATCTCAATATTCCTGAGGAGGAAATTTTAGATGAAACTGAGTACCCCCGGTGCCTGGAAAGCAGCCTATGGTGAATTCTGACCCCGATGAGAGGAGTGGTTCATCCGACTCTCGGGGACCACTTGCTCCTAAGGACGACGAGGACATGTACTACAATCCTGAACGATATGTCCCGATAGTGGAACTCAAAAATCGGCAACTGCGAAAATAGTTGGCAGAAGCTAAGAAACACAATGAAGAGCTAGTCAGACTAGCTACTGAAGTGTAGGCGGCTCAGGCTCCACCTCCACCAGATACCCAGGCTCCGCCTCCGCCAAAGGTTCATGTTCCACCACGTAGGCCTTGAGGACGGCCGCGCAAAAATGCATCCACCCGAAGAGCGGAGCAACCTCCGCTGCCGGCAGAGCAACCTGCTTCGCTGAGAACCCGGAGAAGTAATTGGGCTGAAGGTCCTGCCAACCCAACTGCGGAGGCACCAGCCGAGATAGGAAATAACCGAGCTCCCTAGGAGGCTCGGACACGAAATCCTGGTATTGCACAGAACGTGGCAGAACCTGATCGAGCAAACTCAGGGCCTTCTAGGCCCCATAATGGGTGGCAGCCACCATCGCCAATAAGACACCTGCCATTACCAATAAGGCACCCCTCGCCAATTTGGAGAAATGCACAACTAACCCGTGGTGATAAGGAAAGGCGAGCTAGGCGAAGGCGCGAGAATGAGGTAACTACTACGGAACATAGGGGTCCCAATCCCATGATAAGCCAAATGTCTTGATCTCAAACTGTTGAGACAAGGCGACAAGGAAGAAACTCATCTCGAAATAATTGTGCAACGAGTCATGCCAGTGAAGGCTCGGGTGACACCAAGTCTGTAAGTATATACGACCAGGAACCTAGGAACACTGGAAATCGAAGAAATCACTCAGATTTACGAGAGAATCTGAACCATAATTGGGGGCGTGATAATCCATCAAACCCAGATCTAAGAGATCATCTCAATGGGCGTAAGCACCCTGTGCCGAGGCGCGAAACAGGAGTTGTAATAACCGATAACCAGTTCCCACTAATTAAAGTCAGACCCCCTATAGATCTTGTCCAAGAAAGGATTGAGCTGTTAGAAAGAGCATTCAGGCTCTTACAAAATGAACGAAGTTGGGAAAGGGACGAAGAGTTCGACAAAGAACTCGAACCCTTTGCCCCGCACATCTCTAGCACCCCCTTTCCTCAAGGATTCAGAATTCCTCATGTCCTACCATTTGATGGAAATTCAGATCCATACAGTCATTTAAGTACATTCAACATAATCATGTGAGCCAGTAATGTGGGGCATTAGCTTAGATGCAGTTGTTCCCAGCCTTGCTCACGGGACCAACAAAGAACTGGTTTGAAAAATTTAAGAGACATTCAATTGCTTCTTGGGATCAATTATCAAGAGATTTCAAGAAGCAATTCAAGGCCATGGTCGGCATTAGGCCTGAGGCATCTGCCTTGACCAATGTCCGACAACAGCCAAATGAGACACTGAAAAGTTATCTCACAAGGTTTAAGTTGGAAGTCGCTCGAGCTCGCGACGTCGACGACAGTGGCCATTTAATGGCTGTCCGAGCTGGAGTAATGCTTGGAAGTCCTCTCTGGGAGGATATGCAAAGGAAGCCCGTAAGTTCCTTAACCGAGTTCAATTGACGAGCTCAGAGGTTTGTTAATGTAGAAGAGGCGAGGCAGCGTTAAATATGACCTCTCAGCCCATAACTACAACAGCGAACACAAACTCAGCCTCAGCCTTGGCGGATCCTACGACTTCAAAACCCCCCGGGGACAACCCTTCTAAAAGAAAGAAAAATGAAGGGAGTAATCCCAAGGCGGAAGGAGGAAAGAGGAAGAAAGGGGAAAGATATTTCTCCGTATACAAGGTGTATACCGAGCTCAATGATTCTCGGGAGAATATCTACCTGGACAACCAAAACCAGGTCTCTTTCAGATGGCCTGACCCTATGAGAAACCAAAAGGAGAAAAGAGACTCCAACAAGTACTGCAGGTTCCATAGAGATATTAGACATATAACCAATGAATGCAGGAAGTTAAAAGAAGAGATCGAAGGTCTGATCTCGAGAGGATATTTTAGGCAGTATGTGAGAAATCAAAACCCCAACCAGGCTTCCACTAGCCAGAGGGTAGCAGCTGCACCACCTGCCCAGAACAATAACTCTCGAGCATGGGTAGATGAATGACCCCCTCCGATTGATGGAGAAGATGTCATAACCATCTCGGGGGGACCACATATTGCAAGATTGGGCAGGAATGCCCAGAAAAGATATGTGAGTGAGCTGAAAACTTGTGACGGGTCTCCCTACATACCCGAACCCAGAGCTCCGAAACAACAAAGGGTTAAATCTCCACCCATAACTTTTACTGAAGATGACGCATCCCATGTACAGTTCCCTCATAATGACCTGTTGGTCATAACCCTTTAGCTCGCGATTAAGAGGGTACACCGAGTCCTGATTGATAATGAGAACTCGGTAAATATCCTCTACAAAGCCACTTTAGAAAAGATGGGACTCACGCTTCGCAACCTAAAGGCCTGTGCAATGACATTGTACGACTTTTCAGGAGAAGGGATTGCCTATATGGGGTCCATCGAACTCCCCGTAACCTTGGGAGACTTCCCAGTCTCGACAACCAAGATGATGGAATTTGTAGTGGTGAATCTACCATCGACCTACAACATACAGCTCGGGAGACCCACCCTAGTAGGGCTGGGGGCAGTTTCGTCAGTAAGGCATCTGGTCATCAAGTTCCCGACTTCTAGTGGCATCGGGACTCTGAAAGGGGACCAGCTCACAGGAAGGGAATGCTACAGCATTTCCGTTAGAGGGAAGAAGTAGACAAGTGCACAAACACTTGTTGTAATTAAGAATAAGGACGGGATAGTCTTCGAAATAGACAAAGAGATCGATCCAAGAGTAGAAGAAAGGGCTGATCTCGAGCCGCTAGAAGAGCTCAAAGAAGTTGATCCCCCGAAAACTGTGAAGGTGGGGAAAAACCTTTCAAAAGATACAAAGTAGCAATTAATTTGCTTCTTGAGGAAGAACCAGAATGTTTTCGCATGGTCGCATTCGAACATGGTAGGGATAAGTCCAAATGTGATAAGCCACACCCTTAACATTGATAAGAGCTTCCCCCTAAAGAAAAAAAAATGAAGACTCCTGCACGATGACAGTAAGAAAGCCCTGAAGGAAGAGGTCGACAGGTTAAAGGCGAATCGATTTATACAGGACGCCTTCTACCCTGATTGGGTAGCTAACCCGATACTGGTTCCAAAACCTAACGGAACATGGCAAACTAGTATCGATTACTTTGACCTCAATAAGGCATGTTCTAAGGATTGCTTTCCCCTACCTTGGATCGACCAGGTCGTAGATGCCACAGCCAGGTATGAACTTATGTCATTCATGGACGCTTATGTCATTCATGCCCCGAACCAAGAGCATACGAGTTTTGTGACAGATAAAGGCCTGTACTGTTACAATGTCATGCCTTTGGGTTGAAGAATGCTGGAGCCACGTATCAAAGGCTCGTAAACATTATGTTCTCCGAGCAGATATGTAATAACATGGAAGTGTATGTTGATGATATGTTGTTCAAATCTAAACATAACAATAACCATGTGGACGACCTCGAAGAATGCTTCGCCGTGCTACGAAAGTACAACATGAAGCTCAACTCCCATAAATTCTCTTTTGGAGTATCGTCGGGGAAGTTTTTGGGTTTCATTGTGAACGCGCGGGGAATAGAGGTTAATCCTGACAAGATTCAGGCGTTAATTGACATGCCCTCACCTCGAAAACATAAAGATGTCCAGAGTTTTACTGGACGAATGGCGGCATGGAGTAGGTTTATCTCGAAATCTACAGACCGTTGTCTTCAATTTTTCAACGTTTTGAGAGGGGGAAAAAAATTCGAGTGGACAAAGGAATGCGAGCTGGCATTTCAGGAGCTCAAGAAGCACCTCACGGAGCCCCCCATCTTGTCAAAACCTATCATAGGAGAAATCTTGTACCTATATCTTGCTACAACTGAGCACGCCATCAACGCCATGCTCGTCCGAGAAGACCAGAAGGTACAAAAGCCAGTATACTATGTTAGCAAAAGGTTACTGGGGGCAGAATCAAGATACCCCTTAATGGAGAAGTTGGCTCTCAGCCTAATTCACTCATCTCGAAAGCTCCGACCTTACTTCCAAGCAAACCCCATCCATGTGCTAACTGACCAACCACTACGGCAAGTCTTGTCAAAGCTAGAAGCCTCGGGCCGATTATTAAAATGGGCTGTTGAGCTTGGACAATTCGAGATCACTTATCATCCAAGAACAACCATAAAAGGGCAGGCCCTGGTAGACTTCATAGTGCAATGTACTGGAATGACTAATGATGAAGTTATAATCCCAGCCCGAGAGTTGTGGAAACTTTATGTCGATGGGTCCTCCAACGAAAAATGGATCGGGGGCAGGAATCATATTGATCACTCCAACTGGAAGTCGATTTCACTCCGCCTTAAGGTTTGGCTTCGAAGCATCTAACAACGAGGCTGAATATGAAGCTCTACTGGCCAGACTTCGAATAGCCAAGGAACTCAAGGCTAAGGCGATACATTGCTACAGTGACTCACAGTTGGTGGTCAACCAAATTTTAGGGGAATACCAGGCTTGCAGAACAAAGATGGCCACATATTTAGAAAAAGAAAAAACAACACTCAAACATTTTGAGTTCTATACAATAGAGCAGGTTCCCCGAGAAAAAAATTCAAATGCAGACGCACTAGCCAAGCTCGCCACATTCGCCGAGGTCGATGCGTTGAATGTTATGCCAATTGAGCACCTGTCAACACCCAGTATTAGCGATCCTAAATAGGAAGATGTCTGCATGATTAACTCCGAGTCGACCTGGATGACCCCAATAGTTGATTACCTTGAAATCGACATTCTCCCAGCAGAAAGGAACAAGGCACGGAAACTGATGTATCAGATTCCCAGATACACTACTGTGGAAGGAAGGCTATATCGGAGAGGATAATCTATGCTACTACTCCGATGTGTGACTCCACTCGAGGCCAAGAAAATCCTAGAAGAGATTCATGAAGGATTTTGTGGGACCACACTGGGGGGCATAGCCTATCTAAGAAAATCATACGACAAGGATACTTCTGGCCCACTATCAAAGCAGACTCATTTGATTATGTCAAGAGATGCGATAAGTGCCAACGGTTCACTACAATCCCGCGAGCTCCACCTTCTGATCTCATAGCCATTTGCAGTTTGGGGGATTGATCTCATAGTCTCGTTGCCAACTGGCAAAGGTGGAGTTAAGTACGTAGTAGTCGCGGTAGATTATTTTACAAAGTGGACTGAGGCCGAACCTTTGGCAATGATTACCTCGAAGAAAGTCTTGGACTTTGTGGTGAAAAAGATAATCTGCTGATATGGAATGCCAAGAAAGATAGTATCAGATAATGGTACTCAGTTTGACAGTGAAATGTTTACCAATTTTTGTGAGAAAAATGGGATAATGAAGAGCTTCTCCTCTGTGGCCCATCCCCAAGAAAATGGCCAAGTCGAAGTTGTAAATAAGACTCTAAAAAGTTCTATGAAAAATAAATTGGAAGAAGCTAAGGGAAAATGGCCCGAGGAGTTGCCCCAAGTCTTGTGGGCCTATCGAACCACAACTCGCACTTAAACAGAACATACCCCTTTTTCTCTGGCATATGGATGCGAGGCCATGTTACAAATCGAGGTTGAAATGCCCACTATCTGTAGCCATGCTTATGATCAAGCCTCGAACCAATCCCAGCTCTCAGTAAGTCTGGACCTAATTGAAGAAATACGGGACGAAGCTTAACTAAAAACTGCAGCATATTAGCAGCGAGCTACCTGATATTTCAATAAAAAGGTTCAGGACAAGAAATTCAGATTGGGAGACTTGGTATTAAGGTGTGTGTTCCTAGCTACGCGGGACCCAGCCGCTGGCGTGCTCGGGCCTAATTGGGAAGGACCTTATCAAATCGAGTCAGTTATTCACCCTGACGTCTACAAATTGGCAAGATTAAATGGAGAGTTGGTACCACGAGCATGGAATGTTGAAGATCTATGACCTTACTATCAATAGTGTAGGAATGATGTCTCCTATAACCTTGCTTGTTTACCTTTACAAAGTTTATGATAATAAATTGTTCGATATTGAATAAAGATAATTTTCATGTCAATATGTTGTATTTTTTGCAAACTCTCTTAATTTAAAATCCTATGGTCACACTCATAGGATATTAAGGGGGCATCAGTGGTATATGTACCATAAGTTTGAAAAAAATAAATAACTCGAAAATAGCATACACAAAAACAAAGTGTTTGGATATAACCAATTACGCGAGCTAAAATTTGGACCTAACCAAATTATGTAAAAATTGCTTAAAATATTTCTAGGTACGCGAACCAGTACGATCTACGTATAACTAGATAAAAAATATAAAAGAGTATGGATTACGAACCAAACACGACCTAAATAGGTCTGGAACAAACCAGATAAAATTGATCGACGGAAACACGACCTAAATAGGTCATGGACTCCTATGATGGCGAGCTGGGGATTGTGCCTTTGAGCTTTGCCTCGGAGGAAGGCTGCCGGTTAGGAGAGGCACAAAATCCCACTTGGTATACTTCTTGATGGCCCTATTGTCTATTGATTGGTCCTTTTCCAGGAGACCATAGGCTCGAAGATTATCTTCATGAAGAAGATAAGATAGGGAGCGCCTACCATAAAGGAGTTGAAGCAAAATTTCCTTGTGCTCCTTCATCTCATCCGTGGGAGTAGGACGGTGATAGTTGGCTAGAGAATTGGATACATTATGAGTGGTTCGAGCTTAAACAAAAGTCGAGCATGAAAAGAAAAAAAAGACATCGTATACTTACAGATTCATTTAAACGAGTAATATCTAGAGGGAGCTAGGCCGTTCGTCCAAAAGAAGGCCAGCTTGAAGTTGGGAGGATGGTTGGGCATATCCTCGAAGATCTTCTTCTCCCTGGGATAGCTCAAGAGGTAGTAGAAGCCATCTCCTCCCCGAGCTTGGGAGGGATTGCTTTTCAAGCAAAAGAGATATAAATCTCTTTTGGTGAACGTCCTTCCCACTTCAGTTCATGGTAAAGGGACCTCAGGGTTGACAAGACCCTGTATGAGTTGGTCTGGAGTTGGAAGGGCGCGAGCCCAACCAAATCCAAAAAGTCCTTAAAAAAGGACTTCAAAGGCAATAAGGCCCCCGCCCTCAAATTCTCGTGGCTCCAGGCCGCGAGCTTCAACTAATTGTTGGGATTGCCATCTCTCGGAGCGCAACAGCTACTTTCGTTGGAGGTCAGAGCTCGACACCTTAGCTTGCCTGATAATCCTAGGTCATGGCAAGCTAGGGTGTTGGTTATCTGCCCCAATGAGGAGACTGAGCTCCAATAATGCTTGGCCTCGAAAAATTCTCCCCTCGAGGTGGGAAAGGCGGTTGGCTGCTGGGTGGATGGAGGATTTGTTGATTCTTCCATCAATGAAATTTTGAGTTCGCCCGATTTGAAAGCTACCGTCACTTTAAGAGTAGGGTCAAGAGGAATTGGTCTGGGCTCGGGGTCTGGATAGATAGCGACCCTAAGTTTTTTTCTCTTTCTCTCTTTGACTTCGTCGATCTGGCGTCGAAAATTAGCTCGAGTATCCTCTTGCTCACACTTCTATTCATGCTCATGGATTAGCCGCTGGTTTCGAGTAAAGGGTGACTCTGGGCTCAGAGTTGTCAGGGAATAAGGAATCGCAAGTATTGAGCCACACCGCTTTTCCAAATTCTGCAACATCTAGCAAGAAAGAGAAAGGGTAAGGGCCATGCGTACACGAGATTAAGGATAAAAAATTAAGATGGTCGGTGCTTGAATGCTCAAGACCATGGAACAAGCTCGATCAACAGAACGAGATCAGGTTCGGAGCGTGTATTCCACGTAGAGGGGGAAAAGTGGATTTATTTTTGAGAATCCTGGATTTCCAGGGAACAGGTTGGCGGTTACTCAAAAAAGTGATATTTTTGGGAAACGTGCAATTTGAAAACCCTAATTCTATACCCCGTTTCTTGGTCTACACGATATGATATCTGAAACCTAAATAACACAGTAAAAGCCATATTTGCATTTTTTATGCAAAATCTGGGCTTGGAAATCCATAACACCAGATGAGCCTAAAAACTACACGATATTGACTAAAGCATTCTAGTACAAAACTAGTAAATGTGCCTAAAGTGCAACAACATAAACATGCATGGAAAAACAAAATATATACACGAACATATGGGGTCAAGAACAGATACTTACATAATGTAGGTGGTGGGTAAAGAGAAATTGATGACCAAAGGAGAGGTTGCAAAAACTATCTCACGGAGTCGAACAAGCCAACGTTATTCTGCTTTCTTGGTTTGGAGAACATGCAAGAACTGGGAAAATCGGGTTCTGGTTTCCTTTTTTTCCTTCTCTTTTCTCTGAAAAACTCGAAGATGTAAAACTGAAATGCGGAAGACGATGGGCATATTTATAGGCCCCAAAGGATGTCAAGCGTCGAAATGATCTGAACCGTTGGCCGAATTCGGTATCTGATCAAACGGACAGGAACCAATGAAAGGATGGTGCCCTAAAGTTAGCAGGCAGACGGACGTGTGCATGGTGCAAAAGACACTCAAGTACTCTAACCATCCAGTACCTGGCTAACGCGTGTCCACACTCGAGTGCAATTGATGCTACAATTTCCAAGAAGGGCAGTTCAAAAGTTTCCTTCTCATGGGATTCGAACTGATACTTTTGAGGGGGCAAAATGTTACACCCAGATTTTGAGATAAGAAGTTATGACCCCGAAAATTGGGTTCATTAGGTGTGAGCTCAAAATATATGCGGTCGTCATATGATCCAATCGTTGGACCTCTTTGAAGTAAACAACGACCTTGAGGATGTATAGCCTCGAATATGCTCTAAGCTCGCAATGGCCATAGTATGATACTTGTATATATTTCCCATTGATTACCTTCAGGCGAGATGGCTCAAGCCCGGGTAGTGTAAGCTCGAATGTGGCAACATCGTCAACATCTACTTGTTCCATTCATAGGCGAAACTAGGCGGCAAGCTCGTGATCAACTAATAGCCTCAGCGAGTTCAATGCCAGCTATTGATCTCAAATATTTAATGAATCCCGTATCCGTGTTAATCAGTTATGTGTGAATATGTTCATTGTTGTACAATCCCAATATTTAAGGAAATCATTTAATCTATTATCCAATCGCACATTTTATGGGAACTCGTCGCCTAACTTTGCCTATGCTCAGAACAAGTAAACATTGACGATGTTGCCACATTCGAATTCACACATTCCGGACTCGAACCAATCTAGAAGGCAAAAGAAGGTTTAGGGATATATACAAGTGTCACACCATGCTATTTGTGAGCTCGGATCACTTTCGAGGCTGCGACTTACAGGAAAAATAGTTTGACAGAAGGCACATACGATGACCGTGCCTATTTCGAGCTTACACATAACGAGCCAAGATTTCGGGATCACAATCTCATGCTCAAAATCTGGGTGTAACATTTTGCCCCCTTAAAAGTATCAGTTCGAATCATATGAGAAGGAAACTTTTAAACTGCCCTTCTTGGAAACCGTACCATCAATTGTTCTCGGGTGTGGACACGCGGCAGCTAGGGGTTTATTAATTAGAGTACTTGAGTGCCTTGATATCATGCCAATGTCCATTCGCCTGCCAACTTTATGGCGCCATCCTTTCATTTGTTCCTGACCGTCGGATCGGATACAAAATCTGGCTAATGGTTTAGATAAGCCCTACCTTTGGCATCCTTTTTGGATTTATATATATATATATTGCCTCTCATCTCTTCTCCTTCTTCACTTTAATTTTCAAAATTTCATAGAGAAAAAAGAAAAACCAGAACCCAAATATTGTCTTGCCCTTGCATGTTTTCCAAACCAAGAAAACAAATATCTCTTGATGTCTACGACTCCGTGAAGGCTTTCCTGCAACCACTTCTTTGATCGTCAATTTCTCGATATCCACCAACTACATTGTTAAGTTTCTGATCCTTATTCACTAGTTTTTCTTTTTACATGTTTCTTTTGTAAAAATGGCATTCCTGGTTTCTACTAGATTTATAAGGCCTCGCTCTTGCATTAAGAAAGTTTTTCAATTTGAGTAATTTTGGCATGTTTAGAATCAATATTTGAACCGAAAAATTTAGGGTAGACATGTGTAAAAATGGAGCTTTTCTGGTAATTAGGGGGGGGGGGGAGGGTTCGTGTAGCGTAAGAAATAGGGTTTTGGAATTAGGGTTTTTAAACTGTACGTTTCCCAAAAATATCATCTTTTTGGGTAACTGCCAACTTTTTCCCTAAAAATTCGGGATTCTCGAAAATAAATCCACCTTCCCCCCTTTGCGTCGAATACACGCTCGGGCTCGACTCTTTCAATAGCTTAGGTTTCTTCCGAGCCTGATCTCGTTCTTTTGATTGAGCTTATTCCATGGTCTCAGGCATTCAAGCTCGAACCATCTCAATTTTTATCCTTAATTTCTTGTGTGCCTGGCCCTCACCCTTTTTATTTCTTGCTAGATGTTGCAGAATTTGGAAAAACGGTGGGGGTCAGTACTCACGATTCCTTATTCACCGACAACTCCGAGCCCAGAGTCTCCCTTTACTCAGAATCACCAGCTTATTCATGAGCACGAATTGAGGTGTGAGCAAGAGGATACTTGAGCTCACTTCCAACGCCAAATCGACGAGGTCGAAGAGAGAAAGAGGAAAAAATGTAGAGTCGCAATCTATCCAGACCCGGACCCCAAGCCCAGACCAATTCCTCTCGACCCTACACTTAAAGTAACAGTTGCTTTCAAACCGGGCGAACTCAATTTCTCACTGATGGAAGAATCAACAAATCATCCATCCACCTCGCAGCAGACTGCCATTCCCACCTCGAGGGGAGAATTTTTTGAGGCCGAGCATTATTGGAGCTCGGTTTCTTCCTTGGGACAAATAACCAACATCCTAGCTCGCCATGGCCTAGGACTATCAGGCTCACTAAGGTGTCGAGCTCCAACTTCCAATGAACGAAGTTGTTACGCCCAAGAGATGGCTGCCTTGACAATAAGTTGAAGCTCGCGGCCTAGAGTCGCGAGCACATGAAGGCAGGGGCTCTATTGCCCTTGAAGTCCTTTTTTAAGGACTTTCTGGATTTTGTTGGGCTTGTGCCCTTCTGACTCCATACCAATTCATACAGGGTCTTGTCAGCCCTAAGGTCGCTGTACCACGAGCTGAAGTGGGAAGGACCTTCACCAAGAGAGATTCTGTATCTCTTTTATTTGAAAATCAACCCCTCCCGAGCTTGGACAGGAGATGGCTTCTACTACCTTTCAAGCTATCTCAGGGAGAAGAAGATCTTCAAGGACATACCCAACCATCCTCCCAACTTCAAGCTGGCCTTCTTCTAGACAGACGGCCTGGCTCCCTCCAAATATTATTCATTCAGATGAATTCGTAGGAATTTTCCTTTTTCTTTTCTTTTCATATTCAATTATTCAACTAATTATGACCGTCCTACCCCCCACAGACGTGATGAAGGTGCACAAAGAGGCTTTGCTCCAGCTCCCATATGGCAGACACTCCTTGTCTTATCTTCTTCATGAAGATAAGCTTCGAGTCTGTGGTCTCCTGGAGAAGGACCAGTCAACAGATAACACTGCTTACAAGAAGTATACCAAGTAGGAGTTTGTTCCTCTCCTAACCGACAAGCTTCCTCCAAGGAAAAGCTCAAAGGCACGATCCCCAGCTCGCCGTCGCAGGAGTCCATGCTCGGGGAACGACTCCAATGATGAGGCCTCAAGCTCGAGTGACAGAGGTAAGGTCATTCTCATCTCGGCCTTGTGGTCTCCTTCCCTCCTTAAGCATAAACCCGACACCTTGATCTTATGCCCAGATGATAGGGACAACTTTTATGTATGGTCATGGGTAGATGATAGGGTCCTTAGGTTTGATAGTTGGCTATTGAAATACGACACAATGTATAGTCTGAATGAGCTTTGGGATGGAATAGTCATCCAATATGGAACAAACGACTATAGGGACCTTTCGAGGTTGACTTCCACGTATAGGGAAAGGACTCCGACCTCGGGGGAGAGTTCCAGTTAGGTTCCTTGTCACTTGTCTTTAATTCCTTTAACTATTTGCTTTACACTAATTTTAGTGTTTTGAGATCATTTTCTAATGTGATTTAACCATGCAGGTACTATGGACTCCGACCTTAAGAATATGCTCGATAGTGGTGAGGGGGCCAAGCAAATCAAGCGCCCGAGAGCTTCGCATTGGTCTGGTCGGCCTGCTAAGGTCCCTAAAAGGACTGAGAAGACTCATCCTCCCCCAGCTCTTATTGTGACGAGCTCGGCAGCGGACCCCACTCCCCAGGTTGACATTCATGCGGTAGATACCCCTCCTTTGCTTCCTGCTGTCTAGATTCTTCCAACGCTCGACTCAGTTCTGAAAAAGCCAGCTTCTACTCGGGAGCGCCTGTTGTCGGATGTCCTGTCTTGGGTAGGCCAAAGCATCAGCAATCTCGGGGCCCCTCAATGGCAGTTCCTGGTCAATGCTCAGGACTCTAATGTCCTTTATGACAAGAGTACTGAGCTAATCTCTTTGGTAATTTCTCTTATCTCGCTATTTATCGTGAATTTATTTGGAGCATGCTCTAACTTGATTTGTTTGTGTGTTAGGCTCTTACTGAAGTTGCTCAACTGAATTATAAGCTGAACAATGAGGTTCAGGTGAGCATGTCCTATGCTCAAGAGTTGAAAGAACTCCAACTCAAGCTCACTGATGAGTTTAAGGTCGCAAGGTCAAAGATGGAGGCTAAGATTGAGAAGCTGAAGGTCGAGCTCAAAGAGAAGAGCTCCAGGGTTGAGGAGCTTGAGAAGGTGAATGCCAAGCTTGAGGAGGAGAAAAATGCCACCTTCAAGATAATAGAGGGTGAAAAGGCTTTTCTTCTCAAAGAGTTCAAGCAGAGGAAGGATCGGGTGGTTGACTTGCCCATGTACAGGATCTGGGCCAGCAACGCCGATCTCGACACGAGCTTCTTAGGCTCCTTTGAGGACGATCTTATGGCCAAATGGCAAGCTTGGCTAGATGCGGAGGAAGCTACTCGAGAGGATGCATAGAAGGCTATGGAGGATGATGAGAAGGCTAAGGAGGGTGCTCATGCATCCTAAATCTCTTTCATGGGCTGCATCCCTCTAAACCTTTTGTAATAGTTTATAGCTTTTGTTATTCATGCCCTTGGGGAAAAAACAATTTATGGCTTGTAAAAGAGATTTTGATATTTTTAATACCATGCTCGTAAAAGAGCTTTCTGATATTTTTAATACCATGTTTGACTTCACTTTAATATTTTTGTTTTACATTTCTCTGATCGAATTTTTTTAAGAAATTTTTATATTAAAAGTCTGCTTTTATGTTTGTTTATTCATACAAACACATGGTCGATTTAGGCTCGAATTTCCATGCATTCTCGCATAGTTTGCTCGATATATCCGTATCCGATCTCGTTATTTGTCAAGGTCGGAACTTACTTTTACCATGCACTCTGTACGCCCTAAATATCCATGGGCTATTAGCGAGCTGAGAAATAGCATAATTATATCAGCCACATGGATGTCACGTACCCGGAGCTGCTGTTACCAGGTCCTACCTCTTTAGCTCGAGGTAACCAAAGGCTTAATGAGATTACTAAGAGTCGGGTCAGGAATATGGACACCACGAGCTGAGAGTATCTCAAGATCGAGGTGCGAGCTTGAGTTGGCACCTCTGACCCCTTATAAAGTCAACCACGGAATGTAAACGTGCATATATCAGACATCACGTGTCTGATCCATCCCTGAATTCTCGGACACGGAACATTAACGTGCGTGTTCAGGCACCCACGACTGGGTTGGGCCGTGCGGCCCATTATCCCCCTTACCTGTTGATTAGACCACACTTCAGTGTCAGGTTTTAGGAATTAATCATGAATGTCACAGAAGTGACATGATGGGTAAGAAGGTCACGGGATGACCCTCCTTACCAACCCCCAGGTGCCCCCTCTCTATAAATATGGAGACCCTGGGAGTTGCAAATGGTTGGATTCTATTGTCTAAAGAAATACCCTGTAAAGAATATCAGAAAGATAGCAATAATATTGGCTGGTGGACTAGAAGGATTTTAACCTTTGAACCACCTAAAAAAGTATTCGTGTCACCATTTTACTTTGAGATCATTCATCTGTTACGGTTCATTATCTAGCACTAATCCCACTCTTTATTCTATTAATTATCTGTTGCCGAAGAACCGCGTCAACACACTCGAAAGTACTTATATGGCGTGTAAGATAGGTAGTTTAGTTGTATCCTGCTTTTCTAGTTAATTTTCCTCATCCTCGGGTAGCTCCCCGAGGTTATGAGGTTGAAACTTTTGTTGCAAAATACTCCAGCCTCGGTATCGACTTAGCTCGCAGTAGGTTAATTTTTCCCACTTGTGTCGATCAATTTTAGGTGGTTTGTTCCAAGCCTATTTAGGTCGTGTTTGGTTCGTAATCCATACACTTATATATTTTCTATCTAGTTATATCTAGATCGTACTAGTTCGCGTATCTAGTCATATCCAGACACTTTAATTTTAATAATTTGGTTATGTCCAAATTTTAGCTCGTGTATTTGGTTATATCCAAACACTTTGTTTTTAATAATCTGGTTATGACCAAATTATCTTAGCTCGTGCATTTGGTTATATCCAAAACACTTTATGTTGGGTTAACGGTCCAGACATTTGTTTGTTTTTGTGTATGCTATATTTAAGTTATTTATTTTTTCAAACTTATGATATATATACCACTGATGCCCCCTTAATATCCTATGAGTGTGACCATAGGTTATTAAATTAAGAGAGTTTGCAAAAAATACAACATATTGAAACAAAAATGAACTTTATTCAAAATTGAACAATTTATCAACAAAAACTTTGTAAAGATAAAAAAGCATGGTTACAGGAGGCATCATTCCTACACTATTGATAGGAAGGTCGTAGATGTTCGCCATTCCATGCTCGTGGTACCAACTCTCCATTTAATCTTTCTAATTTGTAGACCCCAGGTCGAATGATTTACTCGATCTGGTAAGGATCTTCCCAATTAGGTCCAAGTACGCCAACAACTGGGTGTCTCATAGCTAGAAACACGCGCCTTAACACCAGGTCTCCCAATCTGAACTTTCTTTCCCGGACCTTTTTATTAAAATATCGGGTAGCTCGCTACTGATATGCTGCATTCTTCAGTTGAGCTTCGTCCCTCCTTTCTACAATAAGGTCTAGACTTACTTCGAGCTGGGATTGGTTCGAGGCTTGATCATAAGCATGGCAGCGAATCGTGGGAATTTCGATCTCGATTGGTAACATGGCCTCGCACCCATATGCTAGGAAAAGGGGTATGCCCTGTTGATGTGCGAGTTGTTGTTTGATATGCCCATAAGACTTGGGGCAACTCCTCAGGCCATTTTCCTTTAGCTTCTTCCAATTTTTTTTTCATAGAACTCTTGAGAGTCTTATTCACAGCTTCGACTTGGCCATTTTCTTGGGGATGGGCAACAGAGGAGAAACTTTTCTTTATCCCATTTTTCTCACAAATATTGGTGAACAATTCACGGTCGAAATGAGTACCCTTATCTGATACTATTTTCCTTGGCATTCCATATCGGCAAATGATGTTCTTTACCACAAAGTCCAAGACTTTTTTCGAGGTAATCGTTGCCAGAGGTTCAGCCTCAGTCCACTTTGTAAAATAATTAACTGCGACTAATGCGTACTTAACTCCACCTTTGCCGGTTGGCAACGAGCCTATGAGATCAATCCCCCATACTGCAAATGACCATGTGGAGGTGATCATAGTTAGCTCGGATGGAGGAGCTCGTGGAATAGTAGCAAATCGCTGGCATTTATCTTTTTTTTGACATACTCAAATGCGTCTGCCTTGATAGTGGGTCAGGTCATCTGAAAGGGACCTGGTTTTCATTAGCCAAGCAGATATTCTCCCGAGACTCATTGAGCTCGGTATACACCTTGTATACGGAGAAGTATCGCATTCCCCGAGGTCGAGACAAAGTTTGTGTTTGTTGTTGTAGTTATGGGCTGAGAGGTCATATTCAATGTTGACCTTGACTCTTCTACATTAACAAACCTCTGAGCTCGTCGATTGAACTCGGTTAAGGACCTTACAGGATTCCTTTGCATATCTTCCCAAAGAGGACTTCTAGGCATTACTCCAGCTCGGACAGCCATTAAATGACCACTATCGTCGATGTCACGAGCTCGGGCGAATTCCAAATTAAACCTTGTGAGATAACTTTTCAGTTTTTCATTTGGCTGCTGTCAAACATTGGTCAAGGCAGATGCCTCGGGCCTAATGTCGACCATGACCTTGAATTTCTTCTTGAAATCTCTTGATAATTGATCCCAAGAAGCAATCGAATGTCTCTTATATTTTTCAAACCAGTTCTTCGTTGATCTCGTAAGAGAGGCTAGGAACAGACAGCATGCATCTGAGCTCGTAGCCCACATTACTGGCTCGCATGATTGTGTTGAATGTACTTAAATGACTGTATGGATCCCAATTTCCATCAAATGGCGGGACATGAGGAATTTTGAATCCTTGAGGAAACGGGGTGCTAAAGATGTGCGAGGCAAAACGCTCGAGTTCTTCATCGAACTCTTCGTCCATTTCCCGGTTTCGTTCATTTTGTAAGAGCCTGAATGCTCTTTCCAACTGCTCAATCCTTTCTTGGACTGGATCTACGGGGGGTCTGACTTGAATCAACGGGAACTGGTTATCCTTGATTACAACTCCAGTTCCACGCCTCGACTCAGGGTGTTTATGCCCATTGAGATGATCTCTCAGATCTGGGTTTGATGGATTATCACACCCTCGATTATGGTTCAGATGCTCCCGTAAATCTGGGTGATCACTTCGGTTTCCAGTGTTCCTAGGTTCCTGGTCGTATATACTCACAGACCTGGTGTCACCCGAGCCTTCACTGACATGACTCGTTGCATGATTATTACGAGATGAGTTTCTTGCTTGTCGCCTTGTCTCAATAGTTTAAGATTGAGACATTTGGCTTCTCGTGGGATTGGGACCCCTACGCTCCCTAGCAGTTTCCCCATTCCCACGTCTTCGCCCAACTCGCCTTTCCTTATCACCATGGGTCGATTGTGCATTCCTCTGAATTGGCGAGGGGTGCCTTATTGGCGATGGTGGGTGTCTTATTGGCGATGGTGGCTGCCATCCACTATGGGACCTAGAAGTCCCTGAGTTTGCTCGATCAGGTTCTGCCAGATTTTGTGCGGTACCAGGATTTCGGGTCCGAGCCTCCGAGGTGGCTCGGTTATTCCCTACTCCAGCCAGTGTTTCCGCAGTTGGGTTGGCAGGACCTTCAGCTCGGTTACTTCTCCGGGGTCTCAACGGAGCAGGTTGCTTTGCTGGAGGCAGAGGTTGCTCTGCTCTTCGGGTGGCAACATTTTTTCGCAGCCGTCCCCGAGGCCTACATGGTGGAACGTGAACGTCCCACGTAGGCGGAGCTGGGGCCTGAGCCGCCTGCACTTCAGCAGCTAGTCTGGCTAGCTCTTCATTGCGTTTCTTAGCTTCTGCCAACTGCTTTCGCAGTTGACAATTTTTGAGTTCCACTATTGGGACATATCGTTCAGGATTGTAGTACATGTCCTCATTGTCCCTGGGGGCAGGTGGTCCCCGAGAATCGGACAAACCACTCCTCTCATCGGGATCTGAATCCACCTAGGCTGCTTTCCAGGGCGTCGGGGGTACTCAGCTTCATCTAAAATTTCCTCCTCAGGAATATTTGGATCATTTGCTGTCATTGCTAATCAGAGAGGCTTTCTGACTGAACAGACTCACGTACGTACTGTTTAATGGCTCTCAATGAAAGTACCAAACTGGGGACGCCGTTTTTCGTCAACTTAAATAGTAGAGAAATTAAACAAGAAAATATTAGAGGAAATAAACAAGAATGAACACCAGAGGTTTTTTACTTGGTTCAGTAGTTAAATCTGCCTAGTCCACAAGTCTATGTTATTAGAACTTGGGATTTTTCTGGAAACTTTTCAGAGAATAGTTGCCTAGAGTTTTTTCTTCCGAAATCAGAAATCGGTCCTTATGAATGGATCTTCCTTCTCTATTTATAGAGAAGGTTTGCAGAATTCATTTCCACATATCTCGGGAAGATATTTTGTGAACCAATTAATATAATGCTATTTAATACATTATTTCCTATATACATGGAAACGTCCCACAAAATGTGGGATTGGATAACTAAATAAATAATATCCCTTAAACATCAAGATTATACAACAATTAATATGTTCACATATTACTGATCAACTAAGATACGAGATTCATTAAATCTTCGAGACCAGCAGTTGATCATGAACTCTCTGAGACTATCAATCGATCACGAGCTCGTCGCCTAACTTTGCCTACGCTCGGACCAAGTAAATATTGACGATGTGCCACATTCGAACTCATACATTCCAAGCTCGAACCAGCCTGGAAGGCAAGAGATAGTTCAGGGGTATATACAAGTGTCTCACCATGCCATTTATGAGCTCAGAGCATTTTCGAGGCTACATATCTCTTGAGCCTTCGAGGTTGCTGTTTACAGAAACGGTTTAACCCACGGGACCGCGTCTATTTCGAGCTTACACCTAACGAGCCCAGATTTCGGGATCACAATCTCATACTCGAAATCTGGGTGTAAAAAAATTATTTTAACAAAAATTATTAATTTTTTTATTAAATATTATTATCTAATATTAACTAGTATTGATTATTTGAATATAGCAATTGATAATTTTATTTAATAAAAGTTTGAAAAATTAATAATGATTAATTAAATAAATAATAAATTATTTTAAGAATTTTTTTTAATTAATTTATTAAATATTATTATCTAATATTAACTAGTATTAAATTATTTGAATATAGAAATTGATAATTTTATTTAATAAAAGTTTAAAAATTAATAATGATTAATTAAATAAATAATAAATTATTTTAAGAAAAATTATTAATTAAATAAATAATAAATTATTTTAAGAATTTTTTTAATTTGTTTATTAAATATTATTATATAATATTAACTAGTATTAAATTATTTTAATATAGAAATTGATATTGTTATTTAATAAAAGTTTTTAAAATTAATAATGATTAATTAATAATTATTTTATTAATTAAATTATAAAAGTTTGATATAACATTATATAATTAAATAATTTAATATAATTTTTTATAAATTATTTAATTTAATTTAATCAAAGTTTGAAAAATTATTAATAAATAATAAATTATTTTAACAAAAATTATTAATTGTTTAGTAAATATTATTTCTAATATTAACTAGTATTAAATTATTTGAATATAGAAATTGATAATTTGATTTAATAAAAGTTTTAAAAATTAATAATGATTAATTAAATAAATAATAAATTATTTTAAGAATTTTTTTAATTTGTTTATTAAATATTATTATCTAATATTAACTAGTATTAAATTATTTGAATATAGAAATTGATAATTTTATTTAATAAATTTTTTTAAAATTAATAATGATTAATTAATAATTATTTTTAATTAATTTAATTAATTAAATAATAAAAGTTTGATATAACATTAACTAATTAAATAATTTATTTTAATTTTTTTATTAAACAACATTATCTAATATAAATTAATACTGGTTCTGCGGTGCGGCGGCGACTCGTCAACACCGGCATGGCAAAGGGAAGGGAATCAAGGAAGTCGGCAGCACCAGGCAGGATCACGACACGAGCACGACATCTGTAGATGTATTTTTTTTATTTCATTTTATATTTTAAATTTATATAACTATATATATTTATATTATAAATGTTAATGTGTGATTATATATGATGAATAAAATTGAAGTGAGAATTTGAGATTAAATTGAAATTACTATTATTTTGTTTAATGGATATTGGATTTGGATATTTAGAATTTTGAATTGATTTTCTTGATTGTATATGTAAAATTAAAATTGTTATTAGTTTAACTTTGATTTATATTCAATATTTAAAGGATATTGAAATTGGATTGTTTTGCTATGCCTCTACTATATCTGTTGTACTGGACTAGATTAGTGGATTTTAGGCCTGCTCTCTTGTTAATCATTATATTATATATATTTTTGTGCTCTATAGATTATGGATATAGATTAAGATCAAGTAGATGAAACTCTACCACCTCCACCTACCAAAGATGAAACTCCTACAAATCAGACCCAGGGTAAACCTAAAAGAAGGGGTAAAAAAGAGAGAAAAAACCTCATTTGCCTAAAAAAAAAGGGTCAAATATTTGGGAGCATTTCAAAAAATTGTCCCCAGTTGATCCTAACGATAAAGAAGAGATACCCAAGTGCATTTGTTGTTATTATGGTAGTGAGTTATTCTGTGATAGTAGAAAGCATGAAACTAGTCATCTGTGGAATCACTTTAGGAATGATTGTGAGTTTAGTTCGTAAAAGGTTGACGAGAAAAAGAAAAAAGTTTTAAGTTTTGATCGATGAAAGGAGGGACGGAGGGGGAAACAACTTTAGTTCCGGTGGCTTATAACAACGAGGCATCCAGGCTTGCCTTATCAAAGTACATTATGTTGGATGAGTTACCTTTTAGACATGTTAAGGGGGAGGGTTTTTGACAAATTGTTAGAACCATACATCATCGGTTTGATATCCCTTCCAGGATGATTGTTGCTCGGGATGTGTTGAAATGGTATGATGAAGAGAAAAGGAATTTGAAAAATATTTTAAAGCATGAGAGGGTCTCCATCACCACTGATACATGGACTTCTATTCAAAATTTGAACTATATGATCATCACGGTGCATTAGGTTGACTCTAATTTCAACTATCAGAAAAGATTCATAAATTTTTTCCAAGTGGTAGATCACAAAGGGGAGACTATTGGCAAAGAGATTGAGAATTGTTTAAATGATTGGAGCATTTCAAAATTGTTCGCCATTACGGTGGACAATGCTTCTTCAAATGATGTTGTTATTCAGTTTTTGAAGAAAAGGTTTAGAGAAAAGAAAAATGGCCTCATTTTAGATGGGAAGTTTTTACATATGAGGTATTGTGCTCATATTGTAAACTTGATTGTCAATGAAGGATTAAACGAGAAGCATAATTTGATTGCTAGCATTAGACATGCTGTTAGATATGTTAGGTTTCTCTCGCTAGGCTCAAAAGGTTTAAAGAAGTTGTCATAGAAGAAGGAATTGAATGCAAAGGAGTTCTATCTTTAGATGTTCAGACGAGGTGAAACTCTACATATCTCATGCTTAATTGTGCATTGAAATTCCAAAAGGCATTTGAAAGTTTAATGTTAGATGCAAATTTCTTGAAGTAATTTGTTGAGGTTGACAAAGATGGAAAGAAAAAGGAGGGGCCGCATACTGAAACAGACTGGGAGAATGCAACAGTCTTTGTGAAGCTTTTGGAGACTTTATATGAGGTGACATTAAGGTTTAGTGGATCAACCTATGTTACACCAGACAAGTACTTTATTGAAATATGTAATATGCAACACACTTTGTATAGAATGAAAATTGAGGTGCATGACCCGTTGCTAGTGAGTATGGCAAATATCATGAAAGTTAAATATGACAAATATTGGGGAAAGATTGAGGAATGTAACGAGGCCCTTATAATTGCCTTGGTTCTTGACCCAAGATACAATCTCAAGTATCTCAAGCATTGCTTCAAAGCCTTTTATGCTCCCCTGACATGCAATTAGATGGTTAATGAGATAGAAAAAACATTACAATCACTGTTTGATTTGTATGGTGGTGGGGGTTAGACAATGAATGAGGTTGATAGGTATCTAACTGAGGATGTTGAACCTATCATTGAGGGTGGCAACTTTGACATTTGGAAATGGTGGGCTGGAAATGCATCCAAGCACAAGATTTTGTCAACCATTGCTCATGATGTGTTAGCCATACCAATTACAACTATTGCTTCTGAGGTTGCCTTTTTGACAGGTGATCAGATTTTAGATCCTTTTAGGATCTCATTGAGTCTTAAAATGGTTGAACTGGTGGAGCAGTTCACATCAACCAATCATTGTTTGAGACTACATGGATGAAGTAGAAGTGTTAGAGACATCAGAGATTCTCGAGTCTGGTAAGTTCTTAAACAAAATTTTATTTGGTATTATAGGTTATAATTATTGTTTGAATCATATTTATGGAAGTATATAATATATGGAATTTATTGATATATTGCAGAGATCATAGGTGATATTGTTGCTGCTAGTGTTAGTGACAATGTTTCTACTTCCCCTTCGCATTCTAGTTCTATTAATGCTCCATCTACAACCTCATTTGCTGCACAAGGAACTGAATGAATGAAGATGGGAACCTCATATGATGTGGCTTGACTTGTAAGAATTTAAGAGCCTCATAATTCAAAATTCATACTTAGCATTTTTGTTTTAATTTATTTAACTTATTTATTTTTCTATTTCAAGGTTTACATTATTTTGGAATTGGAAATTGGGAAGGAGAAATGCAGGAAATGAAGGGAAGGATGACTTTTTATTTCTATTTTGGAAATTACTTTCTTTGGACTTTGGATATTTTTTGGACTTTTTAAGTTTTAGTAGTTTAGTAACTTTTATTGAGGACTTTGAATTTAGACTTTTGGACTATAATATTGGTATGGACTTTATAATTTTAATTAAGGACTTTGGAAATCATAGATTTTTGTTTTCGGTTAGAGTTGGAACTTGGAACAGGGATGTTTCATGTTAGTTTTATATTTGTGAATTAAATTGTGTGAATTGGAATAGCCAATTGCCAATACTCTCTAGTCATAGTAAAGTCAATACTCAATAGTTTTATAAATTAACCCAATTGTAAAAAAAAAAGAAAAAGAATTAATAGTCTAATTTTTCAAGGGAAAAAAAAAAGTAAAGTCTTTGGTCCACCGGAACTTGACTGGAACCCGACCCCACCCAATTCTATTTCGGTCAGGTTCGATTACACTTCTTCCCCACCTAAACCCGACACCACCGAACCCGAGGTTCCCCCACCCGACTCGATCTGAACCCAAACTAACCTGACTGAATTTCGGGTGGGATCAGTTTTACCTTCTCTCACCCGAAACCCGAAACCCAAAAAACCCAAACCCGACTAACCTGAACCCAACCAACCTGCCCGATGTGCACCCCTAGTCCTCATGCGACCAGGCAAAGACGTCAAGATTTCTTCTTAAAAACTCGACCAATTCCTTCTTTCTTTCGACTCTGAGATTTTTCCCAACCTTTACCAATTTCGAAGGTACTTCTTGGTCGAGGATGATTTCCTCTTGCTCCTTTAAAGTTGAGAGCTCAGATCTGTCTCCGCCTAATCTCAAACAAATTTCTTCAGGTTGGGCAACCTCAATTTTGACTTCCTGAGGTTCTTCCACCTCTCCAGCAACTACCATTGTCCGAGGTTCCTCATTCTCCTCAGTTATTACCATGGCTTGCTGCCCATGTTGTGATTTTTCCTTCATGGCAATGCTATAGCATTCCCTGGCAGCGAGTTGATCTCCCCTCATAGTGCATATCCCTGGGGATGATGGAAATTTCATGGCCAGATGGCGAACCGAAGTTATGGCTTCAAACACCATCAGTTAAGGTCTCCCCAAAATTGCATTGTAGGCAGTCGGATAATCAATTACTACGAGCTCAAGCATCTTGGCGATAGCTCGTGTCTCCTTACCCCATGTTACTACGACTCGATTGTGACTATGGCTGCCATCCCCACTCCTGAAAATCCACAGAGGGTCATACATATATCCCCATATTTTCAAGGGTGGACATGAATGGCACATTCATGGAGCTCCAATTGTCAATTAGGATTTGGCGCACCCTTCGGTTAGCGAGCTGAATAGTTATCACCACCGTATCATCATGAGAGAATTGGACATGGCTAGTGTCTTCTTTCAAAAAAATGATTGGTTGTTTATCCAATTGCTGTTGTTACTTTTCTCTAGGAAGAACTTGGTGCCATCATACGTTTTTAGCTACTGAGTATATCTCTTCTGGGCCTTACTGTTCATCCCTGCTAGATGAGGTCTGCCTGCAATGGTGGCTATGTCTTTTCCTTCAATAGAGGGAGGGATGATCTGATTTCCAAGAGTTGATTGTGATGGATTAAACTGGTTATCCTGAGCCAGTTGAGGGTTCTGCCTCACCTGTTGATTAGGAGCTACCATGTTCTGAGCGTATTGAGCTAACGGTCCAGCCTGAATGAGAGTCTCGATCACATCTTTCAGTTGACGACAATCGTCAATGTTGTGGCCAATATCATTGTGGTATTGGTAGAATTTAGTTGGGAATCTCTTCACACTTTGATGCTTCATGGACTCGGGCTTCTTCCATGGAAGGCGAGTAGAATTAGCTAATAAATACACTTTCGCGTATATGTTAAATCAGCATAGGCGATGTAGATGGAGGTATATTTATCCTACTGCTTAATTTTCTTGGACTCATTCTGGTCGCCCTCTTCATTCCCTTTTCATTTATTACCCCCCGCCTGGTTATTCGAGGTAGCAGGCTGAGCCGTAGCTACAGCATCCGCCACCACTCTAGCGGGTTGAACGAGGGTCTGGCTAGTTCCTACAACACCAGATTCCACCTCTTCTAGGTTTATCCACTTTTGAGCTCGAGCCTAGAATTCATCTACACTTTTCACTCCTTTCCTTTTGGAGCTCCTTCCATAAATCTCCTCCCATAGTGATTCCTGTTCTCATGGCCATGAGCTTGGAACTGTCATCAGCGTCTCTCGCTCGGGCCGCTACATTAGTAAACCGAATGAGGTAGGCCTTCAGGGACTCACTGAGCTATTGCTTAATGTTGTCCAGTGAGTCGACCTCCACTCGTACCTCTTTGGTAGCTCAGAACTATCTCTTGAACTCAGAGGAAAACTTTTTCCATGAGGTGATTGAGTATTCTTATACTTGTTGAACCACAACTTGGCTAGGCCGGTTAATGTAGCTGGGAATAGAACACACCATAGGTCGAGGCTCACGTTGTGGGCCATCATTAGAGTGTTGAATGTCCCAATGTGGTTGGACGGATCAGTGGTTCTGTTATATGTGGGCATAGTTGGCATCCTGAAACCAATGAGATACGGAGTTGCTGCAATATGAGGAGCAAAAGGCTCAAGCTCCTCATCGGAATTGCAATCATCTATATTTTTTTTCCAGACAAGAGCCTCTTCATTTGCTCCTCCATTAGGGCCAGTTGTTCATGGGTTTGATTCTTCGTCTCTAGGTTATTTAGAAGTTGTTTACAAGATCCAATCCTATTGTGTATGTTCGGTGGGTTATTTTCCTTCCAAGCTAGAGCTCGGTTACGCGGGATGTTCCCATTGTCACGTACGATAGACGGATCTCCCACGTTCCCATCGTCATAATGAGCTGACTTTCCCCATTGTGTGTTTAGATGATCACACAAGTTGGACAGTGGGTTGGAGCGCAAGCTTTAAGCTGAGCTCAATTGATTTCTCAGGTCGCTTTCATATCTATGGAAATTCGTGTTACGGACATTCCCGTATTTGCCTCCACGCTGACTCTCTATCCAATAGCTCCCACCCACAAAACTTATAGCTCGTAGTTGGGGTCGAGGAGCTAGATTATTGGTGCAAGATCATGTGACATAAATATCTTCTGAGGGGGTTGGATTTCTCCTGTTGTTCCTCTGAGTTGCAGCATTCCTCTATGGGCGAGGTTGCATTGGATGTCGAATTAGTGATGGAGGGTGCCTTTTTTGTGAAGCTATCCTTGTTCCATCGGGGCACACTAGATTAGCTCACCCTTGATCTACTATAATTTCTCGGGTTTGAGGCAGTGCAGACTCATTCCTCCATGCCTGAGCTGCTGGTCGAGGCACAGTTGGATTTTCTTGGACGTCTCCTCTCCTTGGAATAGTTTCAACTCACCTATCTTGCTAGACTGATTCCTTGGACTTCGAGTTGAATTATTATTCGTACGAGGATTAACAGGTTGAAAATTTTATGGAGTCCTTTCAGAAGGTACATAACTCGGGGTTGCAGTTCAAACATTACTACTGATGTTAGGTTGATTATTCATGTGGGACCCACTTTGCCTCCTTCCGACATTAGCATCAGTTGCAAGAGGGGGTATCGAACTAAAATCTCTTCATTTTCCTATTGTCCTGGGCAAGGTGGTTACTTAGTTTGGTATTTTCTATCTCGATGGCTGTAGGTACACAGGATTGGGATTCGCTGTGCGTGAGGCCAAACTTCCACCATCATTCTGTTCCACATGTTGTTTTCCAGGGTGATGTTGTGCCAATGATCCTTTTCTAGTGGGGATGGTCGTACGGTGACCTTCCTGAACATCAAGTTGCTCTGTTTCGTTGTTGCACATAGAACAGGTGACCACCATGATGATTGTTGGGTTGAAACTTGTGTGAGAATTCAAGCCTAATCTGCTCTCAATGAAAGCACCAATCTATTGATGCAGGTTTTTGTTAACAGGGGATTTAGAAATTTGAGATAGAGAGATTACGCTTTTTGTAAACCGAATGTATAAGGAATAACAAAAAATAAGAACACCAAGCACCTAAATGATTTTACGTGGTTCAATGGTTAAAATCCACCTAGTCCACAAGTCACTCTTATTGATCTGTTTTTGACTCTTGGTGAAATTATTTATGACAATTTCAACAGAGTTTTGGCATACAAAATGTCTCCCCCTCTTACAATTCATTCCATTTATTAACCATTCATTACTATGGAAAAAATGGTGGACAGTATTGGGTAACCATTCAATAATATGGTAACTGACAAAAATGGGTAACTTCCTATTTACATAAATACATGATTGCCCATTAATCATGTATCCATTATACCAGGTAATAAATACATAATAAAATTTGGGCATTTATTAAGCATACAAGGAATCCCTGAGTCTTCTAGGTTCCTTCATCGTGCGTCGTATTTAGGCTTCCCTGAGTTGGATATGCGAACTGAAGCGGGCCGTGTCTGGAGTTTCATGAGGACGATTCGGATGTTATGTACCAGAAACTAAGTTGTTGGCGTAAGAGGCGATCTTGAAAGCCGGGTTGTCACATACTGTCAAGTAGGCTCGAGCTACTTACTTCTGAGTTAAGAAAATAATGTATATTTTCTTCATGCGCTTACCTGCCAGCTGTACCTCATGCTGAGTAATTTAGCCTGTATTTTTTGGGTACAACAACATTAACCATTGTACTCTTAATATTAGCAATAATCTCAAACTCACAAAAATATTGCTGCAAACACATTTCATTCAATTTTTTGAAAACTACACATTTAGAAATAAGGAATTTGACAATTCCAATATCCTTAAGTATGTAATCCCATTTAGTTGTCTCATCCTTTGTTGATGAAGATTTTGAATCCATATCATCATTCATGTAGAGCATTTCCAAAATAGAACTTTCTCTGATCTTTCATGGTTATGTGTCCAACACAAATCAAATCTTGAAATAAGGATTTGAAAATTGTAGAAGATGAACCAATTCCCCTCATTGTTGATTATGAAAAAACACTAAAATGAAAATAATTAAAAATAGAGATTTTGATTGTTGGGAATATATGACTTTATACTTTGCAAATCAACAATTAATAATGGGAATAGTTCAATATTTGAAACTCTAAACACTAAGCAAGAACCTTATTGAAAACATGAATATAAAATTTGATAATCAAAGAAACATGTTCATCTTATGAATGCCAATCTTGAATATAAGAAAATAAGTGGTTAAATTATGATAAGATGAACTTAGATACATTTAATCATCAATACTAACAATAGAGTAACACAAAACAATGTTCGGGTTAGATAGATACAACCTTTTATTTTAAGCAACTTGAATCTTCAAACTTGAGGAACTTCTATGGCTTATACATAATAAGAATATTGTTGTCTGAAATCTCTATTCCAAGCCTTCCCTTGTTGGTTGAAGCTTCAATTAAGTAGAATGAGATTTGGGATTTATCAAGCCTTGAAACTCGTGCAAGTCAAGCAATGCTTGATGAGTTTATTGGAGAAAAAAAGTAATCTTGACAGCTAGAGAGAGAGAGAGAGAGAGAGAGAGGTGAGTGATCAATTCACCAACTAACTCATATGAACCCCTTAAATAGTATATGACTCTCATTAGAATCAACCAATGAGATTAGAGCATTTAAGTTTAAGTTTTGGAGCTTTTTTACGTAATTGTACGGACTTTCCGTAACAGCCCAGGGGACATATCGCCTAGCACTAGGCAATGCATCGCCTGCCAGGTGATACATTGCCCTATACAAGGCGACACGTCACCTGGTATTTCTCTCTCTAGGGTTTTGAGAGCCTAGGCGATGCGTTGCCTCCTAAGAGGAGATGTATTGTCGATGCCTCTGTAATACGACTCCATGAAGTGTCTCAAAACAGCTCCAAATGCTCCCATACTTTTGGGGTACTCTTATATACTCCAAATACACATTTTTGGACCGAAAATTTTGATTTAAAAATGCCTATACTCAAAGTCAACTTTCACATGTTGACTTTTGTGAAGTTGTTATTGTTTTAGCACCTCTTCGTGCCTAAACAATTCCACCATGTATTTAACCAATCTCAACCCAACATTGCATACATTAGACTTCCAACTGCAGATACATAAGATATCCATATCATATCATCTTCCTCTTCAGGAGTCTGTGGAGACAACCTCTTAGAAAGATGGACTCTATGTTAGGACAATAAACGTCCTTTTTTTTTAATCTGTCATAGAGAAGCGCTCAAGCATCTTGTCTATGTATTCTACTTGAGATAGATCCAAAATTTTGTTCTTTTTATCCCTCAAAATCTAGATACCAAGATCATAACTTGCTTTACCTAAGTCCTTAATCTGGAGTTGAGTTCCCAGCCAGTTCTTTATGTCTGATACTTTCTTGACATTGTTTCCAATGAGCAAGATATCATCCACATAGAGAATCAAGAATACAACAATGTTGTTTTATTTTACTTGGTAAATGCAGGACTCATCAACATTCTTCTCAAAACCATAAGTTTTAATGATTTTATTAAACCATAGATTCGAGAAACGTAAAGTTTTCTTAAGTCCATAAATGGAGCTATTCCACTTGTATATTTTATTTTCTTGTCCGGTTACTTTAAACCCTTTTGGTTGATCCATATAAGTGGTTTTGTTTAGGTTCCTGTTAAGGAACGCTGTCTTGACGTCCATTTTCCAAATCTCATAATCAAGAATTGCAGCTATGGATAAGAGTATGCGAATGGATTTTAGCATGGAAACTTGAGAAAACGTTTCCTCATAGTCAACTCCTTATCTTTAGGTATAACGCTTTCCCTCGAGTTGAGCCTTGTATGTCTTGACCTTTCCATCACTTGCTCTCTTCTTCTTGTAGATCCACTTACATCCATTGTCCCTAAAGTCACTAGGTTCTTCTACAAGATCCCAGATAGAGTTAGAGTACATGGACTCCATTTCCTGTTTCATGGCTTCAAACCAAAGATCCTTATCTGTACTACCCATTGCATGTTTGAAAGAAAACAAATCATCATCATGTGTGTCCCCAATGACCATGCTAGTTTCACCATCTATATGATAGCATATTGGCGTCCAAGAAACCCTCCGACTACAACGAGGTATCATAACTGTTTGATTTAGAACTGTGGTTTCTTGTTCTTCCTCGTTAATCTCGACTTGCGCCACTTGAGGAATATCAGTAGGAATATTTCTTTTTTCATTCACTTACTTTGTTGGAATCGGAATAGTAGGAATAGCTAAGTCAGATTGCAATTGTGCCAAGACTACTGTAATATCCGCTTTCGTTAGTAAGGGGTATTTTTGTAATCTAGCATGGCCAGGGTAATATGGTAATTTGTATGTTTTATGTGATACATGATTTAAGCTATGCTATGCACGATTTGAATGTATGTTTTATTGTTATGAACTTGTTAGTCTATCCACACGCTGTTTCTTACAGTATTAGGGGCCAAAATGTTATAGTAGTTGAGTTATGGGGGTCAAAGTAGAAATACGAGTTTTATGGTACAAAGTGTAATTAAGAGAAGTTGAAACAATTAGTTTTGATGAAAATTACAAAAATGGGCATAAGTAATTATTGAGAAAAAGTTAGCAATTGGGGATAGTGTTGCGTAATTTTAAGCAAATAAAATGTCCAAGTGTACACAGTCAGCAACAAGTAATATAGTAGTAAGTTGAGTATCATCTCCACAGGGATTGCAAAATCAGGCAAATGTAAAACCAACTAATCAACAATTTAAAATTAAAGGAAGAAATTATGAGAATGATTGTACTATCATTCTGAAATTAAATGACTGCAATTAAATCTATTAAAAAATATAACTAAAATGATAGCAAAATTGAATTCAAGAAAAAGTGCTTATGGATTAATAGATCTGAATAGGTATTTCCCCCTATGTTAATCTGCCCAGTTGTTACAACATTCATTCAGCAAAGTTGCACAGAGTTAACATAATTCTAAGATAAGCACGTGAGATTTTCCCAAAACTCAGTGAATTAATTCTACAACTTGATTTAATACATTCCTATATTTAATCAGGTTGCAAAATAGCAATTACACACCAATTCTCAAGTTATACAAGGTAGCAAAACATTCCTATTTTACTCACTAAGAACAACCTAAACATGGTAATTCTCTTGCATCATCCAAGTTATTTCCACTAGATATAATCTTTCCAGAATCAGATCTAGCTAAGCAAATTCTTAGTCATGGCCAATAATTAACAATCATTTAACATTCATCTCACTTGAATGAACAAAGGCAAGTTGCTAAACTCATGCAATTTTCATCATTAATTCATAACATCGGGTTCCATAGCTATTCAAATCTCAAAAGGATCTCATCAAAGCTTCCAGTGTCGAGTTGTCACAAGTAGGTTTTTTAGTCATAGCTAGACAGCCAAGATAGATGTCCTTGCTCTGCTTGAATCAAATATGAAACTTTATACACCTTAAAGTTCATAAGATAGAACGAAAAGATAATTTTGTTGAGGTCCTTATACTCATTAGGCTTAGTTCATGTTCAAACTGATAATTACAACCCAAAACAGAAATTGTTCATCCATAGCAAATATTCAGTTCACAAATTATAGAATCAAGAGTATACACTACAGAAAAGGAAATATAGAAGAAAGAGAAGAAGTAGAATCGGGTTCTAGAGTCCTCCTCCTTCCTTGGCCATGGGTCTCCTCTTACGGGTACTGCCTTTTTCTGTGTATATCTCTCTGCATCAACTTTTCTCTCTTTGTTTCTTGCTGAGTAAAAAAATTGTACTGCGTTTTCTCTTCCTCTCCTTTGATGATTTTGGCTGTCTCTCTTAGGGTACTTTTCTCTTCTCCTTACCCTAATTAGAAAGTCCATTTTCCTTTCTTGGTCCATTAGTCCACGCCACCTCAGCCAGCTGACCTAATTTTTAAGTGGGTGCCACATAGGCGCTGAGTTAAGTGAAGAAAGGTCAGCTGGCTCTTGTCCACGTCATTCCCCAATTTCTAGATTTGCTAACACTTTGGCCTCTAGCATTTGAGTAGCATTTCCAGCTTTTTGTCCCCTTTTTCCTTGGATTCCTTAGTTTCCCTTGGCGAGTCAAAAGCTCCTTTCCTAAACAACAAAACACACACAATTACTTAATTAACTACAATTACTACCAATAATTTACAAGACTCTTGAATTAACACACTAACTAGAAAAGAAAGGTAAAAACTAAACAAACTTACAAATAACATCACACTCATTACTCTTTTCACCCAAAATTCAAGTTCAAAGTTAATAAAAATAACTCTAAATCATAAAGTTATCAGATAGCATGGTAAAATGGGTTTATACGATTAATTACTAGAAATAAATTTAATAATAGGAAATAGGTTTAGAATTTTATACGATAGTCAGACACTCTTGTTTTACATTACGCGATAGAGTATCAAGCTAAAAAGATCCTTCTTGATCTGAATTTTTGAGGCTTGGAGATTCAAAGGAGAGGGAGGATTTTTATGTTGGTGTACTAAGGATCATACAAGGGGAGCAGACTTTGAAGATTTAATCTGTTAACTTGAAAGGTAACTCTTTGAACAGTGATTATTGAAGTTAAGATAGATCTAGATTTTTTATAATGTTAGAGGAATTTAAATGTATTTGGGTTAATGAATGTGTATTAATGGTTTAGGATTGATTATATATGGGTTCCAAGGGTTGGAAACACCTTAGGATGGTTGATTAGGGGTCGAACTTTTATGATTTAGATCGATTCCTACGTTTGAAAATTGCATCAGTGATTTTCAGAAAAATGGCCTAGGGTGAACGTGCCCAGCCCAGCCCTGGCCTGACCATGCTACTCGGCTGGTTAGCTCAGACACTCTGTGGGCGTAACAACGCCCAAGGACTGGTGCGACCGCGCTAGTTGCCCATAAATGCATATTTTTTGTGATTTTAATGCATCCTTTTGATATATACTAGTTCCTTTTTGGTTTGGGGTTTTAAGCAGTAAAGTTTAAGACTTTCTTAGGGATATTATAAGTATGAATTAGCTATAAGAAGGACATGGGTGTATTTTAATATGGTTTTGGTTTGGTTTGAGTTTTAGGACTTTGATGTTATGTAACATGTTTAGGCTCACTAAGGATACTTGAAGGGAGACGTTAGTGTGTGTGGATCACTACTGCCATCGAGGTAAGAAGAGTGGGCACCTGCTCAAAGGGTGTATGCTTGATGTAGTTTTAAATGCTAGAATTTTTACATTTAATTACCTATGCTAGATGTATGGTTATGCTAGTGATTGTTACATGTTTTAAGTAGCTTACATGCATGTTACTTATGTTGATGCTTGTATGTGTGATATGTTGCTTGACATGCTTATGTTCTTAAACACATGTCAATATTCAGGTTGGCATGCTTATGATTTGTTGAAATGCATGCTTATGTTCTTTTGTGCTTGACTGCACTATGATTATTTTTTTTTGGTTATAACTGATTTATGATTTAATTACCTATTTCTATTTTGATTTGAATTATGTTCTTGGGTAAGTTTTAAGGGGGTTGTGTCCTACATAGCTCTTCTTACTAGGCCTTGGCTCATGGGTACTCTGTGCTGTAGGTAAAGGAAAATATGTGGTTATAAGGCAATGAGTTTGATAGCTTTGGCGGAAGACGTACATGTCATGGATATCTCGATTGTTAGGGGTCAGGCCTACTTGGATGTTTTAATGTTTTATGTTTAGTTTTAGGATATGTTTTATTTTAAATTTTGAATAATGTTTTGAGTCTTTTTATGGAGTTAAATAATGGATTTTATTTGCTAAATGGTATTTATTAAACTGTGGAGTTTCTTTTCTTTTTAACGTGTAGGTTGTTATTCACGTTGATTTCCCTATAATAAAAGATGTTATACTTCAAAATTATTAAGTCTATGAGTTAGTTAACATTTCAAGAAAATTGGGGCATTACAGCTTGATATCAAAACAAAGGTTTTGTTTCTTGTAGACTGCCCTGACATATACTCTCACCGCTGAAGAGAAGCTCGACTTATTACATTGTAAGCTTTATTTGAGTTTGTTTTGGTTATGTGATTATTTGCCTTATGCGTTTTAGTGATTTATTTGCATGTATAGAGTAGCTAGAATGACTTGTATGCTTAGAGTCTCTAAGGTTTGCTTAAACAAGACTCAACGAAGGAAGCTTGCAAGAAGGATAAGAAAGGTACGAAGGATAAGGATGCAGCGTTTTGCGGAATAGAGCATCCAAAAGTTATTGGACCATTGTGAGATTGAAAATCAGTGCATTCAAGACGTGGTTTGGGAAGGAGGAATGTTAAGATGTAAGAAGAAGTACGAAGGATTTAGAGATACAATTTCTTCAAGAAGGATGCAGGAAGAACTTCAAGCAGTGTGGAAACGGGTTCGGAAGGTGCTAAGTACAAATGTACACTATGGCTTTTGCAAGACAATAAGGGTTTGAGATGGCTAAAATTTCCGTCTAGTTGTTAGATGAGCTCAAAAGTTCTTTTCCTGTGCATAAAATGTGGTTGTAGACATTTATTGGTATTAAAAATGTAAATCAGAGTTATGCAGCGGAATGGGTCCTTTAAAAATTTATTAATACCGGCCAGGATCATACATATATAGATATATTAAATTACATACAAATAGATTAGAGATTACCTCTTGAAGCATATCAAGAATCCATGAATCATTTTGTATAAATCAATGATCTTTCTATCCAAATTCTGAAAGCTCACACTTTGATCTTCCCGACCAATCCTCATACACACAAGGACGTGGGTGGGCACGTATGATTCAAAATGTTGATTTAGAACCCTCTGGATGTACTCAACACATGAGATTTAGAGAGGTTTGACTGAGAGAAGATGTATTGAATAGTTTTTCAAGTTTAGGAAAAATAATCGCTTTCTTTTTCAGAGAGAAAGTCTGACAGTCTAAGCCTTTTAATCGCTTAAAACAACTTATTTATGAAAGTATTGCTCTTTCAGTTTTATAAAGAGAATTAAATTAATTAATTAATCTTTATTTTATTAAAATAAAACTGATCAGTTATAACCTATTTAATTATTTAATTTAAATCATATTTAAAAATAATAATTAAATAATTGATTAAACAAATACTTTTGCAATTCAAAATTCAAATCCCAGGGATACAGATATCCCTGTGTGTGGTGCGATACTCACTCTGCAGTGAGCGTGTCGCACCACACTATTAGGACTCTCCCTAATTTTCTCATTTGTTTGGTTATCAATATTTAGGACAATATATTTATCCCAAAATAAATATCAGTTAATTCAAAATTAACTTTATCTTAAAATATTAATTTTAAATAAATAAATATATTATTATAAATAAAATAATTATTAATCTTTCTTTATATTAATCCAAACATGATTAATATTTATTTTAACTTATAGTTTTTCAAAATAAAAACTATATAGTTAAACAATTAACTAATTCATAATTAATCAATTACCCAAAATTATCACATAATTATTTCCATGCTGTAGAAAATTAATTTCTTTGCAATTAAGTCATTGTCTCTACAAATCTTTCTTTTGACATCCTTACCCTTGCCAGTGTAGGGTAAAGGTGATCTGAGGACCATGGAGCTATAGTACGAAGATCCAATAAACTAGATTATTAATTAAACTATTTAATCTAATAATATTATTAATTAATTTCCTGATTACTCCCCTATAAATATGGAATTCTATAATCTTATTTATAGAATTACATTTACAGAGTTTTCTCTTGTAGTCCATTGATATAATCAATAAATGGAGTTATGTCCTCCATTTATTGGTTCGTTAATTAGAGTTGGTCAAGATTATCGTTTTACCCTTCTAATTACCTCTTGATCCTTAAGGACCATTAATTCACTATCGAATAATTAATCTATAATCAAATTATAGATTTGAGCTCAATAACTATTATGTTCCTAAATTAACCCTTAAGTGAACCAATATTCGATCCGTTAGGAAAGTGTGGATTCTATTATTGTAAATCATGTTCCCAACCATTCACGATATTGAATCTCCAAAACAAAACTCATTAGCCTCATTATACTAAGAAATCTTAACGAGTGAATCAAAATATCCAATAAACACAAACAACAGTTCATGAATACTCAGGATTTAGACTTAAATATCCAATATCCAAAAAACACAATCTATTATGATAAGAATTAAATATTTATGTCAAACGACAAGTTTATAAAGATTATAAATTCTCATCGGTCCTGTCATATATAAACTCTATTATATACAACACCTTTACTAAGATGTCTATCCACATCAGTAGTCTGAATCTAGATCACTTGCATATTGTATGCTTAGTAAACTGTACTAGTAACCATTCATTAAAGATTCAATACTTTAATATATTACTAACTATTTTATTCATTATATATGATCTTAATTATCTCGCACTAATACAAGATCATATTCTCATGAATGAATAAGGAATTTTCTGGAAATTATTATATAATTAATTCAAACGATAATTATAACATTCAAATATAATAAAATTGTATTTTTATTTAAATCAATAAAATGTCTTTACATGCTTTTAGACATTAATCCTAACAAGTTTTTTTTGTATGTGAATTGGTTTGAGTTTGATTTTTTGCTTTGGTTTGTGAAATTTGTGAATGATGGATGCATCAAAATATTTTGGCTTTACGAATAAATGGTGATTAGTTGTTTAATGGATTGAAAGTATGTTTTGGTTCCTGATTTGGAAAAGTTGCACTAAGATACGCTGTTGGTTTAAGGAACGAACTGAATCATGCCTCCTAGGAGATAAGTATGAAGAAATGTTGGGGTTAACCGCATCCTCAACAATCCACATGTTGTGAGACCTAATATGCGAGCTAACCACCATGGAAATCCTCAATCAGCTAATGGGGGAAATAGTCGTGACGAAGATCCTCGTACTGCCTACCAGAGGTTGGAAGCGCAGTTTATTACCATGCAAGAAGACATTAGGAGGCAGCCGGAAGAGTTAAGAGAACTGAGGCATCTGAGGCAGCAACAAACT
This sequence comes from Humulus lupulus, assembly GCF_963169125.1. NCBI lineage: Eukaryota > Viridiplantae > Streptophyta > Magnoliopsida > Rosales > Cannabaceae > Humulus > Humulus lupulus. The sequence goes on from NC_084797.1 coordinate 171,866,324, forward strand.
CAGCCAACACCAGCAATCAGAGACATTCAAACCCCCTTAGCACTGATTGTAGCTATTTCTGATGCTGGCAATCATTTGGAGCCACTGTATGAAAGATTCAGGATACAACATCCTCTATTGTTCAAAGAGAGAGCTGATCCATTGAAGGCTTAATAATGGGTGAGTATGATGGGATCAATTCTGGACTTCATGCGAGTCGGAGGGAATGAAAGAGTAGCTTGTGTTACTCACATGTTGAGAGATGATGTAAGGATTTGGTGGGAAGTGATCTCTCAGGCAAAAGATGTTACTACAATGACCTGTGCAGAATTTCAGCAAGCATTTTATGAAAAATACTACAATGTTGTGGTATGGGCTTCAAAGGTAGATGAGTTTGCTACCTTGAGCCAGGGGAATATGACGGTGACTGAATACGCATTAAAGTTTGGTAGACTTGCCAAGTTTGTAGCAAACCTAGTGTCAACTAACGCAACAAAAGTAGATCAATTTGTTCGAGGTTAAAAGCCTATGATAGCCAGGGACGTAGAGATTGTGTCAGTAGGGGGCAACAATACATATGCTCAGGTTTTGGAAAGGGCTCTTACTACTGAGAGAATGAAAGACATGATTTGGAAAGAAGGCACTGCCAAGAGAGAGGCAAGAAAGAATGCCTCCCATAATAATAACTCCAATGACCAGAAGAGGAAAAGGAATGATCATGTGGGACAGTCAAGTCAGGATAAAAGAGCCAAAGATAATAAAGGAAACAACCCCCTGGGAACAAGGAATGGGTACGGTACCTGGAGTGTGGGATATGTTAAAAGCAACACCAAGGAGAATGTCGGGCAAATGCATGTTATGGTTGTGGTAAGGAAGGGCACATTATGAGGAACTGCCCACAGAGGACTCAAGAAGGCATTAAGGATGACAAGTTGGTGCCATCACACGTTTTTGCTCTCACCAAGCCTCAAGCAGAAGACAATACTTCCGTGGTCTCATATCAGATTTCTACTGCTGGAATTGATTGTAATGTTTTAATTAATTCTGCTGCCACTCATTCATTTTTTGCTAAGAAAATAGTGGATAGATTTATTAGAACTTATGAAATGCATGCTAAAGGATTTGGGACCATGTTACCGACTAGGGAGGTGGTAATATCTAGGAAGTTGATTAAAGTTTTGCCTTTAACGATAGAAGGTAGGAAGCTATATGTAGATTTGATTGAGCTTTGGATGACTTATTTTTATGTTATACTCGGAATGGATTGGTTGACGAAGTATAATGCTACCATTGATTGGAAGAAGAAAATGGTGATGTTCAAGCTAGACGGAGAGAAACCTTTTGCGTTCATGGGGGCAGCAACGGAACTGCGAATACCAATCATTTCAGCATTAGAGGCTGGAAATATGTTACAACATAGATGTATGAGGTTCTTGGCTCGCGTGGTCAACATGACAGAAACTGGGATGCAGAAACCGGAAGACACCAGGATAGTATGCGATTACTTGGAAGTATTTTAGGAGGATTTACTAGGATTGCCACCACAACGAGAAATTGAGTTCATGATTGAACTAGCACTGGAAATAACACCCTTATCAAAAGCACCATATAGAATGGAACCACCTGAATTGAAAGAGTTGAAGGTTTAGTTGCAGGAACTACTTGACCTAGTTTTCATCAGGCCAAGTTACTCACCGTAGGGAGCATTGGTGTTGTTCAGAAAGAAGAAGGACAGATCAATGCAGATGTGCATTGATTATAGGGAACTTAACAAGGTTACAATCAAGAACAAATACTCGTTGCCAAGGATAAACAATCTCTTTGAACAACTCCAAGGAAAGACGGTGTTCTCAAAGATAGACTTGAGGTCGGGGTTCCATCAATTAAGGTTGAAGGAAGAGGATATTCCAAAGATCGCATTCCATACTAGGTACGACCATTACAAATTTCTGGTAATGTCTTTCAGACTTACCAATGCCCCTACGACATTCATGGACCTCATGAAAAAAATATTTAAGGACTTTTTGGATAAGTTCGTGATAGTAATTATAGATGACATTCTAATTTATTCGCGAAATGAAGAGGAACATGAAGAACATCAACAATTGACACTACAAAGGTTGAGGGAGCACCAGTTGTATGCGAAATTCAAGAAGTGTGAGTTTTTTCTAACGCAAGTCGCATTCTTAGGACACATTGTTAGAATGGATGGTATAAAGTTGACCTAGTAAAGATTGAAGTTGTAATAGATTGTCCACAATCAAAGAATGCTTTGGAGGTTAAATGTTTCCTTGGGTTAGTAGGATATTACTGGAAATTTTTGGAAGGGTTTTCAAAGATTTCAACGCCATCGACACAATTGATCAGGAACGACATACAGTTTGTATGGACTAAGGATTGTGAGATGAGCTTTCAGGAGTTAAAGGATAGGCTTATTACGACACCTGTATCAAGTCTGCCTACAGATAAAGAAATTTTTGTAGTATATTGTGACGTGTAGAAACAAGGATTGGGCTATGTATTGATGCAAGCAGAGAAGGTGATTGCATATGCATCTAGACAGATAAAGAAGTATGAGTAATGCTAGCAGACACATGACTTTGAATTGGCAGCAGTAGTGTTCGCACTGAAGATATGGTGACACTGTCTCTATTGAGAGAAATGCGAGAATTATACTAACCATAAGAGCTTGAAATACTTCTTTACCCAAAGGGAGTTAAATATGAGGCAACGACGGTGGTTGGAATTGGTCAAAGACTACGACTGTGAAATATTGTATCATCCTGGAAAGGCGAATGTGGTAGCTGACACCCTAAGTCGTAGGAGCCAAGGGCAAGTATTGGATATAAGAGATGTATGTGCTAAATTTATGGAAGAAATAGAACGAGCAGGTATAGAGTTGATCATGGGGGGATTAGCAAACCCAACTCTTCATTCAACTGTGTTAGAAAGAATTAAATAAGGACAGGATAAAGACTCACATATACAAAATATAAACAATGGGTTGAAGATGGAAGTAACAAGGATTTTACCCTCAGTGATAGTGGGATAGTGACGTACAAGGAATGAGTATCTGTGCCTACATAGTTAGAGAGAAATAAGGACATTCTTAAAGAAGCACATACTACTCCTTATTTATTACATTCGGGGAGTATGAAAATGCACCAAGACTTTAAGATGTTATATTGGTGGCCTGCAATGAAGAAAGACGTAGTGGAGTATATGACAAGATGCCTCATGTGCCAACAAGTTAAAGCGGAGCACCAAAGACCATCTGGTTTGTTACAACCATTAAATATCCCAAAATGGAAGTGGGAAGAGATTGCTATGGACTTTGTGGTAGGGTTACCTAAGACCACAAAGCAACGTGATTTGGTCTGGGTGATCATTGATAGATTCATGAAATTGGCACACTTTATACCTGTTATAAAAGTGTATATAACAGAGTAGTATGAAGAGCTTTATGTGAAAGAAATTGTGAGACTTCATGGAGTATCGAAGTCGATAGTTTTGGATAGGGACCCGAAATTCACATGCATGTTATGGGAAGGATTACAGAAAGCGATGGGTCCTAAATTCAAGTTTAGTACGACATTCCATCATCAAACATATGGACAACCGGAAAGAACAATACAGATTCTAGAAGACATGCTTAGAGCGTGTGTGTTGGATTTCAGTGGATCATGGAGAAAGTACCTTCCATTGATAGAGTTCTTGTATAACAGTAGTTGTCAGTCAACTATTGGGGTAGCACCATACAAAATTCTCTACGGAAGAAAGTGCAGATCACCAATTCATTGGGATGAAATGGGCAAAAGTAAGTATTTAGGCACAAAAGTGGTACGAGAAGCGAATGAAGTCATTGCCAAGATAAGAGCTCACATGATTGCTTGACAGGATTGACAAAACAGCTATGTGGATCCTAAACATAGACATGTTGATTTCCAAGTTGAAGATCATGTATTCCACCATGTTTCACCTATGAAAGGGATTAAGAAGTTTGGCAAGAGAGGAAAGTTAAGTCCTTGATTTGTTGGACCATTTGAGATTTTGGAGAGAATTGGACAAGTGGCTTATAGGTTATCCATGCTTCCAGCGCTAATAGGAGTGCACAATGTCTTTCATGTGCCCATTTTACGAAATTATGTCTCAGATTTGTCTCATGTTCTTAGTTATGAAACTTTGAATATGTAAGATGACCTTTCTTACGAGGAAAAGCCAATAAAGATTCTTGATAAGAAGGAAAAGCGTTACGGAATAAGACGACCGAGTTAGTCAAGGTTCTTTGGAGGAATGGTTCTGTAGGAGAAGCAATGTGGGAGTTGGAATCTGCTATTTTGGAGAAATACCCTGAATTGTTCAGGTAAATTTCGAGGACAAAATTTCTTTTTAGGAGGGGATAGTTGTAATATCTGCTTCCGTTAGTAAGTGATATTTTGGTAATCTGGCGTGGGCTAGGGTAATATGGTAATTTACTTATATGATATGCATGATTTGAATGTATGTTTTATTGTTATGAACTTGTCAGTCTATCCACACGCTTTTTCTTCAAGTATTAGGGGCAAAAATGTGATAGTAGTTGAGTTATGGGGGTCAAAGTAGAAATAAGAGTTTTATGGTACAAAGTGTAATCAAGAGAAATTGAAACTGTAATATCCGCCTTTTGTGATAATTTTGGTTTGTGAGGGAAATTTTATAGTTTATGTTGATGCATATGAAATTTTTTTATTTGTTATTTTTATGATAATATTTGATTTATTTCATGATTATGATATGTGTCTGTATGACAACGTCAAAACACGGTTCCTTCAAGTATCAGGGGCTTAAGTGCCAAAGATATTGGAAATTAGGGGTTAAAGTATAATTATGAATCTTGGGGTAGAGATTATAATTTTCATAAGTGAAGCTATTAGTTTAAGGGGAAATTACAAAAAGGACTTGATCCTAATTATGAGAGGGTTAGAATTAGAGCCAAGTTGGTCTTTTGGTTTAAGGGTTAGTTTGTGCATACTAAAATAAAATTAGGATAAATCTATCGTATTATTGTCAGTCTCTGTATCAATCAAAGCAAGGATTCTCTCTGAGGTTGAGGTCTAGAAGGTTTGAGAAGTAAGAATAAACTTGAAGGTAAGATCTTATTACTCTTTACAATCTAGGTCATGTTTATGATTGTTCATGGGGTTTAAGGGTAGATGTCTTGAATTAATAGTTAGAATTTCATGTTAGGGTATTTCATGAATATGTTTTAAAATTATAAACATGCTATGGGAGAATCAATGATGATATAAGGACTGGTTTTGTGATATATGTTCATAGCTTGGGGAAGATGGAGTTTTTTTGCATGAGATTTGTTAGAGTTATGAAGTTAGACGCATGAGATTTGTTAGAGTTATGAAGTTAGAAGCTTCTCATGAATTTTTGGTATTTTATTAATCTCTAAGAATTAAATGATTATATGGAAGGATTCAAGACGAGAAAAACGCAAAAAATATTCGTTCAAATCGAATTTAAATTGAGAGAGTTATGGCTGTTTGAGGAAAAAGTCACAATCTGGGTTCTCCGTCAGGCGCGACCGCACCCAAAGGGTAGCACGACCGTGCTACATGCCTAGAAAACATGTTTTCCCCTCATTTTGTTGGTTTTGGTTGGGGCTTTGATGATATAGTTTAAGGATTTTCTATTTGGGGATTTTAGGACTTTCTTAAGGACACTTTAAGGCTGTTAAGAGCCCAAGAAAGTATAAGAGAGGTTGCATAAGTCTAATATGAAGTATGGTCTCTAAGTTCAAGGTTGTATGTTGTTTGGCTTAGGACTTGCTAAATGATACTTGAATGGAACAAGGAATGTGTTTTGGAGCGTTGTTGGACCTGAGGTAAAAAGAGTAGTCACTATAACACAGGGTGTGCATCGAAGGCACAAATGTAATGTATATGTGATTTAATTATGCATATGTATGGTTAAAGTTATGCTTTTGTCATGTATGTTGTGACTTTTTGAATATTGCATGTTTATGTACGCTGTTGCATGCTTACATTGATACAGGTGTGAATATACTTATGTGGAGTTGCTATGACCTATGTTTATGATATGACATTGTTTGGTGTTTGGTAAGATATTGGGCAGGGTAGTTATCGGAACAGGTAAGGTATCTGAGGTCGCGAAGGTTTAGGGTGGGACGCCATTCGCGACTATAAACTGTCAACACTTGCTTACGTTGTTTGTTTGATGTATGCTTGCATGACATGCTTACGTTATGAAAATGCATGTGTACATTATGATAAAATGCATGCATACGTTTCTCGTGCTTAGTTGCACACTTGACCAGAATAGCACTGGCTTACGGCTGGAATGATGTCGACAATATGTGTTATGATTGTATTGTGATATGATATGATACGCTATGATTATGTGATGTTGTGATAAAATATGCTATGGTATGAATCTTTATTGAACTCTATATATGTTTTGGTATAGATTATGAGTAGTATATGACTTAAGTTGTGATAATTGAATAATATATGAATTAGGTTATATTTTTTATGTTTATGTTTTTTGTTTGGACTTTGGGGTTGTTACATACATAGCTCTTCTTGCTGCTCGTTAGCTCATGGGTACTCTGTGTTGCAGGTAAGGGCAAAAGTGTAATAGATGAGGCGATGAGTTAGAGCAGGCTCGATCTAATGTGTGCATGTCATGAATGGTTGACCTAGGGGTCAAGGGGTTGCTACGTTTTCATTATTGTTATAAAGGTCTTTAACCTTTGGTGTTACGTTGAGTCTTAAAACTTGTATTTTTATTTACATTACGCATGTAAAACATGATTTATTTTAAATATCGAGATCTCGAGTTGCATGTTTTTAAAAGGTGTTAATTCATGTTTGTTTCAATAAAACTTTTGTTTTTCTTAAATAAATTAATGTAAACATTAATTTACTTAAATATGGAGTATTTAGTAAATTAATGGGTTTTAAGCTAGGTTGTTACAAAAACTATTAGTTTTGATGGAAATTATAACAATGGGCTTAAGTAATAATTAATGAAAAGTTAGAGATTGGGAATAGCATGGTAAAATGATTTTATATGAATAATTACCGGGAATAAATTTTATATTGGGAAATAGGTTTAGAATTTTATACGATAGTCACACACTCTTCTTTTACACTACGCGATAGAGTATCAAGCTAAGAAGTTCCTTCTTGATCAACATATTTTAGGCTAAGAGATTCAAAGGAGAGCGAGGATTTTTATGTTGGTGGACTAAGGATTTTACAAGGGGAACAAGACATTGGAGATTTAATTTGTGAACTTGAAAGGTAACTCTTTAAGTTATGATAGATTTAGATTTTTGATAATGTTAGAGGAATTTAAATGTATTTGGGTTAATGAGTGTATATTAAAAGTTTAGGATTGATTATATATTGGTTCCAAGGGTTAGAAACACCTTAGGATTGATGATTAGGTGATTTGGAGTCGAAATTTTGTGATTTGGGTCGATTCCTAACTTTAAAACCGCATCTGTAATTTCAAGAAAAGGGGCCTAGCGCAACCGCACTACTTGGCTAGTTAGCTCGGACGCTCTGTGGGCGTGACCACGCCAGTTGCCCATAAATGCATATTTTTGTGATTTTAGTGCACCCTTTTGATATATACTGGTACCCATTTTGGTTTAGGGTTTTAAGCAGTAGAGTTTAAGACTTTCTTAGGGATATTATGAGTATGAATTAGCATTAAGAAGGACATGAGTGTATTTTAATATGGTTTTGGTTTGGTTTGAGTTTTAAGACTTTGATGTTATGTGAGATGTTTAGGCTTGCTAAGGATACTTGAAGGGACGCGTTAGTGTGTGTGGATCCTTGCTGTTATCGAGGTAAAAAGAGTGGACGCCTGCTCACAGGGTGTACGCCTGACGTCCTTTTAAATTATAGAATTTGTACGTTTAATTACTAGATGTATGGTTATGCTAGTAGTTTACGTTACATGTTACTTATGTTGATGCTTGTATGTGTGACATGTTGCTTGACATGCTTATGTTCTTAAACACATGTCTATGTTCAAATTAGCATGCTTATGATATGTTGAAATGCATGATTATGTTCTTTTGTGCTTGAATTCACTATGATTATTTTGTTTTGGTTATAACTCATTTATGATTTAATTATCTGTCTCAATTTTGATTTGAGTTATTTTCTTGGGTAAGTTTTAAAGAGGTTGTGTCATACACAACTCTTCTTGCTGGGCCTTAGCTTATGGGTACTTTGTGCTGCAGGTAAAGGCACATATGTGGTTATAGGGCAATGAGTTGAAGAGCTTTGGCGGAGAGCGTACATGTCATGGATATCTCGACTATTAGTGGTTGGGCCTACTTGGAAGTTTTAATGTTTTCTGTTAAGTTTTAAGATATGTTTTATTTTAAATTTTGAATAATGTTTTGAGATTTGTTATGGAGTTAAATAATGGATTTTATTTTCTTAAATGGTATTAATGAAACTCCAGAGTTTCTTTTCTTTTTAACGTGCAGGTTGTTACTCACGTTGATTTCTTTATAATAAAAGATGTTTTACTTCAAAATTATTTATTGTATGGGTTAGTTAACGTCTCGAGAAAATTGGGTCATTACACCTACTTTGCTACGAGGTTTGAAATTAGAAATTTAGTTCTCTTCAAGAAAATTAGCATTTGTAGAATCAAACAATTTCTTATCTTGTCAACTTTTGAACAGACCACCCCATGTACCTTTAGGATAGCCAAAAAACAAGCAAACTTCAGTTTGCGGTTCTAGCTTTCCTTCATTATTCCTCAGGACGTGAACCCGACACCCCCAGATTCTATAATGACGCAATCTAGGTCCATGACCATTCCATAGTTCTAAAGGTGTTTTTGAGATAGCTTTAGCCGACAGAACTTTTAAAATGTCACACGTGGTCTTTATGGCATGTCCCCAAAAAGATATCAGAAGAGTTGAATAACTAATCATGGACAGAACCATTTCCATTAATGTGCGATTCCGACGCTCCGCAACACCATTTTGTTGTGGAGTACCTGGGGCAGTACGTTTATATAATATGCCAAGTTCAACTAAATGATCTTGGAGCTATATATCCATGTATTCTCCAACCCTATCAAATCGCAAAATCTTTAACATCTTACCTAATTGGTATTCAGCTATTGCAAGGAATTCTTTAAACTTCTGAATTTTTTCAGATTTCCTCTGCATTAGGTAAAGACACGAGTATCTTGAGTAGTTGTCAATGAAAGTGACAAAATACTCATAACCACCCCTCGCTTGAACATTCATGGGCCCACATACATGTTAATGAACTAACTCTAGTGGTTCTATGGCCCTTTCTCCTTTTGCAGAGAATGGACACTTGGTCATTTTACCATCAAGACAAGATTCTCAGACATGTAGGTCACCCATTGTGAGTTTCCCTCAAAGGCCCAACCATTGTTAGTCTTTTGATCCTATCATAGTTAATATGACCAAGTCGGAGAAGCCAAAGAAACGTTATGTTATCTTTATCGATCTCTTGTCGTTTGATGATCCTAGAATTAGCTATCCTAAATGACTCATTATTAAAAGTGAAGGGTTTAATAGATTGTGAAAGGTATGGCCTCTTTTCCATACATCCTACACACTATTTACATCCATTCAATGAAGTAGATATATTAAAACTTGTGAAAGTTACATCAAAATGTTGTTCATGTAATCAAGAAACTAAAATTAAACTTCGACTAAAGTTTGGAAATTAAATAAACATTATTAGAAACTAAATATTTATTTCCAAAATTTAGATGAGCTTGTCCTCTTTCTTCAATGTTCACGAATGCTCCATTTGTGTCTCTAAGCTTCAGCTCGCCTTCCTTTATTGGTGTCCAGTTGCTAAGTAGATTGGGTTCCTCTAGCCTTGAGAGTTGGGCAATCCTTTTTCCAATGCCAAGTCTCCTTACAGTGGAAACATGCTCCTTTGGCATTCTTAGCAGCGGGGTTTCTCCCAGCAAGTTTTGCAGCACCTCCAACTGGTTTTGCAGTAACAGTAGCTGTGGCTTTGCCTTTCTTGTTCTTTCTCTTATTCCTCTTGTTGCTCTTTGAGGATGAAGCTAAGTTAGCTTTTCTAGGAGCAGCCTTAGCATCAGCAACAAGCTTCTTGTCATGTCCCTTACTCGGTCCACCATTGACACCTTCAAACATTTGAAGCTTGTTCATGAGTTGAGTCATTCCGTACTTTAGTTTGTTTAGGAAGTAGTTGGTGGTAAATGGAAATTTTTTTTGGAGCAAGACTATTCATAATAAGCCCCACTTGAGTTTCCTCATCTATGGTGGCTCTCTTAAATTCTACCTCCTAAAAGTAGTTCGTCATCTTGATGAAGTGATCATGAGCATGCATTCTAGGTGACATCCTAGCATTAGCATACTTCTTCAATTCCTCGAAACGAGCATTTACAGATTTGTGTTAGAACATCTCTTGAAGCTGCTCCATGTTGTCATAGGCATTGTTGACATCTTCCAACTTTGTTCTCAGCATATCCGACATGCTAGCTAGCATGTACCCTTTACCTTTGTTTTTGGCAGTGAGCCAACGCTCGTACTTCCCCCCTTGATTCTTTTAAAGAAAAATCACCAAGGACGTCAGAGCAAACTTTAGTCATAACAAATTTGGATTTGTCGCCAATAAACACAATGTTGATGTTTGACTTCCATTTGGGGAAATTTTCTCTAGTGAGAAGTTCCTTGGAGAGAAAGGAGATAATGCGATTCAACAAAGAGCTACAATTATCAATAAATAGAAACCAATGTGTTGTTTAACAAACATTTAATTACATAAAAATTTAGAAATAGCTCAAACATATAAAATATTCAAGGATATGTAAAATACTATAAAACACATATCTACTATTTCTATGGTATTTCAGCTAGTCATGAATACATATGTCTCAGTAGGCGAGAAACACAAATTCACTTAGTTAAATAGAGAATACATCTCAATTAATAGTAGTCTAAAACTATTATTAATAACCTTCCTATTCGATCAAAGTCACAAAATCCAACTATTCTGCGAACTTTATGAGCTACACCCACAATTTCGATTATTATAGACTTAGTTCTCATAGTCATCGTAAGGATGAGTCTATGACGGTTTTATTTATAACTGTAATGCTTTGAATAGCAATGACCATTGCACTATGTATTTGCTAAACTTGATAATCAAGTCATTTGGATATAAATATGTTACTAAAGATAATTAATGGATTAGGATTAAAAGATTTTGATCATAGGAATAGTTGTTTTTCATTAAAAAGTGTGAATCTATACGCGGTATCCCAAAAAAATAGGTATTTACAACCCTCAAAGTAATTACAACTTAAGCCAGCCTAAGCGGCAAAATTAAATTTGGCTCTAGTCCATGTTGATCTCTCGGCTGTGGCAATTGAGCAGCTGCTGATGTACACACCGCCCCTAAAGCTCTCCAACTCACAGCTGGTCTAACTTTCCCTTCCTCTTACCTGCACAACATAACACCCGTGAGCCAAGGCTTAGTAAGAAAACTTAAATCAACAAATACAATGAGCAACAACATATAAGTAGTAAAGTTGAACAAACAAATTAAACAAATAACAGGATATAAGAAATAAGCTTTACATTGATAATATGCTCAATCAAATTCATATTCCAATCTCATCAATCAATATAGTTAGTTAAGTGAAATTGACACTTCTATTTATTTAAGTGACGTTCAGACCTGGTGCCCTTAGGCCGAGTCCTCTGGTCTTATGGACAACCCCGACTCGCTTAGGGCGGGCTGCGTTCCACATGCTTAATGTTGGCCCCGACTCCCTTAGGTCGGACTTTCAGCATAGATATAACCACATATGTATATTGCATAACTATGCAACCGGATACAACATATGCAATTATGCCTAATTGAGTATTCACAATTATAATCACATTCAAATCCATTTACATGGGGTCTCCAAGCCTCGATCATAACCAGGGTGCAGTTTTCTCACCTCGAGTTCCGTGCAATAGACTATACGACCTCAACTACGATCCTAATCCCGAGACTTGCAATAATGTAGTCACATCATAAACATACTATTATTTGGGATTGACTAAAAATCCCGAGCCACACTGTAAACCTTATCCTTAAGATTACTATTCTCAGTTGTCGAGACGTTAAAAACGTCCCCCGAGCCCCCAAGTAGACTACCAAATTGATTCATGGACACCCCGAGCCCTAATCCTATCACCAAAAAAACCATAATTCACGACACCTGGTGTGGTCGCGCTTGCAGAAAGTTTAGGCTTTCTAGGGTACTGGCGCGGTCACGCTCTAGCCCAGCGCAGTCACGCCCCTAATTCCGAAACCCAAAAATAAAAAATTGAAAATCAAAATCCCTTGGTTTTGGGACACCAGCGCGATTGTGCCACAATCTAGCGCGGTCACGCTAGGTCACCATAAACCCAAAATTACCCAGAAGCTTAGTGTTCTTCCCCAATTTCAGACTTACTACTTCTCCTTGAAAATTAGACCCGAAACTTGACCCCAATTCAGTATGTTCAGCAGATTTATGACCAAAAAATGCTTCCTACAACTTAGACCAAATATAACCTAGGTCAAGACACCATAAAGCATATCAAAACACATTAGAACATAAATTTGCACTTCTTGAGTTTCAAACTCTCGCTCTCCTCCCAAAATATGAGAATCACTCTACAATTCAAGATCCCCAACAACAAACAGACCCTCAATTCATTTTAAAAACCATTTACTAACACTATTCTATAACCTAAGTACCATCAAATCCAGATAATCCATAAATCCAAACTAAATTTCCCAAAGCTTAAGAGCACAACCATTCAAATGAAAAACAGGGTATCTTAGTTCTCTCCTCCTTTGAATTTCGAGTTGTAGCTGAATAGAGAGAAACCCTTGGCATCCTTTGGCCTATAGAACCTCCAATTTCTTCTAAGGATCCTTCATGTTCTTGATCAAGTCTAAGTTCCTTGAGCTCTTGGGAGAAATCTTGAGAGTCTAACACCAAGTATTTGAGAGAAACCAAGTGAAGTGGTGAGTGCCCAAACGTGGGGTGCTTTGGCTGCTGCCCCCTTTGTCAAATGACCACTATACCCTCAATCTAAAATCCAATCCAAGGCACACCCCAAGGGCAGATTGGTCATTTCGCCACTATTCCCACTAAATCTCCATTAACGTCCTAAGTTCCCTATTAAATTACTAACTCTCTAATTACAATTATTTCCTCCAATAATATTTCACTAATTGTCGACCTACACAAAATTACCAAAATACCCCTTGGCTCATCCTGAGCCAAGTCTAAATCCCTGTTCTCGCTTTTTCGCCAAATCGCTCTAAAGGATCGACTTAGGCCAGTTATCACAAATATATCCACATAATAATGTGGCTCCAATCATATAACACATATAATTACAATTATATCCTTAAAGGGTCAAAGTTACAAAAAAGCCATTTTTTTTTTAAAAACGGGCTCACAATTACATTTAATACACATAAGGATGTATAAATAGCTATATCTTATTATAACTCAAATATTTTACATAATCACACATATAATCAATTAAGTTCATGCAATAATCCATTTGTGCCCTCCCGACACACTAATCGAGGCACTAAGCCCTATTAGCGAATTCGAGACATTACAACTATCCCCTCTTACTCCAAAATTTTGTCCTCAAAATTTACCGGAATAACTCAGAATGCTAATCCTGCATAACCAACTCTAGCTCCCAGGTCGCTTCCTCAACCTTGCTATTCTTCCATAAATCCTTAACTAGAGAAATCGTCTTGTTTCTCAGAACCTTATCCTTTCTGTCCAATATCTGCACTGGTTGCTCCTCATAAGATAAATCTATCTGTGGCTCCAGATCCTCATATCCCAATATATGGGTCGTATCTAACACATACTTTTGAACCATCGAGATGTGAAACACATCATGATCCAGATAATGATGGGGGAATTGCCAATCTATAGCCTACCTGCCTGATCCTCTCTAGAATCTTAAAAGGTCCTATGAACCTAGGGCTCAACTTGCCGTTCTTTCCTAACCTCTTCACTCCCTGTAGTGGCGAAACTAGTAGAAACACGTGGTCCCCTACTCGAAACTCCACGTCCCTATGCTTAGGGTCAGCATAGCTTTTCTGTCTGCTCTGTGCGGCGAGCATTCGAGCTCGGATCTTCTCAATAGCTTCATTAATCTTCTTAACCATCTCTAGACCCAAATACTTCCTTTCCCCCATCTCATCCCAATGAATGGGTGACCTACACTTCCTTCCATACAACATCTTGTATGGAGCAACTCCAATAGTCGATTGATAATTGTTATTGTATGAAAATTCAATCAACGGGAGATACTTACTCCAAGACCCCTAGAAATCTAGTACGCATGCCCTAAGCATGTCCTCCAGTATCTAAATCGTCCTCTCAGATTGCCCGTCGATCTGAGGATTAAAGGCTGTACTGAACTTCAACTGAGTCCCCATAGCCTTCAAAACTTGGAGGTAAAAATGGGATAGCAATCTGACACTATAGTTTTTGGAACCCCAGGGAGACGTACAATCTCCCTCAAATATAACTCTGCATACTGGTCTACATTATATTTTGTACTCAAAGGTAGAAACACTTTGCTACATAGTTGACCACGTCCTTCTTTATCCCAAATCACCAATACAACGGCTATAGATCTTGGTACATCTTCGTGGTGCCTGGATGTAATGAATATGGTGTGGTATGAGATTCATCAAGGATCTCTCGTCTAATATCCATGTCCATCGGAACATAAATCTGATCCTTGTATCTCAGCAAACTCATCTCTGAAATAGAATAGTCCTTACCGACTCCAGCAAAGACATCATCTCTAAGCTCCATCATCTATGTATCACCCATCTGGCCCCTTTTATTCTCTCCAAGAGGGTGAACTGCAAAGTAATATTAGCCAACTGGCCCACCACCAACTCTATCTTCGATCTGGTCATGTCTTCTACGAATTCCTTAGATATTTGCTTCGAACTGAACAACTGTCCTGGGTCCCTCCAACTCAGAGGAGAACATGGGTAGCATCTCAGGTTGATTCTACAGAGGTTGAGGGAGAACATACTATTTGTGAAGTTTAAAAGTGTGAATTATGGCTACCACAGGTGACTTTCTTAGGTCACATAGTCGGTAAGGATGGAATTATGGTGGATCCAGCGATGATTGAGGCAGTCAAAGATTGGCCAAGGATGAAGAATGCTTCAGAGATCAAAAGTTTCTTGGGATTGGAAGATTATTACAGATGCTTTGTAGAGGGGTTTTCCAAGATTACGTCACCATTGACAGAGTTGACACGCAAGAATCAGAGATTCATATGGTCAGACAGGTGTGAGGATAGCATCCAGAGACTGAAGAAGAATCTGATCATCGCTCCAGTTCTGAGTCTTCCTACAGATCAAGATAAGTTTGTGGTTTATTATGATGCCTCCAGAAAAGCTCTAGGTTGTGTCCTTATGTAGACATGGAAGGTGATTGCCTATGCATCACGTCAGCTGAAGGAGTATGAGTAGAGGTACCCCACACATGATTTGGAACTTGTAGCAGTGGTTTCTGCACTGAATGTGTGGCGACACTACTTGTATGGTTACAAGTGTGAGATATACACTGATCATAAGCGTTTGAACTACTTCTTCACCCAGAAGGACTTGAATATGAGAGAAATGCATTGGTTAGAGCTGGTGAAGGATTATGACAGTGAAATCCTTTACCACCCAAGGAAAGCCAACATGGTGGTGGATGCCTTAAGCCGGAAGGGTATGGGATAGTTGTACAATGTTATGTAGATATCCAGAGAGATAGCAAAGGATATGACTAGAGCAGGTATTGAGCTAGTGGTGGGCCAATTAGCCAACATCACCCTGCAGTCTACTCTTTTAGAAAGGATCGAGGAGAAGCAGTTGAGTGATCCACAGTTGGGAAAGATTAGAGGGGACGTCCTAGCTGGAGTGGCTAGGGACTATATAGTGTCAGACATGGGTTTATTGATATACAAGGATCGAATTTGTGTTCCGATGGACACTGGGATCAGACGAGAGATTTTGGATGAATCTCATACTACCCCTTCTTCTCTACATCCAGGCACCATGAAGATATACCAGGATTTGAAAGCCTTATATTGGTGGCTTGGGATGAAGATGGACGTGACTGAGTATGTGGCAAGGTGCCTGGCCTGTCAGTAGGTCAAGGCAGAGCATCAGAGGCCAGCACGGCTAGTACAGCCTCTTGATATCCTAGAGTGGAAGTGAGAGATCATTGCGATGGATTTCGTGGTGAGGTTGCCCAGGATAGTGGGACAACATGATTTAGTCTGGGTCATTGTGGACCGGTATACGAAGTCAACTCACTTTCTACCAGTGAGGAAGAATTACACAATTGACCAGTATGCAGATCTCTATGTGAGAGAGATAGTACGCCTTCTAGGGACTCTGACATCTACTGTGTCAGATAGGGACCCTATCTTTACTTCAAACTTTTTGGGAAGTTTATTGAAGGAAATGGGTACACAACTGACGTTCAGTATAACTTATCACTCTCACACCGATGGTAAGTTTGAGAGGACTATCCAGATACTAGAGGACATGCTGAGAGAATGTGTATTGGACTTTGAAGGGTCCTAGAGTAAATATTTTCCTCTGATAGAGTTTTCCTATAATAACAACTATTAGTCGACTATTGGAGTGGAACCTTATGAGATGTTGTATGGTAGGAAGTGTAGATTGCCCATTCATTGGGATGAGATGGGTGAGAGGAAATATTTGGGTTCTGACGTAGTTTAGAGGACCACTGAGGATATTAAGAAGATTAGAGCTCAAATGCTCGCTTCTCATAGTAGACAGAGTAGCTCATAGAGATGTAGAATTCCATGCTGGGGACTGTCTTCCTTCACGTTTCACCATTGAGAGTGGTGAAGAGGTTTGGGAAAAAGGGAAAGCTGAGACCTAGGTTTGATGGACCATTAGAGATCATGGAGAGGATCGGTAAGGTGGCCTGTAGGTCGGCCTTACACCCGACACTATCTAGTGTGAACAACGTATTTCATATTTCCATGTTGAGGAAGTATGTAACTGAAGAGACTCATGTGCTGAGTTATGAGGATCTAGAACTAGAGATAGATTTATCCTATGAGGAGCAGCAAGTTCAGATTTTATACAAGAAGGACAGGGTCCTGAGGAACAAGACTATACCTTTAGTCAAGGTATTATGGTGGAACAGCAAGGTCGAGGAAGCTACCTAGGAGCTGGAGTCGAATATACAGAATCAGTATCCCGAGCTGTTCAGGTGAAATTTCGAGGACAAAATTCTTGTAAGGAGGGGATAGTTATAACGTCCCAAATTACCTAATAAGGCTTAGGGCCTTGATTAGGGGGCGAGGATGGAAAATTATGGAATATATGTGATTTAATTATGAAATATGTGTTTATGTGATATATATGTGTGTCATTATATGATTACATGAGTTATATTATAATATGACTATATTTGCCTGTTTAGGTGTATTAGATAAGCATGTGGGCCCGTTTCTTATAAGAAGGCCAATTTTCGCAATTTGGCCCGTTACGAGTATATTTGGAATATATGTGATATATGTGTGAGACCACATTATTATGTGGATATATTTGGGTTACTCGGCATGAGGCGATCCTAGAGAGCAAGTTAGTGAGAAAGTCACAATAGGACCAATACCCGACTCAAGGTGAGTCATAGGGTATTTTGGGTATTTAGTACATTACCAGGATATCAGGTATTGGGAATAAATATTTGAGGATATATTTGGAGTTAGCGAGATTATGAGGGAATTTCAGGGGTTCTGAACATTTTACCCTTAGGGACGTTTTTGGGTACCCTGAGCCTCGAGATTTACTTAAGGTTACTTGAACTCTAAGCAACCTCTCATAAATAGAAACACACGTTCAACTCTCTCTTTCACTCTCTCTCTCTCTCTTGTTCACACACACTCACTCAATTTCCTTGGGAATTCTTGCGATTTAGGTGGAATTGAAGCAAGTTTAGGCTCAAGATCGCTTGACGAGAAGCTTAGCATTGATTAGGGCAATAGAGGTAACAATTTCTAGGCCTAAATCTCTATGATTTCCTTGGTTTTAGTTGAGTTTTAGAAACTCAATCTGAATTTGGAGAATTGATGAGGTTTTGGCCAAGTTTAAGCTTGAGTTTTATGTGTTTTAAGCTTCTGAGTTGATTGGGAATCTTACTTTTGGGATTTAGCTATGTTTGGATAGGTTTAAGGAGAGACTTGACTTGAAGAAAATGGGGAAAATTCTAGGTTTTCATGTAGAGTCGCGACCCTATTCTTGGAGCGTCGCGGCTCTCATGAGTGCAAGGAGAAGGAGGCCGAACCTCCATTTGAGCTGCGACGCTAATAGGGGTGCGCTGTAGAGCATGTGGTCCAGAGGAGAGCCTTAGACTCTCTTACTTGGGGCAGGCCGCGACTCTTTTTCCTTAGGCCGCGACGCTTGAAGGGATTTTGAGCCCCGGGAGGGTTTTGATCCTACTACTCGTTTAGTAGAATTCGACGTCCCAGAGGCTAGGACTCGGTCTGAAAGCCTTTATTTGCTTGTTATTGGGGATTCTATATTATGGTTGTGACTAGGTTATCGCTAGGGGCTCGGAACTAGGATCGTGCTCGTGGGTCATTCTTAATATACATTACACTCTGACGTGAGGTAAGAAAACTGCACCTGGTCTGCGTTTAGGGCTTGGGTCGATTATAGTACAGGATTAACATTATATTGAGAATGTTTAATTAAACATATTAAATGCACTGTGTTTAATTATGTTATGTAATAACTATTGGTCTGTTTATCTGATTGGGGAAGCTCAGCTTATAAGTTTAAGATATTTCTATGTTATCTGATGAAGGGTTTGGCTTAATAGTCAAGGGTATAGCCAATTCTAAAGGATTGACTTATAAGTCGAAGGTTAAAGACTCAACTTATCAGTCAATGGTTAATAGCCAGTTCAAGGTTAAAAGACTGGACTTATCAGTCGAAGGTTAAAGACTCGACTTATCACTCGACGGTTAAAAGACTCGACTTATCAGTCCAAGGTTAAAAGACTTGACTTATCATCCGAAGGTTAAAAGAATCGACTTATGAGTCAAGAGCATAAAGGCTCGGCTAAGGAGTCGAGGGCGGTAATAGCGTGTCGAACGTTGGCAATTAGGGTTAAGCCAACCCAGAAGCAAGACATACACTTGAACACCTCTAGGGTCATCTAGAATGTTAAGCATCATACCTGCTTGGCTAGCTCTAAAGCTGGTTATATGAATGATGGGCACTAATCCCTAGTGTGACTCTATAGTCACTTATTTGAGTTAATTGCATGCATGAGTATGGTTATTACTGCTAGACATGCTAATTATTAATCTGTGACCTGATAATGTACTACTTATAAGCATAATTATGTTTTCTCGTTGAACCTCGACTCACAGGTACTAAATAATGCAGGTAAATTAAATGAAAAGCTAGACCAGCCATGAGTTGGAGAGCTTCAGGGGCAGAGTGTACATATGCGGCTTGCTCATCCGCCACGACCGAGGTTATTAGTTGGAACTACGGTTGGACCCTGATTTTTTGCATTTGTCAGCTTTTGTATACATTTTTGATTTTGCAACCGTTTTAAACTATGTTGGGATACCATGCATTGAAGTTAAACTCTTTTAATGAAATGATTGAATTTTGACCAGAATTTTTAGTACGTAAACGTGTGGTTAGTTTTAATTACACATTTTAATCCCAAATGACTCGTTACGGAGTTAAGCACTATTTAAATTACACAGTGTAACTGTCCTGGATTAGAAAGGCATTACACAATAACATTCCCACTCTGCATCAACACACATCCTAACCCAGTCTCGATGCATCGCAATATATGAAAAACTTATCCCCATCTGATGGGAGACTGGCCACATGAACTTCAGATTCTTTCGCATCAACTCAATCAATGGTGTGGCAATCTTTGAGAATCCTTCCATGAATCGCATGTAATACCCTGCCAATCCATGGAAACTCCTAACTTCTGAGTCGTTCCTTGGCCTCGACCAATCTCTAATTGCTTCTACCTTGACTGGAGCTACCTTAATCATGTCTCCACTGAAAATGTGACCAAGGAATGTAACCTTTGGTAGCCAAAACTCTCACTTCTTAAGCTTAACTTATAACCAGTGCTCCCTTAATCTCTACAATACCAATCGGAGATGTTGCTCATGCTCTGCCTCTGGACGATGGTAAACCAGGATGTCATCGATGAAGACAATCACAAACTGATTTAAATAATCCTTGAACACCTGTTCATTAGATACATGAATGTTGCTGTGGCATTGGTCAACCCAAATGACATAACCAGGAACTCGTAAGACCCGTACCTCTTGCCAAAGGCCGTCTTTGGGAGATCCTCATGCTTGATCCTCAGCTGGTGATAACCAAATCGAAGATCAATCTTTGAGAATACTGTCTTAACTTGCAGCTTGAAAAATAGGTCGTCTATCTTTAGTAGTTGGTACTTATTCTTGATGGTCAGCTTGTTCATCTCCCTATAATCTATACACACCCTCAGGGTGTCATCCTTCTTCTTTACAAACAAAACTGGAGCACCCCATGGTGAGAAGCTGGGTCTAATAAATCCAAGGTCCAATAACTCCTGTAATTGTACCTTTTACTCCTTCACTTCTATTGGAGCCATTTAGTATACCTTCAGCCTATAGTCCCTCCATACCCGACCAACCAATCCATCCCATTAATAAAATCGAAATCAACCATGCCTAGCTCAATCAAATCAACTTATAGTTTCCTGTTTTCCACCACCACTGGCAGTGACCTAACCCATCTCCTTGAAACTACCAGTTCCCCTGTAGGCAATATAGTCCCAAACCCTGCAGTATAATAATCACAAGGCCTACATAATCTATCAATCACTTTGCTAGAAGCAAATGAATGTGTATCACCAGAGTCAATCAATACTGTATATGAATTGCCAACGGTAGAAATCTAACCTGTCACCACCGAGGGACTAGCCTTAGCCTTGGCCTGAGTCAAGTCGAACACTCGAGCCGGAGTCAAGTTGTCTTCCTTCCTTGATTCATGTTTCTTCAAAGTTGGGCAGTCCTACTTAAGATGCCCAATCACCCCTCACAAGTAACATGCTTTCGCCTAACATTCTCCCATGCCTCATGACCGCCCTGGACACCCCGACCCCTCCTATCAGGATCGTTAGTGGTCGAGGTGTTAGGGGTCTTGCTCTTGTTATCACTGGGACTCTGTGTTGTGATAAATTTAATATTTGATTTTAAATACGCAAGTGCATGTAGTCACACAAGTAATACAATGATAAGTAAATCGTCTCCACAAGGATTGCAAAATAGAAAAATAAGCAAAAAAATTATTAAACAACTTATAAGTACTAAAAATAAAATGGGTTGTTTTTAGGCGAAACAAAATATTAAAAAGATGGAAATATTGAAATTAAAAACTGAACTGAACAAGAAAATTGAGAGAAATATATGGATTGCAAAATGGACTCGAATTATTGAATTCCCCTATATTAATCATTTTGAACAAATTGCGGACAAATTGCTGCAGCAATATTCTAGTAAAACTCCCAGGTTAACAAGAATTCATTTAAACACTCATAAAACTTTCTCAAATTTTATGACATTAATTCTTCTACCTAATTAAACATATTCCTATGAAAAATTAGATTTAAGAATGCAATTCAAAGTTTAATTCTCAAAAGTAACACAAGGGAAATAACATATCCCTATGTTACTTACTAACATAACCTAACCTAAATTATGACTTGTGTCATCCAAGTTCTTCCCATTACATTTAATATTTCTAGCATTAAACATAATTAAATAACTTGCCATTGCTGGCCAAACAATAACAAAAAATTAATATAAGTACACTTCAATGAACAAGGGAGATTTTACCAAAATAAAGTGCAAGAAATTGATAGACTATAACATAGGGTTCATCAACAATTCAAGCCACCTAAAAATTAGTTCATGGCTGAGTTCATTAACATTAATCCACAATCAAAACAGCTCATAATATGCAGATTTATAAATGAACTCAGAAAATATAAAAATAATTTTTAGGAATAGAAGAAAGAACAAATCCAAAATGATGCTTGAGCTTTCTTTGTTTGTCCTCCTTCTTCCTTGTTGAAATCTGAGTTTCTCTCTTTTCTTTTCTGGTTTTCCTTTCCAAAAATGGCTGCTTCTTCAATATTACGGCTGAAGCCTCTTTATGTGTATGCTAGGTTTTCCAAATTGGTCCACAAAGTACCATATTACCCCTCTTCTTGGTAAAAAACGTGGGTCTCCTTTCTTTTGTCATTTTCTCCCAATTTTTGACTCATTCTTTCTGTACTTGCCACTTCAACCACTATTCCAACTCACCCATTGACTTGCCATCTGTTCTAGGTGCCTGAAAACTACCTGATCAAATTGCTTCAGCAAAACCTTATAATTCAGCCATCAAAAATTCAATTTAGATAGTTTCACTATTTAGTTCATTCTTTGTGCAAATATTTATCCATGAAACTACTACCTTTAACCCCTTAGCTATTAAAAACTAAAAAAATAATTAAACTTAATTAAGAAAAAAAAAACACCAAAGTTAGCTACAAAAGCTAAAAATAAACTAACATCACCCACGATTTTTTTACAATTATAAGTTCAAAAGCACATGAAATAACTCTTTATTCAAGAGTTATCACACCCCAAACTTACGACATCACTCGTCCTCGAGTGATGACTCTAAAAACAAAACACAAATAACAAAAAGACACAAAAGGCTCAAACTAAACAAGAAAGGACAAGGTAACAACAAAGACAAATCACAACAACAGTGGACAAACTTTGCTATGCCAATGGTAAAAAAGGGAAGGCTCTCGGGCAATATTTTGAATAAGAGAAGCTGAATTTCAGTCTTTCACAAGTTTTAAACCAAAATCATCAAGCATTAATATTGTTGCCAAAATATGAATCAAGTGTTTCACCCCTTAGTGCATGCATAACTTTTCCTAAACAATTTCAATCACCGAAAATCAAGCTAGACCTTGGTCCTCAAGCTTAAATAATGTCTCGATAAGTTACTTAGTAATTTCCTCTCCACTAATGTAGACAAACACCACACCAAAAATCAATAGGACTTTATCATGCTTGTAATGATAGGCTAGGGTGAAGGTAGGACAAGAGAGATAAATTTTGGCTCAAATCACCCTAAGCACCTCAATCTTTCCAGGACCTAGATACATAGATGCACACATTAAGTACCCCAAAGAAAACCCCACAACACAATATAAATCTTGCCACTAGTCTTTGTTACTAACATACAAAGACAAAAACTAAAACAACTTTTCCTTTATTTGAAGAGTTACACCCCCAAACTTATTTACAAACATACATACTTTTTGCTTTTGTTTTCTTTTCTGATTTTTTTAGATGCTTTGATGCAAGGGAGTGCAATCTTTAATTTTGTTTGGATGTTCTATTTTTTTTAGAATGAAAATAAATAACTAGATGGCAGGAGAACAAGAAAATTGAGAACATGCTCTCCCCCCAAACTTAAAATCAACATTGTCCCCAATGGTGAAAACAAGCAAAAGAAGAAAAGGAAAACGCTCACCCAATTTTCTCTCATCCACTCTACTCAACTCAACCTCCCAAAATGCGCAACAAATAAATCCTATAAAGATTAAGGTGCTAAAAGGGTGTGGTGAAAAGAGGTGATTATATATATGTTAAGCTAAGCTAATGAGTGGCTAAGAAATAAAAAATGACACTTAAGCTCAATGGGGTGACTAGGGATAAAAATGCATACATGGTAGGCTTCAAATGCTCAAACAGTCCAAAGATGGCCTAAATCATTTCATCAGTGTGGTATTGTCTAGGATTTCGCCTCAAGGGAAATCACTAAGTAATTCTAGAAACTTAAGCTCTCACAAGAAACTAGCTCTTTCTAGGGTCTCAAAATTGTTTAATCAAACTATACACATACTAAAAAGAGAAACACTCTCATCAATCAATTGCTAGCAACATTCACACCCAAAGAATTTAGTTTAAAATTTAAGAAAGAAAGACATCCAGCTTCAACTTAGATTGATTATATTTTGAAAATTTTGCAAAGTCATCTTCGAGCCCCCTAGATAAAAAACTGAAAAAAGAAAAGAATATCCTCAAAAGAACGACAACACAACAAGACAAAGACAAACTAAAAACAGAACAAAGATAACTATACTAACAAAGTACCTTCCTAGCAACAAAACACAAGGCAAACGACTCAAATTTCGGTGCTCACTAAACAAAAATCACCAAAGAAACATAACTAAGTACAACACAGAGCACCTAGTACACAAAACACAAAATTCATTATCAACACTTGAGACCAAAGTATAACACAAAAAATTGCCAATAAGTAAGAACTACACCTAAAACAGAGAATACAAAGAAACAAACATAAACAAAATCAAATTGGGGAGTAGAGTTCAGAAATGCTCATTCAACGAATATCCAGGCTTTGCTCAAAGGATGCGCAGTTGGGTCACTCGGTGCTTGGGTGAGGCTGGGAGACTTTGGGCTCAGGTTGGTGCGAGAGGTGATGGCTAGGAAAGCCAACTTCTATATGGCGTGTGAACTGCTTAGCGCCAAGGTGCCGCGACTTGGAGTTGCGGCTGACCAAACGGGCAAATGGGTCTTTGGTGGCGTCGGGTTGTGGTTGGGTGATGGGAGACTTGTTCACTGTCTCTCGTGCCGTCGAATGGCCATGGGCTAAAAGGGTGGAAGGGTTGAAGAGGTCTGGTGGTGGTGTGCTCAGGTGCCCACAAGGCAATGGGTCTAGGTAGAGGCGATTTTAATGATAAGAGTTTGCTTCTCGCTGGTGGTCGTGGGCTAAAGGTTGAATGACGGATGTGATGAGGGAATGGGCCGCGTTAAGGGGGCTGTGGTTGGTGAGGTTTAGGGATGTGGGTGGCGGCAAGGGTGATGGAAAGAATGAAGATGATCTGAGCAGAGGGTGAAGGGATTGGAAAAAGAAAATGGGTTAGGGTAATAGATATACATATACATATATGCTCTATATAATATATATTTTACTGATAATATATATATATACATATATATTTTTCGTATTTGTTATAGAATATATATCTATATATATATATTTCATATAATAGATATTATATACATATTTGTATATATAAATGGAGTAATATATATATTGTATGTTTTTTTTTGTATATATATGTAGTAATATATATATATATAGAAATATAGTATTATAAAAATTTTCTCTTCTTTTTTTTTGTATATATAAATATATATATTTTCGAATGAACCCACAACCCACAACTTTTGCCTGCCCAGATTGCCACCATTTTGCCTAAGTTTTGCTTCAGCAACCCATATTTGACGTAACTCCCTATTTTTTCAGAGATATTTGCGCGCAGTTTGCTGAAGCAAAACTTTCGCAAAACCATCAGACCCCCAAAGTTACTACCAAAACACCATTTGCTTGCTTTCTTGACACCTGAAACACCAAAATACACATAAAACCACTCAAAAAACATCACAATAACATGGAATTAAAATCCTAAAAATTAAAACTAAAAATAAAATAATTAAAAAACTCATATATATATTTGTACATATATTTTTTTGTGTTTTCTTTTCTTTTATTGATTGATTTTTTTATTATTTTTTTCAGTGCATTTTTATTCTTTCTTTCTTTGAGTTGCTATACAAATGAATCCTCCAAAAACCATAGAAACCCAAACTTCATTTTTTTTTCTAAGGATCTTTCAAAGAAACTGAGGTTTGGTATTGCTCAACCTCACTTCCCCCAAACTTTGCTCCTTTCCTTGTTACCTTAAATGCTCTTCCCAAATGCTCATCATATAATTCCACTACACCATTGGGAAACACCTTGCTCACTAAGAACCCACCATCACACCTTGATTTCACTAGAGAGTTTGAGAAAAACACTCTATTCCCAACTTCCAACATTTGTGATTGAGGCTTTCTACTATGTTTCTTTTTCTTCGGTAGCTTTGGAGAATGAGATGTGTAACACCCCAAATTTGCTAATAAGGTTTAGGACCTTGATTAGCGTGCCTGGAGGGCAATAAGTGAATCAACATGTTAATATATGAATTTAAATGAATATGTGATTAGGATGCATGTTTTGGTGGAATAAATATGCATGTGGGCCTCGTTTGTATGTTAGGGGTGAAATGGTAATTTTAGCCCGTTGAGGGCATAAATGTGATAATTGTATTATATGATTAGTACCACGTGTGTGTGGTGATATTAATGTGATGCACGTGCCGAGACGGTCCTAGGGAGCTAATTAGTTTAAAAGTCACAACGAGATTAAATACCCGGCTCGGGAGGAGCCTAGGGGTATTCTGGGAATTTTGTACCTTGAGTTTGTGAGCTAATGGTTAAAGGTGATTGAGTAACTTGAATGACCATTAGTAACCATTAAGAGTAACATATTTTAGGTGAGGAAAATGGTAGATTTGTAAGTAATGTGAAATGTCTAGGATGTCCTTGAGGTTTAGTTAGAAGGTGAAATAAATGGAAGGGCAAAATGGTCCTTTGGCAGGGATTTAGATCACTTCAGCTAAGGAAAAGATCATTCACGTTTTTCTCACCTAGGCAACTCAGTTTTGCTGAAAGTAAAGAAGAACTAAGGGCAGAAAGGAAGAAAGGAAGGGAGTTGGGAATTTTGAGACTTAGGAGAGGAATCAAGGTGGTTTGAGGCAGTTAAAGCCAAGCAGAAGTCAAGATTGGTGAGAGGTAAGTTTCATCTCTGAATTTTCTGTGTTTTTGCAAGTTCTTATAGAATTTAGGTTGGAAATTGAAAGATGGTTTGTGGCTGGTTGTTTGGGAATTCAGTTTGTGAAACCAGAGGGCTTAGCTTGAAGCTGGAATCAAGGAAGCTTAAGGTTGAATTCTCCACTTGAGGTAAGGATTCTATGCAATTTTGAGGTTTAATTCTGTTGTGGTTTAAGGAATTTGAAGCATGGCTTAGGTTTTGCAGGCTTTGGTTTAAGTTTCTGGTTTACTGGTTTAAACTTCTGAGATTTGAAACCAAAGTGTGATTTTTGGGAGTGATTATGTGTTTATACTTGTGGTTGGTGTTTATAGGTTGTTAGATGGTTTATTTGTGGTTTTAAATTGGTTTTGGGGTTTAGGTATGTATTTGGGTTGAATTGGGAGTGTTTTGGCTCGGGGAAAATGCAAGGGAAAACATAGAATTCTGGGTTCGCGAAGGGGCGCCGCGACCCTGTTTTTTGGCGCTGCGGCGCGAGGCTGCATCAGGGCTGAGGGACTCTCTGAATTGCTGGGTGCCGCGGTCCTCAAGGGTAGCGCTGCTGTGCTAGGCTATTTTCAGGACAGGGTAATTTTGCATTTGTGGGCATTTAATCCGGGGGCTCGGGGGATGTTTCTGTTGCGTTGTTTTGGGAAATTGGAGGTCCCGAGAGTATGGGATTGGTCCCGGGAAGTGGATTTGGATTAGTTAGTGTTAAAGGATGTTTTATATGTGTTGTGACTAGGTTTTCGGAGAGGCTCGGGATAGAGGACCATGCTCGTGACTTTGGTGCATTGTGAAGCTCGGGATACAGATAAGAAAACTGTAGCACCCGTAGAGCAGGGCATGGGCCCATAGTGTTGTTGCAGGGCACGACCCTAGATTGTATTATTGTTAGGATGTAGCCTTGATTGAATTATTATATGCTTGAATGTTGTTTAAGTATGCTATATGTGGTTATAGTAGAACGAACGGCAAAGGAGCCGGGAATGGCAAGGAGCCGAGAACGACGAGGGGCCGAGGACGGCAGTGGGGCCGGGAATAACACTTAGCACATGGAGTGCTTATAGTTAGGGTGAGACCCCAATGGATACATGGGATATCCTTATGGTGAGAACCGAGATCCCAGGCTTTGGTAACGCTTCTGGGACGGCATGGCCGTACTTGTTTAGTCTGATGGACTATCTGTTTTATCTGTGGATTGTCTAATATGTTGATTATATAATATGCATATGTTATGTGCGGTGTGAGTTTTCTTGCTGGGCTTCGTCTCACGGGTGCTCTGTGTTGCAGGTAAGGGCAAGGAAAAAGTCAACTAGCCATGAGTACGGAGAGCGTGGGACGGCGCGTACATGTCTGGCCTACCCGACTGTTTTGGTTGGGGGCATTTTGAGAAATGGTTGTATTAAACTCTGATTTTAATGGCTAACTACCTGTAAACCTATTTTGAGTTGTAAATGTTTTATCAACTATACTTTGGGATCCCAAATGTTAAACTCTTGGAACTTTCAATGAGATAGAGTACTTTTAAAGATTACAGCCTTGACTTTTTTTGTTTAGTCACACTTTTGTTCGAAAAACATCGTTTAGCGAGTTAATTGCACATTTTAAACTCACTTAGTAACGACTCTAAGGTAGTAGGGTGTTACAAGATGGTTCTTCTTCCTTACTTATCCATGGCTCCCCACCTTTCTCAATTTCTTCAAAATGGACCTTTTCCTTGACTCCATTGCTATACTTTCCATGCATCTTTTCAATTAACTTGAAGTTAGAAGCACTTATGGCCAAACAAGCTTCAACTTCATTAGGAGAGCGTATAGGATTAAAAACCTTGAATGTGACTTGTTCATCTTGAACTCGAATGGTGAGCTCTCCTTTTTCAACATTTGTCAACGTCCTCCCGGTGTCAAGAAATGGTCTCCCCAAAATGAGCGGTACATCTTTATCTTCCTCATAGTCAAGAATAATGAAATCCGCCAGAAAAATGAACTTGTCAACTTGTACTAGGGCGTCTTCAATCTTTCCATCCGGATGCACCATAGAACGGTCAGCCAATTGCAAGGTGAGTGTAGTTGGCCTTGCTTCTCCAATTCCCAACTTCTTAAAAATTGACATGGGCATCAAATTAATACTAGCTCCCAAATCACAAAGATCTTTACCAACTTCTCTTCCCCCAATTGAAATTGTGAAGCTGTCCGGATCTTTCAATTTTGGAGGAATTTTATTTTTCAATATGGCACTACAACCTTCAGTCAAAGCCACCGTTTCAAATTCTCCAAGCCTCCTCTTCTTAGTTAAAATATCCTTCAAAAACTTCACGTAGTTGGGCATTTTCTCCAAAGCTTCCACCAACAGTATATTGATGTGAAGTTGTTTCAAAACATCCAAAAATCTTCGGAATTGACCATCTTGTTGCTACTTTTAAAATCGTTGAGGAAATGGTGGAGGTGACTTGCTCATAGGCTTCTCTATTGCATTTTGCTGAGGAATTGCTGCAGCAATTGCTTCAGGATCAACATTTGACATTTTCGAACTCACAACTTTTTCTTCCTTTTCCACACTACTTTGGATTGAAGTGGGCTCGTTGTTTCTCTTAGGATTATCCTCATTCAACTCCATATTTTTACCATTCCTCAAAGTGATCGCCTTGCAATGCTCCTGACCATTTCTCCGTGGATTTTTGGTATCACTAGGCAAGGTGCCTTGTGGTCTATTCCTTAGCTCATTAGCTAGTTTCCCCAATTGAATCTCTAGGTTCCTCAAGGATGCCGCTTGGCTCTAAATCACAGCATCATTCTTGGCCATATATTCTATCATTAAACTCTCCAAATAGCTTGATTGAGACACTTGAGGAGAAGGTGTTTGAGCTCTTGGTTGTTGTTGAGAAAACCTCAGTGGATATGTAGTCTTGTTTTGCATTGGTGCTCCGCTTGAACTAGCTCCTTGACCCCCCATGAGAAATTTGGATGCTGCCTCCACCCCGGATTATAAGAGTTCAAATATGGGTTATTTCGGTTGGCAATTTGATTCCCCACATAACAAATTGAAGAGGATTTGAAGGACAACTCTCAAACACGTGCCCATCTCCACAATAAACACAAGATACATCAGCAACTTGTCCCATAGCAGCTGGTTGTACCATTCCCCCCAAACTCAAGTTCTTGAGAAGGTTAATCATTGAAGAAACTTGAGCGGTCAAAGCTGTCAATGCATCCACTTAAAGTATAGCAGCCACTTTTTGACTTGTTGAGGCTCTAACATTGGACCATTGATAATTGTTGCTAGCTATCCTCTCCAAAATCTCAGAGGCTTCATTATAGGACTTAGAGAGAATAGCCCCATTAGCTGAACCATCTAACACCATGAGAGTGGTGTTGGTAATAACTTATACAAGATCTTTATTTATTTTCATGTATATCTAATATTAAACAAATTAATACGAGATAGCCTAAAACATATTTCTAAAATTGAATTCAAAGAGAAACAAATAATATAATACTTACAGTATACGCAGCGGAATTAAGAGTCATTCCTTCAGTTTCTCTAACTCTTGTATCCTCTTTGTCGCAGAGTATTATCAAGAAACTGAACCGATCTTCTATTTTCTTCACGATCTTCCAATGTATCCTTAGAACCACCTAGACTAGTGTGGGAAATTCTCAACACATGAGATAGATATAGAGAGAAGAAGAGAAAATACAAAGAGGCTTAGAAAAGGACTTGTGTTTAGAGAGAATATAAAACTATCAGAAAATCTGACTTATCAAAAACCCTTTTTTTTTTTTTGACTTCTCTATAAGCACTCATTTTATAGACTCAATTAGGCCATTTAATTTAATTAAAAAATCAATAAAATAGCAGCCATTTTGAAGCCCTAGGTCGAAATTATCATGGGCTATAGGCCCGTGAAATTTCCCATTTGATTATAAGCCCATTGGACTTAAAATCAAGGCCTGTATTATTTTCTATTGATTTAATTAATTAAATAATTATTTAAATCCTTTATCAAATTAATTATTTATAATTTGAACCTTGATTTAAACTTATTTATTAATTTAGATACCAATTTATCTTAATTAATAAATCTGCCACAATTTCTCTTTTCTTCTCAAAATTACACAACTCTGTGAAACTATCCAAAATTGACCTGGTCAACTTTGATAATTCTAATTGATGATTAAATCAATTAATT
The DNA here is from genome assembly GCF_963169125.1 of Humulus lupulus. Taxonomy (NCBI): domain Eukaryota; kingdom Viridiplantae; phylum Streptophyta; class Magnoliopsida; order Rosales; family Cannabaceae; genus Humulus; species Humulus lupulus. The sequence goes on from NC_084797.1 coordinate 171,897,392, forward strand.
GAGACTATCTAGATGATTTTATCCAAGGTACAATGGGGACCATGGGCCTATGAAATCAAGCTCCAATAAGTTATCATAAATCTAACAAATAAATTTACTAACTTATTAATTCCTCGTGACTCCACTATAGACTTGGAATTGCACTCTTGAATTCATAGAACGCTCTATAACAAATATAGATACGCTGTTAATTATCCATTGTTACAACCATAATTGTCACTCAATCCTCTATAGACGGTCTACAATGAGATAGGACTAAAATACCGTTTTACCCCTCATTGTATTTTATCCTTAAAACACTTAGTTCCTTGTAAATGATATTTCAGTAAACTAATTTAATTACTGAAATGAGATCTCTATCATTTAACACCTTGAACCAAACTAAAAGGAAACCATCGTTTCACTTCTTCATCAGAAGCTATAGATGTTCATATCTATGATTAACACTCCCACTCAATTATACTACCGCGTTCCCAAGATGTAAGTATGGGCTAGTCCGTAGGGTAAGCTGGTAACGAACAAGTCAAAGAACTCAAATAATACAATCAGTTAGAATACTAACCACTCAGAATTGAGATTGAATTGACCTATGATCAACTATATGATATGACTAGAATAGATAATAACGGTATGTTTACTTATCTTATCAACTGTCAATATCGGTCTTGTCCGATGTAACAAATACATCCGATCTTATCTACTTTGCTAATGTTCTGGAAAGAACATAACACTTTAATGTGTAAGTAGATCATATCGTAGATTGGCAAGTCAGTGTAAATCCGGTGCACTGACTAATCTTAGGACTAACTTATTTTTGAACATATAATCATATTTATATTCCACTGTGATTACGTCACTATAAATAAGATTAGCTATATGCTCGGGATTTAATAGAAGTTTATATTAAATAAATAATCATGAAAATAAAACATGTGAGCAAAGTGATTGACCAAGTCAAAAAATGATTTCTATTCTTTTATTGATAATAAAATGAGATTACAAAGAATTTGGGTTTTAATTAGGGCATAAAACCCCAACAAACTCCCACTTGCACTAATTGAAACTAATGCCTTAATTCTACTAATCCCATCTCCTTGATATGCTTATCAAATGTAGCTTCTGGTAGTGTCTTTGTAAACGGATCCACAAGATTGTCTTCAGTTGCAATCTTCATAACCTTCACATCTCCCCTGGCCACATATTCTCGAATAATGTGATACTTCCTTTCTATATGCTTACTCCTCTTGTGACTTCGAGGTTCTTTTGAGTTGGCTATCGCTCCTGTATTGTCACAAAACAACACAAGCGGTTTATCCATTTCTGGAATAACACCAAGATCCGAATAGAACTTCTTTAGCCAGACTATTTCCTTAGCTGCTTCTGACGCAGCTATGTACTCAGCCTCCATGGTGGAATATGAGATTGCAGACTGCTTTACGCTTCTCCAAATCACAACTCCACCCCCAAGAGTAAACACCATTCCAGAAGTAGACTTTCTGTCATCAACATCAGTCTGAAAATCTGAATCGGTGTAGCCTACAGGGTTCAGAACACCACCCTTGTAGACTAACATATAATCCCTAGTCCGTCTCAAATACTTCAGGATATGCTTAACTGCTATCCAATGTTCTGGTCCTGGGTTTGACTGATACCTGCTCACTACTCCCACTGCATAGAAGATATCTGGTCTAGTACACAACATGGCATACATCAGACTTCCAACTGCAGATGCGTAAGGAACTTTTCTCATTGCATCTTCCTCTTCAGGAGTCTGGGGAGACTGCTTCTTTGAAAGATGAATTCCATGTCGGGACGGTAGACGCCCTTTCTTGGAATTTTTCATTGAGAAACGTTCAAGCACTTTATCTATGTAAGCTGCTTGAGATAGAGTTAAGATTCTGTTCTTTCTATCCTTGATGATCTGGATATCTAGAACATAACTTGCTTCATCCAAATCCTTCATCTGGAATTGAGTGCTCAGCCAATTCTTCACATCTGATAATTTCTTAACATTGTTTCCAATGAGTAAGATATCATCTACATAAAGAACCAGGAATACCACTATTTGATTTGCCTTCAGTTGGTAAACACAGGGCTCATCAATATTTTGTTCAAAGCCATAGGTTTTGATAATTTCATCAAACCTAAGATTCCAGGAACGAGAAGCTTGCTTAAGTCCATAGATGGACCTATTTAACTTACAAACTTTTCCTTCTTGTCCAGATACTTTAAATCCTTTTGGCTGATCCATATAAATGACCTCGTCAAGCTTTCCATTAAGAAAAGCTATCTTGACGTCCATTTGCCAAATCTCATAGTCGAGAGCGGCTGCTATGGATAGGAGGATGCGAATGGATTTGAGCATGGCTACCGGACTAAAAGTTTCCTCATAGTTCACGCCTTCTCTTTGGGTATAACCCTTTGCCACTAATCGAGCTTTATAAGTCTCGATATTTCCATCAACACCTCGTTTCTTCTTGTAGATCCACTTGCACCCAATGGCCCTAAAGTCACTAGGTGCTTCCACAAGATCCCAGACGGAATTTGAGTACATAGACTCCATTTCCTGTTTCATGGCTTCAAGCCATAGTTCCTTTTCAGGGCTAGCCATTGCCTGTTTGAAAGACAATGGATCATCATCACTAGTGTCACCAACAACCATATTGGTTTCACCATCCAAACCATAGCGAACTGGGTTTCTAGAAACCCTCCCACTACGACGAGGCTCCGTGACTGTTTGCTCAGGAACAGTGGTACTTTCTTCATTTAAATCGACTTGCTTCGGTTGTACATGAAGAGTGGGAATTTCATCATCAACGCGCGTTGATGACGATGGAACATTGGTTGGAGTCAATTCTTTAACCATCTCCTCTAATACTACTTTGCTGCGAGGTTTAAAGTTCTGGACATAGTCATTTTCTAGAAAAGTAGCATTTGTAGAAGTAAACACTTTCTTTTCTGAATGACTGTAGAAAAGTCCACCCCGAGTACCTTTAGGATAGCCAAAAAACATGCAAACTTCAGTTCGCGGTTCTAGCTTTCCCTCATTTTTCCTCAGGACGTGAGCGGGACACCCCCAGATTCTATAATGGCGTAAACTAGGTTCACGACCATTCCAACGTTCTAAAGGTGTTTTGGGGATTGATTTTGACGGCACGACATTGAGAATGTCATTTGCGGTTTCAATTGCATGTCCCCAGAACAAAGTTGGTAGAGTTGAGTAACTAAGCATGCATCTAACCATTTCCAATAAAGTTCTGTTTCGGCGTTCCGCTACACCATTTTGTTGCAGAGTACCTGGGGCAGTAAGTTGTGATAAAATCCCAAGTTCAGTTAAATGATCTTGGAACTGCATATCCAAATATTCTCCTCCCCTATCAGATCGCAAGATCTTTAACCTTTTACCTAATTGGTTCTGAGCCATTGCTAGGAATTCCTGAAACTTTGAAAATGTTTATGATTTCCTATGCATTAGGTAAAGACATGAGTATCTAGAGTAATCATCAATGAAAGTGACGAAATACTCAAAACCACCCCTGGCTTGTATATTCAAAGGTCCACAAACATCTGAATGCACAAGACCAAGTGGTTCTTTGGCCCTATCACCCTTTGCAGAGAATGGACGCTTGGTCAGTTTGCCTTCTAGACAAGATTCACAGACAGGTAATTCACCTAAGGTGAGTTCCCTCAAAGGTTCGTCCTTTGTAAGTCTTTGAATCCTATCATAGCCAATGTGACCTAGTCTCAAGTGCCATAAATACGTCATATTATTGTTATCGGTCTTTTGACGTTTATTGGTCCTAGGTTTAGCTACTTTGAATAAATCATTGTTAAGAGCGAGGGGTTCGTTAGGTCGCAGAATATAAAGCCCGTTTTCCAAACATGCAATACACAATTGTGATCCATTAAAAGAAATAGATATATTAAAACTTGTGAAAGTCATAACAAATCGTTCTAATTGCAACATGGAAACTGAAATTAAATTTCTACTAAAATCCGGAATAAAAAATACATCTTTTAAAATTAAAAATTTATTTCCGAACTTCAGACGAGCTCTTCCTCTAGCTTGGACCGCAATGAACGCTCCGTTCCCAACTCTAAGCTTTAAGCCGCCTTCGTTCACTTCCTCCCACGATTCAAGAAGATGTAAAGAGTTATAAACATGGTTAGTAGATCCAGAATCAATAATCCAAACGGAGTTATCATTCTCTAAAACACATGTTTCTAAGATAAATGAACTATAATCATTACCTTTGTTTTTATCTGCTAGAAACTTGGGGCAATCTTGTTTCCAATGCCCCATTTCTTTGCAGTGAAAACATTTACCTTTACCTTTCTTGTTTTTCTTATTTTTTCCCTTAGGCATCTGTGCACTTGGTTGTGCACTCGCCTTTGCAGCTTTTGCAGGCTTGGGGTTATTGTTTTGCCCACCTTTCTTCTTGTTTCCAGCTTTTGAAGATGAAGCTTGGTTAGCTTCAGCCTTAGCTGGATCAGCAGCAGTAGTAGTTGTTGTCTTCTTTTCTCCTCCCTTACTAGGTCCACCCATAATAGACTCAAAAGTTTGAAGCTCATTCATGAGCTGCGTCAGACCATAGTTGAGTTTATTCAACACATAGTTGGTGGTGAATGAAAGGAAAGCTGGAGAAAGACTGTTGAGGATTAAGCCAACTTGAGTTTCCTCATCTATTATGGCTCCGTGCAGTTCTGCTTCCTGAAAGTAGTTTGTCATCTTGATCAGGTGATCACGAACATGTTGAGAAGGTGCCATTCGAGCATTGGCATATTTCTTGGTGGCCTCAAAACAAGTTTGCGCTGACTTGGCACCAAACATGTCTTGGAGCTGATCCATGATTTCGTAGGCTGTCTCGACATTCTCCATCTTTGTCTTGAGAGTGTCGACCATACTAGTCAACATGTAGTACCGCGCCTTGTTGTTAGCTGCCTGCCAACGCTCATACTTGTCCCTCACAGACTTGGTAGCTCCTTCAGCTGGAACTTCCGGGGATTCCTCAGTCATGACGAACTTGGAGTTGTCACCTATCAACACAATGTTGATGTTTTGCTTCCATTTAAGGAAGTTTTCTCCAGTGAGTTTCTCCATCAAAAGTTGAGAAAGGATGGGAGTAGACACAGACACTACTTAACTTAAAACTACAAATTATCAATAAAATAGAAATCAATCACATTTGCTCAATAAAACTTCTATTCACACAAATTTCAAGAAATAGCACAACATATACCAAAATATGTAAGATATGAGAAAAAATACCAAAAACAATCATATCTCTATTTCTTTAGGTTTTTAACTAATCTATGATATCCTTGTCCCGGTTGGCGAGAGTAAAAAATACCACTAGTTAAATAGAGTTGTAAACTCATTTAATAATGGACACCATTATTAACAACCTACTATTCGATCAAAATAAGAAAACAAAATCTCTTATTTTATGAGCTAGACCCACGGTTTCAATAATCATAGATTTAGTCCTAGTAGTCACCGTAGGGGTGAGTCTAGTAGAATTTGACCTATAATTATCTATCTTTCGAAATCTAACCTTGTCAAAATAACTAATGAACACCTTTCGTAGGGGGACGAATCAAAGCACCTCGAGGCCCCATTAAGCTATTGACTATGTTAAACCAACGGTGGAGATCGAATAAAATTCTTAAAATAAACTCATTATAAAATTAAAAAATAGTATTTTTATTATTTATTTTTAGAAAATTAATGACTATGGTTTTCCAAAAAAAATTATACAGATTAAAATTTTTAAAACCAAAGTCCTATAATTTCTTATTAATTCTAAAGTTTCACATTGAAACAAATTCAATTAATTTAGAATTAATTTGTTGCTAATTCATATTTAGGTTTAACTAATATAATGAACCTATACAATTAAGTCTAACTCAGGTAAATGGGCCTTAACAATTGGGCTTGTATGGAGGAGGGCTGGGTCCAGTATGTCGTTCCCACTACAAAGGCCCCCTATCTTCCATACAAGGTCCAAAAGACAGGAATTTAAACCTTCGTTTTATTAATTGTTATTAATTGATTAGGCCCACTATAGTCATGCAAAGCAAATGGGCCTTCACAAGTGGAATCACCCACAAGAGATGAATTTAAACTTTACATTTTCTAATGGGCCCAAATAAAACCTATCATTTTATGAATATTTTATTTGGCAAAATACCATATATCTAACAAACATATGGGCCACTATATGCATCTAAGCCCAATTGCAAAAATACCACATATAGTGCAAACAGACATGTTATAATTGGATGGGCCTAATCATGTTACTATATGAGCAATTCTATGAATTTATGCAAAAATACCACAATTTATTTCATTTGCAAAAATACCACAATTAATTATCTAGAATTTATAAAAAAAATTCAAATTAATTAAATTTTTACAAAAAATAAGTCAATTTAAATGAAATTTATCAACAATTAACAATAGTTAATTTAAATTTCATTTATCAACAATCAACTTGGTTTTAGGTTAATTTGAAAAAAAATATATTAATTTAATTTAAATAGGATTTATCAACAATTAACCAAAGTTAATTTAAATCCCATTTATTAAAAAAAAAATTATTAATTGGCTGAAAAACATGATATTTTTCAAAATTTAACCAATTTTAAATTTTAAAATCAATATCTAAACTATTTTCCAAAAATATCTTGTGTTGTTACAACTATTATCTAATATTTTAACCATTTAAAAATAATAAAATACAAATAGTTATAACAAGCCTAAAATATCTCAAATAGTTAAACAAATTCAAATATCCATAAAAATATCTAACTAACAATATTAAATTTTAAATAATTTAAATATTAAAAACTATAGAATAAAAAGATATTTATATTTTCAAATAAAGATTTAATAAAAATATCTAGAATTTAAATGAAAATATCTTAAATATCTGATATCATAATTATAATATTTTAATATATTAAAAGATTTAAAATTAAGTTGTTAGTCTAATTTTAAATTTGAATTTGATTCTTTGTAGAAAATATCTAATTATTAAAATCAACTAACAAAAATATCTTTATTTTAAAAAATTTAAATGATAAAACAAAAAAGATATTTTTAGTTTTGATTATACATAATAAATTTTCACAATTTTAATTTTATTTATTTTTCAAAAAAAAAATTAAAAATTGATGAATAGTACCTGTGGCACTGTTCACGGGGTACTGTTCATCGATGGTGGCTGGTGTGCGCGCGCGCGGGTGGCGTGCGGAGGCGCGCGGGCGTGCGCACGGAGGCGCGCGGAGGCGCGCAGGCGTGCGCGCGGGTGGCGCGCGCAGGCGCGCGGGCGTGCGCGCGCGCATGGGCAGCCAGGCCAAAAAATTTCCAAAAACTTTTTTAAGCAATTTTTCAAACCAAAACCATTTTCTAATTAATTTTTACCATGTTTTACACAAAATAAAGCATATATAAAAATTAAGAGCATAGAAAACACAATATAATAACCTAAAAATTGCTAAAATTCAAATAAAATCAATATTTTCATAAAAACATGAAAAACCATCAAATTATTCAAACATATCATATAATCCAATTTTAAACATGTTCATGCATGAAAATAAAGATTACCAAAGGCTCTGAGGCCAGTTGTTGGTAATAACTTATACAGGATCTTTATTTATTTTCATGTATATATAATATTAAACAAATTAATACGAGATAGCTTAAAACATGTTTCTAAAATTGAATTCAAAGAGAAACAAATAATATAATACTTACAGTATACGCAGCGGAATTAAGAGTCATTCCTTCAGTTTCTCTAACTCTTGTATCCTCTCTGTCGCAGAGTATTATCAAGAAACTGAACCGATCTTCTATTTTCTTCACGATCTTCCAATGTATCCTTAGAACCACCTAGACTAGTGTGGGCAATTCTCAACACATGAGATAGATATAGAGAGAAGAAGAGAAAATACAAAGAGGCTTAGAAAAGGACTTGTGTTTAGAGAGAATATAAAACTATTAGAAAATCTGACTTATCAAAAACCCTTTCTTTTTTTTTTTGACTTCTCTATAAGCACTCCTTTTATAGACTCAATTAGGCCATTTAATTTAATTAAAAAATCAATAAAATAGCAGCCATTTTGAAGCCCTAGGTCGAAATTATCATGGGCTATAGGCCCGTGAAATTTCCCATTTGATTATAAGCTCATTGGACTTAAAATCAAGGCCTGTATTATTTTCTATTGATTTAATTAATTAAATAATTATTTAAATCCTTTATCAAATTAATTATTTATAATTTGAGCCTTGATTTAAACTTATTTATTAATTTAGATATCAATTTATCTTAATTAATAAATCTGCCATAATTTCTCTTTTCTTCTCAAAATTACACAACTCTGTGAAACTATCCAAAATTGACCTGGTCAACTTTGATAATTCTAATTGATGATTAAATCAATTAATTGAGACTATCTAGATGATTTTATCCAAGGTACAATGGGGACCATGGGCCTATGAAATCAAGCTCCAATAAGTTATCGTAAATCTAACAAATAAATTTACTAACTTATTAATTCCTCGTGACTCCGCTATAGACTTGGAATTGCACTCTTGAATTCATAGAACGTTCTATAACAAATATAGATACGCTGTTAATTATCCATTGTTACAACCATAATTGTCACTCAATCCTCTATAGACGGTCTACAATGAGATAGGACTAAAATACCGTTTTACCCCTCATTGTATTTTATCCTTAAAACACTTAGTTCCTTGTAAATGATATTTCAGTAAACTAATTTAATTACTGAAATGAGATCTCTATCATTTAACACCTTGAACCAAACTAAAAGGAAACCATCGTTTCACTTCTTCATCAGAAGCTATAGATGTTCATATCTATGATTAACACTCCCACTCAATTATACTACCGAGTTCCCAAGATGTAAGTATGGGCTAGTCCGTAGGGTAAGCTGGTAACGAACAAGTCAAAGAACTCAAATAATACAATCAGTTAGAATACTAACCACTCAGAATTGAGATTGAATTGACCTATGGTCAACTATATGATATGACTAGAATAGATAATAACGGTATGTTTACTTATCTTATCAACTGTCAATATCGGTCCTGTCCGATGTAACAAATACATCCGATCTTATCTACTTTGCTAATGTTCTGGAAAGAACATAACACTGTAATGTGTAAGTAGATCATATCGTAGATTGGCAAGTCAGTGTAAATCCGGTGCACTGACTAATCTTAGGACTAACTTATTTTTGAACATATAATCATATTTATATTCCACTGTGATTACGTCACTATAAATAAGATTAGCTATATGCTCGGGATTTAATAGAAGTTTATATTAAATAAATAATCATGAAAATAAAACATGTGAGCAAAGTGATTGACCAAGTCAAAAAATGATTTCTATTCTTTTATTGATAATAAAATGAGATTACAAAGAATTTGGGTTTTAATTAGGGCATAAAACCCCAACAAGTGGAAGAATTGAGTTCATTATAGAATGTTTCCATTTGTATACGATGCGGAATCCCATGGTGTGGGAACTTTCTCAACAACTCCTTGAATCTCTCCCAAGCATCACAAAATGATTCATCTTTCTGCTGCTGAAATGACATGATTTCATTGCGAAACTTGGCATTTTTGGTAGGAGGGAAGTACTTCATCAAGAATTTTTAAGACAACTCATTCCATGTAGTCACCGAGTCGGGAGGAAGGGTGTTTAGAAAAGCTCTAGTTCTATCCCTCGAAGAGAAAGGGAACAATTTCAACCTTAGGGTCTCGTCACTCACTCCTTGTAGCTTGAAAGAATCGCTTACCTCCAAAAATGAACGAAGATGAAGATGAGGATCCTCAGTAGGTTGCACACTAAATTGACCCACTATTTACAACATTTGGAACATAACAGGCTTTAACTCGAATTGGGGTCCTTGAATTTCACACCTAACAATGCCCGGATTGAGCTCATTAAACATGGGGGCAACATACTCCCTTACGGCTCTCTCTCTCTATCATCAGCCATAGCAATTGTGTTAGTGACATTATTAGCATCCTCAACTCCTTCTACCTCTTCAACCATATTAATGCGATTATGAGCCCATTGTTCCCTTAGTCTTCTTCTATCTGTTCTTTCAATCTCAGGGTCAATAGAGCTAGTTCAATGTCTTCTTGCTCGTTCATATAGTAAATCACCTGAGAAAACACAAGAGCAAGCAAACAAAGTCAGCTCAACAAAGAAAAAAATAAATTGAAGTAATTTATATTACTAAAATTTCTAATTCCAATCCCCGGCAACGGTGCCAAAAACTTGTTGTGATAAATTTAATATTTGATTTTAAATACACAAGTGCACGTAGTCACACAAGTAATACAATGATAAGTAAATCGTCTCCACAGGGATTGCAAAATAGAAAAATAAGCAAAACTATTACTAAACAACTTATAAGTACTAAAAATCAAATGGGTTGTTTCTAGGATAAACAAAATATTAAAAAGATTGAAATACTGAAATTAAAAACTGAACTGAACAAGAAAATTGAGAGAAATATATGGATTGCAAAATGGACTTGAATTATTGAATTCCCCTATATTAATCATCCTGAACAAATTGCAGACAGATTGCGGAAGCAATATTCTAGCAAAATTCCTAGGTTAATAATAATTCATTTAAACACTCATAAAACTTTCCCAAATTTTATGACATTAATTCTTCTACCTAATTAAACATATTCCTATGAAAAATCAGATTTAAGAATGCAATTCAAAGTTTAATTCTCAAAAGTTACACAAGGCAAATAACATATCCCTATGTTACTTACTAACGTAACCTAACCTAAATTATGGCTTGTGTCATTCAAGTTCTTCCCATTACATTTAATATTTCTAGCATTAAACATAATTAAATAACTTTCCATTGCTGGCCAAACAATAACAAAAAATTAATATAAGTACACTTCAATGAACAAGGGAGATTTTACCAAAATAAAGTGCAAGAAATTGATAGACTATAACATAGGGTTCATCAACAATTCAAGCCACCTAAAAATTAGTTCATGGCTGAGTTCATTAACATTAATCCACAATCAAAACAACTCATAATATGCAGATTTATAAATGAACTCAGAAAATATAAAAATAATTTTTAGGAATAGGAGAAAGAACAAATCCAAAATGATGCTTGAGCTTTCTTTGTTTGTCCTCCTTCTTCCTTGTTGAAATCTGAGTTTCTCTCTTTCTTTTGATTGTTTTCCTTTCCAAAAATGGCTGCTTCTTCAATATTACGGCTGAAGCCTCTTTATGTGTATGCTAGGTTTTCCAAATTGGTCAACAAAGTACCATATTACCCCTCTTCTTGGTAAAAAACATAAGTCTCCTTTCTTTTGTCATTTCTCCCAATTTTTGTCTCATTCTTTCTGTACTTGCCACCTCAGCCACTATTCCAACTCACCCATTGACTTGCCATGTGTTCTAGGTGCCCAAAAACTGCCAAATCAAATTGCTTCAGCAAAATCTGATTTGCTGCAGCAAAACTTGATAATTCAGCCATCAAAAATTCAATTTAGATAGTTTCACTTGTTAGTTCATTCTTTGTGAAAATATTTATCCATGAAGCTACTACCTTTAACCCATTAGCTATTAAAAACTACAAAAATAATTAAACTTAATTAAGAAAATAAAAACTTCAAAGTTAGCTACAAAAGCTAAAAATAAACTAACATCACCCACGATTTTTCCACAATTATAAGTTCAAAAGCACATGAAATAACTCTTTATTCAAGAGTTATCACTCCGCCCCTACCTGATCCCACAAATGGAGGCAATGCCCTCCAAACATCTCATCTTGTAGCGCTCTCCCTCAAAATGTTATTTTCTGCCTCCTCAGTTGTAAGGGCCTTTTCAACCATCTGGGCATAAGAAGTCTCCCTAGGTATTGAGTTAATCTGCACATTCTGGGTTATCATAGCATTTTAGCACCTGGACGAACCTGTCTTGCCCGACTACATCTATAGGCACTAGATCAAGTGGAAACTTTTCCAGCTTATAAAATTTCAGGGTGTACTCAGTAACCGTCGTGCTGACTTGTACCAAACCGGTGAACTCGTTCATCTTTGCCTCCCTAACGGCACTATTGTAGTACTTCTGGTTGAACAAGTCTCTGAAGTCATCCTAACCCATGGTAGAATCATCTTGAGTTTGAGATGCCACCTTCCACCAAATGTGAGCATCATCTAGAAACATGTAAGTGGCATAGGCCACCTTATCATTACCTACCACCCTCATGAAGTCCAGGATGGAGGTGGTCAGGCTTATCCACTGTTCAGCCTTAAGTTGATCTAGTCCTCCCTCAAAGATTGGAGGATGCTGCTTCTTGAACCTCTCGTACATCGACTCCCACCTATTCCAAATATGAGGCTGCTGTACGGCTGGTGCCACAACATGTGACTAGTCAGGTGCAACGTTCCCTAGCGAAATGTGTTATCTTAGAAGGCGGATCTTTTCCTTTTGACTTTGTAGTCTAGCTTGCATGTCAGCAAGCATTTGCTGCTAGTTCTCAGGGACTAGCGGAGGGTATCTGGCCCTGGTTATCATCTCTAGCCTCGTTCTCAGCACCGACTAGTCGAACTGATCGCCTTGGAGGCATAACTCTTCAAGTTTTTCTGCAATCAATGACTCGACTGATCAGACAATGATAACAGGATTTTAAAGTCATCCCACAGTCTAATAACGCAATTAAGAAACATTACGCAGTCACATTGCTAGCAGGTATTTCAACAATTATCCACATACAGTAGCATTACTAATAAGCGTGCCTTATCATAGACACATAGCAATCAAGGGCCAGACCCTATTAGTATATCTCATGCTACCTATTAAACAAGCAGATAAGGCATTCATATTTCATTTGAACAGGCAAGCATATAATCACATATATAGTTACCAAACCCTGAGTCGAGTTATCTTTACTGGCGAGTGCATATGCCCATCCAGTCTTCAAGAACCATTAAACCTAGATCGCTCTAATGCCAAGTTGTAATGCCCTGGATAGCCAAGACCATTACACTGTGTATTTTAATTGGTGTTGGACTTGTTAATCAAGTGGTTTGGATATAAATGTGTTACTAAGTATAATTAATGGATTAGGGTTAAAAGATTTTGATCATAGGAATAATTGTTTTTCATTAAAAAGTGTGACTCCATACATGGGATCCTAAAAAAAATAGGTGTTTACAAGGCATTTACAACCCTCAAAATAATTACAACTTAAGCCAACCTAAGCGGCAAAATTATATTTGGCTACAGTCCCTGTTGATCCCTCGACCGTGGCGGTCTAGCAGCTGTTGATGTACACACTGCCCCTAAAGCTCTCCAACTCACGGCTGGTCCAGCTTTCCCTTCCTTTTACCTGCACCACATGGCACCCGTGATCCAGGCTCATCAAGAAAACTATAAACAACGGATCTAATGAGCAACAAAATATAAGTAGTAAACTTGAACCAACAAATTCAACAAATAACAGGATATAAGCAACAAGTTTTGCAGTAATAATATGCTCAATCAAATACATTTTCCAATCTCATCAATCAATATAGTTAGTTAAGTGCAATCGACTCTTCTATTTATTTAAGTGACGTTCAGACTTAGCGCCCTTAGGCCGAGTCCTCTGGTCTTATGGCCAACCCCGACTCGCTTAGGCCGGGCTGCATTTTGCATGCATAATGTAGGCTTTGGCTCCCTTATGCCAGACTTTCAACATAGTTATAACCACATATGTGTATTGCATAACTATGTAACCAAATACAACAAATGCAAGCATGCCTAATTGAGTAATCACAATTATAATCACAGTCAAATCCATTTACAAGGGGTCCAAGCCCCGATCACAACAATGGTGCAATTTTCTTTCCTCGAGTTTTGTGTGATAGACTATACGTCCTCAAGTTCTATCCTAATCCTGATCCTTGCGATAATATAGTCACAACATAAACATACTCTTATTAGGGATTGACTAAAAATCATGAGCCTCACTCTAAACCCTATTCTTAAGATTACTATTCTCAGTTGTGGGGTCGTTAAAAACATCCCCCAAGTCCCCAAGTGGGCCATCAAATGGATTCTCGAAATTTCCAAGCCCTAATCTTAACACCAAAAAAACCATAATTTGGGACACCTGGCGTGGTCGCTCCTACCCCTGTCACGGTCGTGCGTGCAAAAATTTTAGGATTTATGGGTTACTAGCTTGGTCTTGCCCTAGCCTAGCACGGTCGCGCCCCTAATTTAGAAATCTAAAAATAAAAAATTGAAAATCAAAATCCCTTGGTTTCTGGGAAACTAGCGCGGTCGCGCTTGGTCACGAGAAACCCAAAATTACCCAGAAGCTAAGTGTTCTTCCCCAATTTTAGACTTACTACTTCTCCTTGAAAATGAGACCCGAAACTTGACCCCAATTCAGTATTTCAGTAGATTTATGACGACATAATGCTTTCTACAACTTAGACCAAGTATAACCTAGGTCAAGACACCTTTAAAGCATATCAAAACACATTAGAACATAAATTTGCACTTCTTGAGTTTCAAACTCTCGCTTCTCTCCCAAAATACGAGAATCACCCTAAAATTCAAGATTCCCAACAACAAATAGGCCCCCAATTCAATTTAAAAACCATTTACCAACACCATTCTATAACCTAAGTAGCATCAAATCCCCAAAATCCATATATTCAAACTAATTTCCCCAAAGCTCAAGAACACAACCACTCAAATGAAAAACATGGTAACTAAGTGCTCACCTCCTTTGAGTTTTGAGTTGTAGCTGAATAGAGAAAAACCCTTTACAGCCTTTGGCCTCTAGAACCTCCAATTTCTTCTAAGGATCCTTCAAGTTCTTGATCAAGCCTAAGTTCCTTGAGCTCTTGGGAGAAAGCTTGAGAGTCTAACACCATGTTTTTGAGAAACCAAGTGAAGTGGTGAGTGCCCAAATGTGGGGTGCTTTGGCTGCTGCTGCCTTTGTCAAATGACCACTATACCCTCAATCTAAAATCCAATCCAAGGCACACCCCAAGGGCAAATCGGTCATTTTGCCACTAATCCCACTAAACATAAATTAACATCCTAAGTTCCCTATTAAGTTACTAACTCTCCAAATACAATTATTTTCTTCAATAATTTTCCACTAATTCCCGACCTACGCAAAATTACCAAATACCTCTTGTCTTACCTCGAGCCGGGTATAAATTCCCGTTGTGACTTTTTCGCCAAATCGCTTTAAAGGATTGACTTAGGCCAGTTATCGCAAATATATCCACATAATAATGTGCCTCCAATCATATAACACATATAATTACAATTATACCCTTAATGTGTCAAAGTTATGAAAATGCCCCTTTTCCCAAAAACAGGCCCACAATTACATTTAATACACATAAGCATGCATAATTAGCCATGTCTTAATATAATTCATGTATTTCACATAATCACACATAAAATAAATTAAGTTCATGCAGTAATCCATTTATGTTTTCCCGACACACTAATTAACGCACTAAGCCCTATTAGCAAATTCGGGACGTTACGATAACCATCTATCCTAAGAAATTTAACATTGTTAAAAGTCCATTGAACACCATCCGTAGGGAGACGTAATCAAAGTGCCATAAGGTCCCACTAAACTCTAACCTTGTTAACTTAACAGTGGAGATGGAATTTCAAAATTAAAGCTTATTATTTTATTTTAGTATTTACTTTGTGAAATTTACAAAACTAGGTTTTTTATATGATTTAAAATAATTAATAAACCTTAGTATAAATTTCTTTTAATTCTAAAATACTCATTTAAATCCACTTTAAATATTTAGAACAACTGTGTTACTAATCAATTAATTTAGGTTCAACTAAAATTAACCAAATACAATTAAGTCCAACTTAGGTAAATGGGCCTTAGTAATTTGGGCTTGTATGGCGGAGGGTTGTGTCCAGTATATCGTTCCCACTACAAGGCCCCCTTACTTCCATACATAATGCAAAAGATAAGAATTTATACCTTTGTTTTATTGATCATTATTGAATTGATTAGGTCCAATCTAGTAATGCAAAGCAAATGAGACTTTACAAGTAGAATCACCCACGAGAGAGGAATTTAATCTTTGCATTTTCAATTGGGCCTAAATAAAACCTATCAAGATTACGACCTGTTTTATTTGAAATTTTTAATATAAAAAATATGTTAACTAATATATATATATATTGTTACCCAAAAAAATGCCTTTAACGCGTAGGCTAAAAAAATCTAATTTTGTGCAATTTTCAAACTTTTATTTCGTGTACATAGTTTATGGGTTTTATACAATAAAATAAAATACACATAAACAATCATAAACATAAAAAAATCTTGAATAATATTCTTTTGGTATCACATTAACATAAAACTTAAACATGCAAACAATTATGCTACCACTCAATTAACCTATATAACATGTCAAAAAATCACATACATGTATATAAACATATAAACTAGCAACCATTGGCTCTGAAGCAAGTTGTAGGATTTCATTTATATAAGTCTATATGCATGCTCCCTATTGCGCAAAATAACATACAATGTAAAACATAGATATATGCATAGATGTGATTTTCATACAGAGATTCGTAAATAGCACAATAGAGATTAAAACACATACGAATACGCAACGGAATAAGACTACACCCTTTGGATTTCCTAACATTTTGTCCTTGTTAAATGCTAGGTATTGCAAGGTGTCCAAACCGCTTTGAAACAATACCAAAATCTTCTAAGTCCTTCTCTAAAACAACCTAGTGTTTGTGTTGGCAAATCTCAACACATGAGAAGAAAATTCCTAGAGAGAAAACTCAGAGAGAGTGGGCGGCTAGGTATAGAATATAAGAAATCAATTTTTACCTTGCCAAATTCATTAACTAAGGAATTCCATAACACTATTGTGTATAGGCAATTAGCTAGGACATAAAATAAGTTTTAGTTTCCCATTTTAATTTTATTATTTAATAAATAAATTAAAAGAAATAAAACACAATATTTTGTGTATTATTTTATACATGGTGAATACTCCATGGAGTATATGCCAAGTTTGAATTTTGAAACAAAATTGTCTAAAATCAAATCTTTATTTATTTAAATAATTGTAATTAATTAAATACTTGTAAAAATTAATCAATTATAATTTTGGCCTTTATTTAATTCATTTTATTAATATTAATACCAATTTATCAATATTAAGCAAATTGTCCCAATTGGCGGTAATACTCTTTTTCTGAGACTTTGCAATAAAAGCCTCAAAGTTTCCTCTATTTATTTTTTCACAAAATATCAATAAATAATTTAATGTTAATTATTTTTATTGACCTAGTCAATATGGTATTTTTATAATTAATAATTACATTAATTATTCAAGACTACCAGGTTCATTTTGATAAGAGATGACATAGGGGTCATGGATCCATGAACTCAAGGTCCAATAAGTTACCATGAGCTTATTTATAACAAATAGCTCACTACTTTATTAATTCCTCGTGACTCCACGATGGACTCAGAATTGCACTATTGAATTCATAGAACGTTTTACACCAAATGTAAATACGTTATCCATTGTATATCCATAGTTGTCATTCAATCCTCTATAGATGATCTACTAATGAGACATGTACAAATTATCGTTTTACCGCTCATTGGTTTTTTATCCTTAACTTCCACTAAGTTTCTTGTAAATGAAATTTTCCTTAAACTTAATTACATAAATGAGTACTTTATTATTTAACACTTGAACCAAACTATAAGGAAATCATCATTTGACTTCTTAAGGAAAAGCTATAGATTTTATGTAAATGATAAATACTCCCACTAAATTATACTGCCAAATCTCCAATATTTAAGTATGAGCTAGTCCGTAGGGTAAGATGGTAATGAATAAATTAAAAGACTTAAATAATACAATTAGAAGAATATTAATCACTCTGAATTAAGATTGAATTGACTTATGGTTAACATTGTGATATGATTAGATTAGATAATAATTATACTTATGTATCTTATCAATAATTGTCAAGTACAATGTAGCAAAATACATTCGATCTTATCTACTTGGTCAATGTCCTGGATAGGACATCCCACCAGATATGTAAGTAGATCTTATCGTAGATTACCAAATCAGTAAAAATCCAGTGTAATTACATCTTATCGTAGATTACAAAATACTTTTAAACATATAATTACAATTATAATCCACATGTAATAAAACGTGTAAGCAACACAATTTGATTGAACAAAATGATTTAACTACTTTATTGATAATTAATGAATTACATAAGAAATGTGGTTTTCTAATGGCATAAAACCCAACAAGGAATTTGAGAGGAGGAACATTAGGTCGAGTTGGAAGAGGAAAGTAATGAAATGGACGCTGAAACCCTGGAAGTAACTCTGGGAATGATGCAGGACAAGTTAGCTACTCTAAAAGCTAACCAAGAGAATGTTGCAAAAACAATGATTATGAAATAGGTAGAAATAGACAGGTTGTGATGACAGTTAGAGGCCAAAGAGATGTAACTATTGCTCTAGAAGCTTCTATACAACTCGCTCAAGGACGTCACCCTCTACAGGATCCACAATCCCAAGCAGCACCAGAATTCTCCTACTCCTCAAAACCTACAACATCAAGAACAACCCCAAGCTTCACGAGAAGGGAACCAGCTGCAAAACATAAACAAGGTTCAAAGGCAACAGCAATGATCTGGTAGGCATGATGAACAATGCCAACCCGAACAATTTGGTAGAAATAATGAACATCATCAACCACAATGATCTTATCGACATGATGATCAACTACAAAGAAAAAATAAGGACGAGCAACATCCTTGAAGTCCAAGATGCATGGTCACTGATGAACATGTTTTGCTTAGTAGAGAACCAGGAAATCCCCCACCCAGGCACATGAGGCAACTTGACATATGCTATGCGATTGGAGATCTTCCAAGGCATTGAGATGCCCCAAGACCTAGTGACAAATGAAGACAACAAAGACCACCATTTGTATACCGAGATGGACTTTGTTAGAATGAAGGAGATAGTGACTAAAGGCATAAAAAAACATGAGAATCACAATACAGGAACGGGTACGAACATGATGAGGGGGATTCACAATAGTTTTAAAGTTAGTGAAGTGGAGCTGGTCGCCAGCATGACCCACATCGAGGGGAGCAGGTGCCCCCACATATGTATAATCGACTAGATAGTCAAAATGCTAGGGGGAGACCAAGAAGTTCCATTGTGTTTGATCAGCTAGGAGGAGATGGCCAGAGACGGAGAAATAAAGACTAGTAGGATATATTGAATGATCAAAGAGAAAGGCATGGTAAGCATATATCCGTAGTCCTATCTGCTGTGCCGACTGCTGTACATGCCAAGTTAGATGCTTTGAATCAACTTGTTAAAAAACTGGTTAGCAACAATGTTTTTGACATAGACTATGATCAGAGAAAGGGTACTCCATTCATAAGATAAATCGCTAATTCGGAAGTCCTAGGCAATTTTAAAATGCTTGTTCTGCCCAGCTACACCAAAAAATAAGACCGTGTGTCTCACGTCAATAATTTTGAGGTTCAAATAGATATACAAAAGGTAACCGAAGATGCTCAGTGCAGGATATTTCCTGTGATCTTGTTTGATGCTGCACAGGAATGGTACTTCAATGTCTAGCCTATTACAATCACTTCATAAGAAATTTTTGTCAAATATTTCTATGGATTCTCTTATGCTGCCCGATTACACTCAACAGAGGCAACCAATTGGTCGATATAGGACAAGGGGATGACGATCCTTTAAAAGTATATATCCAGAGGTTTATGAGAGCAACTACTCATGCTAAATCTGTTGGAGATGAGGGATAAATGAGGGAAATAACAGCTAGAGTGAAGAGATGATCCTCTCTATGGAGTATTTTGCGTAAAAATTGTGTACAAACAACCTAATAATTCCTTGATCGAGCAGACAAATACATTAAACATAACTAGTGGAGTTTTTTAGAAAGAATCAGGATGTCTTTGCTTGGTCGCATAAGTACATGGTAGGGATCAACGCAAATGTGATTATCCATGCTCTAAATATAGATAAACAAATTCTCACATGTACAACAAAAAAGAAGGTTGCTCGACAAAGACAGGTCGAAAGCTTTAAAAGAAGAAATTTAAAGACTAAAGGAGAACGAATTCATTCAAGTGGTATTTTATCCATCATGGGTCTCCAATCTAGTACTTCACCCCAAGAAAATGGTAAATGGAAAACCTGTGTGGATTTTACAAACATCAATAAAGCATGCCCCGAAAGATTGTATTCCACTACTCAGGATCGACCAGCAAGTCGACGTAACATCAGGGCATGAAATACTTTCATTTACGGACACCTATTATGGATATAACAACATTAGCATCCATCCCCCAAACAAAGAACACACCAGCTTTCAAAAAAATATCAACAAGGTGATTCCATTAGGTTGAAAAAATGTCCACTTATCAACGAGTGGTAAATCATATGTTTAAAGACCAAATTAGCAAGAACATGGAAGTATACGTTGACGATATTCTCATAAAGTCAAATAAATTTGGGAGACACATAAATGACCTGGAGGAGTCAAAGCATTGATCAAGATGAAGTCACCAACTAGAACTAAAGACCTACGAAGTTTAGGAGGAAGAATTGCTGATCTAAGCATGTTCATATCAAAGTTAACGAACAAGTGTGTCCCCTTTTTTATCCTGCTAAGAGGAAGTAAGAAATTTGAATGGACGGAGGAATGCAAGCATACTTTCAAAACAATAAAAAAAACACATTGCTTAACCTCCTATACTATCAAAGTCAGTTGATGGAGAAACATTGTTCGTCTATCTAGTAGTCACTGAGCATGTTGCTAGTGTAGTAATAAACAATAAAGAAAACAAGACAAAACATCTGGTGTATTACGTTAGTAATAGGCAGGTAGGGGCGAATCAAGGTATCAAATAATTGAGAAACTGGCTTATTGCTTACTACTCGCATCACAGAAGTTGCACCCCTACTTCATAGCCCTTCTAATAACCGTCTTAATTGTCCAACTGTAGAGTCCCAAAACTTTACTTAGCTAGTTAGATAGTAGTAGTAGTAGTAGTAGTAGTAGTAGTAGTAGTAGTAGTAGTAGTAGTAGTAGTAGAAGCTACTAGTAGTTATAGTATATTTTTACTATGGATTTTGGTTCAAGGTGGGACTTAGTTGAACACTCGTAGCAACACTTATAGATTTTATAAGTTTAACCTATAGTTTAAGAATATTAATTATGATATAACGTTTGATTAATATAGCTAATTATAAAGATGTCATTTATTATACTATAAGGTTTAGATAGAACTAATAAGATAATGACTGTAACGACCCAAATTCGCTAATAAGGCTTAAGGGCCTTGATTAGTGTGCCTGGAGGGCATAATGGGAATTATGTGTGAATTTAATGATTAAGATGCATGATTATGATTTAAAGCATGTTATATGACTATCTGAATACTTGAGATGCATGACTATGTGTATTAGTATGCATGTAGGCCCTGACTAGGTTAGAAGGGCATAATTGTAATTTTGGCCATTATGGGCATAATTGCTTTGATATATGTGATAATTGCCAAGACCACATTATTATGTGGATATATCTGTGATCTGTGACTCGAGACGATCTTAGTGAGCAAAGTAGCGAAAAAGTCATGGCGGGGATTTATACCCGGCTCAGGGTGAGATTAGGGGTATAAATGGGAATTTAGCGAATATACTGGAGTCTATTTTTACATTGAGGAATATTATTGGTGGTTAATTAGGTATCGGGAATTAAGCGGGAAATATTAGAGACACTCGAGGAGTTAGCGAGAATTGGGTAAAATGACTAAAATGCCCTTAAGTAGACTAAAGGTTTAGGAATAAAGGGGAGGGCATTAGGGTCATTTGGCATGTAAGGAATAGATATGCTGAGGCTTTATGTTAGTGGGATTTGTAGAATATTGTAGAAGTCTGAAAAAAGAAAGAAAAGGAAGGGAAAAGAAAGGAGGGAAAACAGAGAGAGTTCTCTAGGTCGGTTTATGTTTTCTTCACCTGTTTCTTGAGGATTTCTGGAGTAAAGCTCAGAGGAGAGCTGGGATAAACTAAGCATCAAGGATTCTAAGTTAAGTATGGGGAATTGATACAGGTTTAGCAAGGTTAAGCCATCACTTGAGGTAAGGTTCTGTAATTTCTTCAGTTGCTGGTTTGGTCTCTGAGCTATGGTGCTTAAGTTGAATTGGATGGAACTTTAGGGAATTCAAGTCTAAGGCTGAGGAGGAGCAAGCCAAGGAAGTCTTGAGGCAACTTGTGGTCGAAATTCCACCAAAGGTATAAACCCTTAACTCCAACTTTGTTGTTCAGCTGGTTTTTAATGACTTTTAGAGCTTAGGAGTGGCTATGATAAATTGTGAGTTTGGGGATGCATGTGCTTGAGTTCTAGGTATTTGGGGTGCTTGGGATGAGTAGAGTATGGTCATAAGGTTGTTTTTGAGTTTGGGAAGGAATTGGAAGAGTTTTGGTTAAGGTTGGTTCGAGAAAATCGCAGAAGAGAAAAATTGGTGCTGGTCTGTCTGTGACTAGCGCTACAACGCTAGCCTTTGGGCGCTGTAGCGCTAGCCCATGATGCTGAGGGGATTTTGGCTTCTGTTTGTAGTGCTGTAGTGCCCTCCCAAGAGTGCTGTAGCGCTACCCTGCTTTCTGAAGGGGATTTTAGGGTTGTTTGCAAGGGTTTTTGACCTAGGGTTTGGGGTTTGATTCCACCACCTTGTTTGGTGGAACTAGGACTTCCCGGGGGCTCGAGATTGGCCTCGAGGCTAGGTTTTGAACTTGAGGATCGATAATGACTTTGGCCCATGGTTGTATTTAGGTGAGCGCTAGGCCTCGAGGGGGATCGTGCTCAAGGAGTCGAGGGATCAAAGCTAGTGAATTGAAAGGTAAGAAAACTGCACCCGATTATATGTTTGTGATGGGACTAAGTGCTCCCGATAATTGTATCGTGTCAATGATGGTATTACGCCATGGGACATGTAAAGCGGCCTAAGAGTGCCGTACATATTATTTGCGCACAGGGCGCGGCTTGGCCACTGGTAGCCGAGAATGTTCACTGAGCTCGGCTTAAGCGGGCCGGAGTCAGTGGGATAACGGAGGGAACAGCCTGAGAGCGTTAGCCCTGGTTATCATTTGTGCAGTGATATGTGATATGAATTGATATGATTAGTATGTTGAGTACTTGGTCATGCTGAATGATTACATGTTTGTGAACTTGTGATGCGATGTGGGATATGGATTTGTCTGTTGATTGCTTATGCTCTATTGTTGTATTTTCTTGCTGGGCTTTGGCTCACGGGTGCTACGTGGTACAGGTAAAGGCAAAGGCAAACTGGACCAAGCCTGAGTTGGAGAGCTTTGAGGTGGAATGTACATAGCCAGTCGTTCGATCATCATGGTCGAGGAGTGGATCAGGACAGGGATTACTTAACCGCTTGTTTTGCCTTAGTATGGCTGGTTATTGTATCTGGATCTTATAATTTTTGTAAACGATCTTTAAACTTGTATTTTTGGGATCCCGTGTAAACAAATAATGTTTCTTAATGAAAATGTGGCTTTCGAGACCAAACCATTTTAAACCCTAGTTCCTTTACAGTTTTAGTGACACGATTTTAATTGAATGACTTGATTAGCGAGTCTGGCACTTTATAAACACACAGTGTAACGGTCTTGGCTATCCAGGGCGTTACAATGACACTTTTCGAGTGCATGCTTATTAAGGATTTAAGTATTTTGATGAATAGTGTAATTAAAAAGAAAGATCTAGAAGCTCTAGAATCTTCCAGCAACTGTTAGGATCGTATTTTTACTCTGTCTAAGCTGTTTATCCAATTCAAAATAAGCTGAAATAGTGCAAATACCTGTATAATATATCAACGTATGCCGATATATCACAGCTATAGGGGTCGATATATCGCCTACGGAAGATACGAAAAACACGTCGACTTTGCATGAATGATCGAACAAACCTCGGGAATACTGGGTGAGGTGATATATCACCTATAGTAGGTGATATATCGGCCCCACCTATGTATTTTTGAAAGTTCAGTTTTCCAATTTTAAAAATAGCCTTAACCTCTTGACTTGCCTCAGAACATTTTTTACCGAGTCTTAAGCACCTGTTGAACGAATATTCAAATATTTTTCAATTAATATTCATTATTTTATTCTAACTAAAAGAAGATATTTCCACACCTTGAACTCTCTAAATAGGACCTAGTACCCAGCCATTTTCTCATTCTTCAAGCTGTGTTCAGAGCCTTCAAGCTGCTAGGGTTACTATAAAGTGATAAACACTTTGGTTGGGGTAAAAGCTTAATCATCTTAAGCTTTATAACTACTTGGGAAGTGAAATATAGAGTGTGTTTTCAATATCGAGGTGTATATCAGTTCTAGTACATCCAAAGGTATTCCTATTCTTGAGTTCATTTCTGTATGGTTCTTTAGTTTCCTTTAGTTTTCTTTACTTAGATCCTAACTCATTGTTTTCAATTCTTGGTTAGGTATTTAAGTTCTTTGAACTTAAGGTTTCTTTTCGGTAAGTTTCTTCTTGGTCGTTTAGTTCTCTTCTTTATCGCCTCTTTTCTTTAGAAATACTCACATTCTTATTGTTGGTTTTAGGAGTGTTCCAAATCTCGTCCTTGTTCTCAAATATCCCGGTGTTGGTAAGGAAAATAGGATAGTTTCTATATGCTTATATGTTACGATATGTTTATGTTATAATGTCTTATGTTATGATATATATGAATATGTTTTTATGTTGCTAGGGGCTCATAGTTGCTTAGCTAGCAAACCCTACTGTTTACCATGTACATGGGTGAGAGTTGTGATATATGTTTTATAGTATATGTTTTGTAGTCTTATGTTTATGCTTTATGTTATATGTGCTAGTAGATTTTCCTTAGTGGGCATTAGGCTCACTCCTTTATTTTTTTATGTGATGCAGGAAAATAGATATGGGCGGAAGGATTCATGGTAGCTTGGCTTGTGTATTAAGGATGAAGGGATTCGATGGACTACGTGACGATTCGAGGATGACGCTATTTTAGTCTCTTTATATTATGTTTTTATGTATTTTCCACATTTAGCTTTGTAAACAATTTCCTTTAGTTTAAAGTTATGTTTTATTTTAAAACAATGGGATCCCATACCGCTCATTTATGCATTTCAATAGTTACTTTGGACTTTTAATAAAGTTGT
Organism: Humulus lupulus; assembly: GCF_963169125.1. Taxonomy (NCBI): domain Eukaryota; kingdom Viridiplantae; phylum Streptophyta; class Magnoliopsida; order Rosales; family Cannabaceae; genus Humulus; species Humulus lupulus. The sequence goes on from NC_084797.1 coordinate 171,922,735, forward strand.
GAATATTTCTTATGTATGTTTTCTAAAAAATAGTGCCTATGTCTAGTATTTTAATGGTCCAAGGTCTTAGAAATAGTTGGGTCATTATAGTTTGTATCGAGCAACGGTTCATTCGCATGAAGTTCTCCTTGATACACATGCTCAAGCTTCGAATCTAACCGCCAATGTAAGTATTTATGTTATAGTGATTATGTTTATATGCATAGCTAACGTTTTTGCCTTATGTTTTTCAGTTAAGAATGAATGGAGCATTAACTTATGGGGATATCCGAGCCATTTAGGCCTTAAAAAGAATTAGAGAGCCAAGAAATACCGTAGGAGTGCTAGAAAGAATCACTCGGAGATTACTCTTATTTCACAGGGAGATAGGTCACCTCCAAGCAACTAAGCAAATCATGATGAGAGTTACGGAGTAATATGTTTTAGTGATTAGAATTTTTAAAGATTATCCTACTGTAATTAAATATTAGCCTTAGAAGATATATGGGAGACTATAGATGATAAGGATGAATTACTGGTAGCTATGAGATATTATTTTCTCATACTTAGGTTCACTTCTAAAATGGAATTCCAATTCACAAATGAGCAAAAACATAAGAATCTTTACGAATCTTTCTCGAGTGCATTTTGAGGCTCGAGATAATGATGACTATGAGGAGATAGATGATGACATGTTAGATGAAGGATCAGATGTAGAAGATCCCAGTTTTTAGAATAGATTAGTTTCTTTATTTATTTTATTTATTATTTTTTCTTTTATGATTGTATTTAGTGAAAACTTTTTTTCCAAATAAATATCATTGTTATTTTGATGACATGTATGAGTTTGATTTTTCTTTTGCAATCATAATAAATAATAAATCTAATAAATAATGACCAAGTTCGGTGAGGGTGGATACAAATCAATGAATCAGGTTCTATACTGAGAGTTAGGGGGCCATAGTAGTGGGAACGATTTTACTGATCCCAGCCATCCCTCAATATGGTTAACTTTGGAACAATGACGAGTTTCGAGCCTGAAAATTAAGTCATATAGGATGATTAGGAACAGACTTAGAAAATAATAAAGATGGCTTATTTCTCTAAGTATAGAAGAAAACTCTAATGATAAAGAAGGCTTATATAATTTTTCATAAGAAATCATAATTAATAGGCCAGAGTTATGTTTTCTTAGATTAAGTTTTTTCCTTAGAGCCTATTAGGGTAAGTTCTAACATGTTTTTCTCAACTGTTAGAACTCCACTGAAGATATCACTTAGAAGGTCTGCTCGCACCAATGCCAATGCCCCCAACACCGCTCCTGAGAGCAATGAAGCCCCTCTAGTTCGCAGAAGGGGAGTGCGTGCTACTGCCAACCAAAATGCACCGCCACCGCCACCAGTTGACAACACTGAATAAATTGCCAGACTACAACAACAAGTTGAGGAATTAGTGCAACAACAGTGACAACAGGCTCAGCCTTAGACTTAGACTCAGACTCTATCACAACCACAGCCCCAGAAAATGGCTCAAGCACCCCATCAAGTAGGTCCTTATGGGGGATGGCCAATGGCAAACTATGCACCATACCCAGCTCAGCACATGGAGCCAATATATGAGCGATTTCGTAAACAAAACGCTCTGAACTTTGAAGGGACAACAGACCCCTTCGTGGTGGAAGAATGGCTCAGAAATGTGGAGCCAATCCTAGTGCACATGAATCTCAGCAACACAGACTTCATATCCTGCGTTTCATCTCTACTAAAGAAGGATGTGTTGGAAAAATCTTATACAAGATCTTTATTTATTTTCATGTATATCTAATATTAAACAAATTAATATGAGATAGCCTAAAACATGTTTCTAAAATTGAATTCAAGAGAAACAAAGAATAGAATACTTACAGTATACGCAGCGGAATTAAAGAGTCCTTCCTTCAGTTTCTCTAACTCTTGTATCCTCTCTGTCGCAGAGTATTATCAAGAAACTGAACCGATCTTCTATTTTCTTCACAATCTTCCAATGTATCCTTAGAACCATCTAGACTAGTGTGGGCAATTCTCAACACATGAGATAGATATAGAGAGAAGAAGAGAAAATAACAAAGTGGCTTAGAAAAGGACTTGTGTTTAGAGAGAATCTAAAACTATCAGAAAACCTGACTTGAGACTTATCAAACTTCTTGTTTTGACTTCTCTCTAAGAACTCCTTTTATAGATTCAATTAGGCCATTTAATTTAATTAAAAAATCAATAAAATAATAGCCATTTTGAAGCCCTAAGTTGAAATTATCATGGGCTATAGGCCCGTGAAATTTTCCATTTGATTATAAGCCCATTGGACTTAAAATCAAGGCATGTATTATTTTCTATTGATTTAATTATTTAAATCTTTTATCAAATTAATTATTTATAATTTGAACCTTGATTTAAATTTATTTATTAATTTAGATACCAATTTATCTTAATTAATAAATCTGCCATAATTTATCTTTTCTTCTCAAAATTACACAACTTTGTGAAACTATCCAAAATTGACCCGGTCAACTTTGATAATTCTAATTGATGATTAAATCAATTGATTGAGACTATCTAGATGATTTTATCCAAGGTACAATGGGGACCATGGGCCTATGAAATCAAGCTCCAATAAGTTATCATAAATCTAACAAATAAATTTACTAACTTATTAATTCCTCGTGACTCCACTATAGACATGGAATTGCACTCTTGAATTCATAGAACGCTCTATAACAAATATAGATACGCTATTAATTATCCATTGTTACAACCATAATTGTCACTCAATCCTCTATAGACAGTCTACAATGAGATAGGACTAAAATACTGTTTTACCCCTCATTGTATTTTATCCTTAAAACACTTAGTTCCTTGTAAATGATATTTTAGTAAACTAATTTAATTGCTGAAATGAGATCTCTATCATTTAACACCTTGAACCAAACTAAAAGGAAACCATCATTTCACTTCTTCATCAGAAGCTATAGATGTTCATATCTATGATTAACACTCCCACTCAATTGTACTACCGAGTTCCCAAGATGTAAGTATGGGCTAGTCCGTAGGGTAAGCTGGTAACGAACAAGTAACAGAACTCAAATAATACAATCAGTTAGAATACTAACCACTCAGAATTGAGATTGAATTGACCTATGGTCAACTATATGATATGACTAGAATAGATAATAACGGTATGTTTACTTATCTTATCAACTGTCAATATCGGTCCTGTCCGATGTAACAAATACATCCGATCTTATCTACTTTGCTAATGTTCTGGAAAGAACATAACACTGTAATGTGTAAGTAGATCATATCGTAGATTGGTAAGTCAGTGTAAATCCGGTGCACTGACTAATCTTAGGACTATCTTATTTTGAACATATAATCATATTTATATTCCACTGTGATTACGTCCCTATAAATAAGATTAACTATATGCTCGGGATTTAATATAATTTTATATTGAACAAGTAATCATGAAAATAAAACATGTGAGCAAAGTGATTGACCAAGTCAAAAAATAATTTCTATTCTTTTATTGATAATAAAATGAGATTACAAAGAATTTGGGTTTTAATTAGGGCATGAAACCCCAACAGGATGCTAGAATATGGTGGGACTTAGTTCGACAGACTCACGATGTCGCCACCATGACTTGGACTAGATTTGTGGAGTTGTTCCATAAAATGTACTACAATTCGACAGTCATCACTTCAAGGGTCGAGGAGTTCACTGGTCTGAAGCAAGGGAACTTATCAGTAGAAGAATATGCTCGGCAGTTCGACTGATTAGACAAGTTTGCACCAAAAATGGTTCCAACTGAATTTCGGAGGGTGACCTAGTTCGTTAGAGGACTTCGACCAAAGATTGAGCTAGGGGTTAAGCTAGCAAACCCAGGAAATACTACCTATGCCGATGTCCTAGAAATGGCTATAGAAGTAGAAAGGCTTCAGGAGAATGTTAGTAAGGAGGAAGCTAGTAAGCCTGAGCCTAAACAGAAAAGTCGACCTCAAAATGGTCGAAATAACAACCACAACAACCATCAGCCCAGCAACAATAGTAATGGTCAGAAGAGAATTCTTCCTGACAACAAGCAGTCCGATAATGATAAAAGAGCACGAACAAACATCAGAGCCAATAAGTCAGGTTATGAAGAATACCTGCGATGCTCTAAGTGCCAAAAGAAACATTCTGTTGAGTGTTGTGCAAACACCAAGGAATGTGAGAAGGTCACCAAAAGAAAGAGTGTCCCCAGCTCAAGCCAGAGGTAAAAAGGGACAACAAGATGGTTCCTGCCAGAGTCTTTGCCTTAATCCAAGGAGAAGCTTACGCTAGCAATAAAGTGGTCATAGGTCAGATTTCTATCCTCAATAATTTATGTTCTGTATTATATAATTCGGGAGCAACTCATTCGTATATCTCGTTAGGAATGATAGAAAAATTAGACAAACCTTGTGAAAGATTTAGAACTAGGTTTGTAACAGAGTTGCCTTCGGGTGAAGTAGTTCTATCATCACGGATAGTACGAGGCGTACCGATCAAGATTTAGGACGTAGAACTAGAAGGAGACCTGATAGAACTGGAGAACAAAGAATTCGACATGTTACTAGGCATGGACTGGCTAGCAAGGTATGGCGCAACCATCGACTGCAAACGCAAGAAAGTGACACTCGAGAATCCTGACGGCCAGAGACTATGCTTTATGGGACAAGTTTCAGAGCTATGCACACGGCTTATATCATCTCTCAAAGCTCATAGGATGATAGAAAAAGGATGTCACACATTTTTAGCCAGCATCACGGATGTGGTAAAGGAAACGCCCCTAAAGGTTGGATACGTTCACATTGTAAAGGAATTCCCAGAAGTATTTCCTGACGACTTGCCAGGGTTGTCGCAGACTCGGGAAATTGACTTCACAATCGAATTAGTTTCGGGCACCAAGCCTATCTCCAAGGCACCATACCAAACAGCACCTACCGAACTCAAGGAGTTAAAGATGCAGCTGCAAGAACTCTTACACTTGGGTTTCATTAGACTAAGCCATTCGCCATTGGGAGCACCAATTCTATTTGTGAAGAAAAAGGGAAGAAACATGCGGATGTGCATAGATTACTGTGAGCTGAATAAGGCAACGATTAAGAATAAGTACCCACTACCCCAGATTGACGAATTGTTCGATCAACTCCAAGGGGCGACCATGTTCTCAAAGATTGATTTACGGTCCGGGTGTCATCAACTCAAGGTACGGGAAGAGGATATTCCCAAGACAGCTTTTAGAACTCGTTATGGACATTACGGGTTTCTAGTTATGTCTTTTGGTCTTACCAATGCTCCAACCGCATTTATGGATTTAATGAATAGAGTCTTCAAGGACTACTTGGATAAGTTCATCGTAGTGTTCATCGATGATATTTTGGTGTAATCAAAGGATGAAATCGAACACGAGAAACATTTAAGGATGACCTTGTTACGATTGAAAGAGCATAAACTTTACGCCAAGTTCAAGAAGTGTGAATTCTGGCATTCACAAGTAGCATTTCTCGGCCATATTGTATCCAAGAACGGAGTTGTAGTAGACCCATCTAAGGTAGAGGTTGTGAAGGGTTAGCCAAGACCAAAGAACGCATCAGAGGTAAGAAGTTTTCTGGGATTAGCAGGTTATTATCGGTGGTTTGCAGAGGGCTATTCTAAGACAGCCACTCCGCTTACCAACTTGACCCGGAAACAACAAAGGTTCAACTGGACTGATAAGTGTGAAGAGATATTCTATTTTCTTAAAGATAAGCTGTGCTCAGCACCAGTACTTTGTGTACCGACACCCAACAACAAGTTTGTAGTCTAATGCAATTCGTCGAAGCAAAGGTTGGGTTGTGTGCTGATGCAGAATGACAAGGTGATAGGCTACGCCTCAAGGCAACTGAAGGAGTACAAGCAATGCTATCCAACACATGATATGGAGTTGGCAACGGTGGTCTTTGCGTTAAAAATCTGGCGCCATTATATTTACAGAGGACGGTGTGAGATTTATACAGACCACAAAAACTTAAAGTATTTCTTCACTTAGAAGGAGCTCAACATGAGGCAGCGCAGGTTGTTAGAACTAGTGAAGGATTATGACTTCGAAATCCTATACCACCCGGGAAAGGCAAACGTAGTTGCTGATGCGCTAAGTAGGAAGAGTTACGGAAGTCTATCAACATTAGCTGGAATAGAAAAGCCGCTACAGCAGGAGCTTATCAGTGCCAGAATAGAAGTAGTCATTGGTAAACTGGCTAACTTTTTCATCCAGTCAAGTCTGTTAGAAGATATACGGATTAGGAAAGGACATGATGACACATTAGTGGTACATATGGATGCAGTTAAAGAAGCCAAGGCCACAGATTTCTCAATATCGGGATCGGGGTTATTGAGATATAATGATCGGGTATGCGTGCCGAATGATCAAGGGATTAAGATAAATATTTTAGAAGAAGCGTACAATACCCCATACTCAGTTCACCCAGGGTCGACCAAGATGACTCACAACATTAAGGTAATGTATTGGTGGCAAGGAATGAAGAAAGATATAGCAGAGTTTTTGTCTAAATGTTTAGTGTGCCAACAAGTGAAAGTAGAACATCAGCGGCCTGCAGGCTTATTGCAACCACTTAGCATTCTAGAATGGAAATGGGACAATATAGCCATGGATTTCGTGACGGGTTTGCCACGAACAAATAAGCAGCATGATTTGGCTTGGGTATTAATAGATAGATTAACTAAGTCATCTCATTTCCTGCCTGTCAAGACTATGTACACAGCAGATCAATACGCATACGTTTATGTCCAAGAAATAGTACGACTGCATGGAATCCCTAAGACAATAGTATCCGATAGAGGATCGATGTTTACATCGAGATTTTGGGAAAGTTTGCAGCAAGCCATGGGTACCAAGTTAAGTCTTAGCACGACATTTCATCCTTAGGCCGATGGACAGTTTGAGCTACCATACAGATCTTAGAAGATATGTTGCGCGCTTATGTACTTAATTTAGGAGGATTATGCAGTAAGTACTTACCACTGATAGAATTCTCCTACAACAATAGCTACTAGTCAACGATCGGGATGGCGCCTTATGAATTACTTTGTGGAAGGAGGTGTCGATCGCCGTTACATTGGGACGAGGTAGGAGAAAGGCAACTTCTTGGACCCGAAGCTATTATAGAAGCTCAGGAAGCAGTAGCGCTAATTAGAAAGTGTATGATCGCTGCTCAAAGCCGTTAGAAAAGTTATGCGGATGCCAAGCGACGTGATGTGGAATTCAAGGTCGGAGATCAAGTCTTCTTAAAGATATCTCCTATGAAAGGTGTGAAGCGGTTTGGGAAGAAAGGCAAGCTTAGTCTCCTATTTATAGGTCCTTTTGAGATAATGGACAAAGTGGGAACAGTTGCATATAGATTAACCCTACCGCCAACTCTAGCAGATAGCCACAATGTGTTCCACATCTCGATTCTACAAAAGTATGTGTCAGACCCATCTCTCGTCCTCAAGTATGATACGATAACACTCCAGAAAGACTTGAGTTATGATGAACGACTGGTCAGCATCCTAGATAGAGGGATGAAGGATTTACGGTCTAAGAGTTTTCTGATAGTCAAATTCCTATGGAGTAATAGTTCTGAACAGGAGGCAACGTGGGAGTTGGAGGAAGACAAGTTAGCACGGTATTCGAAATTGTTTGGTAAGTAAATTTCGAGGACGAATCTCTTTTTAGTAGGGGAGAATTGTAGAGTCCCAGAACTTTACATAGCTAGTTAGATAGTAGTAGTAGTAGTTGAAGCTAATAGTAGTTATAGTATGTTTTTATTGTGGATTTTGGTTCAAGGCGGGACTTAGTTGAACACTCGTAGCAACACTTATAGATTTTATAAGTTTAACCTATAGTTTAAGAATATTAATTATAACATAAGGTTTGATTAATATAGTTGATTATAAAGATGTCATTTATTATACTATAAGGTTTAGATACAACTAATAAGATCATGGCATTTGTCGAGTGCATGTTTATTTCGGATTTAAGTATTTTGATGAATAGTTTAATTAAAAAGAAAGATCTAGAAGCTCTAGAACCTTCCAGCAGCTGTTAGGATTGTATTTTTTCTCAGTCAAAGCTATTTATCCAATTCAAAATAAGCTGAAATAGTGCACATACGTGTATAATATATCAACGTATGCCGATATATCGCAGCTATAGGGGCCGATATATCGCCTATGGAAGATATGAAAAACATGTTGACTTTGCACAAACGATCGAACCAGCCTCAGGAATACTGGGTGAGGCGATATATCGAATATAGGGGGAGATATATCGGCCCCAACTATGTATTTTTGAAAGTTCGGTTTTTCAATTTTAAAAATAGCTTTAACCTCTTGAGTTGCCTCTGAACATTTTTTACCGAGTCTTAAGCACCTGTTGAACGAATATTAAAATATTTTTCAATTAATATTCATTACTTTATTCAAGCAAAAAGAAGATATTTCCACATCTTGAACTCTATAGATAGAACCTAGTACCCAGCCATTTTCTCATTCTTCAAGTTGTGTTCAGAGCCTTCAAGCTGCTAGGGTTACTATAGAGTGATAAACACTTGGGTTGGGGTAAAAGCTTTATCATCTTAAGCTTTATAAACACTTGGGAAGTGAGATATAGAGTGTGTTTTTAATATCGAGGTGTATATCGATTCTAGTACATCCATTGGTATTCCTATTCTTAAGTTCATTTCTGTATGGTTCTTTAGTTTCCTTTAGTTTTCTTTACTCAGATCCTAACTCATTGTTTTCAATTCTTGGTTAGGTATTTAAGTTCTTTGAACTTAAGGTTTCTTTTCGGTAAGTTTCTTCTTGGTCGTTTAGTTCTCTTCTTTATCGCCTCTTTTCTTTAGAAATACTCACATTCTTATTGTTGGTTTTAGGAGTGTTCCAAATCCCGTCCTTGTTCTCAAATATCCTGGTGTTGGTAAGGAAAACAGGATAGTTTCTATATGCTTATATGTTACGATATGTTTATGTTATAATGTCTTATGTTATGATATATATGAATATGTTTTTATGTTGCTAGGGGCCCATAGTTGCTTAGCTAGCAAACCTCAATGTATTTTGAGGCTCATAGTTGCTTAGCAACTAAACCCCAATGTTTTTATGTTATCTAGGGCTCATAGTTGCTTAGCTAGCAAACCTCAATGTATTTTTAGGCTCATAGTTGCTTAGCTAGCAAATCCTAATGTTTACCATGTACATGGGTCAGAGTTGTGATACATGTTTTATAGAATATGTTTTGTAGTCTTATGTTTATGTTTTATGTTATATGTGCTAGTAGATTTTCCTTGCTGGGCATTAGGCTCACTCCTTTATTTTTTTATGTGATGCAGGAAAATAGATATGGGTAGAAGGATTCATGGTAGCTTGGCTTGTGTATTAAGGATGAAGGGATTCGATGGACTGCGTGACGATTTGAGGACGGCATTATTTTTAGTCTCTTTAAATTATGTTTTTATGTATTTTCCGCATTTAGCTTTGTAAACAATTTCCTTTAGTTTAAAGTTATGTTTTATTTTAAAATAATGGGATCCCATAACGCTCATTTATGTATTTTAATATTTACTTTGGAGTTTTAATAAAGTTGTGAATATTTCTTATGTATGTTTTCTAAAAAATTGTGGCTATGTCTAGTAGTTTTAATGGTCTAAGGTCTTAGAAATAGTTGGGTCATTACACCAACCCTTAAGGCAAGTTCTACAAAAATCTAAAGGGGCTGATTGTCTACTAAAATGGGTTGTGGAATTAAGCAAATTCGAAATTACTTATCAATCACAAGAATAAATAAAAGGACAGACAGTTGCGGATTTTGTTGCTAAATACACAAGAATGCAAACTACCTAGAAGATCCCTACAATAGAAGAACCTAAAAAAGAAATCCCTAAATGGAAATTGTTCATCGATGGTTCTTCTAACGAGCACAATTCCGGTGCAGGTTTGATTTTTGTCACACAAGAAGGACATCATTTTCACTGTGGACTCTGGTTTGGATTCATCACATCAAATAATGAAGCAAAGTATGAAGCATTGCCCTCTGGGCTAAGATTAGCAAAATATGTCATTGCATGGTCGGTCAAAATTTACCGTGATTTGCAGCTGGTGGTGAATCATATATTAGAAGATTATCAAGCTCGAAGATTAAAAAATAGTCAAATATTTAAGACTTGCTAACTCTGTTTGAGAAATATTCAATACAATAATTACCTCACGACCAAAATTTAAATGTATTTGGCGAAATTGACAAGTGCAAAAGATGTTGATACACTCAACATCGTCCCAGTCAAACATCCAACAACTCCTAGTATTAACGAACAAGACACTACCATGGTTATTAATGTTGTCGATACATGGTTTACTCCCATCATACATTTCCTCAAACAAGGGATATTTCCTACTGATCGAAATGAAGCAAAGAAACTAATTAAGCACTATGCTCGATACATATTAGTGAACAAAGTCATCTACCGACGAGGGTATTCTTTCCATTACTAAGATGTGTCACAAAGGAAAAAGCCAAGGACCTTTTACAAGAAGTACATGAATGATTTTGTGGCGACCACGCTGGGGGCAAAGTCTATCTAAAATGATGTTGTGACAATGGTACTTCTGGCCAACAGTGAACGAGGATTCAACGGATTATGTGCGAAAATGTGATAAGTGTAAACAATTCTCCAAAATCTCTTGAACAACACCAAACGAGTTAAAACAGATGCAAAGTCCTTGGTCATTCATTGTATGGGGAATAGATCTGATCAACTCACTACCAACAGGAAAAGGTGGAGTCAAGTATGCAATAGTCGTCGTCGATTACTTTACCAAATGGACAGAAGCTCAGTTGCTCGCAACCATTACATGAAAGAAAGTTCTTGATTTTGTAGTCAGGAATATCATCTTTGGATATGGATTGCCAAATTTTTTTTTTCGGATAATGGAAAACAATTTGATTGTAATATCTGTTTTCATTAGTAAGGGGTATTTTGGTAGTCTGGCATGGGCTAGGGTATTATGGTTATTTGTATGTTTTATGTGATATATGATTTAAGTTATGCTATGCATGAATTGAATGATTGTTTTATTTTATATGAATTTTTCAATCCATCCACACATGTGTTTCTTCAAATATTAGGGGTCAAAGTGTGATAGAAGTTGAATTATGGGGGTCAAAGTAGTGTTATGAGTTTTACGATAGAAAGTGTAATTATGAGAAGTTGAAACTATTAACTTTGATGGAAATTACAATAAGGGACTTAAGTAATTATTAAGAAAAAGTTAGATGTTGGGGATAGTATGCTAAATTAGTTTTATACGATTAATTACCAATAAAATTACTAATACGAATTAAGTTTTAAATTTTATACGATAGTTAGACACTTTTGATTCACATTACACGATAGAATGTAAGGCCAAGAATATATTTCTTGTTCTTGCTATGAATTTTGAGGCTTGGAGATTCAAAGGAGAACGTGGATGTTGAATGTTGGTGGACAAAGGATAACACAAGGGGAGAAGGGCTTTGAAGTTTTGATCTGAGAATTTGAAAGGTGAACTCTTTAAACTGTGTTATTCAAGTTATGATAGATCTAGGTTTTGATGTTGTAAGAGGGATTTAAATGTATGTGGGATTATGAATGTTTATTAGAGCTTTATAATTGATTATATCTAGGTTCCAAGGGTAAAGAAAAATGTTAGGATGGCTGGTTGGGTGACTTGGGGTCAAAATTTTACGATTTGGATCAATTTCTAGGTTTAAAAATTGCATCTGTGATTTTCCAAAAAAAGGGCCTAGCGCAACCGTGCTACTTGGTTGGATATGTCGTGTGTTCTGTGGGCGTGACCACGCTATTTGTCCAGAAATGCATATTTTTGTGATTTTAATGCACCCTTTTGATATAAATTGATACCCTTTTTGGTTTGGGATTTTAAGCAGTAGAGTTTAAGACTTTTTTAGGGATATTATGAGTATGAATTAACTTTCAGAAGGACAAGGGTGATTTATATTATGGTTTTCATTTGATTTGAGTATTAAGAATTTGATGTTATTATGTAACTTGTTTAGGCTCGCTAAGGATACTTGAAGGAATGCATTAGTGTGTTTGTGGATCGCTGCTGCTTGGACTTGAGGTAAGAAGAGTAGACACTTGCACACAAAGTGTACGCTTGACGTACTTTTAATAGTAGAATTTTTATGTTTAATTACCTACGCTAGATGTATGGTTATGGTAGTGAATGTTACATGTTTTGAGTAGTTTATGTTGCATGTTACTCATGTTGACACTTGTATGTGTGATATGTTGCTTGACATGCTTATGTTCTTAAACTCGTGTCTATGTTCAGATTGGCATGCTGATGATATGTCGAAATTCATGCTTATGTTCTTTTGTTCTTGAATGCACTATTATTATTTTATTTTGGTTATAACTCATTTATGATTAACTTGCTTGGTTAAATGGCAACTTAATTTCTTGATACTGGAATGGGGAACACCTATGCAAGTGTTACCAATAACAAGACTTTTAAAGGGGTGGCTTGCATTTAAGTGCAACTTATTTACAAGTTTTGAACAAGGTCTGGCTTTTTTATGACTGGTCGCTTATAAGTTGTAGAACCAATTCATGTTGCTCATATGCAATATTATATTATAAGACATGATTAGTCTATTTTTTACGAGTTAGTAAAATGAACTATGCGCTACAAGTAATTTCATCCCAAATTATTGTATATTTTTACAAGTATTTGCACTTTAGTGTGTTAATTTTGTTGTATTACAGGATTTATTATAAGTTTGATCTAACAACATATGTTTGAAAAAGTCAGATCAATGGCAAGTGACCAAGCACCTTAAGATCCTCGATTAGTTGGGGGGGCATACATGAGATATTAGACACAAGCAAAGATTATCAAAATATGTAAACACACGAGAAAAATAAGTGAAATCATGTAAAAACATTTAGAATATTTTTTCAAAAAAAAAAAAAAAAGAAAAGTATAAAGTGTTATGCTATGTATTGAAATGCTTGGATGTATGGAAATATTAAAAGGGAAAGCTACACAAGCAGCTAATTGTTTAGAAATCACAAACAGATTGTTTAGATGCCCTAAAAATTAAATATTACATGCTAAAAGAAGGAAAGAAAAAAAAAACGTCAAGCCGTACGGGAAGGATCACGCTGGTCGACAGTAGGGACAATTTCTTCTTTAGCATACACGCCAGTCACAAAAGCGATGTCCTCGATAAGAGAAGCAGAAGGGTCATTCTCCTCTGCGTAGTGAGTAGTGCATTTTTGTAACTCAGCCTGCTTCCCGGATTCCAAAAGATAATCAAAATTTTCATTTTGATTATGCTTCTAAAACTTATAAAAGCAGGCGAACGTGGCCCATTTGAAGCAAATTAGACTGCTCTAGTTTTGTTGCTCGAGAGTTTTGATCTGTTGCTCCAATTCGGGAGCTCTTTTCTTCAGCTGATCGACCTCGTCTATTTTTTCTTTCAGCTCTTTCTCGAAGTAAACAACCTCCACCTTATTGGCTTTGGCTTTGTCCTTCACCTTCTACAATGATTCCTGAAGATTAGTGACAGTTTCAATCAATTGTTTGTTGTTTACAACCAGATTCTTGTTCTCCTCGACTAGTCTATTTGCAATTGTGATATATTCCTCTACACGCCTCCACCCATGATTTAGTGTGAGAAGACCCTACGACCTGGTAGTAAATTAGTATAATAGAACAACCAATAAAATCAAGATAATTAGAAGAAAAGATACTTACACTAATGAGCTCATTGAAGCTTCTACCCTAAACCTAGTTGGGAGGAAGATTTGGCAGCACTTCAAATGCTTACTTACTATCCTGATGCCTGACCACTTTATTTACTTTGTCGATAGTTGAGCAGGCAACATTCTTCATCGACTAAAGGGAGGAGTCGGAGGGAGGAGTTGTTCAGGAAGGAGGAAGAGTTGTATCTTTTTTTAGAGGAGGATTATCATCCATGGTATTCTGATGTTTTGCTAGGGATGCCCTGCTAGAGCCTCCCGCATCATTCCTCTATAATAGTCATTTCGATCCAACAACACCCTCTAAGGCATAAATGTCAAATGCATCCGACATATCTGCACAAAACAACAAGAAGCTAGAAATATATCAACTAATTGCAGGTCATATAATGGGAAATGTAAAAGTTATCTAGCAGAAATACCTGTAAAATTTTATTTGGTTGCTACACTATCTAAGTTATAACTCCTATTGTTAGTAAAAAATTAAGTTGTCCCAGAAGGCTATACTTCACAGTTACTGGCCGATAGATTGAAATTTCAATCCTTATCGATTAGGTAGATATGAATGGGGCCAATTCAAACAAAGTATTGTTTGAATCAAAATATATGTTAGTCGAGTGAACACTAATACTACTTGAATAAAAGCTATCAATGTTGTTTTCATCCTCGGTACCTGAGGTTGGTCAGAAGAGACCTGATCATTTGTACCACAACTAGTAGCACTTTCAGTAGTTGAATCCTTCATTGCTTGGAGGGGTTGAAGAAGTCCGACTAGATGCAGATTTGCTAAATAAGAGTTAGAAGATGAAGTTAGCCTATTCTGCATCCGTCAAACTGGTCAAGATGTCAGGCCAGTCGCACATCTCTTGAGTGGGAGTTGGTCGGTACCATGGCCCTAAATAAGAGTTAGAAGATGAAGTAACATACGAGGGAGAGAATGGATCGAATAGAAAATACTAGTGTGAAAGAAAATTACCTCCCCAAGTAAATGACAGGTTATTAGCGACCTGATTTGTTGTGAGAAAATGCACCTTCTGGTACTTCCCAACAATGGACTTATAAGTGGTGTCCATTAAAAAGGATTGAAGTCTTGATGGTAGAAATGGAAGAAGTCGGTGTTGTTGTGCTTTGAATTTGATTTGAGATCAAATAGGTAATTGTTCTCATTAGGAGTAAGAACAAGCCATCTCCTTAAGTGGTAAGGGATATGGAATGTAGAGAGCATCCTATTTCCATTTGGAGTGATTTGATAATGAGCAATCTTGAAGTAGTTGGCCGATCATCAGAAGTAGTCATGTAGAGGCAAAGTAGCTCCAACCTCTATATTACATCTAAACAAGGATTTAAAGGGTCCCCTTGGAACATTAGCCCTATGGTTGGCTGCTGGTTTAACTAAATAACCTCACGAAGATCATATTTCTTGGGGATAGCGCACTTTGCGGGGGGGGGGGGGGGGTGGGGGGGGGTGGGACGACATACCAAGACTGTAACGCCCTACTACCTTAGAGCCGTTACTAAGTGAGTTTTAAGACAAAACAGTGTGCAAAGAGCTCGCTAACCGAGGTTTTTAAACAAAAGTGTGACTAAATAAAAGTTAAGGCTGTAATCTTAGAAAAATGCGTCGTTTCAATAAAACTTCTAATATTAAACATTTGGGATCCCAAAATAAGGTTTGAAAACTAATTACATCTTGAAATAAGGTTACAGTTAAGAAATCATAAAATCATAGATTATTACAGCCATTTTCGAACAAACCCCCAACCAAAGCAGTCGGGCAGGCCAAACATGTACGCGTCGCTTCACGCTCTCCGTACTCATGGTTGGTTGACTCAGTCATTGCCCTTGCCTGCAACACAGAGCACCCGTGAGCCAAAGCCCAGCAAGAAAACTCATGCAGAACATAACATATGCAATATATACAGTTTATCATAACAGATAATCCACAAATAAACAAGTCAACCATTAGACTAAGCAAACACGGCCATGCCGCCCCAGAAACCTTACCAAAGCCCTGGGGTATCGGTTCTCACCGCGAGGATAACTCATGTATCCCTTGGGTCCCACCCTGAATATAAGCATCCCATGTGCTGTGTGTTACTTTCGGCCCCACGGCCGCCCCGGCCTACGCCGCACTCGGCCCTTGCCGTTCATTTCATCATAATCACACATATAGTACATTCGAAATAATCATTCACACACATCATGATTCATTTAAGGTTAAACATTTGCACACAACACAATCTGGGGCCATGCCCTGCAATCATCTCATCATGCAACATGCAATATAGGGCCATGCCCGGCAATCACACTATGGGCCCACGCCCTATCCTACGGGTGTTATAGTTTTCTTACCTGTATTCCGAGCCTCCTGATGCACTAAAGCCGTGAGCACGAGCCTCTCCAATAACCTAGTCACAACACACAAGAAACATCCCTCAAGACTAATCAAATCATAAAACCGTCTCCCGGGACCAATCCCACACTCTCGGGACTCCCAAATTCCTAAAACAATTCCTCGGAAACATCCCCCGAACCCCCGGAGCAAAAGCTGAAAAATGCAAATTTTGGTGTCCTGAAAATGGCCTAGCGCCGCGGCTCAGCCCTACAGGGCCGCGGCGCTTAACAAGTCAGAGGCCACACCTCCCCTGGAACCAGCCTTGCGCCGCGGTGCCCAAGAACAGGGCCGCGGCGCGCCCTTACGAACCCGAAATTTCTGGGTTTCTCACCTTCAATTCCTTCATCCAAAATACCTCCAAAACAGCCCATACTCATATCTCAACCCCGAAACTCAATTCCAAACTTCATAGGAACCATTTAACAACTCAGAAACACAATCAAAGAAACCCAAACACACAATAAAATCCCCAAAATCCACATCTTTGATTTTCCACTTCAGAAAATATTAAACCCAAAAACAAACTTAATCAAACTTCAAAATGCTTTAATTCCTCAAACCATAACAAAAGCAAGCCTTAAATTTACTTAGAATCCTTACCTTGAATGAAGAATCCAACCCTATGCATCCTTGATTCATCTCCTAAGTCTCAAATTCAGCTCCTTCACCCCTCTTCTTCTCCTTCTTCTCCTTCTTGCCCTAGGTCTCCTTCTAGCTTTCTTTTTTTCTAAATTTTGAATAAAACTATCAAAATGGGTAAGTGCCAAACCGTTCCCCCTATATAACCCAGCTGAAATTTGCCTATTACCCTTGCCAAATGACCACATTACCCCTCCTTGCTCATCCTTTCCTAACTAAACCTCAAGGGCTTACTTGTCATTTCCTATCCATTACAATTCTACCATTTTACCATCAAAACCTGTTACTCTCTATGGTTACTAACAGCTACACAAGTTACCAAATTACCAGTCACCAAAATCTCTCAAGAACTACGTTACAAAATCCTCGAATTACTCCTAGGCTCCTCCCGAGCCGGGTATAAAATCCCGTTGTGACATTGAGTTAACTAGCTCTCTAGGACCGTCTCGGCACGTGCATCACAATAATAACACCACACTCACGTGGCCCAAATCACAGAATACAATTATCACATATCAATACAGCTATGCCCAATCATGGCCAAAATTACAATTATGCCCTTCAAACACAGTCAGGGCCTACATGCATACTAATACACATAGTCATGCATCACAGATAAATAAATAGTCACATAACATGCTTTAAATCATAACCATGCATTTAACTCATAAAATCACACATAAATCCCAACATGCCCTCCTGGCACACTAATCAAGGCCCTTAAGCCCTATTAGTGATTTTGGGTCGTTACAAAGACACTTGATCCTTCTTGGTACCCAACTTTACTACAACATAAGGAATGGTGGTTTTCGTGATATCATCATCAGTTGTAGATGGTTCTTCATTATTAATGGCTGCTTTACGACTAATTTGTGGATCTTTCTTCTTTCAAAGAGCAATTTATTTACTCAAGCCATTAAAGGATGAGGTTTAATTGTGGGAGGAGCATTGGAGTTTGGATTAAGAGGATGAGGTGTTGAAGAGTTGTTCTGCTTGTTATGTGCGAACAACAATGCTAATAGATTGGCATCTATTGGTTGTTCACCTCCCCAATAGTCTTTCATGAATATATGAGAGGGGGATGTGAGAATCTGATTTGACCAACATAATATATTTCTAAAGAGATTAGATGACTGTTGCTCGAGGATAAATGCTATAGTTTATCTAACCGGTGACAAACATAATGGTTTATTCGACTAGTGAAAAATTCAAATAAAAAGGTAAGAACATTCAAAGAGCAGGAAAAACTAGGTTTTCTCGAAAATGTAAAATTCCAATTTTTACTTCGAGTTCTTAGAAAAAATTATGATTCCTTACCAATAAAGTCTACTTAAAGTGTGTAAGTACCCTATAAGTTACTATCCTAGTCTGAAAATACAACATTTCTCATATATATTCAATACAAATTTAAGAACATCATTTGGTTTAGAGAATTTTTGCATGTCTAAGAAAATGGCAAAACAGACGTGATTTTGGCGAAAAATTACAAAAAAGTAAGATATTAGAGTAAGAAAACTTGGGTTGAAAAGTTGAAGAGATATGGCTAAAAAATTACTTCGGAATAACCTGGATTGATCGTCGTCGCAACAAGTTATTCTGAACTTTCTTGGTGTTCTTAATGAAAGACAAAATGAGTGTAAATTTGAGATGAAAGAGTAGAATGGGTTTATATAATCGAAGAGGGTAGGATTAAAGGTGAGGTGAAATGATATTTTTTCTACATATAGGGATTCGTGTAGCCGTTAGTTTTATTTTCGAGAATAGAGTAATCATGACATTTATTTTTCCTTAGGCAGTCTAAAGTAAAAATTGAAAAGATAAGTCATGAAGGTTGTTTATATAAAAAACACATGTTCAAATAAAGTTTATCTGATGATAGTCGCATCATTAAAAACTTGGGGAAAATGTTTTCCCTAAAATCATGCGTGATGACATAACACATATTATTGACATGTGGCAACCACAGGATGACCAAACGACATCAACAATGTAGACTCTAGTCGACCCTCGACCAAGATCGCACAAAGTAGTCAAAGCTTTGCTACATAATAACTAATTAGAACATAGTTAAAAGCTTCACTCAAGAAGTCGACTTGAAGGTGTACCCGACCAGGCTGACTGGGTGCTTTGATACAAACAAATAGAACGAACAGCTAGACATATATTTATGGGATATTTACCTTTAAAATATAATGCATTATTTACATATTATTTTATTAGTACTTGCCATGCAAGTCATGTAAGGCCCACAACCCATTTATTTAAGATTCCTAAGCCTATAAATATATGACTTAGTATATCATTATTCTCTAAGCTTACATTTGCACACTTTTATAAATAGAACATTATATTCCCAAGCTCACAATTTTTTTTTGAATCTAGTTTATTTGATCGTAAGTTCGAGACTTTCTACATTAATAAGAGTGTTTAAGTGGAGGTAGGTCATTACCAATACTTGGGCCGAACCACTATAAATCCTTGTGTCGTTTATGTTTTCAGTTGAGTTCTATAATTTTTATATTGTTTATTGACCCAAAGTCGTTGGTCAAATCTGTGACCAACAATATTGTTATCTATGAATTAAATATGACCATTGGAAAGCTATGAAAATAAGAAAATGGGGTCTAATACTATTCTAGAGTAGAGTACCATGATCAATTTGATGTGTCTTCTCTCTTCTCGAGAATAATGTAATTGCTGGGAATGTCTAAGTTCGCCTTATATGCATGTGTACATCTGCTTTTGTCTCATGTTTTCCATCGCCAGCCGCCAAATCTCTTCCACACCAACCATTGTCGGCCACTGCTCGTCACTTGCCACTTGTTTTGTCACCACGCCCACTGATCTCTGTTATTTCGGACTCATTTTAGGTGTTAATATATGTGTTGATATCTGGAAAAAATAAAAGATAATATATGCCTACTGTATTTTTGGTCCGAGTTCATCTTTACGTGAATACTATTCTCAGTTATTGAGATTGTTTATTTTTGTCTTATTTACTTGATTTTATTTCCTTGATGGATTTGAAGAGATTTGAGAAATTACCCTTGAGCACCCTACTCTTTGTATTATCTCGATGAATGTGGTCAATTAATGCATTTCAAACAATTTTTGATTTAGCATATATATATAATCATAGTTTCATATATTACGTTCATATTGTTATCTATGAATTAAATATGACCATTCAAAATTTATAAAAATAGAGAAATGGGGTCTAAAGCTAATCTAGAGCAAAGTACCACATGACCAATTTGATTTGTCTTCTCTCTTTCTTTAATAATGTAATTACTTCTTATATGCATGTGTACATCTGCTCTCATGGTTATATAGATTGATAACATGTTCTCTAGTGAAATTAGTATTTTTCACTTCATGATTTAGTTCTTAATGTAAACCCTGTTACCAATGATTTGTCTAAAATTTCTAGAATATTGAGGATCTCATCTACATTGTTTTGATCGACTAATTTATTGATACCTTTGTCATCTTATTTAATGTTTATTATATATGTTTCTTTACTCAAAAAAGTTACTAATACCTTTGTCATCTTGTGATACTGTGTGTGAACAAGGATTTATCTTTTTCACTCTTCTTTTTAATAGATTTTACTATCTTTGGCATTTTACGTACTCATATATTTTAATCATTTAAGCTTGTGCTTCATTGGAGCATAACTCATATCTTGTACATATGCTTACTTTTGTTGAATCATCTTAAACAGTATTTCTTTTTACTTGCATTTACTTTTGCATTGCACAATTGTATTTATTTTATTGATATATGACATTTCGTTCTTTTTAGAACAATATTTTTTTGTTAATATATATCTGAATTCTCTTACACAGTTTGTGCTATTCATTATTTGTTAATGCAGTTTGTGCTATTTATTGTTTGTTTTATGCAGTTTGTGTTTTGGTTAGTGATAGTACTTGTTCAACTTGCATGACAAACTCTTATACTTTATATAAAATTGATTAGAACGACAACATAAATATAACTTGTTATTTTACTTATTTATATGGAGAATAAAAAAAATATGATTTCTATTCAAAATGTGAGTAATGTATCACGATGTAAAGTTGTATCGGAATATGAGATGGTGAATCTATTATGTAATTTTTGCATCAAAGAGGTTGAAGATGGACATCGTCCTACCAAATATTTAGATAAATTAAGTTATGAAAACTAAATAACTAGTATGAAGAATGGTACCAAGATAATTTATACAAGAGCACAAGTATAAAAAAGAAGTTGAATGCATTAAAAAATTATTGAAAGCTTTGGAAGCAACTCATTGGCAAAGTAATTGATTCAGGACGAATCTAAAAAAGAAAACTGTCTAAGCATCTGATGATTGGTAGAATGGTAAATTACATGTTGTTGATGCCGTTTTTCGTCAACTTAAACAAGAGAGCAATTAAACAAGAAAATATTGGAGGAAATAAGCAAAGATGAACACAAGAGGGTTTTTACGTGGTTCAACAGTTAAATCTGCCTAGTCCACGAGTCTATGTTATTAGAACTTGAGAGTTTTCTGGAAACTTTTTAGAGAATAGTTGCCCAGAGTTTTCTCTCTAGAAATCAGAAATCGGTCCCTTACAAATGGAGCTTCCTTCTCTATTTATAGGGAAGGTTACAGAATTCACTCCCACATATTCCGGGAAGATATTATGGGAATCAAGTAATATAATGCTATTTAATGCATTATTTCCTACATACACGGAAATGTCCCATGAAAAATGGGATCAGATAACAGATTAAATGATATCCCTTAAATATTGAGATTGTACAACAATAAATATGTTCACATATAACCGATTAACTCAAGTACGAGAATCTTCGAGGCAGCAGTCGATCACGAACTCGCTGAGACTTTCTGTCGATCACGAGCTTGTCGCGTAACTTCACTTATGCTCAGAACAAGCAGACATTAACGATATCACCACATTCAAACTCACCTACTTCGAACTCTAACCATTCCAGACGGCAAGGGATGGCTCAAGGATACATCTGAATGTCACACAATGCTATTTGCGAGCTCACCCTTTGCTCCTCCGAGGTCGCTGCTTACGGGAAAAACATTTTGACAGAATGGACATACGAGGACAGTGCTTATTTCGAGCTTACACATATCGAGCCAAGATTTTGGGATCACAATCTCATGCTCGAAATCTGGGTGTAACATTTTGCCCCCTCAAAAGTATTTGTTCGAATCGTATGAGAAGGAAACTTTTGAACTGCCCTTCTTGAATAATGTACCATCAATTGTACTCGAGGCTTGACACGTGTCAGCTAGGGGTTGATTAATCAATGTACTTGAGTGCCTGTGTACCATGCCCACGTCCATTCGCCTACCAGCTTTATGGCGCCATCCTTTCATTTGTTCCTAATCGTCAGATTGGATGTGGAATATGGCGAATGGCCCATATTAGCCTGACCTTTGAAATTCCTCGGGGCCTATAAATATATCTGCGTCATCTTCTTCCCCTTACTTTCGTATGTAGTACTTTCAGAGAAAAGAGAAGAAAAAACCAGAACTCAAAATTTGTTTTGTTCTTGCATGTTCTCCAAACCAAGAAAACAAAAATCCATTGGCGTCTACGACTCCGTGAAAGCTTCCCTGTAATCACTTCTTCGATCGTCACTTTCTCTATATCCACCAGCTACATTGTGTAAGTTTATGATCCTTTTCCACCTGTTTTTCTTTTTGCATGTTTCCTTTATAAAAATGGCATTCTTGGTTTCTACCTGAATTATAAGGCCTCACTCTTGCACTGCGCAAGTATTTTGATTTGAGTAATTTTGCATGTTTAGAATCAAAGTTTAAGCTGAAAAATTTAGGGTAAAAATGTGTAAAAACGATTATTTTTTTCTGGTAATGGGGGGTTTCTTGTAGCTTAAGAAATAGGGTTACAGAATTAGGGTTTTTAAATTGCACGTTTCCCAAAAATATCACCTTTTTGAGTAACCGCCAACTTTTTCCCTGAAAACCCAGGAATCTCAAAAATAAATCCACCTTCCCCCCTTCGCGTCGAATACATGCTCAGGCTCGACTCTTTTAATAGCTCAGATTTTTGATCTCGTTCTTTTGATTGAGCTTATTCCATGGTCTCAAGCATTCGAGCTCGAAACATCTCAATTTTTATCCTTAATTTTTTGTGTGCCTGGCCCTCACCCTTTTTCTTTCTTGCTAGATGTCGCAGAATTTGGAAAAACGGCGGGGGTTTGTACTCGCGATTCCTTATTCACCAACAAATCTGAGCCCAGAGTCGCCCTTTACTCAGAACCAGCGGCAAATTCGTGAGCATAAATTGAAGTGTGAGCAAGAGGATACTCGTGCTAAGTTTCGATGCCAAATCGACGAGGTCGAAGAGAGAAAGAGGAAAAAACTTCGGGTCGCGATCTATCCAAACCCGAACCCTGAGCCCAGACCAATTCCTCTCGATCCTAAGCTTAAAGTGATGGTCGCTTACAAGCCAGGCGAACTCAAATTCTCTTTGATGGAAGAATCAACAAATCTTCCATCCACCTCACAGCCGACCACCATTCCTACCCGAGGGGAGAGTTTTTCGAGGTCGAGCACTATTGGAGCTCAGTTTCCTCATTGGGACAAATAACCAACATCCTAGCTTGCCATGGCGTAGGATTTTCAGGCTCGCTATGGTGTCGAGCTTCGACCTCCAATGAACGCAGCTGCTACGCCCTGGGAGATGGCAATCCCGACAATAAGCTGAGGCTCGTGGCTTGGAGCCACGAGCATATGAAGGCAAGGGCCTTATTGCCCTTGAAGTCCTTTTTTAAGGAACTTATTGATTTTGTTGGGCTCGTGCCCTTCCAACTCTAGACCAAATCGTACAGGGTCTTGTCAGCCCTCTGGTCGCTTTACCACGAGCTGAAGTGGGAAGGACCCTCACCAAGAGAGATTCTATATCTCTTTTGCCTGGAAAGCAACCCCTCCTGGGCTCAGGGAGGAGATGGCTTCTACTACCTCTCGAGCTATCCCAGGGAGAAGAAGATCTTCAAGGACATGCCCAACCATCCTCCTAACTTCAAACTAGCTCCCTCCAAATATTACTCGTTTAGACGAATTCGCAAGTATACAATCTTTTTTCTTTTCGTGCTCGACTTTTATTTAGGCTCGAACCACTCATAATGTATTCAATTCTCTAGCCAACTATCATGGTCCTACTCTCACGGACGAGATGAAGGAGTACAAGGAATTTGGCTCTAGCTTCCATATGGCAGGCGCTCCCTATCTTATCTTCTTCATGAAGATAAGCTTCGAGCTTGTGGCCTCATGGAGAAGGACCAATCAACAGACGATAGGGCCTTCAAGAAGTATACCAAGTGGGAGTTTGTGCCTACAGGCGCTCCCAACCGGCAGTCTTCCTCCGAGGCGAAGCTGAAAGGCACGATACCCATTCACCGTCGCAGGAGTCCATGCTCGAAGAATGACACCAATGATGAGGCTTCGAGCTCGAGTGACAGAGGTAAGGTCATTCTTAGCTCGACCTTGTGGTCTCTTTTCCTCCTTAATCATAAATCTGACACTTTGATCTTATGCCCAGATGATAGGGACAATTTTTATGTATGGTCTTGGGTAGATGATAGGGTCCATAGGTTTGATAGCTTGCTAGGGAAATACGACACAATGTATAGTCTGAACGAGGTTTTGGATGGAATAGCCGATACGGGACAAACGACTATAGGGACCTTTCGAGGTTGACTTTCATGTATAGGGAAGGGCTCCCCCAGCCTCCTTTGAAGATAAAGGAATTACTTGGTCGCCGAGCATGAGCTCAGAGGAGAGTTCCAGTTAGGTTCCATGTCACTTGTCTTTAATTCCTTTAACTATTTGCTTTATGCTAATTTTAGCATTTTGAGATCGTTTTCTAATGTGATTTGATCATACAGGTACTATGGACTCCGACCTCGAGAATATGCTTGCCAGTGGTAAGGGGGCCAAGCATAGCAAGCGCCCGAGAGCCCCGCAAAAGTCTGGCCGGCCTTCTAATGTCCCGAAAAGGACTGAGGTGACTCCTCCTCCCCCAACTCCTATTGTTACGAGCCCAGCTGTGGACCCCACTCCCCAGGTCGACATTCCTGCGCCAGATACCCTCCTTCGCTTCCTGCTGTCCAGATTCTTCCAATGCTCGGCTCAGTTCCGAAGAAGCTGGTGATCACCAAAGGGCGCCTATTGTCGATTTCTACTCATTTTGATGAGTATGTTATCGACAACGCTGTCGGGATTCACATGGCCACCCTCGAATCAGACATCCTTTCTTGAGTAGGCCAAAGCATTAGCAGTCTCAGGGCTCCTCAATGGCAGTTCCTGGTCAATGCTCAGGACTCTAATGTTCTTTATGAGAAGAGTACCGAGTTCATCTCTTCAGTAAATTCTCTCACTTCATTATTTGTTATAATTTTATTCGGAGCATGCTCTAACTTGATTTTTTTGTGTGTTAGGCTCTTACTGCAGTTGATCAGCTGAATTATAAGCTGAATAAGGAGGTTCACGCGAGCATGTCCTATGCTCAGGAGTTAAAGGATCTCCAGCTCAAGCTCACTGACAAGTTTAAGGCTCCAAGGTCAAAGCTTGAGGCTGAGATCGAGAAGGTGAAGGCCGAGATTAAAGAGAAGAGCTCCAGGGTTGAGGAGCTTGAGAAGATGAATGCCAAGCTCGAGGAGGAGAAAAAGGCCACCTTCGAGATAATAGAGGGCTAAAAGTCTCATCTTCTTAAACAGTTCAAGCAGAAGAAGGATCGGGCGGTTGACTTGGCCATCTACAGGATCTGGGCTAGCAACGTCGATCTCGACACCAACTTCCTAGGCTCTTTCGAGGACAAGTTTCTAGCCAAATGGAAAGCTCGGCTAGAGGCAGAGGAGGCTACTTGAGGGATGTTGAGAAGGCTAAGGAGGATGCTGAGAAGGCTAAGGAAGGTGCTCCCACCTCCTGAATCTCGATCATGGTCTTCGTCCCTCTGAACCTTTTGTAATAGTTTATTGCTTTTGGTATTCATGCCTTTGAGGCAAAAACATTTTACAGCTCGTAAGAGAGCTACTTTTGATATTTTTAATACCATGTTTGTCTTAACTTTAATATTTTTTCTTTACATCTCTCTGATCGAAATATTTAAGCAATTTTTATATTAAAAGTATGCCTTTATGTTTGTTTATCCATACAAACACATGTTGGATTTAGGCTCAAGTTTCTACGCATTCCCGCATAGTTTGCTCGATATTTCCGTATCCGATCTCGTTATTTGTCAAGGTCGGAACTTACTTTTACCATGCACTTGAAAGTACTTATATGGCATATAAGATTGGTAGTTTAGTTATATCTTTCTTTTCTAGTTTCTTTTCCCCGTCTTCGGGTAGCTCCCCAAAGTTTTGAGGTTGAAACTATTGTTCCAAAATACTCCAGCCTCAATATCGACTTAGCACGTAGTAGGTTAATTTTTTCCCACTTGTGTTGATCGATTTTAGCTGGTTTGTTCCAAACCTATTTTTAGCTCGTATCTGGTTTGTAATCCATACACATTTAATTTTAATAATCTGGTTTTATCCAAATTATCGTGGCTCGTGCATTTGGTTATATCCAAACACTATATTTTTAATGATCTCGTTATGTTCAAATTATTTAAGCTCGCGCATTTGGTTATATCCAAACACTTTTAATTTTAATAATCTGGTTTTATCCAAATTACCTTGGCTCATGCATTTGGATATATCCAAATACTTTATTTTTAATAATTTGGTTATGTCCAAATTATCTTAGCTCACACATTTGGTTATATCGAAACACTTTATTTTTAATGAACTAGTTATGTCCAAATTATTTAAGCTCGAGCATTTGGTTATATCCAAACAATTTATTTTTAATAATCTGGTTATGTCCAAATTATTTAAGCTTGCACATTTGGTTGTATCCAAACACTTTATTTTTAGAATACACTTTTAACTTCTATGTCGGGTTAACGGTCCAGACATTTGCTTGTTTTCGTGTATGCTAGTTTTGAGTTTTTTTATTTTTTCAAACTTATGGTATATATACCACTGATGCCCCCTTAATATCCTATGAGTGTGACCATAGGTTATTAAATTAAGAGAGTTTGCAAAAAATACAACATATTGAAACGAAAATGATCTTTATTCAATATCGAACAATTTATTAACAGAAACTTTGTAAAGATAAAAAAGCATGGTTACAGGAGACATCATTCCTACACTATTGATAGTAAGGTCGTAGATGTTCGCCATTCCATGCTCATGGTACCGATTCTCCGTTTAGTCTCGCCAATTTGTAGACGCCAGGTCGAATAACTGATTCGATTTGATAAGGTCCTTCTCAATTAGGCTCGAGTACGCCAGCAACTGGGTCCCTTATAGCTAGGAACACACACCTTAATACCAAGTCTCCCAATCCAAATTTTCTGTCCTGAACATTTTTATTGAAATATCTGGTAGCTAGCTGTTGATATGCTGCATTTTTCAGTTAAGCTTCATTTCGTCTTTCTTCAATCAGGTCCAGACTTACTTCGAGTTAGGATTGGTTTGAGGCTTGATCATAAGCATGGCTACAAATAGTGGGTACTTCGACCTCGATTGGTAACATGGCCTCGCATCCATATGCCAGAGAAAAAGAGGTACGCCCTGTTGAAGTGCGAGTCGTAGTGGATGCCGTTTTTCGTCAACTAAAATAAAAGAGCAATTAAACAATAAAATATTGGAGGAAATAAGCAAAGATGAACACAAGAGGTTTTTTACGTGGTTCAACAGTAATATTTGCCTAGTCCACGAGTCTATGTTATTAGAACTTGGGAGTTTTCTGGAAACTTTTAAGAGAATAGTTGCCCAGAGTTTTCTCTCCTGAAATCAGAAATCAGTCCCTTACAAATGGAGCTTCCTTCTCTATTTATAGGGAAGGTTACATAATTCACTCCCACATATTTCGAGAAGATATTATGGAAATCAATTCATATAATGCTATTTAATGCATTATTTCCTACACGCACGGAAACGTCCCACGAAAAATGGGATTGGATAATAGATTAAATGATATCCCTTAAATATTGGGATTGTACAACAATAAATATGTTCACATATAACCGATTAACTCAAGTACGAGAATCTTCGAGGCTAGCAGTCGATCACGAACTCACCGAGACTTTCTGTCGATCACGAACTTGCCGAGACTTTCTGTCAATCATGAGCTTGTCGTGTAACTTCGCCTATGCTCGAAACAAGCAGACATTAATGATATCGCCACATGTGAACTCACCCACTTCGAGCTCGAACCAGTCCAGACGGCAAGGGATGGCTCAGGGATACATTCGAATGTCACACCATGCTATTTGCGAGCTCACCCCTTTGCTCCTCTAAGGTCGCTACTTATAGGAAAAACATTTTGACAGAATGGACATACGACGACAGTGTTTATTTCGAGCATACAAATATCGAGCAAAGATTTTGGGATCACAATCTCATGCTCGAAATCTGGGTGTAACACATGTACATGTAGTTATTGTTTGCAATGGTTATGAAGTTAAAATATTATTATATGAAATTTATATTTTTTAAAAAAAAATTCTTTTTGTAGACTTATCCCAATGCTACTAAGTTTATCATTCAAAGAATTTAACAAAAAATAAAGCATAAGTTAGATACGATTTTCATGAACACCATTGCTAAAGGAGAATATTCTTGGACACCTTCATCTGGAATAAATCAATTCAGCTCTGAAAAAACATACAATGATAATGAAGCCTTATTCAAACAAATAGAGAATACTGATGAGTTGGAGATGTCTAATCTTCATATGTTTCCTGAAAAGACTAGTAACAAGATATAAAATGAGCGACTTGAGAAACAAAATACAAAAAGTGAAAAAAAGGAAAAAGAAAAATGAAGAATGGGGTATCTATAATGATATTTTAACAAATTGGTCGCCTTGTTAATGCTATGGAGACTAGAAGCAAAAGTATTTAAATAGCTAGTATGAATAGCGAAACTTAGAATTCTAGTGTACCAGAAGTTATGAAAATGTTAGGTTCTTTGCCTGGAATTGAGGTTAGGAGAAACTTGTATTTATCTGCAAATCGCTTGTTTATTGTGAAAAGGACGAGAGAGATTTTTGTTTCATTGAAAAACCCCGAGCTTAGGCTTAATTGGCTCAAGTATGACCATGATGTTGTCGCTCTAGAATAATTATGATGCTTCAATGACTTAGGCTTGTAGTATTTTCTTTCAAAATTTTTTGTTATGGCTATTTATTATATGGTTTGTTATATCATTATGGATACTTGTAGTATTTTCTTTAAAAAATTGTATTATGATTCTTTAATATATGGTTTGTTGTATTATATGTTTTTTTTATTGAAATAATATATTTATGATAATACTTTAATCTATTTTTTAAATTAAATTGTCAAATTTTTAAATTAGAGAAAATGGTAAATAGCGATGAGAAGATCAAGTTAGCATTGGTATATGTAATCGAGTGTCTTATTCAACATTATTACACAACATACATTGAAAATACTCCTTGTAAGTCTTGACAAACTGGTCATATGTTGTTGATGGAAATAGTACAGGAAATGAAAGTAGATTTTATAGGATGGAGAAATATGTTTTCATTAACTTGTGCAATGAGTTGTGTTGAAGGGCTTTTCTGCCAACAACCAAAATAAGAGAAAAACATAAAGAAGAAGAAATAGAACACCAGAATTTACGTGGTGTAGGTTATTAATTAACCCTAGTTCATGAATCACTTGTATTAGGATGATGAAGAACTTGCACAGCTCAAGTTCTCTTGGTTTTCAAACAGAGTTTGTGCTCACTCTGAAAAATGGAAATCGAGAAATTTAAAATGTGTGCCCTAGCCCTATTTATAGGCAGCTATGAAAATTAAGCTCATTAATTGGAGCAGATTATAATTATCCTCTCTTAATGATGGTTGTTATTACTTAAATAAATATTATGCATTTACTAAGCGTGTGGGCCCAGTACGAGGAGTTTTAGCCCATTACTTTATTGGGGAAAACACCCATGATAGTGTCAGGGTGGTAGCTACACATTTTTCCATGTCAGGCGGCATCGTGAGACATCTTCTTTTTTTCTTGTATGGGATCGACACCATGATCTCTGTGATAGTTGGGTGTCAGAAAGTTGTATGTGGTCCGAGTATCAGAAAGTTGTCTGTGGACTAGGACATCTCTTTGTCTGACACCTGGCAACTATTCTCATGGTCCAGAGAAGGGTTCTTGAATGCTTGGAGGAAGTGATCATGGAGGAGGGGATCACAACGTGAGACTTGGAGCATTACTCTTTGACAAGGTTCTCGAGAGGTAATGCCTTTGGAGGTTGTACTCCTTCAGTGGTGTTAAATGATCATGAAAATTGGGCTTAGTTCCTGTGGAGACTTAGATCACTTCCGTGGAGCCTTAAATGGCTTTCGTGGGGTCCTAATCACCATAATTCATGACACATGTTAATTGGTGAAAACACGGACAACATTTGCCCCCAAGTCATTACTCGCCTTCAGGGACAATGGAGACTTAGCAAAAGAAATTAATTCTCTTCAGATTTTTCCTCTGGTCATGATTGCTGGATATCATCGAGAACTGATATTTCCTAAAAGGGGGGGTGCCATTTGGTTGCTTCCCATTGCTACATCCACCAATAGATGACATTGAATGAGGGGTCTTTTCTGTATCCGAGATGCCCTTTCACCTTTTCAAGTACAATCTTCTCCTCATTTTTTGCGACCATTGGATCAGGCTCGAGTACCTACTACCTAGGTAATCATCAATTGGGGAGCAAGTTAATTTTTACCCACACTTTGGGGTTTTGAATTTAAATGTTGCCCCCATACCAATTTCTTTCACCTTTTCATTTGCATCCAAAACTTGTCATTTTCCTGAGAACTAAAACCCTTCTTCCTCAGAGAAAACCCATTCACAAAACTCCCATTTTCTTTCATTGAATCTTAATAATTATAGGGAATACATATACTTTTGAGTCAATCAAACTCGATACATCCACATGGACACTCACCTCAACATGTATCTTCGTTACTTATCGAGTAAGTGTTCTTTACTGATTTCTCCATTTCTGTTTTGTTCTTGATTTTCTGGGTAGTTTTTTGGGTTTTAGTTTCTAGTTTGGGATAATGATCATGTTAGGATTATAGGTCATTTGCCTCTTCACAATGTTTTGGTCCCATTTTTATGTCAACGCTAACTGTAAGCGGCCTTTTTTGTGTACGTTTTTACGAGAAACACGATTTTTAGGAGATTTTTAGATTTTGGCCAAGATTTGGCCGTGCTCTTGCGAATCTGGTGGTGTTTCTGATGACATCTTGATGCACCGAAAACACTCATTTTTTAGAAATTTTTCCTTCTTTCCTTTATTCCCAAGCAGTAGTTTTAGGTTATTCTCGTGTTTTGGCCATCTTTCTTTCGGTCAGAATACTAACTGCTTGGTTTTGTTTCAGATGTTTGAGGAACTCAAAGAACTCCATCAACACGACCTCTACGGATTTTACTAGGAAATCCAGAACATGGCCCAAGAACAAGGATTAGATCCCAAGGATGCTAGAGTTATGGATCACCTCGTTGTGGTGGAGGTAGCTCCAGTGATAGAGAGGTCACTGACGATGGTGGCACATACTAGAGTACATATTCTAACAGAGGCCAAGGTTAACATGGGTCCAATCCCTAATGAATGGGCCCAGTATAAGGCCACGAGATTTGAGGCATAGCATGTCCTCACCAAGTTTTAAAAATTGGATGCCTTGGCAAACATCAAATCCTACTATGGGATTCGTAACGACGAATACCTCATTCATCTTTTTCGGGAGACGGAGAGGTCCCATTGAACCATCCACGAGTTTGGGGCCTGGAGCTCGCACCTCTAGGCGAGAGCAACCTTTCCATTTCATCAGTACTTCATCAACTCTCTGAAGTATGTGGGGTTCCCCGCATTTTTCAGTTGGGACCCTCTTTGGCAGAGATTTTACACTTATACAGCTTTCAAGCATGTCCCAAGAAGAAAGGGAGGGACTTGTACGTGATTTACAATTTGATGAAGTATTCCCAGTTCCATTATAAGGCCCCTCACAAAAACGAGAGTCATATTTGGGGCTTCAAGGACCATTTTTTCTTCACCACCGACTTCCCTCTCAAGGCCAACCCGACTTTACTCCTAGATTCGCCAGGGTTGGTAAGTCTTCTCATTACATTATAAGCACACATTTGTTGATTCTCAAAAATTCGTTAGACTTAGTTCATTTTTCTTTGTTTTAGACCATTTCACCTGCCCCACATACACCCCTGCCTACCTAGCGTCTGCAGGCAATGAGGGAGCTCCCATATGTGGAGCTAGAGTTGAGTAAGTTGGTGACTATGGAGAACCTCGTCCAAGCGAGACTTCTCTGTGACAAAAAATGTTTTGGGAACTTGGATATTTTCAGGTTTTGGAACTCCCTAGAACCCAATCACAGGCCGTGATTCATATAGAGCAAATAAACGGGTTGGCAAGAGCCCAATAAAATCAACAGTTGGTGGAAGAGTGTCGTGAAAATGCTCGGGCTATCCCCACAGCCCAAGAGGCTCGCCTTGAGCAAAAGATCAAGGAGGAGCTTGAAGTGGTAATCAGAGCTTCCTCCTTGGATCAAGGTAAATCTCTTCTCCTTGTATATCAAGCTAAATCCGTTGAAGATGGGGTAAGTCCCGAGCATGTGTGGGTTTCTCCAACAATTCTCCAATGTGGCCTTACCCATGATCATCACTGGACTCGAAAAAAGTATCAAGACTATAAGTACCTCATCGACTACTATCTTCATCTGTTAAAAGAACATTTGCCTCCTCGGGGCTTTGTGCCCCTCAATGATGTGACTTCATTTTGTGATTCATGGTTTTTCCAATATGACACGAACACTACTCAGGAGATTCGACAACTAATGAGGGCTTTCACACACTCAGTAGTTCACCTGGAGGAGTTGTCAAGTGGTGGGGCTTCCCAGGAAATCCACATGCTCTCAACTGTAGGAAAAATATATACAAAATCTTTCTTATTATCATGTGATTTATAATTTAATCAAACATAACGAAAAATCCTAGAACATGCATATATTGAAATTAAAACTATAAACATAGAGATAAAGTAAATTACTTATGTGTAGCGGAATTAAATAGACTCCACCCTTTCAGTTCTCTATCATTTTGTCCTTTTTTTATTACTAAGAATTTCCAAGAATTTAATTACAAACGCAACCACAATTTTCCTCCACAATCTTTGATCTAGTCTAACTAGAGTGAGCAATTTTCTCAACAACTGAGATAAAGATCTATAGGACAAGAAGAGAAAGTTTATAGAAGAGTGTAATCTAGGGTTTTCTTTAACTGAGCGCTTACTAAAACCCTGTCTTCTGAAAATCTTAGCTATAACATTCAATTTATAGACACATCCACGGGCTTATTTTCTTAATTAAATTAATGATAAAATAAAATATAAATAAAGCCATGTCATAGCTGGCCCACACCATGTGGGTTGGGTTCATGATGTGGTTCTTAAATTTAAGGCCCAATGGATTTAAATTCAAGACCTTTTTATTTATACATTTTATTAAAAATTAATTAAATAATTAAATCCTAATTCAAATTAACTATTTGTAGTTTGAAATTTTATTTAATATTAACACCAATATGTCATTATTAATAAATATACTCAATATTTTACAATAACTCTCTTCTTTTCTCTAATTCACAATTCATGTAAATATCACAAAATTGACCTAGTCAATTTGATATTCTAAATTGATAATTAATTCAATTTTTTTAGACATTTAAACTTGATTTAATCAAAGAGGACGTGGAGATCATTGATCTATGAATACAAGCTACAATAAGTTCTCATGAGTTTAATTATAGAATAAATTATCTCACAACTTATTAATTCCTCGTGACTCCACTATAGACTCATAATTGAACTCTTGAATTCATAGAATGTATTTCCACTAATATACATACATTATCCATTGTTATAACCATTATCATTAGTCAATCCTCTATATGACCTACTAATGAGTTGGGTGAATTTTACCGTTCTACCCCTCATTGGTATGTTATCCTTAACTCCCACTAAGTTTCTTATAAATGATAATTCCGTAAACTTAATTACAGAAATGAGTACTTAACCATTTAATTATTTAAACTAAAATATTAAGGAATCATATTTTCACTTATATTAAGGAAGCTATAGATTTCATATCTATGATAAATACTCTCATTCGGTTACACCATTGAATCTCTAAGATGTAAGTATAGGCTATGTCGTTGGGTAAGCTTTTGACGAACAAGTCAAAAGATTCAGATAATATAATTAATAGAAATATTATCACTCAGAATTGAGATCGATTTGAATTATGTTCAACGTTGTGACACTGATTAGATTTGATAATAACGATACTTATTTATCTATCAATAATCAATGCCGGTCCTACTTCGTTGTAACTAGATAATCTAATCTTATCTACTTGGTCAATGTCTTGGATAAGATACCACGCCAATGTGTAAGTAGATCTTATCATAGATTACTAAATCAGTGAAAATCATGTGCACTGATTTAATCTTAGGACAAATTCTTTTGAAAATATAATTACAATTATATTCCACTGTGACCTACTCACTACAATTGTAATTAGTTACACATGTTCAAGATTTTATAGATGTTCATATTAAATAAATAATCATGTAATAATACACATGAGCAATGCAATTGATAAACAAAATACTTTTTATTCTTTGTTGATAATTGTTGTACCCCAAAAATACGAGCTGAATTACTAAGCATGGGGTGCAGCTGGCAAACAAGCGTATGAAGAAAGCGTACATATAGGGTATCTTGTTTACTCTGAAGTGAGCAGCTCGAGTCAACTTGATAGAATACGATAAACAGATAGTCTCCATATTGCCTATTGCGCCAACAACTTAGTTCGAGATACACATCCCTTGAATCGCCTTCATGAAACTCCGAACATGACCCATGTCATTTTGAATTAGTCCTACAATACCCAGCTTGCGGAAGCCTGTCGATGACGCACAGTGAAGGATCCCAAAAGACTCGGAGATAATTCTTACGCCTAATAGGCCCAATTTGTAACAAATATAAATTTAATAGGCAATCATGTATTTATGTAAAATGGAAGTTACCTAAAACTTTCCCATGAGAATCTCCTATAAATACAAGGGGAATTGGTAGAAAAAGGGATCGACTTTCTGTATGCAAAATCTCTGCTGAAATAGTCATAAACAATTTCATGAAGAGTCCTAAACAGATCAATAAGAGTGACTCATGGACTAAGTGGATTTTAACCACGTAAAATTGTGTGAGTGCTTCATGTTATTACATTTTGTTATTTCTTATACATTCGGTTTACAAAAATCCTAATCTCTCTATTGTCGGATTTCTAAATCTCTTGATGCCAAAAAAATGTGTCAATAATAATAAAATGTGTTACATACGAAATATGGTAATACAAGGGCATAAAACCCAACAAACTCCTGCTTGCACTTTCATATATAATGAGACATGTCTCTTAAACCCATTCCCTCTACATGATTCAAAAATGTTTTCTCTACCAATGTCTTTGTAAAAGGATCTGCTAGATTGTCTTCTAAGGAAACTTCATTACCTTTACATCGCCCTTTTCCACATATTCCCAGATGATGTTGTACTTAATCTCGATATTCTTACCCATCTTGTGGCTCCGAGGTTCGTTCGAATTGGCTATTGCCCTATTATTGTTGCAATACAAAATGAGGGGTTTATTTATTTATGGAATAACACCAAGATAGGTATAGAACTTTGTCAGCTAGACTACTTCCTTAGTTGCCTCAGACACAACTATGTACTCAGCCTACATGGTGGAATATGCAATTGTGGATTGCTTAACGTTTCTCCATGATATAGCTCCATCCCAATGAGTAAACACCATTCCTAAAGTAGACTTCCTACCATTGACATCAGTCTGAAAATTGGAATCAGTGTAACCTAACATATTCAAAGATCCACCCGTATAGACTAGCATATAGTCTCTAGTTCGTCGAAGATATTTAAGAATGTGATTGACTCTACCCAATATTCCCTTATAGGGTTTGACTGGTATTTGCTAACCATTCCCACTGCATGAAAGATGTCTGTTCTAGTGCACAACATTGCATACATTAGACATCCAACTATGGATGCACAAGGAATTCATCTCATCTCATCTTCTTCTTTGGGAGTTTGTGGAGACTGCTTCTTTAAAAGATGAATTCCACATCATTTCTTGGAATTTTTCATAAAGAAACGCTCAAGAAACTTATCTACGTAGGCTACTTGAGATGGAGCCAAGAGTCTGTTCTTTCTTTCTCGAATGATCAGGAAACCAAGAACATAACTTGCTTCACCCAAATCCTTCATCAAGAATTGAGTTCTCAACCAATTCTTTATGTTTGACAATTTCTTCACATTGTTTCCAATGAGCAAGATATCGTCTACATAAAGGATTAAGAATACCACAATGTTATTTTTCTTTAGTTGGTAAACTCAAGGCTCATCGACATTTTGCTCAAAACCATAGGTTTCAATGATCTCACTAAACCTTAGGTTCTAAGAACGTGAAGTTTGCTTAAGTCCATAGATTGACCTATTAAGCATGGAAACTTCATTTTCCTTTCCATCTACTACAAACCCTTCTAGTTAATCCATATAAATGATCTTGTCAAGATTCCTGTTAAGAAACGCTGTCGTGACATCCATTTGACAAATTTCATAATCAAGAGTTGTGGCAATGGAAGATTATGCGAATGGATTTTAACAAGGCAACTGGAAAAAAAGTTTCATCATGGTCAACTCCTTCTCTTTGGGTATATCCCTTTGTCACGAGTCGAGCCTTATATGTCTCGACCTTTTCATCGGCTCATCTCTTCTTCTTGCAGAACCATTTGCACCCAATAAACCTAAAGTCACTAGGTGCTTCTACAAGATCCTAGAGAGAGTTAGAGTACGTGGACTTCATTTCCTGTTTCATGGTTTCAAGCAAAAGTTCCTTTTCAGAACAACCCATTTTCTGTTTTAAAGACAATGGAAAATCCTCACTTGTGTCCCCAACTACCATGTTTGTCTCATCATCCAAACCATAGCGTATCGCGTTATGAGAAACCCTTCCACTACGAGTAGGCTCCTTAACTGTCTCACTTGTAATTGTGGTTTCTTCACCTTTCCCATTTAATTCGATTTGTTTCATTTGAAGAGTAATAGTAGGAATATCCTCATTTCTATTGACTTGTGATGGTAGAGCAGGAACAATCAAAATAGCCAAATCTGATTGCATTTCCTCTAATACTATGTTGCTTCGAGGTTTGAAATTTTGTATATAGTTGTTCTCTAGAAAAGTAGTGTTTGTCGAAACAAACACTTTTTTTCTATTAGACTATAAAATAGACCACCTCGAGTACCTTTAGGATAGTCACCAAGCATGCAAACTTCAGTTCATGATTCTAGCTTTCTTTCTTTTTACCTCAAGATGTGAGCGGGACACCCCTAGATTCTATAATGAAGTAAACTAGGTTCATGACCATTACATACTTTTAATGGTGTTTTGAGGAAATCTTTAGAAGGGATGACGTTTAGAATGTCATTTGCGGTTTAAATGGAATGTCCCCATAAAGAATTCAGCAGAGTCGAACATCTAATCATGGGCTGAACCATTTCCATTAAAGTGCGATTGTGACACTCAACATCACCATTTTGTTGTGGAGTCCCTGTGGTGGTGAGTTGAGACAATATTCCAAGTTCAATTAAATGATCTTGGAACTGCATATCCAAATATTCTCCACCCCCATTAGATCGCAAGATATTTAATGTATTTCCTAATTGGTTTTGAGCCATTTCAAGGAATTCCTTAAAATTGTCAAAACTTTCTGATTTCCTATGCATTAAGTCAAGACATTAGTATCTTGCGTAATCATCAATGAAAATGACGAAGTACTCGTAGCCACCCCTCACTTGAACATTTAGCATTCCACATAAATCAGAATGAACTAACCCTAGTGATTCTTTGGTCCATTCTCCTTTTCCAGAGAATGGACACTTTGTCATTTTGCCTTCGAGACAAGATTCATAGACAGGTAGGTCACCCATAGTGAGTTCCCTCAAAGGCCCAGCCTTTGTTAGTCTTTGAATCCTATACTAGCTAATATGACCAAGGCAAAGATGACAATGGTACGTTCTGTTGTTGTTATCGACCTTCTATTGCTTAGCGGTCCTAGGTTTAGCTATCCTAAATAATTTGTTATTAAGCGCTTAGGGTTCGTTTGGTAGCAAAAGGCAAAGCCTGTTCTCCATGCATCCAACACACAATTCACATCCATTGAAAGAAATATATATATATTAAAACTTGTTAGAGTAACAACGAAATGTTGTTGATGTAATAAAGAAATTGAAATTAAATTTCTATTGAAATTCAGAATAAAGTAAACATCGTCTAAAATAATGAATTTATTACCAAAATTCAATGAGCTCGCCATCATTAACGACCTCCCATGTGCTAAGTAGCTATAAAGATGTACATACATGATTAGTAGATCCTTAATCAACGATCCAAACTAAAGAATCATTTTCAAAAATACATGCATCCAAGACAAATATTTCATTGTCTTGGTTTCCATTTCCCTTGAGAGCCAGGAAATTTTGTTTCTAATGCCCAGTCTCCTTGTAGTGGAAAGATTCCCCTTTAGCCTTCTTTGAAGTGAGCTTTGCTCCAACAGGCTTTTCAGCAGCCAGCGCCTTACTGATGGATTTCTTAAGTCATCACGAATTAGTATTTCCTCATCAACACAATGTTGATGTTGGACTTACATTTCATGAAGTTTTTGCCGATCAGCATGTCGTTCGTCAGAAGAGAGAGAGAGAGAGAGAGAGAGAGAGAGAGAGAGAGAGAGCGGGGTTAAAGACCCTGAAGATCTAGGATTATCAATTAAATAGAAATCAATGCATTGTTCAATAAACATCTAATAACATAAAATTAAAAAATAGCACAACATATAGAAATATGCACACATATACAAAATACTAAAAGAAACACATATCATTGTTTCCAATGTATTTTAACGAGCCATGAATCATGTGTCCCAGTAGGCGAGTCACAAAATCACATAGTTAAATAGATAAACATCTCAATTTATAAAAATTCTATAACTTTTAATTAACATCCTTCCTATTCGGTTAATGTAACAAAATCCAATTATTTCTTACTTTATGAGCTTGACCCACAATTTTTATTATCATAGACTTAGTTATTAATAGTCACCGCAGGGATAACTCTATAAGAGTTTGATGTATGACCATCTGTCCTATGAAATTTTATCATGTTATAAGTCCAATGAACACCATCCGCAGGGAGACAAAATCAAAGCGTCATGAGGCCCTACTAAACTCTAAACTTGTTAAATTAGCGGTGAAGATGGAATATTAAATATACATAAGCTCATTATTTTAATGTTTACTTTCAGTATTTTATTCTTTGAAATTTTTTAACTTAGCTTTGCCAAATTATTAACATAAACCATAATTTATAATTTTCCCATTAATTCTAAGATTACCCATTGAAAACCAATTCAAAAATTAGAATTAATATGTTTCTAATAAATTATTTGGTCCAAATAAAATATTTATCCTAATACAATTAAGTCCAACTCAGGTAAATGAGCCTAAACAATTGGGCATGCTTGGAGGAGGGTTGAGTCCATTATGTTGTTCTTACTACAAATGTCCCCTATCTTCCATACAAGATCCAAAAGACATGAATTTAAACATTCGTCTTATTAATTATTATAAATTGATTATGCCCAATTTAATCATGCAAAGCAAATTGGCCTTCACAAGTAGAACCACCCACAATAGATGAATTTAAACTTCACATTTTTCTATTGGGCCCAAATAAATCATAAAATTTTATGAAAAGTTTTATTTGAATATTCCACATATATTACAGAAATATGGGTCATCACTATAACATACATCTAAGCTCAATTCCAAAAATGCCAAATACAATGACGCATGACTTGTTAATAATTGGATTAGCCTAACATAATATTCTATATGGCATGTTACTCATTTATGACATTTATTTCCAAAATAAATAATATTGCTAAAAACAATAAATTCTAATCAACAAATAATAATTATACATTTATTAAATTAATTTAATTAATCATAGGATTTATTTGTTGTACCCCAAAAATACGAGATGAATTACTTAGCATGGGGTACAACTGGCAAACAAGCGTATGAAGAAAGTGTACATATAAAGAGTATCTTATTAACTCTTGAGTGAGCAGCTCGAGCTTAGTTGACAGCCTACGACTACCAGAGTCTCAAGATCGCCTCTTTCACCAACAACTTAGTTCGAGATATACATCACCTGAGTCATCCTCGTGAAACTTCGAACATGATCTACATCAGCTCGGATTAGTCCAACAACACATAGTTCAAGGAGTGTGTCCAGCTCGCGGAAGCCTAAGTATGATGCACAGTGATGGATCCCAAAAGACTCAGAGATTCCTTATATGCCTAATGAATGCCTAGATTTTATTATGTATATATTACCCAATATGATGGGTATAAAATTGATAGGAAATTATGTATTTATGTAAATAGGAAGTTACCCAAATTTGTAAGTTACTATATTATTGTATGGTTACCCAAAAATATCTACAAAAATCTCCTATAAATACAAGGGGAATGGATAGTAAAAGGGATCGACTTTCTGTGTGCCAAAACTATGCTGAAATTGTCATAAACGATTTCATCAAGAGTCCTAAACAAATCTATAAGAACGACTCATGGACTAGTTGGATTTTAACCATTGAACCCCATAAAATCGTGAGAGTATTTTTCGTGTTCTTTCTTTTTTTTTTCATTTCTTTTTATCCAATATAATAAAAGC
Organism: Humulus lupulus; assembly: GCF_963169125.1. Taxonomy (NCBI): domain Eukaryota; kingdom Viridiplantae; phylum Streptophyta; class Magnoliopsida; order Rosales; family Cannabaceae; genus Humulus; species Humulus lupulus. Next base: position 171,963,604 of record NC_084797.1, read on the forward strand.
CTAGTCTCTCTACTGTCGTATTTCTAAATCCTCTGTTGCCAAAAATTGCATCAACAGATTGGTGCTTTCATTGAGAGCAGATTAGGCTTGAATTCTCACACAAGTTTCAACCTAACAATCATCATGGTGATCACCTGTTCTATGCGTGACAACGAAATGAAGTATCCTGATGATCAGGAAGGCCACCGTACAACCATCCCCACTAGAGAAGGTACATCCACACAATGTCACCTTAGAAAACAACATGTGGACTAGCAAGATGCTGGAAGTTCAACCTCAAGCCCACCAAATCCCAATCCTGGATACCTGACTGCCATTGAAATGGAGAATGCTCAGCTAAGGAGTCATCTTGCCTAGCATAATAGGAAAATTGAGGATATTTTAGCTCGATTAAACCCTCCTACAGCCGATGCTAACGTCAAAAGGAGGCAAAGTGGGTCCCACAAGTCCAATAGGAATAATCGACCTAACGTCAGTCGTTCTATCCGAACTAACATCCTGAGTTACGTACCTTCTGAATGGACTCCGTGAAATACTCAACTTGTCAATCCTCATAGGAATAATGGACATAACATCAGTCGTTCTGTCTGATGTGTGACACCGATTTTTGTACCTTCTGAACAAACTTCATGAAATACTAAACCTGGGAATCCTCGTAGGAATAATAATTCAAATCCCACTACATGAAATTAGCCTGGCCAAACAGGGCAAGCTGAAACCAACTCAAGGATAGGAGATGTCCCAACCAATCTATAACATCCTCCTAATCCAGGACCGTTACACTGTGTACTTTAAATAGTGACAAACCTTCTAATCAAGTCATTTGGTTATAAATGTGCAACTAAGGTTAATGTCAAGGGTTAGGGTTACAAAATTTAGTCAAAAGAAAATTTGACTTATCATTTAAAAGTTTAATACATATATCGGATCCCAAAATGTTACAAGAAGATGTTTAAAAGGGTATATACAAATCAAAAGTTACAACCAGCCGGCCTAAGCGAAAAATTAAGGGATACGACCCTAGTTCCTTTGAGATATCCTCGGCCGTGGTGGACAAGTAGCCGCATATGTACACGCCGCCAATGAAGCTCTTTACCTCATGGCTGGTCTAGCTTTCCTTCTACCTGACCTGCACCACATATCAGTCATGAGCCAAGGCTCAACAAGAAAACTTAAACATTTGCATGAACAGTAAATACAAATTCCAAATACACATCTAGCATGCCCAACAGTAATAACCTACTCATGCATGCTTACAATTACAAATAAATGATCATACGATCAATCCGGGGCCCGCTGTATTGAATAGATGATCATAGAGTCAACCCGAGGCCCTATGCCCTTGATGTGTGACCAATGAGCCCTAGCCCTTAGCTCTGAGTAACTAGCCATAGAGCTAGCCAAGCGCTTTGTTTTCCAACGACCATAGGGTCGGCCAACATAATAATACGTCCCTGATTGGGACTAAGCCTCTCGACCAGCACGCAACGCGCTAATGATGCCCTTCACTAATAAGACAAGGCCTTAATTAGACATTCAGATAACCAGACAATATAGACACAAATAAGCATACTTCAGACAATACAAGTATGATTACATATAAACCATAGTATCTTAACCAATCAAACACAAACACAGTAATAACAATGTTCCTTAACGGGACAGAGCCCAAACTATGTAGACAAGGCAAGCATTCATTAAATAATTATCCATGCACAGAGCATTCAATCATAACCTAAATAACATTCATTCCCATAGGCGGAGCCCTAATCATAGTTATAGTCAACAACCGGTCCAAACCCCAATCACATACATCACATATTGGGTGTAATTTTCTTACCTCAGGCTCGAGTGCGATGTATAATAAGAACGACCCTCGAGCACGATACCACTTTCGTGACCCTGTCAATAACCTAGTCACAACCATAATATAGAATCCCGTCAATAACGAGTGAATAAAGGCTTCCAGACCAAGTCCTAGCCTTCAGGACGTAGAATTCTTCTAAACCAGGTTGTAGAATCGATCCTGAGACCTTAGAATTGAGTTCCCATTACACAAAAATTATCTTGGCCAAAGTTTCCCAGGCGGGTTGCGACTTGACCCTAAGGGTCATAGCGTGCCTCCCAGAACAGAAAGCCCCCTATCTGGAATTTGAGACACGGGCCGCGACTTGCCCCTGAGGGTCGCGGCACGCCTCTGAAACAGAAACCCCTCCTGAGCCTTGGGTTCACACGGGTCGCAGTGCCCCAAGAATGGGGTTGCGATACGACCCTTCGAACCCAGATTTCCCAGTTTTCTCCTCAGCCAAATTCTACCAAAACCATTCCAAATAATTCCTAGAATCATAATTAAATCTCGAGAACAGCATCAACATAATACCAGCAACAAAACCCAACATAAAACTTGACTAAAAGCTCACCAAAACTCACAATCAACCACTTAAGCCACAAATCTCATGAACAACTCAAGAACTCTTGAAAATCATGACATAATTCAACTTAATAGGGACTAAAGCTTACCTCAGTTGTGTTTAAATGATCTCCTAGCTGCAACCAATCCAATCCTAGATTCAAGCCTTCAATTTCCCAAGTTTTCAGTCTTTAATCCCATTAGTTTCCTCAAGAAATCCATACCAAAAGTTGAGAGAGAGTGAGAGAGTCAGTTGGGAGAGAAAGAGAGATTCGAGTGTTTGTATTTTTTGTGGTTTACTTATGGTTCAAGTAAACATAAACAAATCTCGAGGCTCGGGGTACCAAAAACGTCCCCGATGGCAAAATGGTCAAAATCCCCATAATTCCCTCCTAATCTCACCAACTCCAAATGTATCCTCTAATATTTATTCCCGTTTTTTGATAACTAGGTAATGTACTAGATACCCAAAATACCCCTTGACTTACCCCGAGTCGAGTATTGGGTCCCGTTGTGACTTTCCCGTTAACTTGCTCTGTAGGATCACCTCGTGTTGAGTAACCCAAATATATCCACATAATAATGTGGTCTCACACATATATCACATATATGCCAAATATATCCATAACATGCCAAATTATGAAAATTGCCCTTCTAATAAGAAACAGGCCCACATGCATATTTAATACACATAAACATGTATATCTAGTCATATTATCATATAACTCATATAGTCACATAATTACACACATATAATTTCCTTAAATTTCCATCTTGGCCCCCTAATCAAGGCCCTAAGCTTTAGTGGGTAATTTGGGACGTTATAAAATCCACCAGTACCTCAATCAGTAGCTCAGGCACGGAGGAATGAGTCTGCATTGTATCCGACTCAGGGAATTTGAGTAGGTCAAGGGTGAGCTAATCTAGTGCGTTCTGATGGAACAACGATAGCCTCACCAATAAGACATCATCCATTGCCAATTCGACATCCGACACGACCTAGCCCACAGAGGAGTTACCCAGCTCGAAGGGACTGCAGGAGAAATCCTTCCCCCACTCAGAAGATGCTTATGTCCTGCTAACTCGCGACAATAATCCAGATCCTCGATCCCAACCACGATCTTATTGCTTCGCAAATGGGAGCTATTGGACAGAGATCCAGCACAGAGGCAGTTCCGGGAATAATTATATTCCAAATCCCCACAAGCACGAGAGTGACCTAAGGAATCAGTTAAGCTCCACACAAAGACTACGCTCCATCTGAACACACAAAGAAGACATCCAGCATGTCATAATGATTTAAGTTATCAGATCAGGGGGTATCCATATATTGTACGCGGCAATGGGAATGTTCTGCCTATTCGAGCTCAAGCTTGGAGTTATAATAACTAGTCTAACACGTACAACAGGATGGGAGCTGGTAAGTAGCTCCCAAACAACCTAGAGACCAAGGATCCAACCCTCGAGTGGCTAGCCTTAATGGAGGAGCAAACGAAAACACTCGTGTATGGAAAGAACATTGATGATTGTGATTCTGATGAGGAGCATGAGCCTTTCGCTATCCATATTGCAGCAGCTTCGTATTGCTAGCTTCAGGATGCCGACCATGGCCACGCATAATGGAACAATTGATCTATCCAATCATGTAGGGACTCTCAACATGATGATGATGCTCCATAATGTAAATGTCTACCTGAGGTGTATTATGTTACCTGCAACATTGACTGGACCAGCAAAACTGTGGTTCAATAAATAAAAGAAACATCCAATCACCTCCTGGAAAAAAATGCCTTTCGAGTTCAAGAGATATTTTTGGGTTGTGAAAGAGACTCGAGTAGAGGCTGATTCATTGGCCACATCAAGTAGCAGCCCAGTGAATCCTAAAGGCCTACCTCAAATTATTCACAAATCCAGCAGCCTGAGCTAGAGATGCTAATGATAGATCTAAGTCAAGGCTATGAGGATGAGAATTACTGTAGAAGGAGATTTGTGGAAGGGACTTTAGAGAAAAGGAGTAAAGATGTAGATGAATTCTTGGTTCAAGCTCAAGAATGGAAAAACTTAGAAGACGCAGAATCTGTTATCGCAGGAACTAGCCAGACCCCTTTTAGCTCGCTAGAGCGGTAACGGATGCTGTAACTGTGGCTCAGCCTGCTACTAAGAATAACCAATCAGGGGGAAATAAACGGAAAGGAAATGGTGAGGGTGAGGGTGACCAGAGCGGCTCTAAAAAGAGTAAGCCAGGGGAGAAGTATAACCCCATCTACACTGCTTGTACCGACCTGAAAAAAACGCGATAATGTATCTTCCTTGCAAATTTTACTCGCCTTTCGTGGAAGAAGCCCGAGCCTATGAAACATCAAAGGGTGAGGGGAAACCCAGCTAAGCTCTCCCGGTATCATAATGACATCGGCCACAACACTGACAATTATTGTCAGCTAAAAGATGAGATCGAGACTCTCATTAGAGCTGGACCATTAGCAGAATATGCTCTAAACAAGGTAGCTCCTAATCAACCGACGGGGCAAAACCCTCAACCAGCGCAAGAAAAACCAAGCTACCCCTCAACCAGCTCAAGGAAATCAGATCACCCCTCTTCCCATTGAAGGGGGAGAAATAGCCACTTTATTGAAGGGCCCCATTTAGCAAGAATGAGTAATGGAGCTTAGAAAAGGTATATGTTGACGTGGTTTTTCACCAATAGTATATTAAGAAATAAAACAGGTAGATTAGTGCTAAATTATATATCGTAATGAAATAATAAACACCCTCTGAAACACACACAACTTTTACGTGGTTCAGTGGTTAAAATCCACCTAGTCCACTAGTCAATATTATTACTTTTCTCTCTTAATTTCTGTAGAGTTTTAGTGATACAAAAAATGGTCGTCCCCTTCCTTATCCATTATCCCTAATATTTATCATGGATAGGTTTTAGTAACCGCGTGAATAAATAAGGGTTATATATAATATAGATTATTCCCATTTACATTGGGATATAATTTGATAACATAATAGAATATACAACTGTTATCTCGAATAATAAATGATAAATATGCGATAAAGCATGGACATTAATGAGCATACAAGGAGCCTCAGAATCTCTTGGGATCCTTTAGTATGCATTCTGTCCAGGTTTCCACGAGCTGAATATATCACCCAAGCTCATGTTCAGATTCTATCTGGACCCTAGCTCATAGTAAGCTTAGGGCGCCCAAAGTGGGATCCGGTCATTATAAGTCCCAAAATCAATTGTTATCTGGAGAGGCGGTCTGATAATATCCTGGGTATTGTGCTGTCAAGCCCCCAAACTCGAGTTGTTCACATCACTGTTAGCCATATATTTTAGTTGGCTATTTTTCCACATATTCATCTGCCAGTTGTACAACAGTGTATCCAGGAGCTAAAGACAGATGGTGTCAATTAATTAGTACTAAAACAGAGGTTATCAAAACAACAGCGATTGGATAAAACAACCAATCATTTTTATGGAAGAGGACACTAGCCACATCTAATTTTTGCATAATGGCCTACTGGTGATAACCATCCATTTTCCCAATCGAAGTGTACGAAGGATACTGATCGATAATGGTAGCACCGTAAATGTGTTATTCAGGTCCACCCTTGAAAAGAAGGGGCTATCTATAGACGATCTTAAGGCGACCTCAATGACCCCCTATGGATTCTCGGGAGAGGGAATGGCAGCAATAGTCATGATTAAGCTCGTGGTGGCACTAGGGAATGAAGCACAAACTGTAGCCAAAATGCTCAAATTTGTAATAATCGTTTCCCCAGCTGCTTATAATGAAATATTGGGAAGAACTGCAGTAATGACATTCAAAGCCATAACTTTAAGTCATCATCTAGCAATAAAATTTCCATCATCTTCAGGTATATGTACCCTGAATGGAAATCAGGTCGTTGCCAGAGAATGCTATAGAATTTTCATGAAGGGAAAATTAGTACCCAAGTAGCAAGCCATGGTAATAACTAAGGAGAATGAGCAACCTCGGGCAATGGTAATTTTCGGGGAGGTGGAGGAACCACAAGAAGAAGGAAATGAGGTCACCCAACCCGAGGACATCGATCCAAGACTAGGTGAAGATAGATTTAAGGTCCAAGTCTTAGAGGTGCTCGAGGAAATCATTATCGATCTATAGATACCTTCGAGGATAGTAAATATTAGAAATTTTGGAACTTAATGAAAGAAGGAACTGGTCTAGTGTTTGAGAAGGAACCTGGACGTCTTTGCCTGGCCACATGAAGATATGGTGGGAATCAATCCAAGCGTCACTACAAGAAAAAAACAGTATTCATAACACTTAAAAACTGCTAACCAGAAGTATTCATAACACTTCTCAAAATGCTAACATAACCCCTATTATTAAAAGTCCCGTCTTTTCTATAACAGTTTTTGAATGTTATGTTCGATGTTATCTTAAAGTATTCAAGAACACATTTTTAGTTGCTATTATATTAAAATAATAACGTTTAGTTAGAGTAATTGGTTATAAATTTGAAGCTTAATCTTAAACTTTTTGCATAACACTTTTCAACTGTTATAATTGATTATTTTGATAGCGTTTTTAGTTTGTTATATTATATAAATCATAACGTTTTGTTACACTTATAATATGTATCCAAAACATCCATAAATACCATAGATAATAGATTTTTAATTGTGTTGTGTAAGGATAACTATAAGTTTTTTTAAAAATTAAAATGTTTTTATTATCGTATTTGGATAAAAAAAAATATATAAAAAATAATCACAAAATGTAATATTAAATAGATTGATAAACCATAAGTATTACATTGAACAAGAAATAATTCAAACCTTAGTTCTAACTTAAGTTTGAAAGCATACATAATAAAGTTCTATAATCATGAACATCTTTTACTTCAAAAATGAAAAACAAAACCATAGCAAGATACACAAAAAGTAAACCATGAATATTGCTCCATATTATTAGTATATTCCTTGATCAAAACCAATCTCAATCATAGATGCCTTCTGTGAACATTGGGTCATTTGTGAATCCTCATTTTATTCTGTATCCTTGTTCCCTTTGAAAATACAGATTCTGTGATCCAATATCTGCAAGACAAATTCACAAATCAAATAGTCAAGCTCCAAATATATAGAAAAATCCCCCATCAATGACATTAAAAATGCACTCACGTTCTCTTTTCTTGTTCCTCTTAAAGTTACACATACACAAACCAAAAGTCTTATACCCAATCGAAGACATTGAAACTGGTTATGACTTTAGATAATATTGGGAGCATATAACCAGTAAATACCAATCACCCAGTTAATATACATACATCTATATATTGGGAGCATATATTCCACAATGAGTTGGGTCATTCTCGATACCATCCTAGCAGTAAGTCAAAACCCAGTTAATATATACATACATCTATATATGTATATAGGGGTGTGTGTGAATATATTAAAATAATACAGTGAGAGCCATTAACTTTCTTTTCTTTCAATAATAAGTCCCCATAATAGATAACCCGCAATAAAAAAATGTATAAAAGTGTGAGAGAAACAAAGATGTTTATTATTATCAGTCTTATTTCACGATAGGGTAACAATCTTTCTTTTGGATAATATAGGATCTACGATATCACTTATACTTAATCCATGCATATAGTAGTCTTTGTAGGTCTCATATATGCAACTTTGGTAAATTAGTGATGAATCCTATGTGAGCTTCATTGATCTAATATACAACAAAATTAGAAAAATAGTCCAACATTAGAGAAATAAAGACCCAAACATGATTTACTTGCCAAAAAAGCCATGGATATTGGAAAGCTTATATGAAGAATAGATTTTGTGACTGAGAGCTTTAAACTTGTGCTACATTTCTCTTGTAGCAAAGGAAAAAAAAATCAATAAATTACTTAGTCCAATAAACTATTTAGTCCAAATTAAATACCAATAATAATAACCCTAGTAAGAATCTGACATAACAAAATCAAATAGCCAACACATAAATATGCATAGATAATTATATAACAACACAAATACAACATTGGCAAGGAAAAAAAAATACCCATAGCATTTTTTTTAGAATAAATAAAAAAAAGATCTTGCCAAAAAAATGAAAAGCCAAAAGGTCAACAATGAGAGATCTAAAACATACCATGCAATATATATATATATGGTATTGTGTCATTCTTAGACTCATTTTCACAAATTCTTTATCTGCATTAGAAATGGAAAGTAAGCAAATTACATAATCAAGCTTCAGTTAAAACTTTAGATAATATAGCTTATATAATGCAGAATTAAAGTAATCCATTAAGCACAATATGCAATGCTTGACTAGCATACAATTTGCTGGAATGCTTAAGGCAGTGCCAATGGACAACATAATTTTGAGAAGAAAATAATATTAAAGCAAAGCTAACAATATCATGTTCCCACACATTTTAACAGAGATGCATGGAAATTGAACTAAAATACACCAGAAATGAAAGAAACAAAATTCGCCTAAGCTCTCCAGCATGCCTTCAACTGTCTATGGATTAGTAGTTACAGTGGATCCAAGAGTCAATTGACGACCAAACATATGATATGTTCCCATGTTTAATCTCTCAGGGTCAAACAAAGATATGGATATTGTCAACCATTTAATAGTAGATTTTGGGCATGATTCCTCCAAGGCATTATGGCCCAATCTTCCAACGAAGTTGCAGTAGAAAAATTAAATTAATTCTATCAGGAAAGCTAGAGCATAGCACTATAAATTAATTCAACTCTTACCATCAAAATGATCCATTATGAAATAAAAATGGGTAACAATTAGAAAAAACAATATTAAAAGGAGGTTACTCACAATAAAATTGTAAATATACACAAAAGGCAGATATGCTACTATATTTCGTATTAAAATACCAGGAGATGCCAATTTGAAAGAAGTAGCAAAATTGAATCTTTGTTTTTAAAGAAGCTAGGAAAAAAAAAATTTAAACAAAAAAACTTGTATTAATAAATGAATATTACAATACAATGAGTGGTGAAAACCACCACAAGTATCGCATGAAAACAAAAAACTAAGAAAAAATAAAAAGCTAGCTAAACTACCACTACATCAATATACAAAAGAATACATTACAACAAAACAAAGGACAAAGAAATGAAGTTATATAACATCAAGAAAGGGTAAAAAGTAGTATACCTCTGTAATGGATGTTATTCCAATCAAGTCAACAAGCTTATGCATAATGATTTCTAGTTATAAATTACACAAGTTCAAACTATAAGAATAAATAAAAGTGAGATCAAGAAAAAGCTCAATATGGAATATAATAATATTTTCTAGTTATAAATTAAAACAGATACAGCTGGTACAGACAAAGAACTAAATCTAATCATCTCACAAACTGTACATCATACATGATTTTAATAATTTCAAAAAGTAGAAGCAGCAACACACACATGGTTCTTTGAGGTATTTTAAAAAACACATGGTTTACATTGTATCAGTTTAATGGAATAATTACATATGATCAACACTTAAATCTCATCAATAATGAATACATTAATTTATACCCAATAATAGAAAAGAACAAGAAACCAAATGCACAAAGTAAGATCATTTGGAATTGGCAAGGCTGGGTACCAACATAAAATGAATAGCACGTCAAAAAGAGAAAAATCTCATAAACCAAAATTATGAACACTACCCTAGATCTAAGATGCTTAGAGAGAGATACATACCTACAGGTGTTGATGCTCAAAATTTCACGCTTGTAGAAGACCTAAAACAAGTGCCAAGGTCCCATAAGCGCCTAATTACGTGGTTGAGTCGCGATGCCCTCAGGCCACCATTGTCTCGCACTAGCCTACTCCCAGCGCACCTAGCGAGGCCATGTCTTGCGTGAACCTGATGGCCTCACGAGTGGAGGCATCTCGTTCCTCGTACACTCAGCAAGGCAGTGCCTCGCGTAGCTGCCTCGGATGGACTCGCGACAGGCTTATGGGACCTCAGCGTCTCGCGCCCTTGGCCCTCGACAGATTGCCTCGCGAGCCCCCAACGCCTCGCACCCCTGGCCCTTGGTTGATGGCCACGCGAGCCCCTAGCGCCACGCGAGACGGTGTCTCGCCCTAACCTCTGCCGCGTGCACCAGGCCCAGCACCAGGCGACCTCGCGAGATGGTGTCTCACCCACGCCTCGGCCGCCCGCATAAGGCCCAACACCAGGGGTCCTTGCGAGATGGTGTCTCGCCTTACCCTCGGCCGCGCGCACAAGGCCCAGTACCAGGTGGCCTCGCGAGACGGTGTCTCGCCCATGCCTCGGCCGTGCGCACAGGGCCCAGCACTAGGCGGCCTTGCGAGACAGTGTCTCGCCCATGCCTCGGATGCGCGCACAAGGCCCAACACCAGGCGGCCTCGTGAGACTGTGTCTCGCCCACACCTCGGCCGTGCGCACAAGGCTTAGCACCAGAGGGCCTTGCGAGGAAGTGTCACTCACACGCCTACGGGCACTGCACACAACCAACCCAAGGGCTCCTCCTCGCACCTGACACCTCAAGTGGATGTCTCCTATGAAGATCTATCAAGACTCCAACATTTAGCAGTAAAGGCCCAAGTATGATTCAAAAGGATCATGCTAGTACGATCTTGTACGGGGTACGACCTTTAAGACCCCATATGTCTGATGCGGATACTCATGCCAATCAAGTAGTGGGAGTACTGGGAGAAGAGACATGGCCTGTTTGTCTATGGCCAGATGTCAGAGTCGACACCACCACCACCTACACCACTATGCCTGGCACCACTCCTCTGACATTCGTATGAATCAAGTAGTGGAGACATCCTCATGGTACCTGGCCATGTACTGGAACCAAGACAACTACCCCTGAGACCACTCTCCTGGCAGTGTACTTGTGTACCACCTGGTCCCTTGGACCACAATGTATCCAGGGCCACTAGAGCCCACTATAAAAGAAACACCACTTCCACTTGGAAGGGGGTTGGAAAAATTACTGTAGCATTGCACCATAATCAATACAAACTGATTTCACCATTTTTCTTCTGCGATTATTCTTGGAGTTTCTACTTAGATTTCTAAAGCTTTTCTTTTGATAATCTCTACGTTGCAATTTTTCTAACTTAACTTAGTTGACGAGTTCTCACCGTCAACAGTTTGGCGCCGTCTGTGGGAAACTAAGTACCAAGCTACTGTTCTACCATTACTCCCAGCAAGAAGAAATGTCGATACGTTCAAAGTGACTCAGGGAGCCACGAGAGTTGGAAGTCCACCTTAACGGAGTTCAGCTGAAGGCCTCCATGAAGGATCCTCCTCCACCCAGAGATGTGGAGCCCCCAAGGGACCCTGAGGTTCACGAGGGTGATAGGGAGGTCTCATCATCGGCCATCCCGCCCGGTGAGAATCCTCCAAGGGCAACCACCTCACCACCCGGGAATACCAACAAGTTCCCGCTTCCTAAATCACCATAGGTACCGAACTCCGGCCGGTAGGACCCGGGCCCCTCGACGCGTAGACATGATAAGCGTCCCTGGGTCCATTCCGTGAGCTCGAGTTCTAAATCTCGGTTCTATGAAGAGGAAATACGTGAGCTGCACCGTAAGAACCAAAGGTTGGAGACCACCCTGGAGAATATGCAAGAGCTGCTGAATGGCCTATTGCAAGGTACGTCAAGCGTGACCCTGCCCAAGAGAAAAGAGAAAGGTCAGGAGGGGGCAAAGACCACCGTTCCGGTAGACGATGGGAGGACTCGACTCTCCACTAGCAACACCCCTCGAACGAAGCAACGCGAACATCCTGAGCCACCGAAGCAGGCCTAGAAACCAGAGTCGAAGACCAATGCTGCCCCTCGCAACGATGACGAGGTCACCTCAAAGAGAGCACCCTCGGATTTATGGGAGGAGCTCAACAAGAAATGAGCGGGTAAAAGGACCATGCCCCCTATGGCGCTTCGAGAGGGCAAAGGAAAGGGGGATCTTAACCCGTTTGCTTTAAGAGACTCCCTAAGCAAGAGGAGGCAGGACGTGGACACAGAAATGAGGAAGCCTGTGGAGCAAGATCATCACCGCCTCTGGAGGTCAAGCTTTTGAGGAAGAGTTCGACCATGAGTCACCCTTCGTTAGGGAGATCCAAGCCATCTGGCTCCCTGCCAATTTTAAGGAGCCCCATATGACCCCCTACAAAGGAAGCACAGATTAGAAGTACCATCTGGACGCATTTAACGATCTGATGAAACTGAGGGGAATTAGTAGCGGAGCCAGATGCCACTGCTTTGCTGTCATATTGAGAGGACGCGCATAGAAATGGTTCAAAAGACTTAGGCCAGGGTCCATTAGGTCCTGGCAACAGTTTTCTGATGAATTCCTCCAACAGCACCATGCCGTGCGGGTCTACACGATGCCAAGCACCAGCCTTGCCAATGTGAAACAAGGAGAAAAGGAGAGTCTAAAGAGCTTCATTCACAGGTTCAACATGGAGGCTGCTAAAGTGGGGAGCCTGACCCGCCGGGAGTTAAAAATTGCCATTACAGCCGGAGTGCGTCCGGGAAGAAAATTGTGGGATAATATGCTGAAGAGGGAAGTCACCAACCTAGATGACTTCTATGAGAGGGCGCAGAAGTACATTTGTGTGGAGGATGGCCATGCAAACTTAAAGGCAGGAAAGGAGGAGTCCAACGTAAAGCCCCCAGCTAATGAAGGGTCGAATGGAGCGAAGAAGAAAAGGGCGTATGAAGGGTCGAGGGATGATCAACAGAGAAAGACCAAACGAGGGAGCGGCCATAGGGAGACCGGTTACACTTTCTATACGAACCTTACAGATACCAAGGAGCATATCTACCTCACCAACGAAGATCGAGTTCCCTTCAAGAAGCCCCCACCGATGAGAAAGGACCGGTCCAAAAGGGATCCCAGTAGATACTGCCAGTACCACAAGGATATCGGTCACACCACAGTAGAGTGCATCCATTTGAAGGAAGAAATTGAGGAGCTCATCCGTAGGGGGCACCTAAGCCGATATGTCAGGAGAGAAAGACAGAAGCCGGAGGACGTGCCTGCGATACCCTAGGCGCAAGGACGAGCCCCAGAGATACAGGGGGAAGTCCGAACCATTTTCGAAGGTCCAGGGTTTGGGGGAGATTCTCGGAAGGGACGAGACAGGTATGCTAAGGAAGCCAGGCAAAGTTTACCACCCTGTGTCATCAGTTTGGAGCAACGTCCCACTGGTGTTGACAGTTCAGTTCGCCAATTTGCGTGTGCATCGCGTCCTGGTGGACAATGGAAGCTTAGTGGATATCCTGTATCGCCCTGCCTTGGAAAAGATGGGACTAGGCATTCATCATCTGAAGCCCTGCCAATCTTCCCTATATGGATTCACGGGGGACTTGGTGCGACCCCTAGGGATGATTGAATTGGCACTCACCATGGGGGAGCAACCCCAGCAGACTACAGTCATGGCTAACTTCGTCGTGGTAGATTGTGTTTCAACTTTCAATGTGGTTGGGGAGACCATCCCTAGGAGAATTGAAAGCCATAACTTATATATATCACTTGTCCGTCAAGTTCCCAACTCCAGGAGGAGTAGCAAGTATGAAAGGAGAACAGAGAGAAACGAGGGAGTGTTACAACACCATCCTCCGCGCGTCTATGAAACCACAGGAACCAATGGCCATGGTGATACATGAGGTGCTACGTGTGCCCGCGGGGAGCCCACAGGAGCTAGACCCCCGAACCGTGGAGGAGTCAGGAGTAGAACCTGTGGAGGAAGTAGAGGAGGTTATAGTAGTGGGGAACTGTTGAGAAAACTGAAGGTAGGAAAAAGCCTGCAGAGCGATGTGAAGGAGGAGTTGATAAGGTTTTTGAAGGATAATCTGGATGTATTTGCATGGAGTCACGGAGATATGGTGGGTATAGATCCCAGTGTTATGTGCCACAATTTGAATATCTCCCCTGAAGCGAGGCCTGTTAGGCAGAAGAGGTGGGCGCTGGACCCAGAGAGGTACGTAGCCTTAAAGGAAGAGGTTGACAAGCTGAAGACCAATGGGTTTATCCGCGAATCATTTTACCCTATATGGGTGTCGAATCCAGTACTAGTCCCAAAACTGAATGGAAAATGGAGGACTTCCGTCAACTTCTCAAACCTGAATAAAGCTTGTCCTAAGGATAGTTTCCCGCTCCCGAGAATAGATCTGTTGGTGGATGCGACGGTAGGGCATGAATTACTTAGCTTCATGGATGCCTACTCTAGATACAACCAGATTCCTATGAACCCAGCTGATGAAGAGCATACGTCATTTATAACGGATAAAGGACTCTACTGCTATAAGGTGATACCCTTCGGGTTGAAGAACACGGGTGCCACCTATCAAAGGTTGGTCAATAAGATGTTCGCCAACCAGATAGGGAGAAACATGGAGGTATATGTTGATGATATGCTGGTGAAAACCAAGAATGCCGCAGAACTCAACAAGGACCTAGGTGAGATGTTTGACACACTCAGGAAGTATCGAATGAAGTTGAATCCCATCAAGTGCACTTTCGGTGTATCCTCGGGGAAATTCCTGGGCTTCATGGTCAACTCCAGAGGCATCAAGGCTAATCCTGATAAGATAAAGGCCCTGATAGAAATAAGCCCACCCAAGAACAAGAAGGAAGTGAAATGCCTAACAGGAAGGGTAGCGGCCCTTAATAGATTTATTTCGAGGTCAACTAACAAGTGCCTCCCCTTCTTTAACATCCTAAAAGGGAGCAAAAAGTTCGCTTCGGATGAGGAATGTGAAGAGGCATTTATTAAGCTGGAGGAGCACTTGGGGAAGCCAGACCTGTTGGCAAACCTTGAGAAAGGTGAAAAGCTATACTTATACTTGGCAGTGTCTGAACATGCCATAAGCGCGGCCTTGGTTAGAGGGGAGAAGAAACATCAACAACCCGTGTACTATATCAGCAAGCGGTTGGTGGACGCGGAGAATCGGTACCCAGAAATTGAAAAGTTGGCATATGCGTTAGTTGTGGCTTCGAAGAAGTTGAGACCCTACTTCCATGCTCATGCAATCGAAGTTCTCACTGATAGTCCTTTGAGACAGGTCTTGCATAAACCTGAGACCTCAGAAAGGCTGATGAAATGGTCGATCGAGTTGAGCCAATTCGATATCGTTTATACCCCGAGAGCTTCCATCAATGGACAAGTGCTAGCAGAGTTCATAGTGGAGTTCACCAGTCAGCCGAATGAAGGAAGAAGTGAAGAAGGGGGGCGGTCAGTCATAGAGAAAGAGCAAAGGGGTCTAGAGGAATGGAGCTTGCATGTGGATGGGGTGTCCAATGAAGGAGGGTCTAGAGAAGGTATCATGATGAATGGACCCGAAGGACACAAGATGTATTATGCAATCTGGTTTGGGTTGGAGGCCTCCAACAACGAGGCGAAGTACGAAGCACTCCTGGCAGGCTTGCGATTAGCCCAGGAGCTAAAGGTGACACGCCTTTGTATTTTTAGCGACTCGCAATTGGTGGTGTACCAGGTGAAAGGTGAATATCAGGAGAGAGGTCCTAAGATGGCTGCACACTTGGAAAGGGTGAAGGGATATCTGGGACGATTGGTGGAATACAGCATAGAGCAGATCCCAAGAGAGAGGAATTCCCATGCCGATGCCCTCGCAAAACTGGCTTCCACTAAGGATGGGGATATCCTGGAGTCGATACCTGTGGAATACTTACCTAGACCCAGCATCGTAAGAGCGGACATGCACATGGTTAGTGTCCCAAAGGAGTCGTGGGCTGAACCGATTAAGAGATACCAGGAGGAAGGAACCTTGCTTGTGGACAAGAAAGAGGCCTGAAGGTTGGTGTATAAGGCTGCTAGGTACTCCTTGGTAGACGGGGTTCTATACAAGAGAGGGTTCTCAATGCCACTTCTGCCATGTGTAGAGGAGGAGGAGGCACTGAAAGTACTGCATGAGATACATGAGGGTAAGTGTGGCAACCATGAGACTGGACCCTCCACGGCCAGGAAGGCCATGAGACAAGGGTACTACTGGCCCTCCATGGAGAAAGATGCAAATGCCTTTGCCAAGAAATGCAACAAATGCCAGAGGCACGCAAACTACACTCGGAAGCCCCCAAATGAGTTAACTAGCATGACCAGCCCCGGGCCCTTCGCTATCTGGGGGATAGACTTGATCGGCGCCCTTCCCGTGGGTAGGGGAGGAGCGAAGTACGCGGTGGTTGCTGTGGACTACTTCACCAAGTGGGTTGAAGCGGAACCCCTCGTGAAGATAACGGCCAAGCATATCACCTCTTTCGTCAACAAATTCCTTGTCTGTAGATACGGAGTGCCCTACAAAGTTATTTCCGACAACGACACCCAGTTTGAGGGAGGAGCCTTCGAGGAATATTGTAGGGGAAGAGGGATAAGGAGAAGTTTCTCAGCAGTTGTGCACCCACAGGCCAATGGGCAGGTGGAGGCCATTAACAGAGTTCTTAAAAAGAACTTGAAAACCAAGCTAGAGAAGATGAAGGGAGCTTGGGTGGAGGAGCTGCCAAATGTGCTATGGGCCTACAGAACCACCCCGCGCACGACCACTAGAGAGTCCCCATTCTCCTTAGCATACGGATGTGAGGCCGTCCTCCCGGTTGAGATGCGGGTTAATTCCTTCAGAATACAGGCGTACGGGGACGAGGCCAACTGCGTAGCTCTGGCTGAGAGCTTGGACATGATAGAAGGAAAAAGGGATAAGGCACAAATGAGAATGGCGGTATTCCAGCAGCGCCCAGCAAGGTATTACAACTTGAGGGTGCGAGAGAAAACTTTCAGAGTTGGACCTGTACTCAATAGTTGTCTTATTCGCGTCTAAGGAAGCGACTCTCTCCTGCGACGCGTTTACATCGGCCCCAGCAACCTCGAGTTCGACCTCTAAAGAAGCGACTCTATCCTGAAACGCAGCCGCAATAGCCTTGGCACCCTAGAGTTCGCCCTCTAGGCTGGTAACTTTGTCTAG
Organism: Humulus lupulus; assembly: GCF_963169125.1. Classification (NCBI taxonomy): domain Eukaryota; kingdom Viridiplantae; phylum Streptophyta; class Magnoliopsida; order Rosales; family Cannabaceae; genus Humulus; species Humulus lupulus. The sequence goes on from NC_084797.1 coordinate 171,981,011, forward strand.
CATCATGGCTTTGTCAACCGCCTTCTGCTTCCTTTTTGACGAGACATAAAGTTTTTCCTGAGCCTTTTTTAGCTTAGACTTGGTTTCACCAAGCTCTCTCTCGAGCGCCTAGACCCGGGTCGTAAGGTGGTCCCTCTCGATACTCGACGCAGAAAGATTGTGAGCCGAGTCAGCAAACCGCTGAGCCACAGTATAGGCCTGCACAAGAAAGTTAACAACAACAATAATAAGTAACCAAAAAAAAATGTAACTACATCTATATATAATAAGGCTGACACAAGATGCATGAACTCACCCAAGCAGTGGTGCGCCTTAGAGTTTCCCCAAGGTTCGACAGGGCAAAATTCCCAAGACCGTTCCAGTCAGATATGGGGAGTTCTGAGGCGATTTGGACGTACTGCCGCCCGCGAGAGGTCGCCATGCAATTCACCCAGGGCAACCCATCCAGGCCAGGGGCACCTGGCTGGGTGAGGACAGACGACCGAAACGGGAGGGGGCGCAGGAAAATTGGAAAAGTGAGGCCTCGGTAGATCATAAGGGGGTGCAAGAAGATTGACAAAGTAAGCCCCTGATGGACCAGGGTCGAGGGGAGCCTGAGTGAAAGCATCATAGTCCTCGAGGTCGGGACAAACAAAATGCCCCGGACTGGCATGCTTGTCTTGGGATTGGGAGGCTATGTCCGGGTCAAAAGAGACAAAAGGAGGGCATCCCCCAGGAGACTAGGACAGCTGGTGAGGTCCCCTGCGTTCAAGGGAGGCTTCTTCCGGCACATCCTAAGCCCCACCTTCATCTGGGCAAGGTTCGGCCAATGCCGCCTTCATCTTCTTGGACCCAGGGATGGTCCACAGCAACCTGGGATCTAAGACTGGGGACAGCTTGTGGAGGTTCAGATTTTCCATGGTGAATAGGTACGCAACCTTTTTCATAGCAGGGTCAGCATTGATAAGCTTATTCACAGCTTTCGCTTCCGACCCAACAACTATGGGTTCGGCGAATTGCTCTGCATAATCCACACCATGGTCGACACAAACATAAGTCATGAAACAATAAGTTACAAAAAAGAAGAAGAGAGAAAATGTGGCTTAGGGTACTTGCTGGGAGTGGCATGGAAGTGCTCGCGAACAGAGAGGGGGCCTTTCAAGAAGAAGAATTCCTGCTTCCAGGACCTCGGGTTGGACACTGAGCCCTCTATCAAAGGGACCTCGTAATTGGCTTTTTGCAGGTAATAGAAGCCCTTGGACTTGGGAGAGGGCATGAGATTGTAGAGGAAATGCACCTCTAGCGCCGTAGGAGCATGTTTCACCAGTTCCGCAAACGCAATAAAAAGGCAACTCAAGGTCAGCCAACTATTGGGTGCCAGCTGAAGTGGAGCAAGGTCAAAGTAATTGAGGACCACAACGAAGAATGGGTGTAATGGGATGGTACCACCCGCCTTCAGGATGTGCTCACTAAGGGCCACGAAGCCGGGACTAGGGCAGTCAGCCCGGCATGTCGCCAAAGCAGTGTATAAGGCGTACTCCGAGGAACGCGGTAGTGCTTCACAATTTCCCTTAGTTTATTTTCTGACACATGTGACACCAGGGTGGATGCCATTAAAGGAGCATCGTCCGGTTCATTGGTGGATTCCTATCGTCGTGCCCTCGGCATATCTGCAAAACCAAAAGAAAAAGGTGAGGAAGAGACAGAACTCTTGACCCTCCATTTTCTCTTCCTAGCAAGAGTCTTCCACCGGGGCACCAGCTGCGGAAGCGCTGAGCTAGGGAAGATCAAAAATAAGGGTTGAAGAGAAGCAGAAGCGGCCCCATGACAGTCATCAGGCGAGGATGGGCTAGAGGGCTCAGGCGGAAGATGTCCCTCCATAAACTCCAACTCCCCCTGCAAACCTAAAAGGGTCACCCTCAGGCTCGCTACATGGTCATTAGGGTCAGGGGGGAAAGGTGTCCGTCTCCTCTCAAGACCGAGTCAATTTCACTCTCCACCACCCAAATTTTACGCATAAGTTCAGCCATGTGCTCAAGATGACGAATACGGGCATGCCTTATGGAGTCATAGTCTTGGTAAGGGTTTTCATTAGGGGACTCTGAGTCTGAAGACAAGTCAACAAACTCAACCCCCGGAGGTATGACGAACGGACCGTTACTGTCCATGAGATCTCGTCCCGAAAGCAAAAAGGGGTTCACGTATAAATGAGAGGATTGCTACAAAACACAAAGGAACGGGCTCAAAATTTCTAGGCACAAACACTCTAAATGACTTGCCACGGGGTGGGAATAAAGGGGCATGCCTTAAAACTAACTCACGATAGGCTCAGGCCAACGTACCCCATCCCGAGTGGTGCTAATATTGACCCAATGAAAACAAGGGAAAAAGATAATATACCTCAAGCAGTAAAAATGAGACCCTGTCGTGGTCAAAAGGAGGTTGAGGCCCAAAAGTACCATCACGGTCAAAAAGAGCTAAATGGTCGAAAGTACGCTTCTGCAAAAATAAACAGAAAAGATGTGTTAGCCTCCAAATATATTAAGGGGTATAGACATACCAAAAATTATCCCAAATATACATAAAAAAAGGTGGAAACTATAATAAAAGTGAGGTTGTGGGGGATTGAACCCCTTGCCTCTTGAAAGGAGCAAAGGTCTAAATACCACTAAGCTAAGGAGATAGAGTGTAAGTAATAGGCTTGGCATGGGGGCCTATTTATAAGAATTAAAGAGAAGAGTCTACCAAAGCACCTAAAGATCCTCTCCTAGACTGGGGGGCAAGTGTGGATGCTCAAAATTTCATGCTTGTAGAAGACCCAAAACAAGTGTCAAGGTCCCATAAGCGCCTAATAACGTGGTTGAGCCGCGATGCCACGCCTCCTCTCAGTGCACCTAGCGAGGCCACGCCTTCCGTGCACCTGATGGCCTCACGAGCCCCCAACGCCTCGCACCCTTGGCCCTTGGCTGATGGCCTCGCGAAACCCTAGCACCACGCGAGACGGTGTCTCGCTCTAACCTCAGCCGCTCGCACCAGGCCCAGAACCAGGCGGCCTCGCGAGATGGTGTCTTGCCCACGCCTCGGCCATGCGCATAAGGCCCAACACCAGGGGGCCTCGCGAGATGGTGCCTCGCCCTACCCTCTGCCGCGCGCACAAGGCCCAGTACCAGGCGACCTCGCGAGACGGTGTCTCGCCCATGCCTCGGCCGTGTGCACAGGGCCCAGCACCAAGCGGCCTCGCGAGATGGTGTCTCGCCCACGCCTCAGCCATGTGCACAAGGCTTAGTACCAGAGGGACTCGCGAGGCGGTGTCACGCACACGCCTAGGGGCACTGCACACAACCAACCCAAGGGCTCCTCCTCACACCTGACACCTCAAGTGGATGTCTCCTATGAAGATCTATCAAGATTCCAACATTTAGAGGTAAAGGCCCAAGTATGATTCAAAAGGATCATGCTAGTACGATCTTGTACGGGGTACAACCTTTAAGACCCCGTATGTCTGATGCGGATAGTCATGCCAGTCAAGTAGTGGGAGTACTGGGAGAAGAGACATGGCCTGTTTGTCTATGGCCAGATGTCAGAGTCGACACCACCACCACCTACACCACTATGCCTGGCACCACTCCTCTGACATTCGTATGAATCAAGTAGTGGAGACATCCTCATGGTACCTGGCCATGTACTGGAACCAACACAACTACCCCTGAGACCACTCTCCTGGCAGTGTACTTGTGTACCACCTGGTCCCTTGGACCACAATGTATCCAGGGCCACTAGAGCCCACTATAAAAGAAACACCACTTCCACTTGGAAGGGGGTTGGAAAAATTACTGTAGCATTGCACCATAATCAATACAAACTGATTTCACCATTTTTCTTCTACGATTATTCTTGGAGTTTCTACTTAGATTTCTAAAGATTTTCTTTTGATAATTTCTACATTGCAATTTTTCTAACTTAACTTAGTTGACGAGTTCTCACCGTCAACAACAGCTTTAATGTGATGCTACACGGTAGACTTGATGGCAGGGTTCTAGTTCTACCATTAACTTCCTCAAATGATGGTGTTAGTGACTTTCAGTAGCTGGGTTGTGTATTGCGACTTGTAATGACACCTTAGAACAAATTATAAAACTTTTCTCAGACTAAGGAAAAATAATTAAACAAACTATTATGCACAAAAACGAATTAAGAACAAGAAATTTTCAAACAGGTTATTCAACATGCAGCAAGAACCAACACTTTCACAACATTTGTCTCTCAAAAGTTTCTCTCTTAACACATAAAAGCTCTTTCCTCTTTCTTGTATTCTAATGCTTACAACCTCTCTAATTTTTCACACTATATCCTCTCCATTAGAAACAATTCCAACACAAACAAATATATGTATTGATATATTCAAAATGTTTTCTTGATATTAAACTGAAATCTAAAAAAATAAAAGGAAAAGTTAACTCACTGAGACAAACGGCTTCTTGAGTAGCTGGGTTGCTTGGGTTCTTGCTTCAGCAGGGGCGTCATCATGTGTGTTTTAGCGGCTTAGCGGAAGAGAGTGACGAGAGACTAAACTATTTCAGTAGGCTTAGTTGTGGTGTTACAGTCAAACTAGAGAGTATAAGCATGAGGGAGAGAAAGCTGAGAGACTGTGACAGAGAGATAGAGAAAGAGCGAGGGAGAGAGAATGAGAGACTAGGTATGAGAGAGAAAAAGAAGCAGAGGAGGCGTGATTAGGGTAGGGATTCATATTTGAGAGATTAGGGATAAGCGTTTTTTTTTCATTTTCTTTTTCTTTGGTCATTTTCATTTGGCACATAATGAATGTTTCATTTGCCGCCTAAAGAGCTTTACTTTTATAAATAAAAATATGTCATGTGTCCGTGTCTTTTATTTACTAGCATATAACAATAACACTTCTAAAAATTTGTAATATTTAGGCAAAATTCTTGTAGTGCGCAATGATGCCCACCTCAAACCTGGATAGAAATTTTTCTGAGAAGGTGCGAAAATGAAGGCTTTTGGGAAAAGAAAGGGGAGAAGCTCTAGAAGAAGAAGTAGCTCACACCTGAACCCTCACCACCTTTGCATTCAAAAAGTTTCCATTTCAAAAACAAAGTTTCCGTTTTTCTTCTCCAACTTCTCCCAAAAACCCTCCATCGCCTTTTAGATTCTCAAAAGCTTTCAAGGGATTTCCTATAGATGTATTGACATTTCTCTGAACCGATTATATCAATTGTAAGTATTTCCTCACCTGGTTTTAATATTTCTACTCTTTGTTTTCTAGTTAGCTTTTTTTTACTGTGAAAAACATCATTCACTCAATGTCGCTTATGTTACATCTATTTATAAATAGGAAATAGGGTTCGTTTATGCTAAATGAATGATATTAGGCTATTTAGAAACAAGGTTTTAATGAAACTGGGCACATTTTCTGGGTTTTTTAGAGAAAATTCTAATGGTGAATCAATTTCGATAACTATTTAGGGTGTAGAAGCCGAAGGGGTTTTAGGTTTAATCCTAGGTAGCATCAAGTTTACGATTCCTTAGGTGGTTTTGCATTAAACCGATTTCAAAAGGAAAGTAGTGGGTTTGACGGTTCTGACAAACGAATCCTGAAGTATCAGAGAATTTTAAGAAATCGAATAGGGTGGCTTAGGACCACGCATGGGACCACGCATTGAAGCTAGGACATAACTTAGCTCATATAATTTTTCATATCCTGAAAGTAAACCACTTAAACCTTTGGACTTCCGCACCTCCACAACAGTAGCCAGAAATCATCTTAGGTCGCCTACTAATAGGTTGCTTTATCGTCAGGCGATCTGAATCATGGCACCCACAAAGAAGAATGTCGCGAGCTCCTCTGTTCAAAACATAGATAAAGGCAAGCAGGTCACCTCTGAGTCTCCCATCCCTCATTTTGCTCCTATGGTGGATAGAGAAATCATGGTCGAACCCAACACATTCTTTGAGGCCGAGCACATAGTCTCTCGGATAATGACTCAGGGAAAAGTTAACAAAATCCTATTGAGTCATAGGATAGAGATGGGAGCTGATGGCCTTATTGCGTGACCTGCGCTAGAGTGAGAGCGGAGTTGTGCCCATTTCCAAGATGACTACAGAGCTTGGATTGATGAGCACTTGAAGGCCGGGTCCTTACTCCCATTGGACCAGTATTTCGCAGACTTTCTGAACTACGTCAAAATGGCTCCTTTCCAGCTCCCCCAACAGGCTTTTGGCAGGTTAAAATATTTGTTTCTGAGGCATAAGTGGGACGTCCCAACTCTGGCAGACATCTTGTATTTCTTCTGCCTCAAGGCCAGTCCTGACCATAAGGGGCTAGGTGATGGTTTTTACTACCTCACTCATTTCCCAAACTCCCCCTCTGTCATCGACCTCCCCTGCCACCCAAATGACTATGAAGATTTGTTCTTTATGTCAAATGGGTTAAAAAACTACGACCATCGATACTTGAACCTTCCTCGTAAGTCCTCTATCTTTGTGAATTCAGCATGTCAACTTTTTATCACTTGTGCACTATATATATTTTTTTGTTTAAGGATTCTGACTGAGCTCGCTCTTTGTCCATCTATATTCGTGAGGACGGAGCAGTCTGTGACCATTGGGGGTCAGTACGAGACCTTGTCTAGTCTTCCTCCCAGGGAGAAAGACTATCGTCAGATTGTGAACAAAACCACCATGATAACTTGCAATCTGATTAATAAAAGGCGAGACATTATCTCTGAGGACCCAAGCTCGTCTTCCCGTCATCCCCGATCTCCCCTTTCTCAAGAGGCCTTGCTAGCCAATGAGGATGCCGAGGAGGAAGAAAACATGGCGCCACTGGTGCGTAGAAGGCGAGCTCCTAAAGATAATCATGGCCCAATCCCGAGCGAGCCGCATCTAGGGCAGCAGTTAGCCCCTCCAGCCAAGGTAACCCATACCCTTACAAAGAGTTAAATCAGGCTGCTGCCAGTTATAGGCTATTTTGATTCAACCCTAACTAGCTCGTTAGTCGTCACCCCACTGACCTGGACCTAAATACAACCCTCCTCTATTGCGTGTACCAGTTGGTGGTACGCTATGATCACAACTACCCAAAGCTACCATCGCAGTTGACAACACTCTTCATTTTAGATCCACCAGTTTTTGGGAGTATGGGACAAATTGTAGGTCTTGGCCTTCCCTGCGTCAGGGCGCGTATGCCCCTGGTTTTAGGAAGAATGTAGATGAGTCCAGCCTTGAGGAAGGACCTGAACCCCCTAGGATCCAAGAGGTCATAACTTTAGATTCTCCCCTACCTAAGTTAATCCAAGAGTTAGAGGTTGTGCCTAGCCTGGTCAATAACCTCGAGCTGATCGTAATAGATTCCTCCCCTAGCCCGGAGGGTAGGGTTCTTGCTCTTCTTCTTGTGTTTATAATACTTTTGAATACTTACTTCTATAAATTGAATCCTCTGCTCGCTCTTTTTCAGGCGAAGAGATGGAATTGCCAGGAGCCTCGGATTTGAGGGGTGCTTTTAAGGTCGGCGGGACCAGAGTTGGTCATGTGGTGGGGAGACCTAGGGTGACAAAGAAAGTAGCTCCGAAGATGGGGGGTACCACAAAATCCCTGACTAAGGACAAGGGTGCCAGAACCGCCAGGTAGCAGCCACAAAAAGAACTTCCCCCAGCTCCGGTAACAATGGTTACTATCCAACAAGCTCATCCTCCTCGACACATACCTCCTTCAAATCCTCAAGTGATCCAAGGCAAGGCTCTCACTTTCCAGATCCGTGTAAAGCCACATGACCTGGACAAGATCCCCGAGGCCTTTCGAGGTATTATGTACGAGACAGAAAGCCACATGGTCGGCAATGTCTATAGGGCCAGCACTAGAGATTTAAAAGCTATAAAGGAGCGCAGTCCTGAGGACGTCCTCAAATCTGCCATGGGGATGAACCTTACTGTGACTCATTTTCACTTTCCTAACCTTTTCTTTTTCTTTAGTTTTTTTAAACTATTCTTGATTGCTTCATTCTTCTACATTATTTCCTGACCCAATTTCGAGGCATAGCTCATGTCAAAGCCAGGGATGCGGAACTTCGGGCAGCTATATGCATCGCTCAAGAGAGCGAATAAGCCGCCAAAGCCACCCTGGATTCTTCTCAGGAGGGTGAGCGGTCTGCTAAATCCACCGTGTCCTCCTCCTAGGATCAAGTTGTACAGGCGAGTCATCACGTGGATCAATGTAATGACCCAACTATTTCTAAGACCTTGGACCATTAAAACTACTAGACATAACTACTACTCTTGGAGAAAACATACATAGGAAATAATCATAACTTTATTGAAACTCTAAAATAATATTGTATCAATAACATAAAAGTATAAAATAAAATATGATAGGGTATGATATGATATGAAATCCCAAAAAAAACATAATTTTAAATACTAATTGCAGAATTACATTATGAAAACATAATTTAAACGACTAAAAATAAATAACTTCATCCTCGTTTGACACGCAGTCCATTCATTCCATTCATCCTCAACACACAAGCCAAGCTACCAGGAATCCTTCCGGCTCCATATCTATTTTCCTGCATCACACTAAAAATAAAGGAGTGAGCTTAGTGCCCAGCAAGGAAAATCTACTAACAACATACATCAAAAATCAAAAGCATATGACTATATCATAACCACATACTATAAAACATATATCATAACTCTAACCCATGATCATGGTAATCTTGGGGTTTGCTATCTAAGCAACTATAAGCCCCAAGCAATATAAAAACATTTGGTTTGCTAGCTAAGCAACTATAAACCTCAAGCGACATAAAGCATTGAGGTTTGCTAGCTAAGCAACTAGAAGCCCCAAGGCCTACAAGACATATTCATATATATCATAGCATAACATGTCATAACATAAACATATCATAACATATAAGCATATAAATTCTATCCTATTTTCCTTACCAAAAGCCTGGATACTTGGAAACAAGAACGAGATTTAGAAACTCCTATAAACCAACAGTATAAAAGGGTAAGAATCTTTAAGAATAAATATGAATATGGGAACTAAACTATCAAGAAGAAACTTACCAAGAAAGACCTTAAGTTTCAAGAACTTAAATACCTAATCAAGAATCAATAATAAAAGTTAGGATATGAATAAAAGAAAACTAAAGAATTATAAAGAACTGGACTTAAGGAATAGAAATACCTTGAATGACCTTATGGATTGGTCTAAATCCCAATACCTAAATCACACTATTTCTCACTTCCTAAGTGTTTATAAAAGCTTAGAATAATAAAGCTTTAACCCAAAACCCAAGTGTATCTCTCTATAGTAACACTAGCACCTTGGAGGTTCTGAACAAATGCTTGAAGAATGAAGGAAATAGCTGAGCACTAGGTCCTACTTATAGAGTTCAAGGAGTGAAACTAACCCCTTTTAATTTGAATAAATAAATGATTATAAAATGAAAAAGATATGAATTTTCGTTCAAATGACCCCCAGAACTCAGTCAAAATCGTTCAAAGGCAGGTCTAAGTGGTTAAGGGTATTTTTAAAATTCAAAAAGTCAAACTTTCAAAAATATACTCATGGAGTCGAAATATCGCCCACCCTAGGCGATATATCGCCTCCCCCTATATTCTCGAGCCCTGTTTGATCGTTCCTGAGCTTCCTTGAAGCCCAAATGATACATAATGCAAGCTTCTCTATTAGTGGGTACTGTGATTCAGCTCCGAGAAGCCTCTTGCTTACGTAATATACTGGTTTCTGCACCTGATTTTCTTCTTGTACTAATACGACACTGACCGCATTTTCTGTCATGGCCCGACAAAGAAACAGACACTCTCCAGATGTCGGTTTTGATAGCACGACGGGTTTAGCTAGATGTGTTTTCAGATCTAGGAATGTCTGTTAGCATTCTTCGGTCCATTCAAATTTCTTGTTTCCCCTGAACAAGTTGTAGAATTGTAGACACTTGTTAGTGAATTTTGAAATGAAGCGGTTTAGAGCTGCCACCTTTCCAGTTAGGCTTTGTACTTCTTTACGCGACCTAGGCAAAGGCATTTTTAGTAACGATCTGATTTTTTCTAGATTCGCCTCTATCCCCCTTGTGTTGGCTATAAACCACAGAAACTTTCCTGATGCAACTCTGAAAGTGCAGTTCTAGGGATTCAACATCATGTCGTACTTTCTCAATATGCCAAAACATTCTTCCAGGTCAGATACCTGGTTACTAGATGTCTTTGATTTTACTAGCATATTATCAACATACACCTCCATGTTTCTCCCAATCTGGTTGTAGAGTCCAAGAACCTTACTTAGCTAGTTAGATAGTAGTAGTGATAGTAATAGCTAGTAGTAGTTGTAGTATGTTGATGACTGTGGATTTTTGTTCGAGTCGGGACTTAGTTGGACACTCGTAGTAACACTTGTAGATTTTATAAGTTTAACCCATAGTTTAAGAATATTAATTATAACCTAAGGTTTGATTAACATGACTGATTATGAAGATGATATTTATTATACTATAAGGTTTAGATAGACCCAATAAGAAAATGACATTTGTCATGTGCATGTTTAATGAGAAATTAAGTATTTTTGAGGAATAGTTTATTAAGAGTAATATTTGAAAATCCCAGAGTCTTCCAGCAGCTTTGAAATCGTTAATAGACTCAGTCAAAGCTGTTTACTCAATTCAAATTAGGCTGAAAAAGTGTAATTACGTGTATAATATTTCAGCATATGCCGATATATCGCAACTCTAGGGGGAGATATATCACCACACGGGGATACGAAAAACACGTAACTTCGCACGACCATTTTGACGAGCCTCGGGAATATGAGCCCAGGCGATATATCACCTATGTTAGGCGATATATCGGCTCTATGGCTGCATTTTCAAATGATTTTTAAACCAAGCTCATTTTATTCCATAAACCTCTTGATAAGCCAGAATATTTTTGACCAAGTCTTCAGCCTCTGCTGAACGATTATTCAAATATCTTTAAATTAAAAAGCCATTATTTTATTCAAGCTAAATGAAGATATTTTCATTCTTGAACTCTATAAATAGGACCTAGTACCCAACCATTTCTCTCATTCTTCAAGCTGATTTCAGAGCCTTCAAGTTGCTAGGTTTACTTTAGAGTGTTAAACACTTGGGTTGGGGTTATAAGCTTTATCATTCTAAGCTTATTAAACACTTGGGAAGTAAGGTTCATAGTGTGTTTATCGTTATCGAGGTGTAGTTCGGGTATAGCAATTTCAAAGGTATTCCTATTCTTAGTTCCTTTTTGTATTTTTTCATTAGTTCTTACAGTTTTTCTATACTCATTTCCTAACTCACTGTTTTTATTCATGGTTAGGCATCTAAGTTCTTTGAACTTAAGGTTTCATTTCGGTAAGTTCTTCTTCTCGGTGATTTAGATTTATTTCCTTTTTCACATTATTCTTTTAGAATACTTACCTCTCTATTAATGGTTTTTACGAGTGTTCCAAAATCCCGTCCTTGTTCTCACATCCCGGTATTTGGTAAGGAAAATAGGATAGTTCCTATGTGATATGTGCTATGTTTATATAATATGTTATGATTATGCTATAGTATGATTTATATGTTATGATATATGTATGTTTTGGGGCTTATAGTTGTTATATAACAAACCCTAACACTTTTATGTTTTGGGCTTATAGTTGTGATATAGCAAACCCCAACACTTTCATGTTTTTGGGGCTTATAGTTGCTTAACTAGCAAACCTCATTGTAGTTTGAGGCTTATAGTTTCTTAGTTAGCAAACCCCAATAGTTACAATGTACATGGGTTAGAATTATGATATATGTGTTATAATATATGATATATGTTCATAGTTTATGTGTATGATTATGTTTCATGCTTGTAGTAGATTTTCCTTGCTGGGCATTAGGCTCATTCCTTTATGTTTTATATGTGTCGGAAAACAGTTATGGCGGCGGGAAGATTCTTGAAGGCTTGGGAATGTGTATTGAGGAAGAATGGATTTGGTGGACTGTGTGAACGATTCGAGGATGAAGTTGTTTCTAGTCATTTCAATCATATTTTCTATGTATTTTTTCTGCATCTTAGTTGTAATGAATTTTAAGATTTAAAGTTATGTTTATTTTAATATTTTCAAAACAATGGGATCCTATATCCTGCTATGAATTTTATGTATGTTTACCTTTGCTTTACAGTTTATAATAAAGTTATGGTTATTTCATATGTATGTTTTCTTAAGATTAGTGTCTGTGTATGGTAGTTTTTAATGGTCCAAGGTCTAGAATAGTTGGGTCATTACAGTTGGTATCAGAGCAACGGTTCATTTGCATGAAGTTCTCCTTGATACACACACTCAAAGCTCTGAATCTGACTGCCAAGTAAGTGTTTAAGTTATAGTTATTATGTTTATAAGTATAGCTAACAATTTTAGTCTTTATGTTTTCAGTTAAGAATGAACGGAGCATTAACTTATGAGGATATCCAAGCCATTAAGGCTTTAAAAAGAATTAGAGAACCCCAAAACACCGTAGGAGTGTTAGAGAGAATCACTCGGAGGCTACTTTTGGTCCATAGGGAGATAGGTCACCTCCAAGAATCTAAGAAAATTATGATGAGATCAACCGAGCAATACATTTTAGTACTTAGACACTTTAGAGATTATCCAACTGTGACTGCAGCCTTAGAAGAAATTTGGGAGACGATAGATGATGAAGATGAACTGCCGGTAGCTATGAGATATTATTTTCTCATACTTAGGTTCACTTCAAAAATGGAATTTCAATTTACAAATGAACAAAAACATAGAATTTTTACGAATCTTCCTCGAGGGAATTTTGAGGCACAAGACAATGATGACTATGAAGAGATATAAGACGATATGCTAGATGAAGGATCGGATGTAGAAGATCCAGATTTTTAGAATAGATAGTTTCATTGTTTATTTTTATTTATTATTTGTTTTCTTTTATGATTGTAAATAGTGAAAAAAATTTTCCAAATTAATATCTTGGTTATTTTGTTATCATGTATGAGTTTGATATTTCTTTTGCAATCATAATAAATAATGAATAAAATAAATAATGACTAAGTTCGGTGAGGGTGGATACAAATCAATGAACCAAGTTTCTATATTGAAAGTTAGTGGGCCATAGAAGTGGGAACGATTTTACTGATCCCAGCTCTCCCTCGATATGTTTAACTTTGGAACAAAGATGAGTTTTGAGCTTGAGAATTAAATCATTAGGATGATTAGAAACAGACTTAGAAAATAATGATGGCTTATTTTTCTAAGTATAGAAACCCACTCTAACAATAAAGAAGGCTTATATAATTTTCATATGTCATAATTAATAGGTCCGAGTTATGTTTGTTTAGATTAAGTTTTTTCCTTAGAGCCTATTAGGGTAAAGTTATGAAATGTTTCTCTCAACTGTTAGAACTATGCAGCAATGTTGCTTTGAAGATTTGCTCGCACCAATGGAAATGCCTCCAACGCTGCTCCGGTGAACAATGAAGCCCCTCGGGTTTGTAGAAGGGGAGTGCGTGCTGCTGCCAGTCGCAATGCACTGCCAACACCGCCAGTTGACAACACTGTGGAGATTGCCAGACTGTGACAACAAGTCAAGGAACTATAGCAGCAACAACGACAATAGGCTCAACCTCAGACTAAGCCTCCGTCGCAACTACAGCCATAGCAAATGGCCTCAGTACCCCAACAAGTTGGTCCATATGGGGGATGGCCAGTGGCGAACTCTGCGCCATATCCAGTTCAGCATATGGAGCCAGTTTATGAGCAGTTCCATAAGCAACATGCTCCAAACATTGAAGGGACTACAGACCCCTTCGAGGTAGAAGAGTGACTGAGAAACATGGAGCCAATCTTGACACACATGAACCTTAGTAACGCGGAATGCACATCCTGCGTTTCGTCTTTGCTCAAGAAGGATGCCAGGATATGGTGGGACCTAGTCCAGCAGACGCATGATCACTATGACTTGGACCCGATTTGTGGAGCTGTTCCACAAGAAGTACTATCATTCGGCTGTACTCACTTCATGAGTTGAGGACGTCGCTGGCTTGAAGCAAGGGAGTTTATCAGTGGCAGAATATGCTCGGTAGTTCGACCGATTAGCTAAGTTTGCACCGAAAATGGTTCCAACTGACTACCTGAGGGTGTCTAAGTTTGTTAGAGGACTTCGACTGAAGATCGAGCTAGGGGTTAAGCTAGGAAACCCAGGAAATACTACAGATGTCGATGTTCTATAGACGAAAATAGAAGTAGAATGGTTGTAGGCTAATGTTAGTAAAGAAGAAGCAGTAAGCCTGAGCCTAGACATCAGAATCAACCTTAGACTAGTCAGAACAACAACCACCACAACAACAACAATTAGTCCAACAACAATAACAACGGTCAGAAAAGAAGAAATCCTGACAATAAGTAGTCCGACAACGATAAAAGGGCACAGACAAGCATTGAAAGCAGTAGGTCGGGTTATGTAGAATACCCGCCATGCGCTAAGTGCCTATTTATAGAGTTCAAGAAGTGAAACTAACACTTTTTAATTTGAATAAATAAATGAATATAAAATGAAAAAGATTTGAATTTTCATTCAACTGGCGCCCAGAACTTGGTCAAAATTGTTCACAGGCAGGTCTAAGTGGTTAAGGGTAATTTTCAAAATTAAAAACCAAACTTTCAAAGAAAAACCATCTTGGAGCCGATATATTGCCCCCCCATAGGCGATATATCACCTCCCCCTATATTCCCGAGCCCCATTTGATCGTTCGTGCAAAGTTGACGTATTTTCCGTATCTTCCATAAGTGATATATCGGACCCTAAGCTGCGATATATCGGCATACGTTGATATATCAAACACGTATTTTCACCTTTTCAACATAAATTGAGTTCGATAAACAGCTTTGACTGAGTCATAATACGATCCTAACATCTGTTGGAAGGTTCTAGAGCTTCTAGATCTTTCTTTTATTAAAACTATTCATCAAAAATACTTAATTCCTTAATAATCGTGATTAAACCTTATTGGCTCTTATTGGCTCTAATTAAACCTTAGGTTATAATAAATATATTTCTATAACCAGCAATATTAATCAAATCTTATGTTATAATTAATATTCTTAAACTATAGGTTAAACTTATAAAATCCACAATTGTTGTTATGAGTTTCCAACTAAGCTCGGTTTGAACCAAAATCCACGGTAACTAACATACTACTAACTGATACTAACTACTACTACTATCTAGCTAGCAAAGTAAATATTCTGGGACACTACGACTCTCCCCTACTTAAAAGAATTTCGTCCCTGAAATTTAATTACCAAACAATTCCGGATACCGGGCTAACATATCTTCCTCTAACTCCCGCATTGCCTCCCGTTTAGAACTATTGCTCCATAGGACCTTGACTATCGGAATACTCGTAGACTGTAATTCCTTAATCCTTCTATCTAGGATGCTAACCAGTCGTTCCTCATAACTCAAGTCTTTCTGGAGTGCTATCATATCGTACTCGAGGACATGAGATTGGTCTGACACATCTCTACGCAGTATCGAGATGTGGAACCCATTTTGGCTATCTGCTAGAGCTGGCGGTAGGGCTAATCTATATGCAACTGTTCCCACCTTGTCCAATATCTCAAAAGGACCTATAAACTGGGAACTAAGCTTGCCTTTCTTCCCAAACCGTTTCACACCTTTCATAGGAGATATCTTTAAGAAGATTTGATCTCTGACTTTGAATTCCACATCACAACGCTTGGCATTCGCATAAATTTTCTGTCGGCTCTGAGCAGCAAGCATACACTTTCTAATCAGCGCTACTGCATCCTGAGCTTCTCTAATAGCTTCGGATCCAAGAAGTTGCCTTTCTCCTACCTTGTCCCAATGTAACGGTGATCGACACCTCCTTCCATAAAGTAACTCATAAGGTGCCATCCTGATTGTTGGCTGGTAGCTATTGTTGTAGGAGAATTCTATCAGCGGCAAATACTTACTCCATTATCCTCCGAAATCAAGTACACAAGTGCGCAACATATCTTCTAAAATATGTATGGTACGCTCGGACTGACCATCGGTCTGTGGATGAAATGTCGTGCTAAGTCTTAACTTGGTACCCATGGCTTGCTGTAAGCTTCCCCAAAATCTCGATGTAAACACCGATCCTCTATCGGATACAATGGTCTTAGGGATTCCATGCAGTCTTACTATATCTGGGACATAAATGTCTGCATTCTGATTTGCTATGTACGTAGTCTTGACAGGTAGGAAGTGAGCTGACTTGGTTAGTCTATCTATTACTACCCAGGTCGAGTCGTGCTGCTTATTTGTTCGTGGTAGTCCTGTCACGAAATCCATGGATATGTCTTCCCACTTCCATTCTTGAATACTAAGTGATTTCAATAAGCTTGTAGGGCGTTGGTGTTCTGCATTCACTTGTTGCCATACTAGGCATTTAGACACATACTCTGCTACCTCCTTCTTCATTCCTGGCCAGCAATACAACGTCTTAAGATCGTGGGTAATCTTTGTCGACATTGGGTGAACTGAGTATGTGGTATTGTGTGCTTCTTCTAAAATCTTCATCTAAATCCCTTGATCATTCAGCACGCTACCCAATTCTTATATCTCAAGAACCCCTGTCCTGATATAGAGAAATTTGTGGCCTTACCTCCTTTAACTACAGCTGTGTGAGATACTAATGTGTCATCATGCCCTTGTCCGATTCGTATATCTTCTAACAGACTTGACTGGATGAACAAAATACCAGTTGTCCAATGACTACTTCTATTCCAGCATTGATCAGCTCTTGTTGTAGCGACTTTTCTATTCCAGCTAATGCTGCTAGACTTCCATAACTCTTCCTACTTAGCGCATCACCAACTACATTAACCTTTCCCGGTGGTATAGGATTTCGCAGTCATAATACTTCACTAGTTCTAACCATCTAC
Source organism: Humulus lupulus (assembly GCF_963169125.1). Lineage (NCBI taxonomy): Eukaryota > Viridiplantae > Streptophyta > Magnoliopsida > Rosales > Cannabaceae > Humulus > Humulus lupulus. The sequence continues at coordinate 171,997,970 of NC_084797.1, forward strand.
GCTGCCTCATGCTGAGCTCCTTTTGTGTGAAGAAATACTTTAGGCTTTTGTGGTCTCTATAAATCTCACACCATTCTCCATAAATATAATGGCACTAGATTTTCAATGCAAAGACCACCGCTGCCAACTCCATATCATGCGTTGGATAGCGTTGCTCATATTCCTTCAGCTACCTAGAGGCATAGGCTATTACCTTGTCATTTTCATCAGCACACAACCCAAACCTTGCTTCGACGCATCATAGTAGACTACAAACTTATGCTAGTGCTGAGTATAGCTTATCCTTAAGCAACTAGAAACTTTCTTCACACTTATCCGTCCAGTTGAACCTTTGTTGCTTCAGGGTCAGGTTGGTGAGCGGAGTGGCTATCTTAGAAAAGCCCTCTACAAACCTCTGATAATAACCTTCTAGTCCCAGAAAACTTCTTACCTCTGACGCATTCTTAGGTCTTGGCCAATTCTACACAACCTCTACCTTAGATGGGTCTACTGCAACTCCTTCCTTAGATACTATGTGCCCGAGGAACGCTACTTTCGAAAGACAAAATTCCCACTTCTTGAACTTGGCGTAAAGTATATGCTCTTTTAATCGCAACAAGGTTAGCCTTAAATTTTCCTCGTGCTCGACTTCGTCCTTTGAATACACCAAGATATCGTCGATAAATGCTACGACGAATCTGTCCAAGTAATCCTTGAAGACCCTATTAATTATATCCATGAATGTGGCTAGAGCGTTGGTAAGACCAAAAGACATAACTAAAAACTCGCAATGTCCATAACGAGGTATAAAAGCTGTCTTGGGAATATCCTCTTCCCGTACCTTGAGCTGGTGATACCCGGACTGTAAATCAATCTTTGAAAACACGATCGCGCCTCAGAGTTGATCAAACAAGTCGTCCATTTGGGGTTTCAGGTACTTATTCTTAATTTTCACCTTATTTAACTCGCGGTAATCTATACACATCCACATGCTTCCGTCCTTCTTCTTCACAAATAGAACTGGTGCTCCCCATGGCGAATGGCTTGGTCTAATGAAACCCAAGTCTAAGAGTTCTTGTAGCTGTGTCTTTAACTCCTTGATTTCGGTAGGTGCCATATGATATGGTGCCTTTGAGATAGGCTCTGTGCCTAGTTCTAGTTCGATTGTGAAGTCAATTTCCCGAGTCAACGACAACCCTGGTAAGTCGTCAGGAAATACTTTTGGGAATTCCTTTATAACACGAACGTCTAAAATCTTTAGTGGTGTTTCCTTTATCACATCTGTGATGCTGGCGAAGAATGTGTGACATCCTTTTTCTATCATCCTCTAAGATTTTAGGGATGAAATAAGCGGCGTACGTAGTCCTGAAACCTTTCCCATAAAGCATAGTCTCTAACCGTCAGGAGTCTCAAACGTCACTTTCTTATGTCTACAGTCGATGGTTGAACCATGCCTTGCTAGTCAATCCATACCGAGTATTACGTCGAAGTCTTTGATCTCTAGTTCTATCAGGTCTCCTTCTAGTTCTACGTCCTCAAATTTGATCAGAATGTGTGACATCCTTTTTCTATAATCCTCTAAGCTTTGACGGACGAAAAAAGTAGCGTACGTAGTCCTGAAACCTTTCCCATAAAGCATAGTATCTAACCGCCAAGAGTCTCAAACGTCACTTTCTTGCATCTACAGTCGATGGTTGCACCATGCCTTGCTAGCCAATCCATGCTGAGTATTACGTCGAAGTCTTTGATCTCTAGTTCTATCAGGTCTCCTTCTAGTTCTACGTCCTCAATTTTGATCAGAATGTGTGACATCCTTTTTCTATCATCCTCTAAGCTTTGAGGGAGGAAATAAGCGGCGTATGTAGTCTTGAAACCTTCCCCATAAAGCATATTTTCTAACCGTCAGGAGTCTCGAACGTGACTTTCTTGCGTCTACAGTTGTTGGTTGCACCATGCCTTGCTAGCCAATCCATGCCGAGTATTACGTCGAAGTCTTTGATCTCTAGTTCTATCAAGTCTCCTTCCAATTCTACGTCCTCAATTTTAATCAGAATGCCTCGTCCTATCCATGATGATAAGACTGTTTCACTCGAAGGCAATTCTGTCACAAACCTAGTTCTAAATATTTCACAAGGTTTGTCTAATTTCTCTATCATTCCTAACAAGATATACGAGTGAGTGGCTCTCGAATCAAATAATACTGAACATACATTATTGAAGATAGGAATCTGACCTGTGACCACTTTATTACTAGCTTCATCTTCTCCCTTAGTCAAGGCAAAGACTCTGGCAGGAACCATCTTGTTGTCCCTTTTTCTCTTCTAGCTTGAGCTTGGGACATTCTCTCTTCCGGTGACCTTCCTGACCACAATTGTAGCATCCCTTGGTGTTTCCACGACACTCACCAGGATATTTCTTTTGGCACTTAGAGCACTGTAGGTATTCTACATAACCTGACCTACTAACTCCATTGTTCATCCGTGCTCTTTTATCATTGTCGGATTGCTTATTGTCAGGATGCATTCTTTTCTGACAATTATTGTTGCTAGGCTGATGGTTGTTGTGGTGGTTGTTCCAACCATTCTGAGGTTAACTCTGCTACTTAGGCTCAAGCTTACTGGCCTCTTCCTGACTAACATTTGCCTAAAGACTTTCTACTTCTTTAGCCATTTGTAAAACATCAGCATAAGTAGTAGTTCCAATTTGTTACCTTAACCCCTAGCTCAATCTTTGGTCTAAGTCATGTAACAAACTTGGTAACCCTCAGAAAGTCAGCTGGAACCAACTCTGGTGCAAACTTGGCTAGTCGGTCGAACTGACGAGCATACCTTGCTACCGTCAAGTTGCCCTGCTTCAGACTAGTGAACTCCTCGACCCTTGTAGCGATGACTGCTGAGTTGTAGTACTTCTTGTGAAACAACTCCACAAATCTTGTCCATGTCATGGTGGCGACATCGTGAGTCTGCTGTACTAGGTCCCACCATATTCTAGCATCCTTCTTTAGCAGAGATGAAATGTAGGATATACGGTCCGCGTTGCTGAGATTCACGTGCGCTAGGATCGACTCTACATTTCTGAGCCATTCTTCCTGTAACGCCCTACTTCCTCAGAGCCATTACTAAGTGAGTTTAAAAATGTGCTTTCAACTCGCTAATCAAGGTTTTAGGTCAAACAATGTAATTAAGCAATAAACAGAGAAAAAAAAACTTTAGAAATAATAATTTCCATAGAAAATCATAAAAGTTTTACACTTGGGATCCCAAAATTACAATTTAGAAATATTTACAACACATAGACTGAACCAAGTCGACTAAACGAAAAAATTTAGGTTTATTTACAAGCATCTCCCAAAATCCTCTGCCTGTGGCAGCCAGGCTAGCCAAACATGTACACGCCGCCTCACGCCTGCTGTACTCATGGTTGGTTGACCTTCTCTTTACCCTTACCTGCACCACAGAGCACCTGTGAGCCGAAGCCCAGCAAGAAAACCCATAAACAAATAACATATGCAACACATATATCAAGCATATAAACAGGCCACCAATGGGCAAAACACATACGGCCTAGTCATCCCAGGCATTTACTAAGCCCCGGGTTTACGGACCACGCCGTGAGGATATCCCAGGTATCCTTTTAGGGACTCACCCTGGCAACTCACACTCCACGTGCTCAACGCTACTCTCGGCCCCTTGCCATTTTTGGCTTTGCACTCAGCAAGCCCTTCGCCGTTCCCGGCCTCTACCGTCCTCGGCCTACACCGTTTCCGGCTCTTGTCGATCATTCACACAATAGCATTCATAGCATAACAAGCAAGTACAGAATTCTAGCATACTTAGTTAAAGGGCTATGCCCCGCAGTTCTAACATATTGGGCTCAGCCCTGCATACCAATTCCATTCAAACACATTGGGCTCAGCCCTGCACACAAGCTCTATGGGAACAAGGGTTTTCTTACCTGAGTCCCGAGTTTTCCGACCACCGATTCCCCAAGCACAGTCCTCTAACTTGAGCCTCGCCGAAACCCTAGTCATAACACATTAACAATATCCATCCATCAAGTTCTAATCCAATAAATAACTTCGAGCCAAAACCCTAACCTCCGGGACCTTGAATTCTCTCAATCCGGGTGATAAAATCCATCCTGAGCCTTAACCATTGAGTTCCCAAGCCTAAACACCCCTAAAAGCACAATCTGGCACTAAGAGTCGCGGCTAGCCTGAAAACAGAGGCTAGCACACCCCTGCAACACACACGGGCTACGGAGCGTGTACCAAGCGCCGCGGCACGTATAAGCTTCCTGGCCACCCTCGACCGCGTGCGCACACGGGTCGCGGCCCTCACCACCGAACCCAGATTTTCTCACCATTTTTCTATACCTTACCTCAAGCCATTTCATCCTAAACTTAGCTAACAATCCTAGATAACCAGCACAATCATCTCAGCTCAATAACAGCACCAAAACCCCATTGAATCCTACTCCAAAACTCAGCTAAGATACCTAAAAAATAGATCAAGCTTGACTAACATGCATTCCCCAATAACCAGCAGAAATTCAAGACTAAACCTTAGAAATTAGAGCTTACCTTTGCCGAACCCAATCCCTGGGGTTGATCCTCAATCCTTAAGCTTCAAGCTCCTAAGATATCTCAGCTGAAATCCCTTAACTTTAATTTAGTTTCCCTTAAGTTTCCCTTTGAGTTTGCCTTAGAGAGTGAAAGAGAAAAGAGGTTGAAAGCTATCTCAGCTGAATGAGGAGGTATAAGTCAGTTCCCCAAAGCTTCTAATTAATTCTTCCTTTTTGTTTTATTCAGCTTAAGTCTATGTGGTTACCTCAAGGCTCGGGGTACCAAAATGTCCCCGAGGGCAAAATGGTAAATTTCCCCAATATTCCCGCCTAGTCATTCTATCCTCAAATATATCTCCAAATATTTATTTTCATGTCCCGATAACCCCATAATACATCTAGTACCCAAATCACCTCTCGACTCACCCCGAGTCCGAATCTCAACCCTGTTGTGACTTTCTGACTAACCGCTCACCAGGACTGTCTTGGCCTATGTTGCACAGACATATCACATATATATAACATTTATCACATTTATACCCCTAATAACCAGACGGGGTCCACATGCGCATTTAACTCAACTAAGCATGCATCATAATCATATATTCACATAAATCAACATATCAGCATATTAAATCACTTATTGCCCTCCAGGCACACTAATCAAGGCCCTAAGCCTGATTAGCAAATTTGGGTCGTTACACTTCCGCCTCAAAGGGGTCGGTTGTCCCTTCACAGTTTGGAGTGTGTTTCTTACGAAACTGGTCGTAGATTGGCTCCATGTACTTAGCTAGGTAGGGCGCATAGTTCGCCAATGGCCATCCCCCATGAGGACCTAATTGTTGGGGTGCCATTTGTTGAGGCTGTGGTTGAGGCTGAGTCTGAGTCTGTCGATGCGGCTGGGACTATTGTCGCTGTTGCTACAGCAATTCCTCCACTTGTTGTCGTAGCCTGAAAATTTATGCAGTGTTGTCAATCGGCGGCGGCGGTACACTTTGGTTAATAGCAGTAATGGTAGCATGCGCTCCCCTTCTACAAACTGGAGGGGCTACATTATTCTCTTGAGAAACGCTTGAGGCACTGGCATTGGTGCGTGCAGACCTTCCGAGCGACATCTTCAGCGGAGTTCTAACAGTTGAAAAACATGTTAGAACTTACCCTAATAGGCTCTATGGCAAAACTTAGTCTAAGTTAACATAACTCGACACTATTAGTTATGATTTCTTATGAAAATTATATAAGCCTTCTTTATTATTAGGGTGTGTTTCTATATTTTGAAAAATAAGCCATCTTTATTATTTTCTAAGTCTGTTTCTAATAATCCTATATGACTTAATTATCAGGCTCGAAACTCGTCGTTGTTCCAAAGTTAACCATATTGAGGGAGGGCTGGGATCAGTAAAATCGTTCCCACTACTATGGCCCCCTAAACTCTCAATATAGAACTTGGAACATTGATTTGTATCCACGCTCACCGAACTTTGTCATTATTTATTAAATTTATTATTTATTATGATTGTAAAAAAAAAAATCAAACGCATACATGTCATTCAAAAATAACAATAATATTCATTTGGAAAAAGGTTTTCACTAAATACAATCATAAAAATAAAGATAATAAATAAAGGAATAAACTTAACTAACATAACTAGGGTGAATCTAAAAATCAGGATCTTCTACATCTGACTCTTCATCTAACATATCATCATCTATCTCCTCATAATCATCATTATCTTGAGCCTCAAAATTTCCTCAGGGAAGATTCGTAAATATTCTATGTTTTTCCTCATTAGTGAATTAGAATTCCATCTTAGAGGTGAACCTATGTATGAGAAAATAATATCTCATAGCTATTGGGAATTGATCTACATCATCTATAGTCTCCCATATTTCTTCTAAAGTTACAATTGCTGAGGGATAATCTTTAAATAGCCTAATTACTAAAACATATTGCTCCGTAGCTCTCATCATGATTTGTTTAGTTGTTTGGAGGTGAACTATCTCCCTGTGGAATAAGAGTATTCTCCGAGTGATTATTTCTAACACTCCTACTATATTCCTTGGCTTTCTAATCCTTTTTAATGCTTTAATGGCTCAGATATCTTCATAGGTCAAGGCTCCATCCATTCTTAACTAAAAACATAAGGGCTAAAACGTTAGCTAATAACATAAACACTTACATTGGCAGTTAGATTCGGAGCTTGAGCGTGTGTATCAAGGAGAACTTCATGCATATGAACCGTTGTTCTGATACTAATTGTAATGACCCAACTATTTCTAAGACCTTGGACCATTAAAACTACTTGACATAGATACTACTATTTTGATACAAACATAAGAAATAACATAACTTTATTGAAATCCCAAAATATTGTATCAAATACAAGATAATATAAAAATATAAAATGTGATAGATATGGTATGGGATCCCATTGTTGATAAAACATAAACTTGAATTCCATTGTTTAAAAACTAAGTGCGGAATTACAAAAGAACATAATTCAAAAGACTAAATAACGCCATCCTCGATCGACACGCAATCCACGCAGTCCAATCATCCTTAACACACAAGCCAAGCATCCAAGAATCCTTCCACCTTCCATAATCATTTTCCTACATCACACTAAAAAAATAAAGGAATTAGCCTAATGCCCAGCAAGGAAAATCTACTAACACATAAATCATAAGCATAAAACTATATCATAAACATATACTTGAAAACATATGACTACAAAAAGAAAAACATATATCATATAGGACTACAATGACCATCATACTTGTTGGGGCTTGTTAGCTAAGCAAGTCATATGCCCATAAATTTGTGGGGCTTGCTAGCTAAGCAAGTCATATGCCCATAAATTCTTAGGGCTTGCTAGCTAAACAAGTCATATGCCCAAGGACTACAAGACATATTATACATATACATATCATAACATCAACATATCCTAATGTAAACATATCATATAAGCACATAAAATCTATCCTATTTGCCTTACCAAAAGCAAGGATATTTGGGAACAAGAACGTGATTAGAACACTCCTATAAACCAACAAGTAAAAATGATGAGAATATAAATAAAAAGAGATGAAAAGAACACTAAACCATCCAAGAAGAAACTTACCAAGAAGAACCATAAGTTTCAAGAAACTTAAATACCTAATCAAGAATCATAAACAAGAGTTAGGATCTGAATAAAAGAAAACTAAACAAAACTATAGAAACATAAAGAAATGAACTTAGGGATAAGAATACCTTGGTTGATCTTATGGATTGATCTATACCTCAATACCGAAAACACACTAAATCTCACTTTCCCAAGTGTTTAGAAAAGCTTAGAATGATAAAGATTTTATCCCAAACCCAAGTGTATCTCTCTATAGTAATACCAGCACCTTGGAAGCTCTGATCAATTGCTTGAAGAATGAAGAATATGGCTGAGTACTAGGTCTTTTTTATAGAGTTCAAGGAGTGAAACTAACCCCTTTTAATTTGAATAAATAAATTAATATAAAATGAAAAAGATTTGAATTTTCGTTCCACTGACGCCCAGAACTCAGTCAAAATTGTTCAAAGGCAGGCTTAAGTGGTTAAGGGTAATTTTCAAAATTAAAAACCAAACTTTCAAAGAAAAACCATCTTGGAGCCGATATATCCCCCCCCCCCCCCCCCATAGGTGATATATCGCCTCCCCCTATATTCCCGAGCCTCGTTTGATCATTTGTGCAAAGTCGAAGTGTTTTCCGTATCTTCCATAGGCGATATATCGGCCCCTAAGCTGCGATATATCATCATACATTGATATATCAAACACGTATTTGCACTTTTTCAACATAATTTGAATTGGATAAACAGCTTTGACCGAGTCATACTACGATCCTAATAGCTGTTGGAAGGTTCTAGAGCTTCTAGATCTTTCTTTTATTAAAACTATTCACCAAAAATACTTAATTCCTTAACAATCATGATCATGACAAGTGTCATGCTCTTATTAGCTCTATCTAAACCTTAGGTTATAATAAATATATTTCTATAACCAGCAATATTAATCAAACCTTATGTTATAATTAATTTTCTTAAACTATAGGTTAAACTTATAAAATCCACAATTGTTGTTATGAATTTCCAACTAAGCTCGGTTTGAACCAAAATCCACGGTAACAAACATACTACTAACCAATACTAACTACTACTACTATCTAGCTAGCTAAGTAAATATTCTAGGACACTACACTCTGTAGCAATATACGTTATGCCCGATCATGAAACTGGTATGCTCTTCGTCTGCAGGGTTCATCGCGATCTGGTTATATCTAGAATACGCGTCCATGAAAAACATGAGCTCGTGACCAACCGTGGCGCCAACCGACTGATCAATTCTTGGTACTGGGAAACAATACTTGCTGAGGTTGGAGAAATAGATACAAGTTCTCCACTTCCCATTTGGCTTCGAGACCAACACGGGGTTAGCAACCCAGATAGGGTATTTAGCTTCCCTCTTAACCCACATTTTAGTAGGCGAGCTACTTCTTCTTCTAACTCTTCAGATCGTACTGTCCCGAAAAGCCTCCATTTTTGGGACTTTGCAGGCACACTCTTGTCCAAGTTTAAAATATGCATTATTATACTCCGACTGATTCCCACCATGTCCTCGTGCGACCAAGCATAAACATCCAGGTTCTTTCGTAGAAACTCAACCAGCTCCATCTTCCTTTCGACTTCAAGATATTTCCCAATTTTTACCACTCTTGAAGCTTCTTTTGGGTCGATGTTTATTTCCTCGAGCTCTTCTATTGCTTTAAGCTCAGACTTGACTTCGCCTACCTGCGGATCAATGTAGTCCCGGTTGGCAACCTCACCATCTTCTTCTCGAGGTTCTTCCGTCCCACTGGTTACTTTCATTACCTGGGACTCCTCACCTCCCTCACTCATGACCATCGCTTGTTGCCCAGGTTGTGATTTTCCCTTCATAGAAATTTTATAGCACACTGTGGCAGAGAGCTGGTCTCCTCTTACTGTGCATATCCCCAAGGTTTAAGGGAATTTCATTGCCAGGTGTCGTATCAAAGTGATGGCTTCAAATGCCATTAGTGCAGGTCAGCCCAAAATTGTGTTATATGCGGCCAAAAAATTGATTACCATGAACTCAAATATTTTAGAGATAGTTCGTGACTCTTCTCCCAATGTCACCACAATTTTGATTGTCCCTATGGCCATCATTCCTTCACCCAAAAACTCGTACATAATCATTGAGGTTGTCTTCAAATCGGTTACAAACAATCCCATCTTTTATAGGGTTGACCTAAAAAGTAAATTCATGGAACTTCCATTATCCACCAGTATTCTTTGTACCATTTGGTTAGCGAGCTGCACGGTTATCACCAGCGGGTCATTGTGTGGGAATTAAACGTTGCTAGCATCCTCTTCTGTGAAATTGATTGGTTGTTTTTCCAACTGTTGTTGTTTCGATAGCCGTTGCTCCGGGACAAACTCCACATTGTTATGAGTTTTCAACTCATTAATATACCTCTTTTGGGCCCCATTGCTCGTGCCCGCCAAAATGAGGTCCTCAGGAAATAGTGGTAATCTCTCCTCCTACTATCGGGGGAGGTTCGACCTGATTCGTCTGAGCTCCAGGTTGACCCGTCAGAGCTTCTGGAACTGGTTGAGGATTCTGTCGGGCACGTTGATTGGGAACTACCCAATTTTGGGCATACTTAATTGGCTAATGGTCCAGCTTGAATGAGAGTCTTAACTTCATCCTTCAGCTGTCGGCAATCATCAGTGTTATGATCGAGGTCATTGTGGAATCAGCAAAACTTTGAAGGATCTTTCTTCGCCCTCTGATGCCTTAAAGGCTTTTGCTTCTTCCAAAGGAGGCGATTAGAATTAGCCGAGTAGATATGCTCACGGGTGTCTGTTAAGTCGATCTAGGTGGCATAAACAGGCTTGAATATCTCCACAGACTTGTTCTTCTTCATCCTGTTCTGGTCGCCCTCACCATTCCCCTTCCTCTTGTTATTTTTTTCTTGGTTATTCAAGGTAACAGGTTTAGATGTAGTTGCAACATCCGCCACCACTCCAATGAGATGGATAGGGGCCTAGTTAGTTCCTACGATAGTAGCTCGTGCCTCTTCCAGGTTTATCCACTCTTGAGCTCAGGCCAAAAATTCGTATACGCTTTTAACTCCTTTTCATTGGAGTTCTTGACATAGGTCACCTCACAATAAAATTCATGTTCTCATTGCCATGTGCTTGGAGCTATCATCAACGTCCCTAGCTCGCGCTACAACATTGGCGAATCTACTCAGGTATGCTTTCAGTGTTTCACCAGGTTGCTGCTTTACATTGGCCAATGAATCAGCTTCAATGCGAGTTGCCTATGAAGCTCGGAATGCTCTTTTAAACTTGGGAGACAATTTCTTCCGCAAGCTTATCAAATGCTTCTTCTATTGTTTAAACCAATGTCTGGCAGGTCTGACCAGAGTTGCAGGAAACAAGAAAGATCTTAGATCGACCCCGACATTGTGGGCCATCATCATTTTGTTGAACATCTTGAGGTGATCAGATGGATCTTTGTTTCCATCAAATGTTGGCATGTTTGGCATCCTAAAGCCAATAGGATATGTAGCCACTGCAATGTTTGCAGCAAAAGGTTTGAGCTCCTCCTCTGAGTTACAATCGTCTTTTCCCTTTCTAGATAAAAATCTTTTCATTTGTTCTTCCATCAAAGCAAGTCTCTCAAGGGTTTGGTCCTTGGTCCATAGGTTAGATGGGGGTTGTTCAATAGCTCCAATCCTATTATACACGTTTGATTGGTTGTTGTCCCTCCAAGTTCGAACTTGGTTAGGCAGGACATTCCCATTGTCGCGTACAATGGACGAACCTCCCTCATGCCGAGTATAACTCATATCCTCATTCGGGGCTGGATAGCTTCTTTGGGAGTTCAAATGATCGTGCAAGTCAAGCTATGGATCATATCGAGGACTTTGTGCTGAGCTCAAGTGATTTCTTACGTCGCTCCCAAACCTGTCTTCACGCAGGCTCTCCATCCAGTAACATCCATTTGCAGAACTTGTGACTCGCGGTTGAGATCGAGGACCTGTATTCTCAGCACCAGTTCCTGGGGCGTAAGTGTTTACAGATGGGGGAGGATTTCTCCTACTGTTCCCACGAGCTGGAGCATCCTGTTGTGAGCGAGGTGGTGTTTGATATCTTACCGGTAATAGAGGATGCCTTATTGGCGAGGCTGTCCTCGTTCCATCAGGACGAATTAAATTAGCCCGCCTCGGATCCACTCCAATGTCCCTAGTTCTCTGTGCCTGGGGTTCTAATCGTGGCACATGAGGATTCGCTGGAGCACTTTGCCTTCGTGACCATGTCCCAGCCCCTCCCCGTGGATGTTTATGGTCATTTCTGGGAATCTGTGAAGAAGGCACAAAGCTGGGGGTCACAATCCTGACGAACCAATTGATATGCTAATGATAAGCCCTGTGATGACCAGTGGGTTGGGCACTCAGGTGGTTTCGCTCTAAAGGCACAGAACTCAGAGTGGCGGTTCTGACAAAACGACTAGATTTAGACCGATTATTCCTATGGTACTTATGAGACCTACTTTGCCTCTTTCCGACATTAACGTCGGTTGCAAGAGGGGGTAACCAAACCAAGATGTAGAGTCCCATAACTTTACTTAGCTAGTTAGATAGTAGTAGTAGTAGTAGTAGTAGCTAGTAGTAGTTATAGTATGATAATTACTGTGGTTTTTGGTTCAAGCCGGGACTTAGTTGAACACTCGTAGCAACCCTTATAAATTTTTTAAGTTTAACCTATAGTTTAAGAATATTAATTATAACATACGGTTTGATTAATATAGCTGATTATAAAGATGTCATTTATTATACTATAAGGTTTAGATAGATTTAACAAGATAATGACACTTGTCATAATCATGTTTATTTAAGGATTTAATTATAGTTTAAATAAAAGAAAGATCTAGAAACTCTAGAACCTTCCAGAACCATTAAGAGCATGACACTTGTCATAATCATGTTTATTTAAGGATTTAAGTTTAAATAAAAGAAAGATCTACAAACTCTAGAACCTTCCAGAACCATTAAGAGCATGACACTTTTCATAATCATGTTTATTTAAGAATTTAAGTATTTTTTTTAATAGGATAGTTTCACTCCTCAAACACTATAAATAGGACCTAGTGCTCAGCCATTTTCTTCATTCTTCAAGAATTTGATCAGAGCCTTCAAGCTGCTAGGATTTCTATAGAGAGATACACTTGGGTTTTGGGATAAAAGCTTTATTATCTTAAGCTTTATAAACACTTGGGTAGTGAGATAAAGTGTGTTTTTAATATTTAAGTGTAGATCAGTTCTAGTACATCCAACGTAATACTATTCATCAGTTCTATTATGTTTGATTCCTTAGTTTTCTTTAGTTTTCATTTAGATCCTAACTCGTTGTTTCGATTCTTGGTTAGGTATTTAAGTTCTTTGAACTTAAGGTTTCTTTTCGGTAAGTTTCTTCTTGGTGGTTTTAGTTCTCTTATTTTCATCTCTTTTCTTTAGAAATACTCACCATTCTTATTGTTGGTTTTAGGAGTGTTCCAAATCCCGTCCTTGTTCTCAAATATCCCGATGTTGGTAAGGAAAATAGGATAGTTTTTATATGCTTATATGTTATGTTATGATATATATATATGAATATTTCTTGTAGTCTTTGGGGCTCATAGTTGCTTAGCTAGCAAACCTCAATGTATTTTGAGGCTTATAGTTGCTTAGCTAGGAAACCCCAATGTTTTTATGTTGCTCGGGCTCATAGTTGTTTAGCTGGCAAACCTCAATGCATTTTGAGGCTTATAGTTGCTTAGCTAGCAAATCCCAATGTTTACCATGGACATGGGTTAGAGTTATGATATATGTTTTATAGTATATGTTTATAATATAGTCTTATGTATACGATTTATGTTATATGTTGATAGTAGATTTTCCTTGCTGGGCATTAGGCTCATTCCTTTATTTTTTTTAGTGTGATGCAGGTAAATAGTTTAGGAAGGCGGAAGGATTCTTGGCAGCTTGGCTTGTGTGTTAAGGATGAATGGATTGAATGGACTGCGTGTCGATCGAGGATGACGTTATTTATTTTTAGTCCTTTGAATCATATTTTTGATGTATTTCCACATTTGGTATTTTAACAATTAAAGTTTATGTTTTATTATTTTATGTTTTATAAACAATGGAACCCCATACCATGTCACATTTTACATTTTACTTTGTAATTTGAACAATATTTATGTTGGAGTTTTAATAAAGTTATGATTATTTCTTATGTATGTTTTCTCAATTAGTAGTAGTTATTTCTAGTAGTTTTAATGGTCCAAGGTCTTAGAAATAGTTGGGTCATTACACAAGACCTCCTCAATCTGCCTATTTTCCATAGCGAGATGTCTCCTTAGCTAGGCATTTTCCATCTCGACAGCAGTCAAGAATCCTAGATTAGGATTTTGTGGGAGTGACGCTGAACTCCCAGCGTTGTCCTGACCATCTGGACCCCTTTTAGTGGGAATAGTCATATAATGGGAATCCTGCCCACCATGCTGTTCAATCTCATTATCATGCATCGATCGAGTGAGAACCATGATGAATGTCGACCGAAACTTGTGAAGCACTAATTTATTCTCAATGAAAGCACCAAACTGTTGACGTGGTTTTTCACAACTAGTATATTAAGAAATAAAACTGGTAGAATAATGCTAAATTATAAACCATGATGAAATAATAAACACCCTCTCGAACACACACAAATTTTACATGGTTCAGTGGTTAAAATCCACCTAGTCCATAAGTCAATATTATTACTTTTCTCTGTAATTTCTGCATAGTTTTAGTAATACAAAAAATGGTCGTCCCCTTCCCTATCCATTATCCCTAGTATTTATAGGTGGATTTCATGGATAAGTTTGGGTAACTGCGTGAATAAACCGCGTAATAAATAAGGTATATATTAAATACATATTATTCTCATTTACATTGCGATATGATTTGATAAGAGAATAGAATATACTCCTGCCATTTCACATAATAAATGATAAATATGCGATACAACCTGAGCATTAATGAGCGTACAAGGACCCTCCAAATCTCTTGGGATCCTTCAGTATACGTTCTATCCAAGTTTCCACGAGCTGAATATCTCACCCAAGCTCGTGTTCAGAGTCTATCTGGACCATAGCACGTAGTAAGCTTAGGGCGACCAAAGTTGGATCTGGTCATTATAAGTCTCGGACTCAATTGTTATCCTGAGAGGCGGTCTGATAATATCCTGTGTATTGTGCTCTCAAGCCCCCAAACTTGAGCAGTTCACATCACTGTTAGCATGATATGTTACTTGCTATTTTTCCACATATTCATTTGTCAACTGTACAACAGTATATCCAGGAGCTGAAGACAGATCATGCCACTGAATTCGTACTAGAATAAGGGTTATCAAAACAATAGCGAGTGGATAAACAACCAATCATTTTTACGAAAGAGGACACTAGCCACGACAAATTTTAGCATAATGACCCACTGGTGATAACCTTTGAGCTTCCCAATCGAAGAGTATGAAGGATACTGATCTGTTAGGAACGAGTTTCCTAATACGCAGCAGAATCGTGATGGGTTGGCCCAGTGTACAACAAAAATTCTGTAACATATTTAAACTACTTTTAAATATGTGGATCCATTAATATACATACATTAATCACAAGCAAGAATAAAGAACATACCTCTTGATGCCTATCAATTATCCTTGTTATATTTTCGTAAAATGAACGAACTTCCTATCCAAGCTGCTCCCAGGTACTCACACCAAGATCTTCCACAACGTTTTCTACACCTCAAGAAGTTTGTGGGCACTTATAGAATTAATGATGGTATATTTCAGATTCAACTTGATGTACTCAACACATGAGATCAAGATAATAGGCCTGAGATTGGTTATGTATCTTTTTCGGGGAGAGATTGAAAGTATCGCTCTTTTCTTTAGAGCGAATAATTCAGTATTGAGTATTCTGTATTTTTATTTTCTTATAAGTCTAGCTTAAATAGAAAATAATTTAAATTTAAAAAATAAATATGTAACCAATTTACAATTTATCTTTTAATTAATTAATTATCTTATTAATGAAAATATCAAAAAACTAACTTTTGAATATTCGATTAATTAATTAATTAATTAAATAAAAGGGAAAAATCTATCCCTGATTTTCTATGTAGCTCACGCCACCCACAGTCCAGAGACTGTGTGTGTCATGTAGCTTCCTATAAATTAGGGAGATGATATTTTTCAACAATTATTTAAATATTTATTCAAACTACCTTATGAGATAAAATCCAACAACCTAAAAATTGATTCAAATTTGAATCTATTATATTTTTAACTAATTATCAAATATAATTAATTATTTGAATAAATATCAATTTTTTAAATTCAAAATCTAATTTGAACTTATCAAATTATTATCTCCCCCTCAAATGAAGATATTTAATTAATTCTACCAATTAACTAAAACAAATTTTAATTAATACTAATTTCGAAAATTAAATATTAATTTTATTATAATTTCAAAAATTATAATAATTTAATTAGTTATATAATTTCAAAAATTATACAATAATTAATTATTAATCATTTTGATAATTACAACTAATTTGTAATTAATTAATTAATCACTATTATTACATAATTGCATATTTGGCCCAATAACAAATTTTTTCTTAAATATGTATTTTTACCATGTTACCCTTTATATCAACTCTTGCCTTGAATAGTTTTGATAGAGCTGTTATGGGGACCTATGGACCTATAATTTCAAGCTCCAATAAATTTGAGATTATTAATTAAACTATTTAATTAAATAATCTTAATTTATTAATTTACTCCACTATAAATATGAGACTGCACTATTGTAATTATAGACATTTCATTTACTGAGTACTTTATAACAATAAAGCATCCATTGCTATAATCATTACATACAAATTAACCCTCTAATAATGGTTCATAATTAACCAGGAATAAAATTATCGTTTTACCCTTTTAATTATATCTTGTTCCTTAAGTACCATTGATATTACTAGTGAAGGTTAATTCATAACTAAATTATGAATTTGAGCTCAATAACCTTTCAGTCCCAAAAGTCAACCCATAGAGAACCATTATTCAATCTCTTACCATAAGGTATAGATTCTATATCTGTATACTATGTCCCCAACAATTTATATTAATGAGTTCCCACTACAAAAGTTTCTAGCTTGATCATTCTGATAGACCCTAATGAGGGAATCAAATAACTCATATAACATAAACAGGAGTTCATAGTAACTTCAGGATTAAGATCTATTTGTATATGATCATCAGTTGATATATTTAATTAATACTTCGAAACATTATTTAACTAAGTATTAATAAACATATCTGGTACAGTTCTATGTATTCTCTAATATATAAAGTACAACCACTAAAGTGTTCTGCTACACTAGTAATCCGGATCTAGATCACATGTATTCATAATACTAGTGGACCGTACTTGCAGCAATTAATCTAAAGATTCCATAACTTTATTTTACTGTGAACTATTCAGTTAATTTATCTCAAACACATTCCTCCCGTACCAATATGTGGTTGAGATCACATATATGAACTTAAGAAGTTTTCTGATATTTACTTAATATTATCACTATATAATATAGTCCATAAAATATATGCATAACAAATTCAATTTATTTATTTATTTCTTAAAACAATGTCTACTACATATGCTTATAGGGCACAATTCCCAACAATCTCCCACTTGCCCTAAAGCAAATGAGGCATCTGTTTAATTCCCATGTCTCTTACATGCTTCTTAAAAGATTTGATGGATAAAGTCTTTATGAAAGGATCTGCAAGTTTATGCTCTGAAGCTATCTGCATAACTGCAACATCTCCTCGATCAACTATTACTATTACCAAGTGATACTTCCTCTCGATGTGCTTTCCCCTCCTGTGACTATGTGGTTCCTTTGAGTAAGCTACTGCCCCACTGTTGTTACAGTATAGGACTAGTGGCTTATCCACATCTGGTAATACTTCCAGATCGAAATAGAAGTTCTTGAGCTACACAACCTCATTATATGCTTCACAAGCTGCTATATACTCGACTTCCATGGTTGAGTCTGCAATGCTGGTTTGTTTAATACTTCGCCAAACTACTGCTCCTCCTCCAAGAGTAAACACTAATCCAGAAGTTAATTTTTGACTATCTCTATCTGATTGAAAATCAAAATGAGTGTAATCAGTGGGGTTCAGGTCTCCACCTGAATATACAAGCATATAATCTTTAGTATTCCTAAGATACTTGGGTATATTCTTAACTGCAGTCCAATGACTCATTCTAGGATTGGATTGATAATAGCTAACTATCCCTACTTCATAACAAATGTTAGGTCTTGAACACAACATGGCGTACATTAGACTGCCTACCGCTGAGGCATAGGGATACTGTCTCATATCTTCCTTTTCCTGAGGTGTTTTGGGACACTGCTCCTTGGAAAGGAATACTCAAGAATTGGTTGGCATATCACCCTTTTTGGAGTTTTGCATATTAAAGCGTTCTAGAACCTTATCAATATAAGTTTCTTGAGACAGTGCCAAAGTCTTGTTCTGTCTATCTCTAAGAATTTTAATGCCTAGAAATACTTGGCTTCTCCCAAATATTTCATTTGGAATTGTTAATCTAACCAGTTCTTTACTTTGGATAATGATGTTATGTCATTGCCAATCAGTAATATATCATCAATGTAAAGAACGAGGAATACTACTACACCATCTTTGATTTGTTTATAGACACAAGGTTCGTCAACATTTTATTCAAAACCAAACGTTTTAATTGTGTCATCAAATATAAGATTCCAAGATCTAGAAGCTTGTTTGAGTCCATAGATGGATCTAAGAAGCTTGCAAACTTTTTTCTCTTGACTTTTACTTCGAACCCTTCTGGTTGAGACATGTAAATGGTTTCATCAAGGTAGCCATTCAAAAAAGTTTAAATCTCATAATCCATGCACACAGCAATGGATAAGAGTATACGAATGGATTTTAGCATGGCTATAGGAGAAATGGTTTCTTCATCATCAACCCCTTCTTTCTATGTGTAGCCTTTGGCTACAAGCCTTGCTTTGAAAGTCTCTACTTTCCCATCCGCTCCTCTTTTCTTGTTGAATATCCATTTGCAACCAATGGGTTTGATATTCTCAGGTGGATCTTCAGGAACCCAGACACAATTTGAATACATTGATTCCATGCCATGGTTCATGGTGTCTTGCCATTTTTCCTTGTCAGAATCATTCATTGCATCTTTAAATGTCAATGGATCGTCTTTGTTTGTGTCACACACAAACATTTGCACTTCGTGTTCATAGCGTATGGGTTGCTTACTAACCCTCCCACTACGATGAGGCTCTCTACTATTATGACTAGAACTAGTCATTTCCTCTTGCCCTTTTTCATTGGTTGTTGCTGGTGACTTTGCAACTTCATTCAAGACCATCTCCTCCAGTACAACCTTAATGCGATGTTTATGGTTATTAACATAGTAATGTTCAATAAAAGTTTCATTTGTCGATACAAATGTTTTATTTTCTCTTGGACTATAGAAAATTCCACCTCTTGTCTCTTTGGAATAGCCCACAAACATGCACACTTCGGAGTGTGATTCCAACTTTCCGGTGTTTCCCTTAAGCACATGTGCAGGACACCCCCAAATTCGAAAATGGTGTAAACTATGTTTACAACCATTCCATAATTCCATGGGTGTCTTTTGGATAGACTTAGATGGAACAAATTCAATATGTATAGAGCACATTGAATTGCATAGCCCCAGAATGATAGTGATAATGATGAGATGCTCATCATTGGTCTAACCATATCTAGTAATGTTCCGTTCCGTCTTTCTGAAACACCATTTTTTTGTGGCATTCCAGGTGCTGTGAGTTGGGATTGAATACCATGCTCACGCAGATGGTCCTCGAATTCAAAATCCAAGTACTCTCCTCCTTAATCAAATCGAAGAACTTTCAGTGATTTACCTAATTGCTTTTCAGCCTCTGTTTGAAATTCTTTGAACTTTCCAAAAGTTTCAGATTTTCTCTGTATTCAGTATAGGTAACCATATCTTGAATAATCATCAACAAAAGTGACAAAGTATTCATAACCTCTTCTTGCTTGTACATTAAGTAGACCGCAAACATCCGTATGTACCCACTGAAGTGGTTCTGTAGCTCTTGATCCTTTAGCAGAGAAATGTCTCTTATTCATCTTGCCTTCTAGACAGAATTCACAAACAGGAAAAGATCAAATGGATAGTTCTCTTAAAGGACCATCCTTTACAAGCCTATTATTTCAATCTAGAACAATATGTCTCATTCTTAAGTGCCACAAATATGTTTCACTATCAGAATCAGTCTTTCGTCGTTTAATAGATCTAAGATTAGCTATTATAAATAATTCAGAATTAAGTAAATATTTTGTCATTCATTATAAGTATGTAAATTTGTTTATCCCAAAGCATTTTCATAACAAGTAAATAGATAATTTCTTTAAATAATAACTAATTTATTAATAAAAGAAATAAATGTCATGCAAAAATAGAAATAAGTTTCCAAACATTAATAATCAAAATTACTAATAATAAACTAAATTTCTAGATTGTAGTTTTATTTGTTCAAAGAAATCTAGAATTTCTTAAACAAAATCAAAATTTTAATTTTTCAACTAACAATAAAATTTCTAAATAAAACTACTCTCCAACTCCTCCAGCTTTACTTGCTATCAAAATCCTCATCAGTCTCTTCCTCCTTTTCAGGGTTCTGATTTGGCAAAAGGAAAAACAAAGAAAAATAGAATAGTGGCATATATTTTTGAATCTACTATCCAAAAATTTGAATTTTCTATTCATAGTATTTGAATCTATTATTCAAAGTTTAAAAAATATAAGTAAATCTCAGTTACCTTTTTTTTCGTTTGATACAAACGATGACACTCAGCAAAGACTTCCTTTGTCATTGGTTGCCACATCTCATGTGCTGAGTTATAGTGTATATATTTTTTGTTTGTTTCGTCACGCATGGTTGAAAGCATATAATAACGTGCCAACCGATCGGATTTCATCCAATTGGTATATTTTTCTTCTGCTTCATAGCTAGTAGCCAAAGGTGGTTCTGTTGGATGTTTGTTACAAATGGTGGACATCAACTTCTTATAAGAAAAAATGATCAAAATGCCTCGAAACTAGTGTTTCATGTTTTCAGGTTCAAAAACTAAAGATTTGAGAAAAGCATCGATGTGAAAATCACCAATAGACATATTTGTTGGGAATAAATAAATAAACAAAAATGAATTTATGAGTATAACAAATATCAATAATTTTCGGAATAGTAAACGTGATGCATGAATGCAACAATTAAAGAACACATAAACAATAATTACTAATTCTACGTTTAATTAATTTGAACATTAATGGACCAGCCTTAGGGTAGGTCAGAATAATTCCAAATTAATTTTGAGACAAATTCTCAAATTTATAAGTTAAAACTCAAATAAACATTTCTCTTTTGACTTATAAACAATTGCTTGTTTGTTCAAGAATACACTAGTCCGCTCGAAAACCTTATGCACCTTGTGAGTGTAACCAATTATTTTAGATCAATGACTTAACTCAAGAGTGTGCCTTAGGGTCTGTCAAACTTAAAATACATCATTAAATCCTATTCTTGAAAAAGAAGTTTGCCTTGAGAATAACACAGTCGAAAGCCTTCCTTAGGAGGACACAATCAATGGTGCCGCAAGGCCCTCTCCATGTTACCTCAGTGCTAACTAATAATGGAAACCATGAGACTTATTGTCATAACTCCCTCTCCCACTCACTATTTTAAAATATTATGTTGTCTCAAAACATCTTATGCTTTTTAATTAGTTTGTAAAAGTAAAATAATCTATTTTTACCAAATGATATTCTAATAATTACTAATCCAATTAAGCAAAATTAAAATTATAGAACTATGCCCTAATTAATTCAATTTTAATTTGCCATAATTACTAGGAATATCATTTATTATTTAATAATTTTTTTTATTGAATACTAAATATTCAACTACTTTTAAAATCAATTTCCGCTCTTGAACTAGTTAAAACTAGATTTATTATTATATGGTCCATCACATAAAGAATATAATCACATAGGACAATCCTAAGGCATGTTTCTACTCAAATGAGATGCATGCTAATTTTAAATATTATGTGGGTAATATGTATGGCATGTCAAAAATGCATGATAACGTATTAAACAATTTAATCACATTCAAACATTTAAATAAATAAATGCGGGCCGAGTATCTTGGGTATTTCTAGAAAAATTACAACACTTGCAAAATTATACACAAAAATGTAAGAAACTAAATAAAACCTAAAGAGAACTTTATCTTTAGCTTTGGGCCTTCACAAGTAGTCTTGATCCATTAAGCCACTTATCCATTTAATTTTAAATTAAAATAACTTTTAATTATCTTAAACAAATTTTAAGAATAATTAACTTGGGCTTTAATTCCCAATAAGTTATTATGCCCACTTTTGAATTTGGGCTCAAACAATTAATTCAAAACAAAATTTTTTTTAATTATGGGCTAAAATTAATAAAGCCCACAATTTAAATAGATAACAATGTGCAAACCCTAGGGCCGGCAGTACAAGGTGGCTCGGCATGGGGCTTGGAGGCATGATGGGAGGCGTGCGACTGGGGTAAGCAGCTGCAGGTAGCTGGCGCATGGGATCGGGGAGCCCGCGGCTAGAGAGGCGTAGAGGCACGTGGTGCGCGCGACAGGCAAAGTAGGGGCGCGTGCGGCACAGGCGCAGGGGCAAGCGCATGGGAGCCTTAGGACACGTGGCCATACGACAACCTTGGGCACAGGCTTCAGGGCACAGAACCCAGGGCTTGAGCCTTAAATAATTTTTTTAATTTAATGCAGAAAATTAAATTAGAAAAAAAATCCTGTCCCAAAAAATGACTTATATTTTTCATCTAGAAATTTAAGAACAATTCCTAAATCCAAAACACCATATAATTAACGACCCTTAAGAATAAACTTTAATCATACATACATCCATCCATTCACACATATTACGATAACATAAGAATCCATATTATGCCCACACAGTAATTATTGTATGCAGAGATTAATGACCTCTCTAATACCAATTGTTAGGAACGAGTTTCCTAATACGCAGTGGAATGGTGGTGGGTTGGCCCAGTGTACAATAAAAAAATTGTAACATATTTAAACTACTTTTAGATATGTGGATCCATTAATATCCATACATTAATCATAAGCAAGAATAAAGAAAATACCTCTTGATGCCTATCAAGTGTCCTTGCCATCTTTTCGTAAAATGAACGAACTTCCAATCCAAGTTGCTCCCATGTAGTCACACCAAGATCTTCCACAACGTTCTCCACACCTCATTAAGTGTGTGGGCACTTAGAGAATAAAGGATGGTCTATTTCTGATTCAACATGATGTACTCAACACATGAGATCAAGATAATAGGCCTGAGATTCGTTCTGTATCTTTTTTAGGGAGAGATTGAAAGTATTGCTCTTTTCTTTAGAGCGAATAATTCAGTATTGAGTATTGAGTATTGAGTATTGAGTATTCTGTATTTTTATTTTCTAATAAGTCTAACTTAAATAGAAAATAATCTAAATTAAAAAAATAAATATGTAACCAATTTATAATTTATCTTTTAATTAATTAATTATCTTATTAATGAAAATATAAAAAATCTAAGTTTTGAATTTTTCATTAACTAAATAAATAAAAGTGAAAAATCTATCCCTGATTTTCTATTTAGCTCACGCCACACACAGTTCAAAGACTGTGTGTGTCGTGTAGCTCCCTATAAATTAAGGATATGAGATTTTTTCACAATTATTTAATCATTTATTCAAACTACCTTATCAGATAAAATCCAACAACCTGATAATTGATTCAAATTTGAATCTTTTATCTTTTTAACTAATTATCAAATATAATTAATTATTTGAATAAATATCAATATTTTAAATTCAAATCCAATTTGAACTTATCACATTATTATCTTAATTTTAATTAATACTAATTTTGAAAATTAAATATTAATTTTATTATTATTTCAAAAATTCTAATAATTTAATTATTTATATAATATCAAAAATTATACAATAATTAATTATTAATAAATTTTGATAATTTCAACTAATTTGTAATTAATTAATTAATCACTATTATCACATAATTGCATATTTGGCCCGAAGAGCAAATTTCTTCTTAAATATGTATTTTTACCATGTTACCCTTTATATCAACTCTTGCCTTGAATAGATTTGATAGAGCCGTTTT
Organism: Humulus lupulus; assembly: GCF_963169125.1. Classification (NCBI taxonomy): domain Eukaryota; kingdom Viridiplantae; phylum Streptophyta; class Magnoliopsida; order Rosales; family Cannabaceae; genus Humulus; species Humulus lupulus. The sequence continues at coordinate 172,021,976 of NC_084797.1, forward strand.
GGGGACCTATGGACCTATAATTTCAAGCTCCAATAAATTTGAGATTATTAATTAAAATCTTTAATTAAATAATCTTAATTTATTAATCTCATGATTACTTCGCTATAAATATGAGACTACACTCTTGTAATTATACACATTTCACTTACTGACTACTTTATAACAAGAAAGTGTCCATTGATATAATCATTACATACAAATTAACCCTCTAATAATGGTTCATAATTAACCAGGAATAAAATTATCGTTTTACCCTTTTAATTATATATTGTTCCTTAAGTACCATTGCCATTATTAGTGAAGGTTAATTATTAACTAAATTTTGAATTTGAGTTCAATAACCTTTCACTCCCAAAAGTCCACCCTTAAGAGAACCATTATTCAATCTCTTACGAGTACCTCTACTAAAGTGTCCTGCTACACTAGTAATCTGGATTTAGATCACATGTATTCATAATACTAGTGGACCGTACTTGCAGTAATTAATCTAAAGATTCCCTAACTTTATTTTACTACGAACTATTTAAGTTCATTTATCTCAAACACAATCCTCCCATACTAATACGTGGTTGAGATCACATATATGAACTTAGGAATTTTTCTGATATTTACTTAATATTATCATAGAATAATATAGTCCATAACATATATGCATAACAAATTCAGTTTATTTATTTATTTCTTAAAACAATGTCCACTACAAATGCTTTCAGGGCACAATTCCCAACATGATCGATAATGGGAGCACTGTAAACGTGTTATTCAGGTCCACACTTGAAAAGATGGGGCTATCTGTAGACGATCTTAAGGAGACCTCAATGACCCTCTATGGATTCTCGGGAAAGGGTATGGAAACAATTGGCACGATTAAGCTCGTGGTGACACTAGGTAATGACGCAAGAGCTATAGCAAAAATCCTCAAATTTGTAATAATCGTTTGCCCAGCTGCTTATAATGCAATATTGGGAAGAACCGCACTAATGACATTCGAAGCCATAACTTCAATTAATCATCTAGTTATAAAATTTCCATCGTCTTTAGGTATATGTACCGTGAGAGGAAATCTGTTCATTGCCAGAGAATGCTATAGAATTTTCATAAAGGGAAAATTAGCACCCAGTCAGCAAGCCATGGTAATAACCGAGGAGAATGAGTAACCTCGGGCAATGGTAATTTTCAGGGAGATGGAGGAACCACAAGAAGAAGGAAATGAGGTCACCCAACTCGAGGACATCGATCTGAGACTGGGCGAAGATAGATTTAATCTCCAAGCGTTAGAGGAGCTCGAGGAAATCATTATCGATCCAGAGATACCTTTGAGTGTAGTAAAGATTGGAAGAAATCTTGGAACTGAAAGAAAGAAGGAATTGGTTCGATGTTTAAGAAGGAACCTAGACGTCTTTGCCTAGTCACATGAATATATGGTGGGAATCAATCCAAGCGTAATGATGCCCACCTTAAATGTGGACAGAAATATTCTCGAGAAGGTGCGAAAACGAAGGCTTTTGGGAAAATAACGGGGAAAAGATCTAGAGGAAGAAGTAGCTCGCCTACTTAAATGTGGGTTCATAAGGAAAGCGAAGTATCCGATCTGGATCGCTAACCCTATTTTGGTCCCAAAACCAAACGGAAAGTGGAGAACATTCATTGATTTCTCCAACATCAATAAAGCTTGTCCTATGGATTGTTTCCCCTTACCAAGAATTGATCAACTAGTAGACGCAACGGTCAATCACGAGCTCATGTCCTTCATAGATGTGTATTTTGGATATAACCAGATCGGGATGAACCCTACAGACCCAGAGCACACCAACTTCATGGCCGAGCATAACATATACCGTTACAAAGTTATGTCATTCGGTCTGAAGAATGCTGGTGGACATTACCAAAGGCTAGTCAACAAGATGTTCGTTAACTAGATCAGAAAAAACATGGAGGTGTATGTCAATGATATCTTGTTAAGTGAAAGACTACCAATAACCATGTATCCGACCTCAAAAAATGTTTTGACGTACTGAGAAATTACGACAAGAAGCTGAACCCCAAGAAATGCACCATTGGAGTCTCATTCGGGAAGTTTTAGGCTTCATAGTCAATGCAAGGGGGATCGAGGTAAACCCAAAAAAGGTCAGGTCGATGTTTGAAATGCGATCGCCTAGGTCATGAAAAGAAGTATAGAGTATAACCAGAAAGATCACAGCCCTAAACTGCTTCCTTTCAATATCCACGGACAAGTGTCTCCCCTTCTACAGTTTCTTTGGGAAAATAAACGGTTCGAGTGAACCGAAGAATGTGAGCATGAATTTCAGAACTTGAAGACCCACTTGGCCGAGCCTCCTATACTATCAAAACCAATTGTTGGGGAATGTTTGTTCTTATACGTAGCAATAATAGAAAATGCGGTCAGCGCATTATTAGTTTAGGAAGAAAATCGAGCGCAGAAGCTAGTTTATTACATGAGCATGAGACTTCTTGGAACTAAATCCAAATACCCTCTGATCGAAAAAACTCACGTTTTGTTTTATCCTTGCCTCGAGAAAACTTAGGCTATATATCTAGTCCCACACTATTGACATCTTAACTGATCAACCTTTAAGGCAGGTGTGCAAAAGCCTGAAACATTTGGATGTTTGTTGAAGTGGGCCATCAAACTCAATCAGTTCGAGATATTAGACAAGCCACGGACAGCGATCAAGGGTCAAACGCTTGCTAATTTTGTGGAAAAATGCATTGGTTACCAAGACGAGTCAATGAGGGAATCAGTGTAGGAACTGTGGAAACTCTTCGTTGACGGATCGTCCAACGAAAACGAATCTGTAGTTGGGATAATTCTAATCTCACCTGAAGGGCACCGATTCCATATAGCTCTAAGGTTCAGTTTTGACGCATCCAACAATGAAGCGGAGTATAAAGCATTTTTGGCAGGTGTTCGAGTAGCAAAAGAGTTAAAAGCAAAGGCAGTTCAGTGCTACAACGATTCTCAGTTTATTGTTAATCAAATATTGAGAGAATTGTTGGTATTGAAAGAGCAAATCAAAGATACGCAACAAGGAATGGGCCCTTTGTAATAATTATTAATACCAGTCAAGATCACACACACACAAACACATATATATATATATTAAATCACTTAAAATCAAGTTAGAGATGACCTCTTGTAGCCTATCAGGTGTCGTCAAATCTTTTTGTATAAAATCAACAATCTTCCTATCCAAATTCTGAAAGCTCACACCTTGATCTTCCAGACCAATCCTCAACACACACAAGAACGTGTGTGGGCACGTAGGATTAAAAAGGTTTATTTATGACTCTCTAGATGTACTCAACACATGAGATCTAGAGAGGTTTGATAGAGAGAAGAGGAATTGAATTGTTTTCAGGTTTAGGAAAACTATCGCTTCTGTTTCAGAAAGAGAGTCTGAGAGTCAATGAAAAGCAATAACTTAAGAAGTATCGCTTCTTTTCAGGTTTATAAAGATAATTAAATAATTTAATTAATCTTTATCTTATTATATTAAAACTGATAAGTTATAACCTTGTTTAATTATTTAATTTAAATCATATTTAAAAAGAATAATTGAATAAAATAAATTATTTGAAATTCAAAATTCAGATCCCAAGGATAGGAAATCCATGTGTGTGGCACCACTCTCACTGTACAGTGAGTGTCAACCACACCATTAGGGTTATCTCTAATTTTCTCACTTGTTTATTTAATTAATATTTAAGACAATATATTTATCCCAAAATAAATCTTAGTTAATTCAAAATAACTTAATCTTAAAATATCAGTTTTAAATAAATAAATAAATATCTTATTCAAAATAAGATAATTATTAATTTCACTTTATATATTAATCCAAACAAGATTAATATTTATTTTAACCTATAGTTTTTCAAAATAAAAACTATATAGTTAAATATTTAACTAATTCATAATTAATCAATTTCCCATAACTATTATGTAATTATTTGAGTGCCTAAGAAAATTAATTCATTAGCAATTAAGTCATTTTCTCTACAAATCTTTCTTTTGACATGCATACCCTTGACAGTGTAGGACAAAGTTTATCTGGGGAACATGGACCTATAATATGAAGCTCTAATAAACTAAATTATTAATTAAACTCTTTAATCCAATAATCTTATTTATTAATTCCAGGACTGCACCACTATAAATATGAAATTGCACTCTAAGTATTTATAGAATTATATTTACAGAGTTGTAACGCCCTGGATAGCCAAGACCGTTACACTGTGTGTTTATAAAGTGCCAGACTTGCTAATCAAGTCATTTAATTTAAAACGTGTTAATGAAACTATAAAAGGAACTAGGGTTAAAACATTTTGGTCTCAAAAGCCACATTTTCATTAAGAAACATTTCCTGTTTACACGGGATCCCAAAAACATTAAGATTAAGGACCGTTTACAAAGAAATAAGGTTTAGATACAATATCAAGCCATATTAAGGCAAAACAAACAGTTAGGCAATCCCTGTCCTGATCCACTCCTCGACCATGGAGATCGAACAGCTGGCTATGTACATTCAACCCCGCAGCTCTCCATCTCAAGATTGGTCCAGCTTGCCCTTGCCTTTACTTGCACCACGTAGCACCCGTGAGCCAAGGCCCAGCAAGAAAACACAACAACAGAGCATAAGCAATCAATAGACAAATCAATATCTCCTATTGCATCACATATTCTCAACCATATAATCAAACAGTATAATAAATTATTCAACATACTAACATGTTAACTCATATCATATAACAGTTCACAAATGATAACTAGGGCTAGTGCCCTCAGGTCGCTCCCTCCGTTATCCCACTGACTCCGGCCCGCTTAAACCGAGCTCAGTGAATATTAAGCTGTCCTCGGCTACCAGTGGCCAAGCCGCGCCCTGTGTGCAAATATTGTGTACGGCACCCTTAGGCCGCTATCACATGTCCCATGGCGTAATACGATCATTAACATAATGCAAGTATCGGGAGCACTTAGTCCCATCACAATCATATAACTGGGTGCAGTTTTCTTACCTTTCAATTCGCTAGCTTCAATCCCTCGACTCCTTGAGCACGATCCCTCTCGAGCCCTAGCGCTCACCTAAACACAACCATAGGCCAAAGTCATCATCAATCCTCAAGTCCAAAACCTAGCCTCGGGGCCAATCCCGAGCCCCCGGGAAGTCCTAGTTCCACCAAACAAGGTGGTGGAATCAAACCCCAAACCCTTGGTCAAAAACCCTTGCAAACAACCCTAAAATCCACTTCTGAAAACAGGGCAGCGCTACAACGCTCTTAGGAGGGCGCTACAGCGCTACAAACAGAAGAAAAATCCCCTCAGCATGCATGGCCTAGCGCCCAAAGGCTAGCGCTAGTCACAGATAGGCAATCTCCAAATTTCCCTTCCTGCAATTTCCTCAAACCAAACTCAACCAAAACTTCTCCAAACCTTTACCAAACTCAAAAACAACCTTATGAACATACTCCACTCATCCCAAGCACCCCAAATACTCAAAACCCAATCACATGCATCTCTAATCCCAAAATTCACCATAGCTGACCCTAAGCTCAGAAACTCAGCAGAAACCAGTCAAAACATCAGAGTTAGAAGCTTAGAGTTTATACCTTTGATGGAACTTCGACCTCAAGTTGCCTCTAGACCTCCTTGGCTTGCTCTTCCTCAACCCTTGGCTCCAACTTTCTTAAAATTCCCCATCAACACAGCTTACATATCTTAGCTAAGAACCAAAACCAGAACTGAAGAAACTTACAGAATTTTACCTCAAGTGTTGGTGAGTTCTTGCTAAACCTCTGCCAATTCCTCAAACCTAGCTTAGGATCCTTGATGCTTAGCCTAACCCAACTCTCCTCTGAACTTGCTCCAAAAATCCTCAAGAAACTGATGAAGTAAGCATAAACCGACCTTAGAAAACTCTCTCTGTTTTCTCCCTTTCTTTTTCTTCCCTTTCCTTCTTTTCTTTCTTTCCTCAGACTTCTATATTTTTCTACAACTTCCACTAACATAAATCCTTAACATATCTATCTCTGAGATGCCAAATGACCAAAATGCCCTCCCTATTAATTCCAAACCCTTTACTCCACTTAGGGCCATTTTAGTCATTTTACCCAATTCCCGCTAACTCCTCGAGTGTCTCTAATATTTCCTGCTTAATGCCCGATACCTAACTAATCACCAATAATATTCCTCGATGTCAAAATAGACTCCAATATACTCACTGAATTCCCATTTATACCTCCAGGCTCACCCCGAGCCGGGTATAAATCCCCGCCATGACTTTTTCACTACTTTGCTCACTAGGATCGTCTCGAGTCACAGATCATGAATATATCCACATAATAATGTGGTCTCAAAAATTATCACATATATCAATACAGTTATGCCTATACTGGCAAAAATTACGATTATGCCCTTCTAACCTAATCATGGCCTACATGCATACTAGTACACATAGTCATGCGTCTCAAATATTCAAATAGTCATATATCATGCTTTAAATCATAATCATGCATTTACTCATCAAAGTCACACATAATTCTCATTATGCCCTCCAAGCACACTAATCAATGCCCTTAAGCCTTATTAGCGATTTTGGGTCGTTACAAGAGTTTTCTCTTGTAGCCCATTAATATAATCAATAAATGTAGTTATGTCTTCCATTTATTGGTTCGTTAATTAGAGCTGGTCAAGATTACAATTTTACTCTTCTAATTAACTCTTGATCGTTAAGAACCATTAATTCACTAGCGAATAATTAATCTATAATCAAATTGTAGATTTGAGCTCAATAACTATTCAATTCCAGAATTAACCCAATATTTGATCCATTAGGAAAGTAAGGATTCCATTATTGTAATTCATGTTCCCAGCCATTCATGATATTGAATCTCCAAAAAAAAAAAAGCCATTAGCCTCATTATACTATGAAACCTTAATGAGTGAATCAAAAGATCCAATAAATACAAACATGACTTCATGAATACTTAAGATTTAGATTGATCTACAAATGATCATCTATTATGATAAGAATTAAATCTTTATGTCAAACGGCAAGTTTATAAAGATAATTAATTCTTATCGGTCTTATCATATATAATCTCTATAATATACAACACCCTTACCAAGATGTCTATCCACATCAATAATCTAAATCTGGATCACTTGCATCCCGTATGCTTAGTAAATCGCACTAGTAACCACTCATTAAAGATTCCATACTTTAACATGTTACTGACTATTTTATTCATTATATATGATCTTAATTCTCTCGTAATAATACAAAATCATATTCTCATGAATGAATAAGGAATTTTCTTGATATTATCATATAATTAATTCAAGCAATAATTATAATATTCAAATATAATAAAATTATTCTTTATATTTAATTCAATAAAATGTCCTTACATGCTTTTAAGGAATTAATCGTAACAGGAATATCATGCCCGAGGAATCAAAATGGTGGCATCTCTGCCTAAGGTTAAAGATGAACTATTTGAATTTTAGTTTTATTCCATCGAGCAAGTTCCCCGGGAACAGAACACCAATGCTTACATTCTAGCTCAAATCGCCACCACCAAAGAAGTTGACACATTAAATGTGGTCCCCATAGAATTCCTGGAACAATCAAGTATCATGGAAGAATCAATGGAGGTTGGGCGATTTGTATAGAACCGACCTGTATGACTCTTATTGTCGAATACCTTACGATTGATAAATTTCCAGATGATCAAACGAATGCAAGAAAATTATTTTACCAGGTCCCACTGTATGTTATTGTAATGTCCTACTAATCCAGGACGGTTGTACTGTGTTTAAAATTGTGCTCAACTAGTTAAGCGAGTCATTTGGACTGAAACATGTAATTAGGGTATATTAATGACTCGGTATTAAAATTTTTTGTATATGCATGGGATCCCAAAAAATCAAGTTTATAAATGATACAAAGGAAATGAACAAGGTACATCATAACCGACCAATGCGGCAAAACAACTAAACCCTAGATCTACAAAAGAAGTCTCGATCGTGGAGGTCGAGCAAGCCGCATATATACACACCGCCCTCAAAGCTCTCCAACTCATTGCTGGTCCACCTTCCCCTTGCCCTTACCTGCATCATGTAGAACCCATGATCCAAGGCCTAGCAAGAAAACACAATTAAGCATACAGACAATCAATAGATTACAATTACAAATAGCCTGCTTAGTGACTATAAACAACAATCAAGAAAATATTCAATCTATTTGTAGAGTCCCAGAATGTTTACTTAGTTAGCTAGCTAGAAGTAGTTGTAGTATTTTAGATTTCGTGGATTTTGGTTCAAACTGGGACTTAGTTGGAAACTCCTGGCAATAGTTATGGATTTTATAAGTTTAACCTATAGTTTAAGAATATTAATTATAACATAAGGTTTGATTAATATTGCTGGTTATAAGTATGATAATTATTATAACCTAAGGTTTAGATAGAGCCAATAGGATTATGACACTTGTCATAAGCATGATTATTATCAAATTATTATTTTAATGATAAAATAAGGGAAACAAGACTTAGTCTTCACCAGAAACTATTAGGGTTGTAGTTTGACTCAGTCAAAGCGGTTATCCAACCAAAATTAAGTTGAAAAAGTGTAATTACGTGTTTAAAATAATCACATATGCCGATATATCGCAGAAGTGGAGCCGATATATCACCTAACACTGAATACGGAAAACACGTTGACGTTGCACGATCGTACGAACGGAGGCTCGGGATTAGGGCCCAGCTGATATATCGCCACATAGGGGGTGATATATCACCCTATTTAATTATTATTATTATTATTATTTTTTTTTTTAATTTTTAAAAACCACCTTTGACTCCTTAGACCTACCTCTGTTAGTTTTGATCGAGTCTTCAGCTGCTGATTGACGAATATTCAATTAAATTCATTATTTTTATTCAAATCAAAATAGGGTTAGTTTCACTCCTTACCTCTATAAATAGGACCTAGTACCCAGCCCTTTCACTTATTCTTCAGCTGTGATCAGACTCCAAGGCTCTAGTGAGACCATAAGAGTGATACACTTGGTTTGGAAAAGAAAAAGCTTTATCATTCTTAAGCTTTATCAAACACTTGGGAAGTGAGGATTAGAGTATTTCGGTATTGGAGTTAGGACAATCCATAAGGTCAACAAAGGTACCCTTATCCTTAAGTTCAATTCTGTTTGATTCCTTAGTTTCTTTAGTTTTCATTCAAATTCTAACTTTTGTTATGGTTTTGTGGTTAGGTTTTTAAGTTCTTTCAACTTAAGGTATCTTTTCGGTAAGTTTTCTCTTGGTGGTTTAATTCTATTCTTTTCATCTCTTTCCTTTAGAAATACTCACTATTCTATTGCTGGTTTTAGGAGTGTTCCACGTCCCGCATTTGTTCTCATATCTTGGTTTTGGTAAGGAAAATAGGATAGACCTTGTATGTTGTATGATATCTTATGCTTATATGCTACGTTTATGTATAATATGTTATGATAAGTTTATGTTATAATATGTTATGTTATGATTTACCCTACCTCAGATATTAGACAGGGGATCTAGATGGGTTATCATATACTACCATATGATTACCCTACCTCAGATGTTAGACAGGGGATCCAGATGGGTTATCATATACTACCATGTGATCTAAGCTACCTCAGAGATTAGACAGGGGACCTAGATGGTTTATCACATGCCATGTTAATTAGTTAATGCCCATTAATATTGTAGTCCTATATGGTTTATGTTTTTATAGCCATATGTTTTATAGTGTATACTTATGATATATGTTTTTATAGTCATATATTTTATAGTTTCTGTGTATGATGTAGTTTTATGTTTATGATATATGATGTATGTTTTAGTAGGTTTTCCTTGCTAGGCATTAGGCTCATTCCTTTATTTTTAGTGTGATGCAGGAAAATGAATCTCGAAGGCAGAAGGATTCTTGGTAGCTTGGCTTGTGTATTGAGGATGGATGGAATGTGTGGACTGCATGTCGATCGAGGATGAAGTTATTTATTTTTAGTCTTTTAGATCATGTTTTTCCGCATTTAGTTTTTTAACAATCGAATTAAAGTTTATATTTTTCTTTTAAACAATGGGTACCCATGCCATATTTTCTATTACTATGTATTTGATACAATATTTTGAGTTTTAATAAAGTTATATTATTTCTTATGTATCTTTCCCAAAATAGTAGCTATGTTTAGTAGTTTTAATGGTCCAAGGTCTTAGAAATAGTTGGGTCATTACAGTTGGTGTCAGAGCAACGGTCCATTTGCATGAAGTTCTCCTTGATACACACGCTCAAGCTCCGAATCTAACCGCCAATGTAAGTGTTTATGTTATAGTTATCATGTTTATATTTACTATGTTTACGTTTATTTTAATAGCCTGATTTTTTTTAGGTATGTTAGTTTATTGTTATTTATTTGTTTATTGTTTTATTTTGCATTTATGATTGTACTTAGTAAAAACCTTTTTCCAAATAAATATCATTGTTATTTTTGAATGACATGTATGAGTTTGATTTTTTTTACAATCATAATAAATAATAAATTTAATAAATAATGACCAAGTTCGGTGAGGGTGGATACAAATCAATGGACCGAGTTCTATATTGAGAGATAGGGGGCCATAGTAGTGGGACCGATTTACTGATCCCAGCCCTCCCTCAATATGGTTAACTTTGGAACAACGACGAGTTTCGAGCCTGAGGATTAAGTTATATAGGATGATTGGAAACACGCTTAGAAAATAATAAAGATGGCTTATTTTTTTAAGGTTTAGAAACACACCCTAATTACAAAGAAGGCTTATATAATTCTTTTCATAAGAAGTCATAATTAATAGGTCCGAATTATGTTTGCTTAGAATAAGTTTTGCCTTAGAGCCTAATAGGGTAAGTTCTAATATGTTTTCTCGACTATTAGAACTTTGTTGATGATGTCGCTCAGAATGTCTACACGCACAAATGTCGATGCCTCCAACGCTGCCCATGAAACTAATAAAGCCCCTCTAGCAGAAGAGAAGCGCGTGCTACCGCTACTGCTGCTAATCAAAGTGCACCAACGCCGATGGACATCACCGCAGAAATTGTCTGGCTACGACAACAAGTGGAAGAGCTGCTACAACAACAACGACAACAGACTTAACTGTAGCCTCAGCCGCAACCGCATCCTCAGCATAACAACAATAATAGGCAGAAGAGAAAGCATCTTGATAGTAAGCAGACCAATGGTGACAAAAGAATGCGAGCAAGTGATAGGCCGGGTTATGGAGAATACCCGCAGTGCTCCAAATGCCCAAAGAAACATCTTGAGGAGCGTCGTGCAAATACCAAGCAATGCTACATGTGTGGCCAGGAAAGTCATCGAAAGAAGGAATGTCCCCAGCTCAAGTAGAAGGAGAAGAGGGATAAAACGATGGTTCCAGACCAAAGACTTTGCCTTAACCCAGGGAGGAGCCCATGTTAGTAACAAAGCAATTACAGGTCAGATTCCTATCCTTGATAGTATATGTTCTAGTATTGTTTGATTTGGGAACAACATACTCGTATATCTCGATAGGAATGATAGAGAAATTAGACAAACCTTGTAGAACTAGGTTTGTGACATAGTTGCCATCGGGTGAAGTAGTCCCATCATCACGGATAGTACGGGGTGTACCGATCAAAATTGAGGATGTAGAACTAGAAGGAGATCTGATAGAGTTAGAGATCAAATACTTTGACGTAATACTGGGCATGGATTGGCTAGTAAGGCATGGTGCAACCATCAACTGCAGACATAAGCAAGTGATGTTCAAGACTCTTGGCGGTCAGAAACTATGCTAAATGGGAAAAAATTTAGGACTACGTATGCCACTTATTTTATCTCTCAAAGCTCAAAAGATGATAGAAAAAGGATGTCACGCATTCTTAGCCAACGTCACAGATGTGGTAAAGGAAACACCACTAAGGGTTGGAGACGTTCGCATTATAAGGAATTCCTAGAGGTATTTCCTGATGACTACTAGGATTGCCGCCGACACAGGAGATAGACTTCACAATCAAACTAGTACCAGGCACTGAGCCTATTTCAAAGGTACCATACCGGATGGCACCGATCGAACTCAAGGAGTTAAAGACGCAGCTACAAGAACTCTTAGACTTGGGTTTCATTAAACCAAGCCGTTCGCCATGGGGAGCACCAGTACTACTTGTGAAGAAGAAGGACAGAAGCATGTGGATGTGTATAGATTACCGCGAGCTGAATAAGGTGATAATTAAGAATAAGTACCCGCTACCCCAGATTGACGACTTGTTTTATCAACTCCGAGGGGCGACTGTGTTTTCAAAGATTGATCTACGATTTGGGTATCATCAGCTCAAGGTACGGGAAGAGGATATTCCCAAGATGGCTTTCAGAACTCGTTATGGAAATTATGAGTTTCTAGTATTGTCTTTCGGTCTTACCAATGCTCCAGCCACCTTAATGGATTTAATGAATAGGTTCTTCAAGGATTATTTGGACAAATTCGTCGTAGTGTTCATCAATGATATCTTGGTGTATTCAAAGGATGAATTCGAGCACGAGGAACATTTAAGGATGACCTTGTTACGACTGAAGGAGCATCAGCTTTACACCAAGTTCAAGAAGTGTGAATTTTGGCTGTCACAAGTAGCGTTCCTCGGGCACATAGTATCCAAGGAAAGAGTTGTTGTAGACCCATCAAAGATAGAGGCTGTGAAAATTTGGCCAAGACCTAAGAATGCTTCAAAGGTAAGAAGTTTTCTAGGACTAGCAGGCTATTATTGGAGGTTTGTAGAGGATTTTTCTAAGATAGCCACTCCACTTACCAACCTGACCCGGAAGCACCGAAGGTTTAACTGGACAGATAAGTGTGAAGAGAGTTTCCAGTTGCTTAAGGTATGCTCACCATCAGTACTTTATGTACCGACACCCAATGATAAGTTTGTAGTCTATTGCGATGCGTCGAATCAAGGGTTGGGTTGTGTGCTGATGCAAAATGATAAGGTGATAGCCTATGCCTCAAGGTAGTTGAAGGAGTACGAGCAATGCTATCCAACAATATGGAGTTAGCAGCGGTGGTTTTTGCATTGAAAATCTGGCGCCATTATTTTTATAGAGAAAGGTGTGAGATTTATACGGACCACAAAAGATTAAAGTATTTCTTCACTTAGAAGGAGCTCAACATAAGGCAGCGTAGGTTGTTAGAACTAGTGAAGGATTATGACTGCGGAATCCTATACCACCTGAGAAAGGCAAACATAGTTGCTGATGCACTAAGAAGGAAGAGCTATGAAAGTTTAGCAGTGTTAGCTGGAATAGAAAAGTTGCTACAGTAGGAGCAAATCAATGCCGGAATAGAAGTAGTCATTGGTAAACTAGCTAACTTGTCCATCCAGTCAAGTCTGTTAGGATATATACAGATCGGGCCAGGCATGATGCTCATTAGTAGCACATATGGATACAGTTAAAGAAGGCAAGGCCACAGATTTCTTAATATCAGGACAGGGGTTATTAAGATATAAGGATCGGGTATGTGTGTCGAATGATCAAGGAATTAAGGTGAAGATTTTAGAAGAAGTAGATAATAGCCCATACTCATTTCACCCAGGGTTGACCAAGATGACTCACGACATTAAGGCAATATATTGGTGGCCAGGAATGAAGAAGGAATTTGTGTCTAAATGTTTAGTATGCCAGCAACTGAAAGCAGAACATCAGCAGCTTGTCGGCTTATTGCAACCACTTAGCATTCCAGAATGGAAATAGGATGATATAGCCATGGATTTCGTGACGGGTTTGCCACGAACATGTATGCAGCATGATTCGGCTTGGGTAGTAATAGATAGATTAACCAAGTTAGCTCATTTCCTGCCTATCGAGACTTCATATACAGCAGAGCAATATGCAAACATCTATGTTCAAGAAATAGTAAGATTGCATGGAATCCCTAAGACAATAGTGTCCAATAGAGGATCGGTGTTTACATCGAGGTTTTGGGGAAGCTTTCAGCAAGCCATGGGTAGCAAGTCTTAGTACAACATTTCATCCTCAAATAGACAGCCAGTCCGAGCGTACCATACACATTTTAGAGGATATGTTGCGCACTTGTGTACTTGATTTCGGGGGATCATGGAGTAATTACTTGTCGCTAATAGAATTCGCCTATAATAATAGCTACCAGTCAACGATTGGGATGGCACCTTACGAGCTACTTTATGGAAGGAGGTGTCGATCGCCGTTACATTGAGATGAGGTAGGAGAAAGGCAACTACTTGGACCCGAAGCTGTTAGAGAAACTCAGGATGTAGTAGCGCTGATTATAAAACGTATGCTCGCTGCTCAAAGCCGTTAGAAAAGTAATGTGGATGCCAAGCGGCGTGATTTGGAATTCAAATTCGGAGATCAACTCTTCTTAAGAATATCTCTTATGAAAGGTGTGAAGCGGTTCGGGAAGATAGGAAAGCTTAGTCCCTGGTTTATAGGTCCTTTTGAGATAGTGGACAAAGTGGGAGTAGTTGCAAATAGATTAGCCCCACCGCCAGCTCTAGCAGATAGTCACAATGTGTTCCACATCTCGATGCTGCATAGATACGTAGCACTCTAGAAAGACTTAAGTTACAAGGAACAACAGGTTAGCATCCTAGATAGAGGGGTGAAAGAATTACAGTCTAAGAGTTTTCCGATAGTCAAAGTCCTATGGAGAAATAGTTCGGAACGAGAGGTAACGTGGGAGTTGGAGGAGGAGATGCAAGCTCAGTATCCGGAATTGTTTGGTAAGTAAATTTTGGGGATGAAATTCTTTGTAGTAGGGGAGAGTTGTAGAGTCCGAGAATGTTTACTTAGTTAGCTAGCTAGTAGTAGTTGTAGTATTTTAGATTTCGTGGATTTTGATTCAAACCGGGACTTAGTTGGAAACTCCAAGCAATAGTTATGGATTTTATAAGTTTAATCTATAGTTTAAGAATATTAATTATAACATAAGGTTTGATTAATATTGCTGGTTATAAATAAGATAATTATTACAACCTAAGGTTTAGATAGAGCCAATAGGATTATGACACTTGTCATAAGCATGATTATTAAGGAATCATTATTTTAATGATAAAATAAGGGAAATTAGACTTAGTCTTCACCAGAAACTGTTAGGGTCATAGTTTGACTCAGTCAAAGCATTTATCCAACCTTAATTATGCTGAAAAGGTGTAATTACGTGTTTAAAATAATCATGTATGCCGATATTTCGCAGCAGTGGAGCCGATATATCGCCTGACGCTGAATACGAAAAACATGTTGATGTTGCACGATTGTACGAACGGAGGCTTGGGATTAGGGCCCAACCGATATATCGCCCTATTTAATTATTATTTTTTTGTTTTAATTTTTAAAAACCACCTTTGACGAATATTCTGTTATCTTCAATTAAATTCATTACTTTTATTCAAATCAAAATGGGGTTAGTTTCACTCCTTACCTCTATAAATAGGACCTAGTACCCAACCCTTTCACTTACTCTTCAGCTGTGATCAGACTCCAAGGTGATAGTGAGACCATAAGAGTGATACACTTGGGTTGTGAAAGAAAAAGCTTTATCATTCTTAAGCTTTATCAAACACTTGGGAGTGGGGATTAGAGTATTTCGGTATTGGAGTTAGGCCAATCCATAAGGTCAACAAAGGTACCCATATTCTTAAGTTCAATTCTGTTTGATTCCTTAGTTTCTTTAGTTTTCATTCAAATTCTAACTTTTGTTATGGTTTTGTGGTTAGGTTTTTAAGTTATTTCAAATTAAGGTGTCTTTTTCTGTAAGTTTTCTCTTGTTGGTTTAGTTATATTCTTTTCATCTCTTTCCTTTAGAAATACTCACTATTCTATTGTTGGTTTTACGAGTGTTCCACGTCCCGCATTTGTTCTCATATCCCGGTTTTGGTAAGGAAAATAGGATAGACCTTGTATGTTGTATGATATCTTATGCTTATATGATATGTTTATGTATAATATGTTATGATAAGTTTATGTTATAATATGTTATGTTATGATTTACCCTACCTCAGATATTAGACAGGGGATCTAGATGGGTTATCATATACTACCATATGATTTACCCTACCTCAGATATTAGACAAGGGATCCAGATGGGTTATCATATACTACCATGTTATCTAACCTACCTCATATATTAGACAGGGGACCCAGCTGGTTTATCACATGCCATGTTAATTAGTTAATGGCCATTAATATTGTTGTAACGACCCAAAATCACTAATAAGGCTTAAGAGCCTTGATTAGTGTGCCGGGAGGGCATAACTGGTTTACGTGTGAATTTTCTAAGTTTAATGCATGATTATATGATGAGCATGCTAGTATGTTTATATGAATATAAATGTGATGATATGTTATAATTGTGAGAACCACATTATTATGTGGGTAAATCTGCAGCATGTGACTTGAGGCGATCCTAGGGAGCTTGTTAGCGGGAAAGTCACAACGGGGTTTAACACTTGACTTGGGACAAGTCAAGGGGTATTTCAGGTATTGAATGGTTATTTAGGTTATCGGGTTATGGAAATAAATAATTGGAGATATATTTGAGGTTAGGAAGTCTACGTGGGAATACTGGGGAGTTTTACCATTTTGCCCTCGGGGACGTTTCCGGTACCCCGAGCCTCGAGAATTACTTGATTGCCTAAGAATAGACTAAGTAAGTCACGAAATTCGATGGAACATTAGGAATCGACCTTCTTCCCTTCTCTCTTTCTCTCTCAAAGAAAAACCATTGGAATCTATGGGAAATTCAGCTGAAACTCTGTGATTTGAGCTAGAGTTTTGAGGGATTAGCTCAGTTTTAGGAAAGGAATTCAACCAGGATTGAATCACATTTTTTGTTGTTGAAATTATATGGTTTTGATTGAGTTCTAAGGGGTTTTTCGGTTTTGAATTTGAAGACTGAATTGAAGCTAGGAACTTGGAAGTTAGCTCAGAAATTTCTTAGAGAATTGATTCTGCAGTGAAGGTAAGCTTGAATTTATGGTTTAATGGCTGAACTTTAGTGTTTCCATGACTGGTTTTGATGTTTTAAGCTTTTGAGTTTCAGAGATTAAAGTGAGATTTTGGTGAGTCTCTAGTCTAAGTTTTTGCTGGGTTGTGTAGCTGGAATTGTGTTAGAAGTTTTGTGATAATTGAGCTGTGGAATTGGGATAGTTTTGAATGGTTTTGAGTGAGGTTTGAGAGTAAAAAATAGAGGTTTTTCTGGGTTCGAAGGGGTCGGGCCGCGACATAGTTCTTGGTGAGTCGCGGCCCTTTGAAGTTGATGCATGCTGAGGAAGGAGGGCGGGTCGCAACATGGGGCTTGTAGGGCCGCGACCCGTGTCTGGTTTTGGACATGGGGGAGCCTCTGGTTGGGGCCATGCCGTGGCATGGGAGGCTTGTGCCGCGGCCCTTAAGGGAATTTGGGATTTTGGGATTTCAAGCATGGGAATTTAACCTAGGGTGCTCAGGATCGAATCTACTACCGTGTTTGGTGGAATTCGATGTTCCGGAGACTAGAACCTTACCTAGAAGCCCTTTTACAATTATTAATGGTATCCCTTATCTTGGTTGTGACTAGGTACTAAGCTTGGGCTCGGGATTCGGATCGTGCTCAAGAGGCATCGCTCGTAGTCGTGCACTTGGAAACTAAAGGTAAGAAAACTGCACCCAGTTGTTGATTTATAATGGGACTAAGGGTTCCCTATTTTGTATTATTTGTAAAGGATGGTATTATGCCATGTAAATAGTAAACCAATGGCCTAAGAGTGCCGAAGTTTACACTAGCGCATAGGGCATGGCTCAGCCACTGGTAGCTGAGGACAACTTATTTTGCACTTAGCTTGGTTTAAGCGGGCTGGAGTCAGTGGGGTAAACAGAGGGTGCGACCTAAGGTGTCGACCCTGATTTTTATGTGATTTGTTTGTTATTATTGATTGGTGGATTGTTATGTTGTATAGCTGAGGGATGATATGCTGATTCTTTGGGTGAATCTTCATGCTTTGTGATTATTGTGGTATGTTAAGTGTATAAACATGCTTAAAGGGTTATCCAAATGTTATTATTGCTTGTTATATAATATGATATGTTTTCTTGCTGGGCCTTGGCTCACGGGTGCTTTGTGGTGCAGGTAAAGGCAAGGGCAAGCTTGATCAGCCCTGATTTGGAGAGCTCTGAGAGCGGAATGTACATGATCAGCTGCTCAGCTTCCACGGTTGAGAGGGAGACAGGAGCAGGAGAACCATAAACGTCTGTTTTTCCCTTAGAGTGGCTAATGGTTGTTTAAACTCTGGAAATTTTGTAAATTGACTTTTGAACGCTGTTTCTTTTTGGGATCCCATGTGTAAAAATGTTTAGATATATGAAATGTACCCTTTAGAGACCAAAACCTTTTAAGCTTAGTTCATTAGTGGTTTCTGCATCACGTTTTTCACTAAATGACTTGGTTAGCAAGTCCTGCACCTTTATAAGTACACAGTGTAGTGGTCTTGGCTATCTAGAACGTTACAATTGTAGTCCTATATGGTATATGTTTTTATAGCCATATGTTTTATAGTGTATACTTATGATATATGTTTTTATAGTCATATGTTTTATAGTTTCTGTGTATGATGTAGTTTTATGTTTATGATATATGATGTATGTTTTCAGTAGGTTTTCCTTGCTGGGCATTAGGCTCATTCCTTTATTTTTAGTGTGATGCAGGAAAATGAATCTCGAAGGCGGAAGAATTCTTGGTAGCTTGGCTTGTGTGTTGAGGATGGATGGAATGTGTGGACTGCGTGTCGATCGAGGACGAAGTTATTTATTTTTAGTCTTTTAGTTAATGTTTTTCCGCATTTAGTTTTTTAACAATTGAATTAAAGTTTATGTTTTTCTTTTAAACAATGGGTACCCATGCCATATTTTCTATTATTATGTATTTGATACAATATTTTCTATATTACTTCTTATGTATCTTTCCCAAAATAGTAACTATGTCTAGTAGTTTTAATGGTCCAAGGTCTTAAAAATAGTTGGGTCATTACACTATTTATGCGACCATAGGGCCACCCAAGCGCGCACCGCACCTGCTTTGTTCAAACGGCTATAGAGCTGGACAAGCGTAACTCATGCTAGTTTTTGTTTGCAAGAGGCAATAAGGTCGTACAAGTGCGTCTCGCACTTCCAGATATAAACAAACATACATTGTATACATAACACAACTATGTGAAGAACAGTTATTCATACTTAAACAAACATTTCCAAATGGGATAATAGCCACGTTCAATCACAGGGTCTCAAGGCCTAATTTCCACACAGGTGTAGTGTTCTTACCTCAAGTTCTATGCGAATGACGATACATAAATCTAGTCACAACATAAACATACTCTTATTATGGATTTAATCCAAATCCCGAGGCTCACTCTGACCCCCTACTTATAGAGTTACTATTCCCAATTTTTGGGATGTTAGAAATGTCCCTCGAGCCCCCAAGTGGGCCCCTAAATGAATTTCCAAACTCACATAGCCCGAATCCAAAAAATCAGCAAAACCACTTTTCAAGGCACCTTGCACGATCGCGCCTGCCCCATGCACGTTTGCGCCCACAAAAATCTTATAGTTTTTGGAGCGCTAGCGCAGTCGCTCCCTAGGCCTCGAAACCCCGAACCACATTCAACTTTCTTGGTTTCAGGGAACCTAGCGCGATCGCGATAGGTCGCCATAACTCGAAAAATTCCCAGAAACCTAAGTGTTCTTCCTCAAATTCAAGAAATGCGATTCCCCTGCATTCCCAGACCCAAAACTCGACCCCAAACAAGTATTCCAACAGATTCACAACTAGAAAACACCTTTAATAGCTTGGGCAAACAACATCCAATAGAAAAGTACCCCAAAAACACACTAAATCCCCGAAATTAAAAGATTCAACATTTTAGAGCTTGAGTTTGGGAACTTACCCCAAATTCGAAAATAAGGTCTGAATTGTAAGTTGAAACTTAAACTCCAAGCTTGAGACAGCCATCCAGCACGTTTTCCACCATCAATAACACCACAAAATCCCTTAGAAACATCCAAATTCCCAGAATTTGTCTTAATCCTCAAAACTTAGAAAAACACCAAGAACACTAAAACAAAGTGTTTACCTTGCTAAGATTTTGGATTTCCTAGCTGGTTGCTGCTGCAAATCCCTTAACCTTTTCTGTAATGACCCACTACTCTAGACTTTTTGGACCATTAACGAAACTATACATAAAACTTACATTTTTGCGGAAATACCATAATTTATTATAAACTTGTAGAAACAAAGGTTACTTTCATAAAAATAAGTAGGATATGGGTACCCATTGTCTTTAAAACAAAAATAACTTAAAAACTAAAAAGAGTTACATAGAAAATGCGGAAAATACATTTAAAACCATAAAAACATAACAAGACTACATCCTCGAATCGAATAACGCTCGGCCCCTTGACTCCATTCACCATCGATACACATCCTCTAAGCGTCACGAATCTTTCCGCCTCTAAAGCTTATTTCCTGCACATAAACAGAAAGGAATGAGCCTAATGCCCAGCAAGGAAAAATCTAACACATAGTCATAAACATAAACATAATTTCATAATAACGTAAAGACATATCATAACACATAATTCACTTATTATAATGGCCATTATTACTTGGGGTCCCATAGACTAAACAAGCTTATGCCCATGAGATTAGTGGGGTCCTACCAGCTAAATAGGCTTATGCCCACAATCTTTTTGGGGTCTTGTTAGTCAAATAGGGCATATGCCCAAGCCTACAACATACACATCAATAACATATTCATAACATATGAAAACATAACACATAAGATAACATAAACATAAACATATAGATTCTAGCCTATTTTCCTTACCAAAGTTACCGGGATATAATGGACTGAGTTGGGACTTTTGGAACACTCCTAAAACAATAATGAACATGAGTGAGTTGAAAGAAGGAAAGAGATGAAAAGGAAATGGGAAGACTAAACCATTTGAGAAACATGCTTACCACAACTTATGTGCTTAAGAACTTGGATTCCCTAACCAAAAGAAAGATTAAGGTTAGAGATTGAGTAGAAGACTATGAGGAAGAAAATATCATAATACAGAAAGGAACTAGAGTTTTGGTTACCTCAAAGACTTGAAAGACCAATCTACACCTCAACCGAAATACTATAGAACCTCACTTCCCAAAGTGTTTGATAAGCTTATGATGTTTAAGCTTATGATTTCCCAAACCCAGGTGTTTAACTCTCACACTCTCCTAACACTTGCAGCTTCTGATCTTAGAGTAAAAGGTGAATAATGGCTGGGTACTAGGTCCTATTTATAGAGTTTTGGAATGAAAGTATCTTGATTTTACTTGAATAAAAATAATGGCTTTTTAGGTGAAAATCATTTGAATAATCGTTCAGCAGAGGCTGAAGACTCGTTCAAAAGATGCTGGACTTATGGAGGAGTTTGAATGACTGAAAGGAAAGGAATTCAAAAACAATTGAACATATGCTGAAGGAGGCGATATATCGCCCCCTGTAGGCGATATATCGCCTGGGCCAGTATGCCCGAGGCGACCGTGCATCGTTTCGTGTTTTCCATATCTACGTGCTGCGACATATCGCCCCCTATAGCTGCGATATATCGGCACTCGCTGAATATTTAAACACGAAATTACACATTTTTAGCTAAGTTTGAATGGAGTAAACAGCCTTGACTAAGCCCTCAACGTACTCAAAGCTGCTGACTGACCCTATAACATTCAAACTTTACTCCTTATTAGATTTAATCCTCCAAAATACTTAATCCTTAATTACCATTCATAACATGTGCTTCAAATCCTATTGGTTGATGTCTAAACCTTATAATATAATAAATATGATCCTTAATATCAGTCACTTTAATCAAACCTTAGGTTATACTTAATATTCTTAAACTATAGATTAAACTTAGAAAATCTATAAGTACTACTATGAGTGTCCAAATAATTCCCGGTCTGAACCAAAAATCCATAGTAACAAAGATAATGCTATAAATACTATCATACTACTATCTATCTTAGCTAAGTAAAGTTCTTGGACTCTACATTTTCACTTTGCAACTCAATTCCTTAAAGTTAGCCTTCAATCCCACCAATTCACCTCTAATTTAATTTCTTTCCCTAGCAAGAATAGAGAACATGCAAAAGGGGAGAGAGAGGGAATGGGTAACGTGGGAATGGACTGCAGTTGCCTTGGGCCTAAACTAGTGGTCAATTGACAATTTTACCCTCACCCCAAAATCCCATTTTAAGGCATCCCTAAGGGCTAATTACTCAATTCGCCCCAAACTTCCCTAAACCTCAATTAACACCCTAAGTCCATAAAGAATACACTAATCCTCCAATTATTAATATTTCCCTCAATAACTTTTCCAATAATTCCAAACATACGCAAGATTACCCAAATACCCCTTAGCTCACCTCAAGCTGGGTATAAATCCCCGTTGTGACTTTTCTGCCAAATCGCTCCAAAGGGTCAACTTAAGCCGAATATCGCAAATATATCCACATAATAATCTGGTCTCAATCAAATAACACATATAATTACAATTATACCCTCAATAGGTCAATTGCGAAAATTCCCATTTTAACGAAAACGGGCCGACAAGCATATTTAATAAACATAAATATGCATAAGCAATAATATAATAGTATAACTCATATATTTCACATAATCACACACATATTCAAATTAATTTTCATAAATCACATATAAATCCAAATATGCCCTCCTGGCCTACTAATCAAGGCAATAAGCCTTATTAGAAAATTTGGGATGTTACAATTATCCCCTCCTAATAGAAATTTCGTCCTTGAAATTTACATGAACACCTCAGGATGTTGATCCTGCATATCTGACTCTATCTCCATGGTCGCTTCCTCGACCTTGATGTTTCTCCATAGAACTTTAACTAGAGGAATTGTATTGTTCCTAAAAACCTTATTTTTTCTATTTAGGATCTAAGTCGGTCGCTCCTCATAAGACAGATTCGTTTGTTGCTCTAGATCTTCATAACCTAGCACATGATCCAACACACACTTCTGAAGCATTTAGATGTGAAACACATCATGGACTCCTGATAATGACGGGGGCAAAGCCGATCTATAGGTGACCTACCCGATCCTTTCTAGGATCTAAAAAGGACCCACAAACCTAGGGCTCAACTTTCCCTTCCTCCCAAAATGTTTCACTCCCTGCAGTGGTCAAACCCGAAGAAAACATGGTCCCTAACTTGGAACTCCATGTTCCTATGCTTATGGTCAGCATAGATTTTTTATCTACTCTGTGAGGCGGGCATTCGAGCTCTGATCTTCTCACTAGCCTCACTTATTCTCTAAACCATATCAGGACCCAAGTACTTCCTCTCTTCCATTTTGTCCCAATGAATGGGTGACCTACATTTCCTGCCATACAACATCTCATATGGAGGTACTCCAATCGTTGATTGATAGTTGTTGTTGTATGAAAACTCAATCAACGGGAGATACTTACTCCAGGATCCCTTGAAATCTAAGAAATAGGCCCTAAGCATGTCCTCTATTATCTTAATCATCCTTTCAGATTGCCTATTTTTCTAAGGATGCTAAGTTGTACTAAACTTCAGTTGAGATCCCATAGCCTTCTGCACGCTTCCCCAAAACTTGGAGGTAAAGATGGGATCTCGGTCTGACACTATGGATTAAGAAATCCCACAGAGACGTACCATCTCCCTCATGTATAGTTTTGCATACTGGTCCACGATAAAGTTTGTGGACACAGGCAGAAAATGAGATGACTTGGTATATATCTCTACAATCACCCATATTGAGTCATGTTTCCCACTGTTCTACGCGAGCCCCCTAAAAATCCATAGTGACATCTTCCCACTTCAACTCAGGAATACCTAAAGGTTGTAACAACCTCGGTGGCCACTGGTGTTTGGTTAAACACTTCGCCATGTATTCAATCTCATCTTTCTTCATCTCAAGCCACCAGTACAAAGACTTCAGGCCCTGATACATCTATGTGGCACCTGGATATGATGAATATGGTGTGGTATGAGATTCATCAAGAATCTCCCGTCTAATACCCGTATCAGTCAGAGCACAGATCTGATCTTTGTATCTCAGAAACCCGTCTCTATAACAGTATAGTCTTTAGCTACTCCTATTAGGACGTCCTCTCTAGGCTTTACCAACTGGGAATCATTCATTTGGCCCTCCATTATTCTCTCCAAAAGATTGGACTGCAAGATAATATTGGCCAACTGGCCCACCACCAACTCTATCCCTGCTCTAGTCATGTCTTCTGCCAATTCCTTTAATATCTGCTTTGAATTGAATAATTTTCCCAGACCTCTCCGACTCAAAGCGTCTGCCACCATATTGGCTTTCCTTGGATGGTAAAGAGTCTCACAGTCATAATCTTTTACCAACTCCTACCAATGTCTCTATCTCATATTTAATTCTTTCTGAGTGAAGAAACACTTCAAACTCTTATGATCAGTGTATATCTCACACTTTTCTCCATATAAATAGTGTCGCCACACTTTCAGTGCAAATACCACCGCTGCTAATTACAAATCGTAAGTAAGGTATCATTGTTCATATTCCTTTACCTGTCATGATGTGTAGGCAATCACCTTCCCAACCTGCATAAGCACACAACCTAAACCCAATCTCGATGCATTGCAATACACTACAAACTTAACCCCATTTGAAGGATGGCTCAAGATAGGAGCAGTAATCAATCGTCACTTCAACTCCTGGAAGTTGTTCTCCCATCCGTTTAACCATACAAACTTCAAGTTCTTGCATGTTAATTATGTAGTGGTGTAGCAATCTTTGAGAATCCTCTCATGAAGCGCCGATAATATCCTTCCAACCCAAGGAAACTTCTAATCTCTAAGGCATTCCTTGGCCTTGGCCAGTCCCTAACTGCTTCAATCTTGGCCAGTTCTACCTTAATCTCACCTGGGGTAACCAAAAATCACACTTCTTAAACTTGGCATACAACTCGTGCTCTCTTAAACTCTGTAATACTAACTGGAGGTGTTGCTCATGCTCTACCCCTGTCTGAGAGTAAAGCAGGATATCATCGATGAAGACAATCACGAACTTTTAAAAGTAATCCTTGAACTCCCTATATATCATATCTATGAACATTGTGTCCTACCTCGTGCAAAAAATTTGTCTTCAAAACACCCTCCTCTTTGATCATCAGCTGGTGATAACCAAATCGAAGATCAATCTTTGAAAACAGTGTCCTACCACGTAGATGATCGAATGAATCATCAATCCTCAACAGTGGATACTTGTTCTTGATAGTCAGCTTATTTAAATCCCTGTAGTCGATACACATTCTCAATGTGCCATCTTTTTTCTTCACAAACAGTGCTGGCGCACCCCACGGTGAAAAACTGGGTCTAATGAATCCTAAATCATGTAACTCCTACAAGTGAATCTTCACTTCCTTTAACTCTGTTGGTGCCATTCTGTAAGGTTCCATAGATACCAGCTTTGTCCCTAGTGCCAACTCTATGATGAACTCGATCTCACGGCGCGACGACAACTCTGCCAGATCCTCTAGGAATATATCTCAAAACTCATAGACCAATATGTTTTTCTCCGATCCAATAGGTACATCCTTGGTGGAGTCCCCCATGCTAGCTAGGAATCCTATGCAACCTCCTTGCAATAGGTCTATAGCCTTCAATGTTGAAAGCATAGGCACACGAGGCTCGTTCACATTACCCACAAACACAAATGGGTCCGCTCCATCAGGCTCAAAGGTCACCATCCTCCTTTTACAGTCTATGGTTGCCCCATACTTGGCCAAGATATCCATGCCTATAATCATATCAAAGTCCTCCATAGCCGATTCTATATGATCAATCGACAAATCCCTACTATCGATCTCTATTGCTAATGATATTGTAATGCTCTGAATTCTCCAGTATGGATTAATGGCGGGATTAGTAGGCCGGGAGGGCCGTACTTGTTTAATTATGCCATTAAATGATACTATGCATGTATATGTGAATTATATTATGATATGATGTTATATGCGTGCATGTGGGTCAACATTTGAATAATTATGCTATTTTGATAACTTGGCCCATTAAGGGTGAATATGTGTATTTGGGTACATAATTTGATTTGTGAATGAGATTCCATTATTATGGAGATATATTCGAGCTATTCAGCATGAGACGGTCATATTTGATGGATTAGCGGTTTTTTCATAACGGGGTCAATTTTGGGGTAATAGAAATGTTTATTTGATGATAAATTGGGAATATTTGAGATCAGGGTGAAATTCCAGAGGTTTTTACTATAATGTCCTTGGGAGTATTTTTGGGACCCCGAGCATTAGGTTTTATTTGAGGTTACTTAAGCTTGAAGTAGCTGTCAGATAGAACGTACGATTAGAAAACCTCCCGTTCTCCCTTTCGTTAGTTCGTTTCACCGTTTGAGCCTTTTTGAAGAAATCTCGAGTTTTAGGAGTCGGAATCAAGTGAGGATCGAGGCATAGCAATCCTAGGAAAGATTAGAAGCTTCTTAACTGAAGGATTTGACGAAAAACAACCCAATCAAAGTTAATCTAAGTTTAAAGTTTTGAGTTTTTAGAGTTTATAAGATTTGAATTGGACTTTGTGAATTGTTGAGTTTTTGGTTGGTTAGAACCTTGGGTTTTGAGGGTTTTGGAGTTTTAGAAAGCTTGGGAACTTTTTTTTTATGATTGGGGATGGTTAGGTATGATTTTGGAAGCTTGGAGAAGTTGAAAACACGTTTGGGAATGGCCCAGGGTCGGGGGTCGCGGCCCTGTTCTTGGGCGTCGCGGCCCTGGCTCGAAGAGGAAGATGAGGGAATTCTGTTTTGGCTGGGCGCTGCGGCCCTTGGTGTTGGGCGCCGTGGTGCTTGCTTTAGGAATTTCTAGGGGCCGTGGCCCATGGTTCCAAGGCCGCAGCCCTTGCCCTGTTTTTACCCCGTTTGCTCATTTTGTCCCCGGGAACTTAGCTATAGGCCTCGGGGGTGTTCCTACTACTTGGATTAGTTGGGATTGATTTCCTAGAGGCTAGATATTGGTGTGGAAACTTATGATGGCCATTATTATTAATGTTGTCCCGTGTTTGGTTACGATTAGGTGACCGCTAAAGGACTAAAGGTTGATCGTTCTCACGGGTCGTTCTTTTAATCATTCTAGCTCAAATTTGAGGTAAGAAAACTGCACCCTGTGTATATGTGACATGCGTGATTATTAATGAGGCATGTTTATTGATAAATGTGGACATGGATTGCTTATTGAATGCTCGCGAATGTTGAATACTTGTATATGTACTGACTAGTCAGGGACACTAACCTAAAGAGTCAGAAATGGCATAGTGTCATGAACGTCGAGCCAAATGAAGATTAGATCTAATCGATATCAGTGTTGAATGACTCATATGGGGTATTAACGCTAGACCGACCCTAAGGTCGATGAACTTATAAGCACTTGTCTTGTCTAAGACCAGTTATTCAAAGCCAGGGCATATGGCCCCGATGACTGTTTGTCACATGGCTAGGGAACGTTGTTCCAGGGTTATGACTTTAAGTCATGAAGAGGGTTATGTTGGTGACCAGTCACCATACACCTATCCTGTTCAAACTTATGAAAGGTTCACTTATCAGTTAAGCCCGAGTGACCCTAACGTCACATGGCTAGAGGGGGCTGTACCCACATTTGTGACTTTTGCGACTGTCACCTATTTAGTTGGACTGTTGGTCCTGAATGATTATTATGATCTTCGTTGATATTATATCATGTTTTATTATGCTTTTCTTGCTGGGCCTTGGTTCATGGGTACTATCTGGTGCAGGTAAAGGGAAAGAAAAGCTCACCCAGCCTTGAGTGGAGAGCTTAGGTGGTGATGTGTACATATGCAGCCGCTTTACCACCACAGCCAAGGCGTTCTCAGAGGAACTAGGGGGTTCACCCTATTTTTTCCGCTTAGGTCGGCGGGATTGTAAATTTGGAACAGTAGTGACCGTTTTGTACTGAGAACAACTTGTAAATGTTTTGATTAGCTCTGCAGAGCAGTTTGTAATGAAAATATCCATTCCTTTTTATTAGTTTTCCACCTTAACCTGTTAATCACACTTAGAGCACGTTTTTAACCAAAGGACTCGGGTAGCGGGTCAAATTTCCGGTTCACCGTAACTATTCTGGGGTAACCAGGACGTTACAACTTGGTATCAGAGCAATGCCAAGGTTATGGTTCCTGTAGACTGGCTGGGCATGTACACGCATCACTGAAGTCAAGCTCGACTCATGGTTTGGTAACTATTTATTTAGTTATATGGATGACTGCTTAAATATAGCATATATGCTTTACTTGTATGCATGAAGCACTATGTTAAACCCGTGCCCTGAAATATTATATCCTCAGCAACTGTGTGCTTAATAGTACTGGAAATTGCTGGAACATACTTATAAGTATGATTGATTATGAACTATTATGTGATACATGCTGAGTGCTAAATGCTATAAACATGTATCTACTTGTATATCTGTATGACTGTGGAATGTGATAAGTGTCTGCTTGTTCTTGGACCGTAAAGCGGCAAGAGGTTTAGTTATTACTACCTGACTGGTCATATTGATCATTATTTTAGCAAGGTATCAGTGACAGAATTATGAATCCAGGGCAGACAGACACCTTAGCTGGTTAGAGTGATCAGGGCCAGAACAATAATAATAGCCAGGGTCAGGAAAATGACCAGTCTCAGATTCCACAGCCAGCTCTTGTAAACTGGCAGTAGATAGTCAGTGATCTGCAGGCTACAATATTAAAACAGGGGGAAGAGCTTCGTCTCTTGAAGCAACAGCAAGGGCCTACAGTGACTAGTGTATCAGAGGCACCTCCTGTGTCGGTGCCAGTAGCTGGGCAGCTGCTTGAGGTTGGAAATAAATGGGAGCCTCTTTACGAAAGGTTCAGGAAACAACAACCTCTAGTATTTGAGGGCAGTGCAGATCCTGCCAAGGCTGAACAATGGATGGGCATGATTACCACTATCCTTGACTTTATGAGGGTATCTGGTAATGAGAGGGTGGCCTGTGCCACTTATATGTTTCAGGAGGATGCCCAGATTTAGTGGGAAGTGATTACCCAGACAAAGAATATAAATGCCCTGAGTTGGGAAGAGTTTCAGACTCTATTTAAAGAAAAATATTATAATGATGCTATTAGAGCGGCGAAGGCCGAGGAGTTTAGTAGGCTACTGCAGGGGAACTTATCAGTCACTGAGTACGCCTTGAAGTTTGATCGTTTGGCAAAGTTTTCCATGGAGCTGGTGCCCACTGATGGAACCAGGAGAGAGAGATTCTTACAGGGGCTACAGCCCAGGTTAGCCCGAGATGTTCGTATCGCCACTGTAGATGGGGTTACCACTTATGCATAGGTGGTGGAGAAGGCACTCACAACTGAGAGTGCAGAGAACAGAATCTAGCGTGACAGTGCAGCCAGAAAGGAATTCAGGAGGCCAGGTCCTCTATTTGTGGGTTCAGGTAGGGGTGTTGGCCCCAGTTATCAGAAGAGGAAGGTTCCTAACACCTTCTCAGTTCCAGGTCCTCATAGAAGGCCCCGTGGTATTTCTATGGGTCGTCCAGGAGGTGGTGAAGCCTGGAAGTCTTATCCAGAGTGCCCTAGATGCAAGAGGCATCACTTGGGAGAGTGTAGGGCGAAGGCCTGCTTCTCATGTGGAGCAGTGGGTCATCTTAAAAAGGATTTCCCTAAGGCAAGAAAAGAAGAACCTAGAAAGGCGGACAACTTAGCCCCAGCTCGAGTGTTCGCATTGACTCAAGTAGAAGCTGAGGCTTCTCCCTCAGTTGTTACAGGTCAGCTTCTTAGTGCTGGAACCCCTTATAATGTGTTGATTGATTTTGGTGCTACACATTCTTTTGTTGCTAGTAGTGTTATTGATAGACTATGTAGGACTTGTGATTTTTATGCTGTGGGGTTTGGTACCTTGTTACCCACGGGAGAGTTAGTGGTATCCAGGAGATGGGTCAGATCTTTGCCAGTGACAGTGGAGGGAAAAGAGTTATCAGTGGATTTAATAGAGTTGGTTATGACTGACTTTCATATGATACTAGGTATGGACTGGTTGGCAAAGTATGGGGCAACCATTGATTATAGAAGGAAGATGGTCACCTTTGAGCCTGAGGGTGAGGATCCTTTTGTGTTTGTAGGTACTGTGCATGGACCTTGTATTCCTATGATTTCTACATTGAAGGCTAGGGATTTATTGCAAGGAGGTTGCATTGGATTCTTAGCCAGTGTGGTTGATACCACCCAGGTCGTGCCAGTGAGACCAGAAGACACCTGGATAGTTTGTGAGTTTCTGGATGTATTTCCAGAAGATTTGCCAGGGTTGCCACCGCATAGAGAAATTGAGTTCGTTATAGAACTGGCACCAGGGACGGTGCCAGTGTCTAGAGTGCCTTACAGAATGGCCCCATCTGAGTTAAAAGAATTAAAAGTGCAGTTGCAAGAACTATTAGATTTAGGTTTTATCAGACCTAGCTTTTCACCTTGGGGTGCGCCAGTTCTTTTTCTAAAGAAGAATGATGGTTCTCTGAGAATGTGTATTGATTACAGGGAACTGAATAAGCTAACAATTAAGAATAAGTATCCTTTGCCAAGGATAGATGATCTGTTCGATCAGTTGCAAGGCAAGAAGGTATTCTCTAAAATCGACCTTCGTTCTAGTTATCATCAGTTGAGGGTCAAGGAGGGAGATATACCCAAGACTGCTTTTTGTACTAGGTATGGGCATTATGAGTTCCTAGTTATGTCATTTGGATTGACTAATGCCTCTGCTGCTTTTATGGATCTGATGAACAGAGTGTTCAAGGATTATTTGGACCAGTTTGTGATCGTCTTTATCGATGACATTCTGGTATATTCTCAGTCAGAGTCAGAACATGATTATCACCGGAGATTGGTTCTACAGAGACTAAGGGAACATAGACTCTTTGCTAAGTTCAAGAAATGTGAGTTCTGGTTATCTCAGGTATCCTTTCTTAGACATATTGTCAGTAAGGAGGGGATTAAAGTAGATCCAGCAAAGATCAAAGCGGTCAGAGATTGGCCATGGCCAAAGAATGCTTCTAAGGTTAGAAGTTTCATTGGATTGGCAGGGTATTATAGACGTTTCGTGGAAGGGTTCTCAAAGATTGCTAGTGCTTTGACTGAACTGACACGCAAGAGTCAGAAATTTGTGTGGTCAGATAAGTGTTAGAACATCTTCCAGGATCTGAAGCAGAGATTGATTACAGCTCTGATCCTGAGTCTTCCGATAAGTCAGGAGAAGTTTGTGATTTATTGTGATGCTTCTCATCAGGGTTTGGGCTGTGTTTTGATGCAATCAGAGACGGT
The DNA here is from genome assembly GCF_963169125.1 of Humulus lupulus. Taxonomy (NCBI): domain Eukaryota; kingdom Viridiplantae; phylum Streptophyta; class Magnoliopsida; order Rosales; family Cannabaceae; genus Humulus; species Humulus lupulus. The sequence continues at coordinate 172,053,493 of NC_084797.1, forward strand.
TATTGCCTATGCTTCTCGTCAGCTGAAGGAGTATGAAAAGAGGTATCCTACTCATGATTTAGAGTTAGCAGCTGTGGTTTTTGCTTTAAAGATATGGAGGCACTATCTCTATGGAGAGAAGTGTGAGATTTATACTGACCATAAGAGCCTGAAGTACTTCTTCACCCAGAAAGATCTAAATATGAGCAAAGGCGTTGGCTGGAATTAGTAAAAGATTATGATTGTGAGATCCTGTATCATCCAGGAAAAGCCAACGTGGTAGCTGATGCTTTAAGCAGGAAGGGTCCGGGACAGATTCATGGTATGACGCTGATAGCCAGGGGTTTAGCAGATGATATGACCAGAGCTGGTATAGAGTTGTTGGTGGGCCAGTTGGCTAACATTACGCTACAGTCTACGCTATTGGAGAGAATTAAGGAGGGTCAGCTGAATGATCCACAGCTGATCAAGATCAGAGAGGATGTTCTGGCTGGAGTGTCCAGAGATTATTCAGTGTCTGAACTAGGCTTGTTGAGATACAAGGGGCGGATAAGTGTTCCGTTAGACACTGCAATGAGGCGAGAGATTCTGGATGAATCTCATACTACACCTTACTCTTTGCATCCAGGCACCACGAAGATGTATCAGGATGTGAGATCGTTATTTGGGTGGCCAGTGATGAAGAGAGATGTAGTAGAGTATGTGGCTAAGTGCTTGACATGTCAACAGGTCAAGGCTGAGCATCAGAGGCCGGTAGGGCTACTACAGTCTCTGGATATCCCAGAGTGGAAGTGGGAGGACATCACAATGGATTTTGTGGTGGGCTTACCCAGGACTGTTGGTCAGCATGATTCTATTTGGGTGATAGTGGATCTCTATACCAAGTTAGCTCACTTTCTGCCAGTGAGAACTACTTATACAGTTGATCAGTATGCAGATCTCTATGTGAGAGAGATCGTGTGGCTCCATGGTGCGCCTAGGTCGATCGTGTCAGATCGGGACCCCACTTTTACTTCCAAGTTTTGGGGGAGTTTGCAGAAAGCCATGGGGACACAATTGAAGTTTAGTACTACTCATCATCCTTAGATAGATGGGCAATCTGAGAGGACAATCCAGATATTGGAAGACATCCTGAGAGCATGTGTGTTGGACATTGGTGGATCTTGGAGTAAGTATCTGCCTTTGATAGAGTTCTCCTACAATAACAGTTATCAGTCTACCATTGGAGTTGCACCTAATGAGATGTTGTATGGTAGGAAGTGCAGATCTCCCATTCATTGGGATGAGACAGATGAAAGGAGATACTTAGGTCCTGAGGCAGTTCAGAGGACCAATGAGGCCATAGAGAAGATTAGAGCCAGAATGCTTACTTCTCAGAGTAGACAGAAGAGCTATGCAGATCCCAAACGCAGGAACGTGGAGTTCCAGGTAAGAGACTATGTCTTCCTTAGAGTCTCGCCATGGAAAGGGGTGAGAAGGTTTGGGAAGAAAGGCAAGCTGAGCCCCAGGTATGTGGGTCCATTTGAGATCCTGGAGAGGATTGGTCAAGTGGCTTACAGGTTGGCTTTGCCTCCGGCGTTGTCGGCCATGCATAATGTATTTCATGTTTCAGCTCTTCGGAGGTATGTGCCTGATGTTAATCATATTTTGAGCTATGAAGATCTGGAGCTTGAGGCAGATATCTCCTATGAGGAACAGCCTGTTCAGATACTCGACAGAAAAGATAAGGTCCTCAGGAACAGAACGATACCTTTGGTTAAGGTATTGTGGTGGAATAGCAAGGTCGAGGAAGCGACCTGGGAGATGGAGTCAGACATGCAGAATCAGTATCCCGAGCTGTTCAGGTAAATTTTGAGGACGAAATTTCTGTAAGGATGGGATAGTTGTAATGCCCCAAATTCTCCGATATGGTTTAATGGCGGGATTAGTAGGCCGGGAGGGCTGTACTTTTTTAATTATTCCATTAAATGATATTATGCATGTATATGTGAATTATATTATGATATGATGTTATATGCGTGCATGTGGGTCCACATTTGAATAATTATGCTATTTTGATAATTTGGCCCATTGAGGGTGAATTTATGTATTTGGGTGCATAACTTGATTTGGGAATGAGATTCCATTATTATGGAGATATATTCAAGCTATTTGGCATGAGACGGTCATATTTGATGGATTAGCGGTTTTGTCATAACGGGGTCAATTTTGGGGTAATAGAAATGTTTATTTGATGATAAATTGGGAATATTTGAGATCAGGGTGAAATTTCAGAGGTTTTTACTATAATGTCCTTGGGAGTATTTTTGGGACCCCGAGCATTAGGTTTTATTTGAGGTTACTTAAGCTTGAAGTAGTTGTCAGATAGAATGTACGATTAGAAAACCTCTCGTTCTCCCTTTCGTTAGTTCGTTTCACCATTTGAGCCTTTTGAAGAAATCTCGAGTTCTAGGAGTCGGAATCAAGCGAGGATCGAGGAATAGCGATCCTAGGAAAGATTAGAAGCTTCTTAACTGAAGGATTTGACGGAAAACAACCCAATCAAAGGTAATCTAAGTTTAAAGTTTTGAGTTTTTAGAGTTTCTAAGCTTTGAATTGGACTTTGTGAATTGTTGAGTTTTTGGTTGGTTAGAACCTTGGGTTTTGAGGGTTTTGGAGTTTTGGGAAGCTTGGGAACTTTGTTTTGATTATTGGGGATGGTTAGGTATGATTTTGGAAGCTTGGAGAAGTTGAAAACACATTTGGGAATGGCCCAAGGTCGGGGGACGCGACCTTGGCTCGAAGAGGAAGATGAGGGGATTTTATTTTGGCTAGGTGTCGTGGCCCTTGGTGTTGGGCGCCGCGGCGCTTGCTTCAGGAATTTCTGGGGTCCGCGGCCCATGGTGCCAGGGCCGCAGCCCTTGCCCTGTTTTTACCCGGTTTACTCGTTTTGACCCCGGGAACTTAGCTATAGGCCTCAGGGGTGTTCCTACTACTTGGATTAGTTGGGATTGATCTCCCGGAGGCTAGATATTGTTGAGGAAACCTATGATGGCCATTATTATTAATGTTGTCCCGTGTTTGGTTATGATTAGGTGACCGCTAAAGGACTAAAGGTTGATCGTTCTCACGGGTCGTTCTTTCAATCATTCTAGCTCGAATTTGAGGTAAGAAAACTGCATCCTATGTATATGTGACATGCGTGATTATTATTGAGGCATGTTGATTGATAAATTTGGACATGGATTCCCTATTGAATGCTAGCGAATGTTGAATACTTGTATATGTACTGACTAGTCAGGGACACTGACCTAAAGAGTTAGAAATGGCATAGCGTCATGAACGTGGAGCCAAATGAAGATTAGATCTAATCGATATCAGCGTTGAATGACTCATATGGGGTATTAACACTGGACCGACCCTAAGGTCGATGAACTTATAAGCGCTTGTCTGGTCTAAGACCAGTTATTCAAAGCCAGGGCATATGGCCCCGGTGACTGTTTGTCACATGGCTAGGGAACGTTGTTCCAGGGTTATGACTTTAAGTCATGAGGAGGGTTATGTTGGTGACCAGTCACCATACACCTATCCTGTTCAAACTTATGAAAGGTTCATTTATCAGTTAAGCCCGAGGGACCCTAACGTCACATGGCTAGAGGGGGTTGTACCCACATCTGTGACTTTTTCGACTGTCACCTATTTAGTTGGACTGTTGGTCCTGAATGATTATTATGATCGTTGTTGATATTATATCATGTTTTATTATGCTTTTCTTGCTGGGCCTTGGCTCATGGGTGCTATGTGGTGCAGGTAAAGGGAAAGAGAAGCTCACCCAGCCTTGAGTGGAGAGCTTAGGTGGTGATGTGTACATATGCAGCCGCTTGACCACCATGGCCAAGGCGTTCTCAGAGGAACTAGGGGGTTCACCCTATTTTTGCCGCTTAGGTCGGCGGGATTGTAAATTTGGAACAGTAATGACCGTTTTGTACTGAGAACTACTTGTAAATGTTTTGATTAGCTCTGCAGAGCAGTTTGTAATGAAAATATCCATTCCTTTTTATTAGTTTTCCACCTTAACCTGTTAATCACACTTAGAGCACGTTTTTAACCAAAGGACTCGGGTAGCGGATCAAATTTTCGGTTCACCGTAACTGTTCTGGGGTAACCAGGGCGTTACAGATATGATCTATCTCGTAAAAACTACTAATTCCCCAGTAGGCACCATGGTCGCAAACACCACAACGTAAAAATCATGTGGTCTACACAATCTTTCCATCACCCTACTAGATATAAAAGAATCCATAACACAATGAATGAAGAACCAACACTAGTGATCTGACCTATCACTACTAAAGGACTAGCCTCAGCCTCTGACTGCGTCAAGGCGAACACTCGATCTGGAGTCAAGCTCTCTGCCTTCTTTGGTCCCTCCTTCTTTGAGCTTAGGCAGTCTTCCTAGGTATGTACAACAATCCCACACAAATAACATGCCTTCACTCGACATTCTGCCAGATGGTGCCACCTGCACCTGGCACACTCCCGGTAACTTCTCCAAGTCTCATTGTCACCCTGGCGGCCACCCTGAACACCCCGGTCCCTCCTATCAGAACCTATAGCGGTAGGGGTGCCAAGGGTCTTCCTTTTGTGGTTACTAGGGCCTCCGCCCCTACCATACCCCATAAATGGAGGCACTGCCCTCTGAGCGTCTCATTGTGCAACACTCTCCCTCCATATCTTATTCTCTGCCTCCGTAGACGTGATGGCTTTTTCAACCACCTGAGCATAAGTAGTTTCCCCAGGCACTGACGTAATCCGAACATCCCAGGCTATCATAGCACTTAGCCCCTGAACAAATCTATCAGTCTTGCTGCATCTGTAGGCAACAAGTCAAGTGAAAACTTAGCCAACCTATCAAACTTCGAGGCATACTAGATGACTGACATACTTCTTTGCACCAAACTGGTAAACTCGTTCATTTTCGCTGCTCTAACTGCATTACTGTAGTACTTCTTGTTACACAAGTCTTGAAACTCATCCTAACTCACAGTAGCAACATTTCATGTTTGAGACGCCATTTTCCCACCTGATAGAGGCATCGTCCTGAAACATAAAGGTGGCTCAAGCCACTCTGTCATTACCAACCACCCTCATAAAATCCAGGATGGAGGTAGTCAGGCTCATCGACTACACAACCTTGAGCGGATCTGGACCACCCTCAAAGGTTGGAGGGTATTGTTTCCTGAATCTTTCATACAACGGTACCCACCAATTTTCAACTTCTGGCTGTTGTACAAATGGTACCACAGTAGGTGGCATGACTGGTGTAGCGTCCCCTAACGGAACCTGATGTCTCAATAACCAGATTTCATCTTCCTAACTCTGAATTTCTGCATGTATATCAGCAAGCACTTGCTACCTATTCTCATGGGCTGGTGAAGGGTTCTGGCCCTGATTATCATCTCTAGCCTCAATCTTAACACCGTCTAGTCGAAATGATCCCGTTGGAGGCATAACTCTCCAAGTATATCTGCAATCAATGACTCGGCTTATCAGGCAATGATAACTGGTTCTAGAATTAACCCCATGGTCTAAAACAAACAATTAAGAAAATACATGCAACCACAATGCTAATAAGCATTTCAATAGTGCTAACATACAGTAACAATGCTAATAAGCTTCCCTTTTCATGTACTAATAGCAGTCAAGGGCAAGGCCAAATCAGTATATTTCATGCTTCCTATGCAAACATGCAGACAAAGCATATCTATTTTAGCTAAGCAATTAACATATATTTAGATCATTGGTTACCCAACCATGAGTCCAACCAATCTTAAGTTAGCATTAAACCTTGGAAGCTCTGATACCTTGTTGTAACGTCCTACTAATACAGGACCATTACACTGTGTGTATAAAATTGTGCTCAACTCGTTAAGCGAGTCAATTGGACTAAAACGTGTAATTAGGGTTAATAAAAAATTTGGTATTAAAAGTTTTTGGTTAGATGAATACTATTTTTCATTATGAGATTTGGTATATGCACGAGATTCCAAAACAATGATTTCATAACTGATACAAAGGAAATGAACAAGTTACATAATAGTCGACCTAAGTGGCAAAACAACTAAACCCTAGATCTCCAAAAGAAGTCTCGACCGTGGCGGTTGAGTACGCCGCATATGTACACACTGCCTCTGAAACTTTCTAACTCATTGGTGGCTAGCTTCCCCTTGCCCTTACCTGCACCACGTAGCACCCGTGAGCCAAGGCCCAACACTAAAACTAAATTAAGCATATAGACAATCAATAGATAACAATTATAAATAGCCTGCTTAGTAACTATAAACAACGCTCTAGCAAACATTCAATCTATTTATGTGACCATAGGGCTACCCAAGCATGCACCGCAACTACTTCATTCAAATGGCTATAGAGTCGGACAAATGTAACTCACACTTCGAATTCTTTTCAAGCAGCTATAAGGTCATACAAGTGCATACCGCACTTCCAGATATAAAAAGACATACATAACACTACTACGTGAAGCACAGTTATTCATACTCAAGCAAACATTTCTAAACGAGATTATAGCCACATTCAATCACAAGGGATAAAGCCCTAATTTCAACATAGATGTAGTTTTCTTACCTCAGGTTCTGTTCAAATGATGATACAACCTTAAGTGCGATTCTGACCTTAGCCTTGCGGAAATCTAGTCACAACATAAGTATACTATTATTAGGGATTGAATCAAAATCTCGAGGCTCACTCCAAACCCCCAACTTATAGAGTTATTATTCCTAGTTTTCAGAATGTTAGGAATGTCCCCCAAAATCCCAAGTGGGCCCCCAAACAGATTCTCGAACTCCCCAAGCCCTGATAAAATAAAAATAAGCAAAACCACTTTTCGAGGCACCAAGTGCGGACGCGTCCATAGAAATTTTGGATTTCTAGGGAGCTGGCGCAGTCATGCCCCAAGCCTCGAAATCTCAAACCACATTCAATTTTTTTGGTTTTAGGGACCCTAGCACAATGGCGACACAACCTAGCGCGGTCGCACTAGGTCACCATAAACCAAAAAATGCCCATAAACCCAAGTGTTCAACCCAAAATTCAAGAGCTGCGATTCCCTTGCATTCTCAAACCCAAAACTCAACCCCAAACCAGTATTCCAACAGAATCACAACCACCAAAAACCTTTAATAGCTTAGACAAACAATACCCAATAGCAAAGTACCTCAAAAACACACTACAACCCCAAAATTCAAGGATTCAACATTTTGGAGCTTGAGTTTAGAAACATACCCCAAATTTTAATATAAATTTTAAATCGTGAATTGAAACTTAAACTCCAAGCTTGATACAGCCATCCAACACGTTTTCCACCATCAATAACACCACGAAATACTCTGGAAACATCCATATTCCTAGAATTTTCCTTAATCCTCAAAACTTAGAAAAGCACCAAGAACACTAAAACAAAGTGCTTACCTTGCTAAGATTTTGGATTTCCTAGTTGGTTGTTGTTGCAAATCCCTTAACCTTCTCATTTTCCAACTAAATTCCTCAAAGTTAGCCTTCAATTCCACCAATTCACCTCTAATTAAATTGTCTTCCTTAGCAAGATGAAAGAACAAGAAAAAGGAGAGAGAGAGGGAATGGGTAACGTGGGAAGGGGCTACAGCTGCCTTGGGCCTAAACCAATGGTCAATTGACCATTTTACCCTCACCCCAAAATCCTACTTCAAGGCATCCCTAAGGGAAAATTAGTCAATTTACCCCAAACTTACCTAAACTCCAATTAACACCTTATGTCCCAAAACAATACACTAACCTCTAATTATTAATATTTTCCTCGATAATGTTCCAAGAATTCCCAACATACGTATGATTACCAAAATACCCCTTCGCTCACCTCGAGCCGGATATAAATCACTGTTGTGACTTTTCTGCCAAATTGCTCCAAAGGGTCCACTCAAGCCGAATATCGTAAATATAACCACATAATAATGTGGTCTCAATCACATAACACAAATAATTACAATTATACCCTCAACGGGTCAAAATTACGAAAAAATGCCTTTTTTGAACGAAAATGGGCCCACAAGCATATTTAATACACATAAACATGCATAAGCAATCATAGCATAATATCACTCATATATTTCACATAATCACACATATTGTAACGACCCAAAATTTCTAATATGGCTTAGTGCCTTGATTAGCATGTCGGGAGGGCATAATTGGATATATGTATGTTTAATTGGTTAAATGCGTGACTATGTGGCATGCATGAGTAATATGATTATTGTGAGTATGTTATATGCATGTTTGTGAGTATTAAATATGTATGTGGGCCATTTACTGTTGATAAGGGCATATTTGTAAATTTGGCCCGTTAAGGGCATAAATATGATTAAATGTGATAAATGATTGAGACCACATTATTATGTGGATATATTTGTAGTATATGGCTCGAGATGCTCCTAGTGAGAAGATTAGCAAAATAGTCACAGCGGGGTTTAAATACTCGGCTCGGGGGAGCCTGAGGGTATTTTGGGGAATTTAGAGGGTATTTCAGGATTTATTGGATAATTAATAAGTATTTGGTAATTAATTGGACACGACAGAATTAATTGGTTAATAGTAGAAACATTTGAGGAATTAACGTTTTACCCTTAGAAACCATTGGAAGGCTGAATAAACCTGAAGGGCGAAAAGGTCTTTTGGACTAAGGATATACTTATATCTGTAGGGAATGACCAGGAACATTAAGGAATTTCTCACACTCTCCCTTTCCCTCTCACTCACGTTCTCACTCTCTCTCTAGAACACTAAGGAGAACTTGCAGTAGGTAGAAGGAAAATTCAAGGGGTTGAGCTGGGATTAGAGCTCGAAAACAAAGGAAATTAAGCTAGGATCAACTAAGTGTATGCTGAGGATCTGAGCTGCAAGTTGAGGTAAGGAATTTGTACTGATCATGTTGAATTTTCTATTGAAACTATGTTAAAAGCTAGAGTTTGCATGAATTTTAGTTGTTAGCTGGTTTTGGTTGTTGAATGGTGCAAGAAAAATGGTTATGGGTTAGTTATGATGATTGGGATATGAGGATAGGAATTATGAGCTTGAATATGAGTCTGGCTGGTCATTTGGGGTATGAAATTGGTGTTTGGCTCAAGGAAAAAGATGCTAGAAAGTGTGGTATTTCTGGGTTTGGGGCCTAGGGTTGTGGCCCTGTTCTTCAGACGTCGCGACCCGCATGAGTTTCGGAGGCTGGGAGCCTCTGTTCGCCAGGCGCGCCGCGACTCGGAGTGGTGCAAGTCACGACTTATGTCCTCCATCAAGGAGGACTGGGTTTCTATTTGAGGGGCGAGCCACAGCCCTTAGGGGCAAGTCGCGGCCCTAAATGGGAAATTAAGGGAAAATATGGTTTTATGCTCGGGGAGGCTCAAGAATTCAAACCTAGGCACTTGGGACGAATTCTACTACCCGATTTAGTAGAACTCAAGGTCCCAGAGGCTATTACTTGTTCCCTAAGAATTTATTTGGATTAAGAATTGATGGTTACCTATTGTCATTGTGGCTAGGTTTATCGCTAAGGCTTAGGACTGAGGATCATGCTCGGGACCATTCCTAAATATCCGCTTTGGGTTTGAGGTAAGAAAATTGCACCCATGTGGTTGTGTTTAGGACTAAGGTTCCCTGTATCTGGATATATGTGTTATGTAATTGTATTATTATTATGTGAAATGTGAAAGTACGACCTAAGGGAGCCGAGGCTGACGATTAGCGCATTCGACACGACTTGGCCACTGTGAGTCAGGGTCAGCTAAATAAACAATGGACTTGGCCTAAGCGAGTCGTGGTCAGCTTCATAAACAGAGGGTTTGGCCTAAGGGTGCCGACCCTGAGCATTTGTATTACTGGTTAAAGTATATTCTTGAAAATACATGTTTACTATTCTTAGCTTGATGCTTATATTCTGTTTAACTTCTGAATGACTGTATTAATATTTATTGGATGCTACTATTGTTTATGTGTTTGTTGTTTATGGTTTTCTTGCTGGGCCATGGCTCACGGGTGCTATGTGGTGCAGGTAAAGGAAAAGTAAAACTAGACCAACCGTGAGTTGGAGAGCTCGGAGGGCGTAGTGTACTTAGTCTGCTGCTCGTTCGCCACGACCGAGGAAAAGTACAGGGCAGAGCCCTAAAACTTGTGTTTTGCCATTAGAGTGGCTTTTGGTTGTATTATTTTTTGGAGATTGTAAATTATCGCTTATACCCTATTTTTGGGATCCCATGTATTAAACATTTGTTTTAATGAAAATTAACCATTTATGATCAAAATCTTTTAACCCTAACCTAATGATTAACCTTTGGATCACATTTTTTTTTCAAATGACTTGAGTAGCAAGTCTTGCACTATTTCAAAAACACGGTGTAATGGTCTTGGTTATCCAGGGCGTTACACATATATTCAATTATATTTGCATAATTCATATATAAATCCAATTATGCCCTCCTGGCCCACTAATCAAGGCACTAGTCCTTATTAATAAATCTGGGACGTTACAATTATGGTCGAGGGAATTCTCTACCATTCATTACCTCAATTGCGGTGTTTTCTGCCCGAGGAAGCATAAACCATCCTTCGAGAAACACACAAAGGGTTTAGTGGAGACCTCACTGGGGTCATAAACTTGGCTCATTGCCAACTAAAAATGGAGGAGTTCGCTATGCAGTTGTTTCCATCGACTACTTTACTAAGTTGGTTGAGGCCGATCCCCTAGCGACTATAACCTTGAAGAGAGTCATAGATTTTGCCGTGAAAAATGTAATATGTTGTTTTGGATTTCCAAAAAAGATCATGCCTGACTAGAGAACTCAATTCGATAGTGACATTTTCACAAATTTTTGCGAGAATTACGGTATAAATAAGAGTTTCTCTTCAATAGTGCACCCTTAATCTAATGGATAGGTCGAGGCATTAAACAAAACCCTAAAGGTGAGCTTAAAAAGGTGAGTATAAGTAACTAAGGGCTATGGCCGAGTAACTCCCCCAATTACTCCGGGCCTACCGAACCTCACATCACACCTCCACTAAGCACACTCCCCTCTCCTTCACTTTTGGAAGTGAGGCTATGCTCCCAGTTTAGGCCTTAGTGACGTCGCATAGGAAAAAAACTTTCAACCAGGATCGGAATCACGACCTGCTTAATGCATCCCTGTGCTTAATCAAAGAACGGCAGGTGGAGTTTCAATTACAGATCGCCCATTACCAAAAAATAGTTACTCGCTACTTTTATTCGAAAATCAAGGGATGTAGACTCGAACTGGGTGATTTAGTGCTCCGAAGGGTTTTTTGGCTAACAGAGATCCCAAAGATGGTGTATTGGGATCGAACTGGGAATGAACCTACCAGATCGTGGAAATTCTGCATGAAGGAACCTTCAAGCTAGCTTGGTTAAGTGGAGAATCAGTCCCACAGACTTGAAATGCTTTACATCTAAAAAACCACTATCAGTAATAGGATGGATTTGTTAGATTTTAATACTTTTAAGCATTTTTTATTGCTTGTAACGCTTGTTTATAAAAGTCGTTTTATTTTAGTTGAATAATACAGGGTTGCAATGTATTTTAAACATGGCACCAATATTTTACTTCTTATTTTTTGTAATTTAGCACAAGTTTTGTAATGCCCTGCTAATTAGGGTCTGTTACCAAGTGTGTTTAAAATTAGTGTTGGACACGCGTAAATGAGTCATTTGGACTAAACATGTGATTAAGCCACTAAGGGTTCGGGTATTTAAAATTTTGGTCAAGTCATAAACATTTTCATTTAAAAATAAACTTTAGTCTTTACATGTGATCTCAAAATACAAGTTTAAAAGATGGTTACAACTCCAAGGTTAAAAATAAGTCGACCTAGGCGGCAAAACTAGGTCCAACCCTAGCTTCGTTGTAATTTCTCAGCCATGGCGATCGAGTGGACTACATATGTACACATCACTTCTATCACCCTCCAACTGGAACTCAGCATAAACATTATACAAATCAGCAACCATAGGGTTGCACAAGTGCGTGTTGCTCTCCTTTTTATTCATATGGCATATGATCAAGTGAAGTGCTTAATGCACTCCCGAGGTGGCCCAACCATAGCGGCCTGCGCTCAACGTGGATAATGCCATTTTTGGCTCATAAACTGAGTCTTGCAGATCCTCGACATATAAGTCGAGCCTCGCAGACCCCCAACTTATAAGTCGAACCTTAAAGACCCTCGACTTATAAGTCGAGCCTTGGAGACCCTCGCCTTATAAGTTCAGCCCCTTAAATCAAGTATGTCCTCGACTAGTAAGTCGATCTCTAACCAGATACAACAACAGATCCTCAGCTTATAAACTGAGCTTCCTTGCAATAACAAACAATCACATAATACATTTATCACACATACAAATACAATGCATTACAATACATTAACACATATATACACAGGCATAATAATAATCATGCGCATTTACAAGGCCAACGCCCAAATCAAGACTATGTCCAACATTCGGGCCAAGCCCTAATCATGTATATCATATCTGGGTGCAATTTTCTTACCTTTGGTCCAAGTACATGCTAACAATGAATGACCCTTGAGTACGATTCATGTTCCAAGCCCCTAGCGATGACCTAGTCACAACCAAGAAAAAGGATCCTGCAATAATGAGTGAATAAAGGCTTTTGGACCGAGTCCTAGCCTCCGAGACATCAAATTCCACTAAACCGGGTAGTAGAATCGATCCCCAGCCTTTAGGGTTGAGTTCCTGCACTTAAAAACCCTCTCAAGGTTCAAAAGCCCTTAAGCACGGTGACCCTAAGCCTCTATGCCGCAGCCCACCCCTAGACAAAGGCTCAACCTCCCTTTTAACTAAACACGCACCGGGGCACTGCCTAACAGGCATCACGATGCGCCCTCCCGACAGAGCACTCACCTGGATCCCTGGGTTTAAGAGGGCCGCGGCCCAACCCCTTCGAACCCAGAATTCTTGTGTTTTTCTTCAGCCAAACCCAACCCAAATCACTCAAAAACAAACCTAAAACCTCAATTCAATTCCCATAGCAGATACAACACTTTTCGAGCAACAGATTCTAACTCAAAACTTGATGGAAAACTCATCAAAAATCTAAAATTACATCCAAACCTAAGGTCCTATAAAAGCTTCAACCAAATGAATTTACACTCAAAAATCATAGTGATTTCTTACCTCCAATGGCTGTCTTATGATCCCAAGCTGCTCCTAGCTTAATCCTAGACACCAAATCTTCAATTTCTTAAGCTTTGAACCTTCAATTTCTCAAAGATCCCAAGTCACCAACGAGAGAGAGAGAGAGAGAGAGAGCTTTTCTTCTTTCTTTCTTTCTGAATGTTTCTAAGGTTCCAGTTGTCCAAGACACAACTCAACCTTTTTGCCAAAAAGTCCAAAATTCCCTTATAATTAACTTAAATCCTCTAGTGACATCAAGGGCAATTCTGTCAAATGCCACTTCCCATCAAATCCTTGAGTGTATCTCTAAATTCTTCAATTATCTCCAAATAATAAGTGTTTAATCTCTCATTACCGGATAAACCCCGATAATGAGCTAAGGTACCAGAATACCCCTGGGCTCACCCCGAGCTGGGTATTTAACCCCGTTGTGACTTTTCCGCTAACTTGCTCACCAGGATCGCCTCGCGTCGAGTAACCCAAATATATCCACATAATAATGTTGTCTCAATCATACACATGCATATTTACAATTATACCCTCAACGAGTCAAAATTACTAAAATGCCCTTCTTATAAGAAACAGGCCCACACGCATATTTAATATTTCTAAACATGCAAGCATAATTATATTATAATATAATTCACATAATGACATGCTCATAATACATTAGCATACAATTAAAACAATTATTGCCTCCCAACCCCCTAATCCATTCACTAAGCCATATTAAGGAATTTGAGATGTTACAAGTTTATTTTGTAAAAGCGATCTAGAATATTCATAAATTCTCATTGCCTGGGTGGAATATGACCCTCGAAGAGTCTTTGAAGTATTCAACAAATTTAGATAAAAATTTTGCAACATAGGATTTAGAAAATTAATTATTCTACGACTTTTTAAAGCTTGAGTTTTCAAAGAAATTCTTAATACAAACTAAGATAAGAAAATTCAAAGTAAAATAATACCTAGAATTCAACTAGGTACAAGAATCCTAGATATAACCACACCTGAGGCCTAATTCTTAATAGGGATAAGGCTATTTGGTGACCAAACCCCTAGATATAACTAGGTCATCGACTGGAATTAACTAGTCAATCCATCAAGCATTTATCTCTATCTAAAGTTAACCCCTATGACTATGAAAATGTACAAGGACTTTTCAAAGTTCATAAACGTGGCTATATAATAGATAAAGGGAACAAAAGAAATTCATTAAACTCGTACCAATATAAGTATGTGAATAACTTGAGGAAAAATAACATTGAATTAAGCCCAAAGGCGATTACAAAGGGTTCAAAGAACCCAAAATGAAACATAAAAATAAGAAAGGAAATAAGAGGACATCCTAGAGATCATTGAGCTCCAGAAATTTGCTCGTGAGATGTCACCTCTTCATGACCATAATCAGCAACCCTAGTAGCCTCCACGATCTCGGAGGGGTCTTTCCATAATTAGTCCAGGAACTTGGTGAGGTATCGCCCCCAAAGTTGTGCCTCCTGTAATGAGAAACTCCTTCCTTGTTGTATGCTCATCACCGATAAAACATTTCATCCAAAGGGATTGTTGCCATAGTGACCTCCTGCTTGGCCTTCTGAACATCCTTATTTGGCTTTTTCCTCAACCTCGGACAACCTCATTTTAAGCATGGCTTCCTCGGACAGCTGGTCTCAACGGTTTCTCACCTTTGTGACATGTTCCTTGGTGATTCACCTGTTGTCTCGGGATGTCCTCATGTCGTTCTTAGCCTCCTCCGAGGTAGCCCTGGCCTCATCCCTTCCAGCTCATATCCGGGTGAGGCCACATATTTGGGCTAGACAAGACTGCAATTAGAAAAATAGCAGGGTTAGCTCACAAAGAAGAGAGAAACTAAGAAAAAAAAAAGTGTAAATAAAAAGGGTAACTTACTATCAGAGTCATTACCAATGACTCTAGGACATTCTCCGAGGGATGCTCCTCTATGGCTCTCAGGTCCTTGATATTCACCTTATTGGTGTGGGCCACCAAGTGATTTTCCATCTCATGGAGGGGCCGATGAAGTGCTTCTGGGATCCTCCTGACCTCAAGCGGCATAAATGGAAGCTGTACATATAGGGTCTGGCCTTGAATAACTTAAGGAATTGGAGTAGGTTCGTGAGGAAGAGGCTGGGAGCTTCTTGGATTGTAACTATTTTTACCTGAGCTCGTTGCTTTAATTGTTGATTCTTCTGGCTGGAGTATGCACCTTTATCTTTTGCAGGGGATCCAGTGGTGGTCCCGACTCCGGAGGTGGTTTTCTTTGACATCCTCATCTTCTCAACGACAGGTCCACCTCGGCCCAATCAGGCTGGAAGGCGTTCTTTAGGTCCATGTTTTCATCTAAAAGAGAACGAGAAAAAGAGTTAGATCCAAAGAACTATGACATATTCTGGAACTTTCTCTGGATTCTGATTCAAGCTAGACTCGACGCCTAATTCGCAAATGGTCAGAGGTAGGGGTGAATCAAATAGTATTATCTCGTGAGGCTCACTAGGTTCAGGCACCTCAACTGGACTAGGTTCATAGTGGAGCTGGAGATACTAAAGGCATGACTACCCTAGAGAATGGACTCCCAGGTCAAAAGGCTTGTCCCAAACTGGTTAAAAATGGTTGACCTGAACCTAAGTGTAACGCCCCACGTCACGATGGCTGCTTTTGGAATGACGACTGGCCCTCTAAACCAACATGAGTTTTTCTAGCGTGCTTTATCCTTACTCACATGCAACTTGGGAAAACTTCCCAGGAGGTCACCCATCATGAGACTACTCCAGGTTTAGCAAGCTTAACTTTGGAGTTTTAAAGTGATGGGCTACCAAAAAAAAGACGCATAGGTAATACCCATCAATCCATTTAAGCCATCTTCAACTGTTTATTCCCATACCTAGACAGTCTTAAAATCATTACACTTGACCTTCCCCAGACGATGTGGGATTTCATAGCTTTTACCTGGTCTTTCCCCCTGTGAATCACGGGATTCTGACTGTCACAATCACCCACCCTTAGGGGTCTAACGTCCTCGTCAGCCATACTTCCGGCTGGGTCAAGGCTCTGATACCATTTATAACGCCCTGGGTAGCTAGGTCCGTCACACTGTGTACTTTAAATAGTGCTTAACTCGCTAAATGATTCTTTAGGCCATAAATGTGCATCTAAGTGTTATTAATGGTCAGGGTTAAAATCTCAGTCAAAAGGAATGGATATTTTACTAAAAACGTTAAACTATACATGGGATCCCATAATAGTGCTTACAAAGTTGTTTACAATACAAAATGGCCATTACAATTCGCCGACCTAAGCATCAAAAATAGGGTTAAACCCTAGTTCCCGTGAAACACGTTGGTCGTGGTGGTCAGGCGGCCGCATATGTCACATCGCCACCTAAGCTCTCCACTCACAACTGGGTAAGCTCTTCTTTCCCTATACATGCACCACATAGCACCCGTGAGCCAAGGCTCAGTAAGAAAACTTATTACTACATGTATACAAGTATTAATAAATGATCATGAAATCATTCTAGGGTCCTGTGCTCTGAATAGATGACAGTGGAGCCATCCTGGGGTCCTGTGGCCTGAATAGATGATGGTGAAGTCATCCTGGGGTCCTGTGCCCTGAATAGATGACGGGGAGTCATCATGGGGTCCTATGCCCTAGCCATGTGAATATCAAGTTACTCTGGGCCTTTTAGCTCTGGTTCTAAGTAACTAGCCAAGCGCTAAATTTTTCTTCGACCATTGGGTCGGAGGAGCGTATAATGCTCTATTGATTAAATCTAATCATATTGTCCAGTGCTCGATGCACTATTGCCATTCTTGACTCATAAGTCAATGTCATACGTCTAGTGCTCAATACTATTGTTGATCCTGACTTATAAGTCAGACCTCCACCACCAGCACTCAGCACTATTGTCGTTTCTGACTCATAAGTCAGCGCGTTTCTCAAGAAAAAAAATGCAACCAAGCATTCATGATGCAACAAATGTCCATCTATAGAGCACCCAACATGCTTCATCAACAATCATGTATGGTACATAATGTGTGCAATTTTCTTACCTCAGGCTCGAGCGTAAAATAAGTTAAGAACGACCCTTGAGCACGATCCTGACCTTAGGCCCTTAGCAATAACCTAATGATAACCAAATATGAAATTCCATCAATAAAATGAGTAATTACAGATTCCTGCACCAAGTCTTATCCCTAGGACCTCAAATTCTACCAAACTAGGTTGTAGATTCAATCTCAAGGCTGAAGGTTCGAAAACCAGCCCTTAAAACCAAGCCTGTCCAAAAAGAACCACACGGGCCATGGCGACCCAGTCTGGGTGCCAGGGGCGGGCCGCGACTTGCCCTTGAGGATCACAACGCATCATCAGAAGATGGCCACAACAATGCTCTGGGGTTCGCTCAGGTCACAGCGCCTAAGAACACAGCCGCGACTTGACCCCGCGAATCCAGCTACCCTGCATTTCCTTCAATCCAAACTCAACCAAAAACACTACTGAACAATCCCAAAATCAATATCGAACCTCAACACAACATTATCACCAATCCAGCAGTAAAACCCAAGCTCTATAACACTTTAAACAGTACAAAAACCCAATTCCATAATCAAACTTTCAAGCTTATAACCAACATAAAAACAGTGGAAAAACTCAAATTTTAAGCTTAGAATCATTACCTCAACTATGAATTGAATCCTTCTAGCTGCTGTAATTCAATCATAAACCTCAAGCCTCAAAACCTTAAGCTTAAATCCTTAACCTTAGCCTCAATAATCCAACAGAAAGAGAAAAAGAGAATGGTCGACAGAGAGAGAAATATGCCGTATTTCTATTTTCCTTTTGTTCATTCTACACCCATCCTTGGTCAAGTCTATCAAATAGCCTAAAATGACTAAAATACCCCTAAGGCAAACCTAATTCCTCAAAGCCACCCAAGGGCAATTTTGTCATTACCACCTACCCCGTTAATCATAATTAACATCTTTGAATTCCTCTTACTCCCAATACACTCAAATAATTACCAAATCATTTCCCATTACCCGCTCAATCCTGGTAATGCACTAAGCACCAAATTACCCCTAGGCTCATCCCGTGCCCGGTAACTGACCCCATTATGGCTAAACCGCTAACTTGTTTCCTAGGAATGTCTCATGTCGAATAGCTCAAATATAATCACATAATAATGTGATCTCACCCATATATCACATACATCCACAAAAATATACAAATACGCCCTTAACAGGCCAAATTTACGAAAATTCCCTTCTTATAAGAAACGACCCACATATATGCAAATACAGTCATATAATAATACAACCCACATAATCTTACATATAATCACATAATAACACATGAAATCAACTATTATCATCCTAGCCTCCTAATCCAGGCACTAAGCCATATTAGAGAATTTGGGACGTTACAACTATCACTTGAGAACTCCAAAGTTAAGTGTGCTTGACCTGGAGTAGTCTTATGATGGGTGACCTCCTAGGAAGTTTTCTCAGGAAGTGTACGAGTGAGGACAAAGAACGCTGGAAAGACTCGTGCGGGTTTGCAGGGCCAGTCCTCATTCCAGGAAGTAGCCATAGTGACATGGGGCATTACAAATGGTATGAGAGTGTGCTAAGGTTAAGGGTTCCTATAGAAGGGTAGGGCATGTACACTCACCACTGAAGACAGGCTCGACTCAGGGTTTAGTAACTATTTGTGTGGTTATATGTTTAACTACTTAAATAGAATATAAATGCTTTACCTGCATGCATGAGATACACGGACAGGGCCTGACCCTTGACTGTTGCATGATGAGCAAGAACGTGCTTATTAGCATTGATATTGCTAGAACATGCTTATTAGCATCGCTAATTGTTAATTGCTAAGTGTTAAATATTAATTGTTACGTTTATGAATCAACATGCTTATTAGCATGACTGTTGAAAGTGGATGAGTTTCTGCTTTACCTTGGACCATGAGGCGGCAAGAGGTTTAGTTATCACTACCTAACTGGCTGCATTGATCATTACAGCAAGGTATAAGTTGAAAGTATGCTTCCAAGGCAGGTAATGACCAGAGCCAAAATGATAGACATGGTCAAGATAATGACCAGGGTCAGACCCCTCAGCCAGCTCCTAAAAACTGGCAGCATGTGCTTGTTGATTTGCAAGAGAGAGTAATGAGGCAAGAATAAGAAATATGCCTCCTGAGTCAACAACAAGTTCATGCAGGGAACATCTTGCAATATGCACAACTTGTAATGGTGCCAATAGTTGAACAGCTGCCAGAGGCTTAGAATAAATGGGATCCTTTTTATGAAAGGTTCAGGAAACAACACCCTCTAGTTTTTTAGGGTATTGCAGATCAAGCCAAGTCCAAGCAGTGGATGAGCATGGTTACCACCATCCTAGATTTTATGAGGGTGTCTGGTAATGAGAGGGTGACTTGTGCAACATATATATTTCGGGAGGATGCCTGAATTGGTGAGAGGGTATAGCCCAGACCAGAAATTTTAATGCCCTAAGTTAGGAAGAGTTTCAGACTCTATTCAATGAAAAGTACTATAATGATGCCATCATGACTGAAAAAGCTGTAGAGTTCAGCAAGTTATTTTAGGGGAGTTTCTCAGTGACTGAATATGCTTCAAAGTATGACAGACTGGCAAAGTTTGCCAAGGAACTGGTGCCCACTAATGGGACTAGAAGGGAGAGGTTTCTCCAGGGGCTACAGCCTAGGATAGCCCATGATGTTCGTATTACCACTGTGTCAGGGTGACTACTGAACGAAGGCTCTTGATGCCTTCCCAGCTCCAGGCCCTGATAGGATACCACGTGGTATTACAATGGGCATCCAGGGCGGCAGTGAGATCTGGAGGACTTTTCCTGAGTGTGCTAGGTGCAAGAGGCGCCATATCGGGGAGTGTCAAGCAAGAGCCTGAATTTTATTTGGGGTAGTTGGACACTTGAGGAAAGATTTCCCGAGGCCAAGAAAGGAAGAGCCAAGAAAGACGGACAGCTCGGCCCCAGCTCAAGCGTTCATATCTACTCAGGAAGAAGCTTAGGCTTGTCCCTCGGTAGTTACAAGTCAGCTTTTTAGTGCTGGAACCCCTTATACTGTTTTGATTGATTCTGCTACTACACATTCTTTTGTTGCTAGTAGAATTATTGATAGACTATGTAGATCGTGTGATTATTATGCTGTGGGGTTTGGGACCTTATTACCCACTAGGGAGTTACTAGTATCCAGAAGATGGGCCAGATCATTGCTAGTGATAGTGGAGGGCAGAGAGTTATCAATGGATTTGATAAAGTTGGTTATGACCAACTTTGACATGATTTTGGGTATGGACTGGTAGGTGAAGTATGGGGCAAGCATAGATTGCAGAAGGAAAATTGTAACCTTTGAGCCTGAGGGTGAGGATCCTTTTGTATTTGTTGGCACTGTGCATGGACCACGTATACCCATGATATATGTTCTGAGCGCTAGAGATTTATTGCAAGGTTGTTGCATAGGATTCTTAGCCAGTGTGGTTGATACCACTCATGTCATGCCAGTGGGACCAGAGAAGACCACACTAGTCTATGAGTTTCGAGATGTGTTTCCAGAAGATTTACCAGGGTTGCCACCACACAAAGATATTGAATTTGTGATTGAACTGACACCAGGGACAGAGCCAGTGTCGAGGGCGCCTTACATAATGGCCTTAGCAGAATTAAAGGAATTGAAGGTACAGCTGTAGGAGCTGTTGGATTTGGATTTTATTAGACCTAGTTTCTCACTGTGGGGTGCACCAGTCCTGTTTGTGAAGAAGAAAGATGGTTCTTTGAGGATGTGTATTGACTACAGAGAACTTAACAAGTTAACAATCAAGAACAAGTATCCTTTGCCAAGGATAGATTATCTATTTGATCTGTTTCAAGGTAAAATAGTATTCTCAAAGATAGACCTTCAATCTGGTTATCATCAGCTGAGGGTCAAGGATGGAGATATACCGAAGACTGCCTTTCGGACCAGATATGGGCATTATGAGTTCTTAGTCATGTCATTTGGGTTGACTAATGCCCCAGCTTCTTTTATGGATTTGATGAACAATGTGTTCAAGGATTATTTGGACCAGTCACTACAAGAAAAAATGCTTTTAATAAGACCAAAAATGTATTATCAAAACATACCGTAACACTTTTTGACGTGTTAAGACCGACTATGTTATCATAGGTCAGGGTACTTTACATAACACTTTATCATTGTTATACAAATGTGTTATTATACTGTCAACGAAAACACATTTTCTGTGTTATTTTAATAAATAGATAAGTGTTTAATTATATTATTTATAGTCGATTATATAACAAATTTCAATACTTATAAATTTGTGCTATACTACACTTTAGTATAACACATTTTTTGTGTTATATAATGTAGTTTGCATAACAAAATTCTTTACTTATAAAAAGTGTTATTGTAATAGATATTATAACACATTTTTCGTATTATTTTAATATTTAGATAAGTTTAAATTCCCATTATATATTCATTTATATAACACTAATTTATTCTATTATTTTTTTATTTTTTATTTATTTAATTAAAATTAGCTTTATAATATATACTAGCATCATCAAATGAACTTGATTTTCAAATAACAAAAAGTAAAAACATTCAACATTGTATTAACAATCCACAAATTAGTTTAAAACATTCAACACTGTCATCAACAACAAAATGTTCTTTAAGTATTCAAGTAGTCTTAAATATTCAACATATTGAAAAGTTACTACTTTCAGCACAAAATATTATGCAGCTGGCCAACACAAAGCCTTCAAAATTAAGTATCATTTTCTATTTCGCTTGTGACATCTGAAAAATAAACAAAGAAATATTTTATTGTTATTATCTAGCATCACAAATTACTTCAAGAAAAATTGCCATGTGTCCAGGGAGTGGAGAAATTGTAATAAAAAATGATGAGTTAGTTGAGAAAAGGGTCAGCAAGAATTAGAGTAATTTCTCTTAAAGTAGGAGAGGCCAGGCACTCAAACAGTCCTGTGCAATTTCAATGCAACAGTAACTCACTGCTACTGACCTTTATTCGTCTTTGCTCATATTTTGCTACTGTTTGAGTTTGCTAGTTGGTGTGCTACCGACTCCCCTGGCTTATCGCTCAT
This sequence comes from Humulus lupulus, assembly GCF_963169125.1. Lineage (NCBI taxonomy): Eukaryota > Viridiplantae > Streptophyta > Magnoliopsida > Rosales > Cannabaceae > Humulus > Humulus lupulus. The sequence goes on from NC_084797.1 coordinate 172,075,873, forward strand.
CAAATTACTCATAACCAATTTGCAAGATAACCCATTTAATGAGTTGCTTGGCTGAACCACTTGCGATTATGGGAGCATGTCGATGAATAGCTAAAGTTGTAAGAGAGCCCCTGTGAGCTTCAATTGTGAGATAAGCATCCCTTTTACTTCTGATATCAAGAAATTGAATGTCACCAGCCTGAGAAGCACTGACAATGTGGACAGTAAAATCCTCAAAAGCAATGTGTTACTTTTAACCATGAGTAATGACCATTTTGGAAACCGAAAACTATTATCATAATATTCTCTATTTACCTTAGCTGGATCCAGTCCTGGTTGAAAGCCAATCCCCACAACTCTTTCTACCCTCTGAGTGTGTGGCCATACTGCGCAGACCAGCTTATAAATGGTAGATGAGTTAAGGACAAAAGCTTCTATAAGTTACAGAAAACATGACCATCTTTTCTCATAAAATACATTAAATTAATACATTAAAAATGAATTAAATATTTTAATCCTCAAAGGAAAATATAATTAAACTTGAATTTAATCTTCCAATCCTTATTTTTTTAAATGAAATGTGCTAGATCAGCATACCCGATTCGCTCATTCTCATCTGCAGCAATTACAATAGGCGAGAATGGTTGCAGCAAGATTGTCTTTGTACCCGTCTCAAATCTTGTATCCCACCGAGCAATTTGAGTATTAGGCTTGCTTACAGCTGACCAACAACACAGAAAACAACAAAAAAAAAACATTACAACCCCAGATAAATCACTATATATTCAAGAAAAAGATTAAATTATAGAACATCAAACAATAAAATAATAACCCACAAGAATACTAGCATTTTTCTATGTGCTCCAAGGCAAACTTTTCTCTTTCCTCTCTTTTAGCTAATATTTCTTCACTGTCATCTGCCACTGTGAGAAGTGGCTTTGAAAAGTGCCCACAACTCCAATTATAGATAGTAGATTGAGGAAGATATTGGACCAATCTGAGATGGAACAACACTACTTGTGTAATGCCCTGGATAACCAAGACTGTTACACTGTGTGTTTGAAGTAGTGCAAGACTTGCTAATCAAGTCATTTGGATCAAAATGTGTAACTAATGGCATGACAAGTTAGGTTAAAAAGAAATTTATTTATAAACGGTTAAACTTTCTTAAAACTGGTGTTTGTTACATGGGATCCCAAATCAGGGTTTAAATAATGTACCCGTGTCCCTTCAAGCAGAGAAACCCATAACTGTCCCTTCTTCTTGTAGCTCTATTCTGAGTACCTCTGGCGAAACCCAAACTGACACTTCGTAGAACCTTATCTGCAACCCTGCTTCCTTGGTGCTAACGTCTTCAACAAAATAGTCGTTCGCTTGTCATTTCTGTCTAGGAGTAGTCCGACATATAATGATCGTGAACTTGGAAGGAACTGGTCCACACCGCTCTTATATTCTCTGCTTGAAGAACTTACCCGTGCTGCTGAAGCTTAAACCAATTTGGAATCTTTGTCACCAGCTCCTCACACTCTACTCGGTAGAAGTAAAAATCCCTGAAATGTCTCATTCCTTGATCCCCAGCTGGTAATAACCAGATCATAGATCAATTCCTGGAGACATTGTCCCGTCTTGTACCCAGCCTTAAAATTTTTCATTCTTAACCAAAGATACCAACAATTCCCGCTATACAATGCTCTATCGGATTCAAGATCAAACTTCTTCGGCTGCCTCAGTAATTCTTTCTATCGAGCTATAACCGTCTTCCATAATGCTGCTAATATCAAACCTATTCATAGTCCAGTCCTGAAGTGTACCCATTCCTCCTCCGTACCCATCTGAATTCCTACTCGTCAGCTTAGTTTCCATTTAGTCAGATTATTAGTTTCCAGGTGATATCCCCTACAATCCATGGTTACCTTTTAGCAGATTAACTCCCTCACTCTGACTCATGTTGAAGCTTCCATACAACTAGCTCTTTTGTTCTAACTACAAGTCTATTAATTACTTGTATCTCAAATCCTCTGCTAGAAGTTTCTAATTCCTTCCCGATAAATACTACTTTCCTTAGTCTTTCACACTGTACCCTTAAAGCATACTTCCTATGTCTAAACCTTCCTTGAAAGGTACTCAACACTAAACTCTTCCAGCTCGTTATGTAACCAAAAACATAAACTATTCAACCCACTAGTCAATTTCAAGAAACTAGCCTCGAACTTCAAATGTAACAACGCATCCCAGTCTTCCTTCCCCTCACCATGAGGAAAACCATCCTAACATATCGAATTATCTCATGTAGAAATCGTGCCTTCCCTTGACATCCTTTCAGGTAACATCCTCTGCCTTAGGTGCATACCAGATAACATCACTGGTTCTCGTCGCCATTCTGACAACTACTTTTGCAATCAGAACCCCTTTCCTAAGACAAACTGGGTGCCATAGCACTGTCTGGGGTCCCTCTACCTCAATAATCGAGAATCTGTCCTTACTAAATTCTACCAATAGAAGTACTATCTTTTGCATCCTTTGCCCTACAACATTCACGCTCGATACCTCATTCCATAGATCTCAAGTCACCTGACCCTCTCTACCGCTCAAATACAATTGAAGATCCAATACATTGGAGCGGCCCTATCACCCCAGACTATTCCAAAATTTAAACTTTACATGGGTCATCATTCCCAACTACCACCACTTGTATAATTTTTTTCCCAAAATGAAGTATCCAACTCCTATTAGTCATTAACACCTGTTATCATTGTCTTAACATCCCAAATCAAGCTCATAGATTTATTAATCTCCGCAGCTCAGACTGTGTCCTTATAACTTCTTTCGTCAAATTCCCTTTTAAATTCTTTCCCATCCATCATACCAATACCTCGATCTAAATATCATCATTTGTTTCTAGCATCCCTCTGCCACAAGTGCTTAGCACAATTCCTTAGTTATGACCTCTCACCTTTATATCACCAAAGGTGGAATCACCTTTGCCCATCCACTAAACAATTCTTAAGCAAGCCCAAACCTTCCTCTCCAAACCAGAGGTTAATGCCTTGTAGGCCTTCCATTTAGTATCTTTTATCTGTCCTTATCCTTATACCAAACCAACACCGTTTACCCATCTGCTAACAAACAACTCTGCGACTTTCAGGATAGATGGAGGTTACCAACCCCAGTTATCATCTGCGATCCTCCTAAATTACAATGCAAGGTCTACTTAACCATCCTAGATGCAAACAATTTGAGTTCATCCGCCACCGCTGACTAAACTCCTCAACCCTGATGATTACACTCCGAACCAAACCATATCCAGGTCCAAATAACCACAATATTTGTATGCACATAGAACATAATAAGCGTTTATTCGCAATTCTATGCATTTAGTTATCCAATTTGTTGCTACCATGTTCATTCACACTTTCTCATGCTTCCTACAAATCAATAGATAGGCATAACATATATAAATTCAGCTTGGGCAAACACCTACAAGCAATCAAGATGCAATCCATCATTCCAATATTCATTCACATACAACAGCAATGCTAATCAGCACGCCTCCATCACCTCATGCAATAGTCAAGGGCCAGGCCCTATCAGTTCTCATACGCCCTATAATCATATAGCATAATACATTTATGTTTTAATCAAAAGCTTAAGCATATAGTCTCAAATATTCCATCAAAGAACCCTGCGTCAAGCTTGTCTTCGGCAGCAAGTGTGCATGTCCAGCCTATCTCCAGGAACCCTTAAACCTAGGACGCTCTGATACCAAGTTGTAACGCCCTGGATAACCAAGACCGTTACACTGTGTGTTTGAAGTAGTGCAAGACTTGCTAATCAAGTCATTTGGATCAAAATGTGTAACTACTGGCATGACAAGTTAGGTTAAAAAGAAATATAATTTATAAACGGTTAAACTTTCTTAAAACTGGTGTTTGTTACATGGGATCCCGAATCAGGGTTTAAATAATGTAAATACAAAACTCTTAATTACAGATAAATGACCAAGCCACTCTAATGGCAAAATATACGTTTTAGGTTCCCGTTCCTATACAAATTCTCGATCGTGGTGGTTGTGCAGCTGACAATGTACATCTCGCCCCCAGAGCTCTCCAACTCATGGCCAACCTGCCTTACCTGCACCATGTAGCACCCGTGAGCCGAAGCCCAGCAAGAAAACATAATATCATAACATAATAGTGTTAACAGCTAAATAGTTCACAGAGCTTAATCCAATAACCACAAAGCATTACTCGGTTCCTTCAAGCCATAAAATCCACTCAAGACAACACACTGGTCAATAATTAATAATCCAGATCCAGATACTCATTAATCCATAGACAATAATCTACAACAGATATTCAACACGTACATTCAGATTCAAGATACAATCAATCACATAATACACTCTTATCACATAATATTCAGGGCCGACGACTTAGGCCGCACCCTCTGTTTAACCCACTGACTCTGGCCCGCTTAAACCGAGCTCAGTGCATAATAAGCTGTCCTCGGATACCAGTATCCGAGCCGTGCCATGTGCGCAAGTGTGAATTTCGGCACCCTTAGGCTGTTACCACATGTCCCCGTGGCATAATACCACCTTATGACACTCATACCATTATAGGGAACTCTTAGTCCCAACATATTCACATGGTGTATCGCAATCACATAACAATACATTCAAATATAGGGAACACTTAGTCCCATCCTATCCACATACACAGGTGCAGTTTTCTTACCTTAATGCCAAATGCTTTAAATAGAAAGGACTACCCCCGAGCACAATCCATTCCTGAGCCCTAGCTTATCACCTAGTCACAACCAAGGTAATGGATTCCATTAATATTCACATACAGGTTTTCATGTACAAAGCTAGCTTCCGGGATTCCAAATTCCACCAAGCACGGTGGTGAAACCAAACCCGAGCACACTAGACCACTTTCCCATGCCTAAAACCCTCAAAAATTCATGTATGCAACCAAGGGCTGCGGCCCCTGAAGCCTTGCCGCGGCCCTTCCCCAAAACAGAACCAACACCCACGCTGAACCACACACGCGCCGCGACCCTTGCCTTGTGCGCCGCGGCGCCCTCCCATGGCCGAACCTTCTTGGCTCTTTTTCATCCTAGGGCCGCAGCGCTCTAGAACAGAGTCGCGGCCCTTCCCTTCGAACCTAGAAATTCCTCCATTTCTAAGCTTAAAACCTTACCCAAAACCATCCCAAAGCTTCCTAATTCAAAGACAATCACTCCCAACACTTCCAGAACAACTTTAGCAACATAATTCAACAGAAAACTCAGCCTAAAACTCATAGAAATCCCATCTTAAATTTCTGAGACCCAAGAACACAAACACCCAAAACCAACCAGTCAAAACCTAAATATAAACTTTTAAATCATGAGTTAGAGTTTACCTCTTTCGTTGAACACCTTCAATAAGCCAAACCCCAGCTAGTTCCTAAGCTTTTAGCTCAAATTCAACCTTAAACATTAAAGTTACAATTATCTCAACACCCAGCTAGAACTCGGAATTTTCTAATCAAAAGAAAGGAATTTACTGCTTACCTTAGTGCTGATTCAATTACTTGGATAACCCTTCAGTTAAACCTCAAAATCCCTTCTTCAATTCCCAGAAATCCTTAGCTCAATCCCCTCAAATTCCCACTTGAGTTTCTCTATTTATTTCCCTTGTGTTTCCCTTGAGAGAGAGAAGAGAGCTGAGAAAGAAAGGTCGGTTCATTTGTGGTTCTACTGTTTTCTATTTTTTAGTAAGTCTAACCTTATCATTTAGGTCAAGCCCGAGGCTAGGATGCCGGAACCGTCCCCGAGGGAAAAACGGTAAAATTCCTCAATATTCCCGCCTAAACTTCCTAACCTCAAATATATCTCCATATATTTATTTCCATAACCCGATAGTCTAAATAACCACCCGATACCTATAATATCCCTGACTTATCCAAAGTCAATTATTAAGCCCCATTGTGACTTTTCCCGCTATCAAACTCTAGGATCGCCTCGTGCCGAAAGCTACAAACACACACATATGCATATATATCCACCTATCCACATAATAATGTGGTCTCAACAATTTATCACGCATATTCACATATATGCCCTAACGGGCCAAAATTACAATTACGCCCTTACCATCCAAACAAGGCCCGCATTACTTATCCAATACTCATATTCATGCTTTCTTACCATTAATTCTCTTAACCTCCAATTATGCCCTCTTGGCACACTAATCAAGGCCCTTAAGCCTTATTAGTAATTTTGGGTCGTTACAACTTGGACTTCTTATATGAGCCAAAGAAGGCAGGGAACTCAAAGGAGACCCAATATGCTTCCAATATGCTACAGCAATTGACTTGGGATGATTTTTGTGACCAAGGGAAAATCTCCCTAGAGCTTCCAAGATGGAAAAGAAATCAAACTTCATTAGCTCAGTTAACAAATTACAATACTGCCCCGGGAGGAGCAGGTTTGTTTGAGCAGCCTCAAGAGTATGAACAAGCTGCCAATATAATGGTCAATCACTTGAAAACATACCTGCATAAAGATTCCAGGGAGGGTTGCTTCACACGAATATCTGTGATAACAAAAGTAACAAAGAAATGTTTGTGTTAATAAGAATCTCAGATTTTGCAACTCTTATCAGACTTTCAGGGAACCTTCTCTCACCTCACTTAATAAGCAGAGGGTATGTAGACCAAGATTCTGGTTGCTTTGAATTTTCTCATAGAAGCTGTCTGGTTTCCAAGTTTCAGTAAAGAATGGTATTGAGACTATCTCTCCATAACGGTAGAGCTGCAACCCACAAATTCCAATAGCATTCAACACCGAAGCATTGTGTATTACTTTGACAACAATACCCAATTTCTTTGCCCGGACAACAGGATCAGTGTGAGTTGTTGCTCTGAGTAGGAAATCCATATGTAAACATGAGGAAGAATAGAGGGAAATTTAAGTAAATAGAACAAAGAATCGCATGTATATAAATGTCATATTTGGAAAGCAAGACTGAATAAAGATTAGAGAAAAGTTTGAATCTGAAAACCTAATTAATCCAACTACAATAGGATAATTTAATCTCATTCAGAAACTTGAGAAAAAAAATTATAACTTTGTCTCAAATTAGTTTTTATCCAATCCAAAACTACTTGCCAAACATGACCAAAATGAATAAAAACAAACAGTTACAATCTAAGGACTTTCAAAGGTCTTTGTGCAGCTAAGTAAGAATATTTATGATCACAATTATCTTCTTCTACATATCCATGGAATTTGAGATGGCCCAAATCAGCAATGCATATATACATACATGTAACATTCAACTAATGAGGAAGAAATGATATAATTTCTAAAATAAACAAGAAAAAAAAATCAAAAAGAAAAGCAAAACAGAAAATTGAATGAACATACCCAAAAGGGTCGCCAACTACAAGGAAAGCCACATCAGAAACATGAGCAGCTGAGAGTATTTCATCGGCTTTTTCCTCAACCATTTCTCTATCGGCAAGAATCACTGGCCTTCCATAAAGTTTTTCCTGAGCAATGAAAATAAAAATTAATCAATAAAGTTGTTAGCTTTGGAAATTGGTGCAAAAGAAAGTAACCAAATTGAAGAGAAAGAGAAAGAAGTGTACCAGGGTAGAAAGGCCATCTGAAGGGATACCGAAAGAGAGAAGAGAAGTATAAGCTTCGATGTAGACCTTGTCGCATTGCTTCACTGCCTCTAAGCCTCTAAGAGTAATGTCTCTCTCGTCACCCAATCCCAATCCCACTATGTACAGCATCTCTCTCTCTCTCTCTCTCTATCTCTCTCTCTCTCTCTTCTGATAAAAAAATTAATACAACTTTATTGTTTGCTACTCAACACTACTGAATTTACACTATGGAAATTAATAAAAATAAAGGTCCAATCTCCACCACTTTCTGATTTATTTTAACTATCAATTGAATTTAAATGACCATAAAAAATAGAGTAACAGAAGAAAAAAAAAACAAATTTGTTAATTTCAGTAATGGGGTTGAAGCTATATAACTCTTTATGGCTGTTATGGTGTCCACACAGGAAAATATTGAAGAAAAAACAATTATTTTTTCAAGAAAACTTTAATATTATTATGGTTGTGGCCCTTTGGAGTGGCAGATCAGTGGCCTTAAGTTCAACATTTTTTCTTTCAAACATATCCTTGCTGCTCCCCACCCTAACTCACTCTTTCCTATTTATTTTATTGAAACTAATTCAAAATCGAATCAGAATCAGAAAAGAGCCTGAATCAAAATTCAAAAGAGCAAAGGCAGAAAAACTAATCCAAGAACTTAACCATCTTGAAGTTCAGATTACAAAAACACTAGACATACAAGTGAGCACTTTAAATTGCCAATCCTATTTGCTTATAATGTCTATATAGCTAGTACTTTTGGTCTAATTTTCTTTTCTTCGTCTTCTTTTTATTTTTATGTACAGTCAAAACAAATAAGGGAACTTGATCTTGCTAATATACATCTGCAACTTGAGGACACAGAACCATATTCAATCCATACTGCTTTAGAGGTGAGAGAAGTTGAATTAAAAAGTCTATAAGAAGTCCTAGATAGGCTTTGCTTTGGAAATAAATCATATGATACAGGAGCTATGGAGTGGGGCTTGTTAAATATAGTAAAAACTCACATATCAATTATAGCAAGTGTAATGAGATATGGAAGAGTGAGTAAAGAGCATCAAAATTCTACTCCACTAATACAATTAAAACCAAACACATAAAACATTGTCTCTAAGAGAAACACATAAAACACTGTCTCTAAGAATCATTATTAATTATTCATTTATTTTTATTTATGATTAAAAAAATACAAAACATAGGGAATTTAAAGATAATTATTAATATATATATGATGAATATTCTAAGAACATAGTCACTGGTCTAGTCTTATAGCAATGATATATAAAGTAATCCATGGTCAAAATTTAATGAACAAGTTAAATCTGATTATTATTTTGCTGATAAATTGAACCAGTGACTAATACAATTTAAAGAAGTACACATATATACTAAAATGATATAGTCCCATAATTTTTTATGACTTTGCAGTCAAAAATAAGAAGTTGAATTCAACTGGGGATCAGAAACTCTGAACTTGGTAGATTAACTAGAGACCAAAATAAAACAAATCTCATCAACTATTACATTATTGACCAGTTATAATAATATGAGTTTGAACGATTCAAGGACTCCCCTGTTTGGTCCATATTCATTTATCAATATTTCATGTGGAAAAGAAGAAATAGATGATGTTCAATATGGCTGGAAAAACATGGTTGAGGTGGCTTTAGTGGCGAGAATTGTTCAGAATCTATACAAAGGTGTCTCACTGCATGCATCACTCTATTATACTTGGATTTTCTACATGCATAGCAATCTTTCATTCATGAATACATGCATGATGGATGGTTCTTATTTTCTATACAAGCTTCAAATAATGTATGACATATATATTGATATGTATATTCAACATGATAGTGCTTCTATGCAAGACATAAACTAGTCATAAGTGTACTTACTTCTCATGGAATATGAGAATTTCTTACAAGACTTCCATGATCCAAGATTCGTGGAAATTGAACTTACAAAAACCAAACACATCAAAGTTAAGTCAAGAGATAAAATAAACCTACTATCCCAAAACTCAAAGGTAATGAGAAATAATAGATAAAAGTGGAAGAGCCAAAACAACAAACATTATGAAGACAAAATATATACACAAATCTTAGATTTACAATTTTTTTTATATTTGAAATAGAGGGGGGTCCATAACAAGAGCAAAAAATACATCTAAGTAAAATATTTGTGAATGTAATGAACTAGCATATGGATGGTGAGCCTTCATTTTTCCCCCTGTTTTCATTTGTTATGTGCATTGATAATTATTTGGCATTTTATATGCAGTTTATTAAAAATCATGGTACTACTATTTGTAGTCAACATGAAAATTTGGAGTATCTACCAATTAAGTTTCTCATCCTTATCTTGAGCTTCAGATAATGAAAGACAGGACTACTGTATTGGAATCAAGTTTAGAACCAGGGCAGAATTTTGTTCACTTGATTGCATTATCAAAGGAAATTCCATGAAAAGCACTAGCAAACATAAGAAATCTCTATGGGCTTGTACAGATGCAGATGAGAACATGCATATGTTGACCTTATATACATTAAGAGAATCTTAAACCATAATAGAAAGATAATCATAGTTCAATAAACTGACCTCCGATTTTCCAATCAAAAGAAAGTTGTTGAAAATCTCAGAAATGGTTTCTTGAACATCTCCTTGGTTAAATATTGGGCCTCACCTTAAGCATCTACTTATGTTGCACCGGGTAGTTCTATCAAACGAAAATATAAAAAAAAATCAGACAAACTCTAAACAAGGTCTATATAAAACAAAGCATTAAATCCTCATATACATGAAAAACAAGGAACAGAGAAATGAAACTTCATGTATAGATTCAACTAAAAAGATACCAAAAATCACCAAAGTAGTGTAAAATTATTGTATTTAAATCAGCAAGTAAACATTTTTTAGGCAAAAATCACTCCTGTCATCAGTTTGGTGGGCATAATACGGTTGGATAAAAATATGATTATCTTTGCTGATTTCTTTTATGGGAAATACAATTTACTGAAGAGCACAATAAAAGCATATATGCAAGTGAAAGTAGCACATTGAACCAAAAAAGGTCAGACACCAAATTAGCAATCTGATTATTCACTTGTCTAGAACATCAACTAAATATTAGGTATAAAGGAAGCAGAGTACAAATTTGGATATTTTCTTTGTCACTTGGCGACAACTGAGATTTGAGATGGCCACTTTTCTGCAATATCTTTACCCTAGTTCCATTTCATGACAAAACTATATAAGATTACAGGTCTTTCAAAGTTCAGGCATGCCTCACCCTGTTTTTGCATCATAAGTCATCTCCATCACAACATCCATTGGAGTATCCTTTGGACCAGCTGAAAAACAAGTTAAAGAAATTTTCAACAGCAGGATATGAATTCGGGGTCTCAGAAACAAACTTGGAGTCACAATATGGAAAAGTCAATTGGAATGATAAATTACTACAAGGTCACGTGGAGCAATCTAGACATCTTTAATTCAGCTTTTGATTATAGGATACAATAGTTCGATACTTATTATATATGCGTATATATAGACAGCAAATACTTTGGCTAACTTGCTCTGAGTCTATCATATCTTAGTATGCAAAGTGATAACCACATCATCCCTGAGTCTATCATATTCTTAGTATGCAACATCTTAGCAATTGCAAAATTGAGGTAGTAAATCCATGCTCAAGTACCTTGTGACACGGAAAATATCATGAGGAGAGTCATGTTTTACTACAGGGAAAAAGAAAAAGAAGAGCGTAAAATATTAGAGTAAGTACCAACTATAGGCCTTGGCGTAGTCCTTATCTTCAATATCTCAGGACGAGGAATAATGGATCTTGATGCACCCAGGCCTCTGGATACTCTTACTTTGGTTCCATCTTCAAGATACTTAATCCCAACTTTACAAGGCTTCCTTCAAAGAAAACACTAATCTCCACTTACAAACATGGAAGAGTGAAAACTGAAGGGTTCTTCAAACAGAATTGAAGGCAGTCGCATACCCTGTGACTAGATCAATAACTTGAACATTGGAAACATGAAGAGGAGCTTCAACTATAAATAGGGAAGAGAATATTCATCAAACAAATTAGCAATAAATTTACTTAGCTGCAAATTTCTCTAGAATATTCATCAATATGCATAAAATAGACACTCAAAACCTTATTAAAACAATAACATCTCTAAAACAAATGAGTCACCGACAACAAAAATCCAAAGTTTAAAGCAATAATAAAACCATAAACCCAGTTCCCCTAAAATTAAAGCACCAAAACCATAGTTCTTGAACCTTAAAGTGTTTGGGGACTGATGAGGAGAAGCTGAGAGGTGTCACAAACCCAAATCAAAATTCCCCTTTTTTAGTTTATCAAAAAATAAAATAAAATAAAGATAAGACCTTGGGTGTGAGATTGATCTGGTAAACGAGATTAACTTTCTTGCAAAGCTTTTTACCCTCTTCGGTTTTGAAGTGATGCTTCATCAAATTGAACAAAGTCTCTGCCTTGAACTGACCGGTCCCCATTTTCTTCACTCTCTTCGATCACAAATTGGGGAAGAAAGAGCCTGCAATTCCAGTGGAGAGAGTGCTCCTCTGGCGTGGTGTGCTCCAACTGCTCGTGCGATGGAGAGAGGGTAGAAAGACTCTAGGAGAGAGAGAGAGAGAGAGAGAGGGAGAGAAAGAATGCTGAGAAACAAGTGTGAGAGAAAGAGGCAGAGACGTCATTAGGGATTGGGTTTTGAGAGAATAGGGCTAGGCAGAAACCGTGGGTTTCCCTCCATTTTAACATTACCCAACAATTTTTTTTTGTTTCCCTCCCTTTTAAGTTTACCGCTTTCTTATTAGTTACCTATTATAATACTTTTCCAATTAGCTTATAATTATGTATTATAGAAAGTGTTATTTGGTGTAGTGAGTTTGTGATCGTCTTTATTGATGATATTTTGGTTTATTCTCATTCAAAGTCAAAATATGAGCAGCATATGAGGTTGGTTCTACGGAGATTGAGGGAACACAGATTGTTTGCAAAATTCAAGAAGTGTGAATTCTGGTTATCTTAAGTAACTTTCCTTGTTCATATTGTCAGTAAGGATGGGATCAAGGTGGATCCAGCTAAGATTGAGGCGATCAGAGATTGGCCAAGGCCAATGAATGCTTTAGAGTTTAGGAGCTTCTTTGGGTTGGCAGGTTATTACAGGCGTTTTGTGGAAGGATTCTCAAAGACTGCCACTTCATTGATTGAACTGACACGCAAGAATCAAAAGTTTGTGTGGTCAGAAAAATGTGAGAACAACTTCTAGGAATTGAAGCAGAGATTGATTATAGCTCCAATTTTGAGTCTCTCAATAGATCAGGAGAAGTTTGTGATATATTGTGATGCCTCACATCAGGGTTTGGGTTGTGTTCTTATGCAGTCAAGGAAGGTGATTGCTTATGCCTCACGCCAGTTGAAAGAGTATGAAAAGAGGTACTCCACTCATGATTTAGAGTTGGCAGCGGTGGTCTTTGCATTAAAGGTATGGAGATATTATCTTTATGGGGAGAAGTGTGAGATTTACACTGACCACAAAAGCCTGAAGTACTTTTTCACACAGAAAGATCTGAACATGAGACAAAGGCATTGACTGGAGTTAGTGAAGGATTATGATTGTGAGATCCTGTATCACCAAAGAAAGGCCAACGTGGTAGTTGATTCCTTAAGCCGGAACGGTCCAGGACAGATTTTTAGTGCGAGACTAATATCTAAAGTGTTAGCAGAGCTGGTATAGAATTTCTGGTAGGCCAGTTTGCCAACATTACGCTACAGTCTATGATGTTGGAAAGAATAAAGGAAGGTTAGTTGGGTGATCCACAGCTGACCAAGATCAAAGAGGACGTCCTAGCTGGAGTGTCCAAGGACTATACAGTGTCAGATATGGGCTTATTGAGATACAAGGGTCGGATATGTGTTCCGATGGACACTGCAATGAGACAGGAGATTATGGATGAATCTCATACTATTCCTTACTCTTTGCATCCAGGCACTACGAAGATGTATCAGAATGTGAGATCATTGTATTGGTGGCCTGGGATGAAGAGGGATGTGATAGAATATGTGGCTATGTGCTTGACATGTCAACAAGTCCAGGCTGAGCATCAGAGACGAGCAGGGCAATTACATCTTCTGGATATCCCAGAGTGGAAATGGGAGGACATCACGATGGACTAAGTGGTGGGATTATCCAGGACTGTGGGTCAACATGATTCGGTGTGGGTTATCGTGGATCGATACACCAAGTCAGCTCACTTCTTACCAGTAAGGATAACTTATACAGTTGACCATTACGCAGATCTCTATGTGAGAGAGATTATGCATCTTCATGGGGCATCGAGGTTGATCGTGTCAGATCAGAGCCCCACATTCACTTCCATGTTTTGAGGAAGTTTGCAAAGGGCCATGGGTACATAGTTGAAGTTCAGTACTGCTTATCATCCTTAGACAGATGGGCAATCTGAGATAACGATCCAGATATTAGAAGACATGTTGTGAGCATGTGTGCTGGACTTTGGTGGGTCCTGGAGTAAGTATTTTCCTTTGATAGAGTTTTCCTACAACAAAAGCTATCAGTCGACCATTAGGGTGGCTCCTTATGAGATGCTGTATGGTAGGAGATGCATATCTCTCATTCATTAGGATGAAATAGGAGAAATGAGACACTTGGGTCTTGAGTCAGTTCAGAGGACCAATGAGTCCATTGAGAAGATTAGAGCTCGGATGCTTGCTTTTCAAAGCAAACAGAGAAGTTATGCTGATCCCAAACGTTGGAACATGGAGTTTCAAGTGGGAGACTATGTCTTCCTTAGAGTCTCACCATGGAAAGGGGTGAGAATATTAGGGAAGAAGGGGCAGTTGAGCCCTAGATTTTTATGTCCATTTGAGATCCTAGAGAGGATTGGTTAGGTGGCCTATAGGTTGGCCTTACCACTGGCATTGTCAGTCGTGCATAATGTATTTGATATTACACCTCTTCAAAAGTATGTGTCAGATGTGACTCATGTGTTGAGTTACGAGGATCTAAAGCTTGAGGCAGATCTCCCCTATGAGGAATAGACAGTCCAAATGCTAGATAGAAAGGAAAAGGTCTTGGGAAATAAAACTATACCTTTGGTTAAGGTATTATGGAGGAACAGCAAGGTCGAGGAAGCGACTTGGGAGTTGGAGTCAGATATCCAAAGTCAGTATCCCGAGCTATTCAGTTAAAATTTCTAGGACGAAATTTCTGTAAAGAGGGGATAGTTGTAACGTCCCAAATTCTCTAATATGGCTTAGTGCATGGATTAGGAGGTCAGGATGGAAATAATTGATTTAATGTGTTATTATGTGATTATATGCATGATTATGTGGGTTGTATTATTATATGACTGTATTTTCATATATGTGGGTTGTTTCTTATAAGAAGGGCATTTTTGCAATTTTGGCCCGTTGAGGGCGTATTTGTATATTTTTGTGCATGTTTGTTATGTATGGGTGAGATCACATTATTATGTTATTATAATTGAGCTATTTAGCATGAGACGATCCTAGGAAACAAGTTAGCAGTTTAGTCATAACGGGGTCAGTTACCGGACTCGAGGTAAGCCTAGGGGTAATTTGTAGCTTAGTACATTACTGGGATTGAGCAGGTAATGGGAAATGATTTGGAAATTATTTAAGGATATTGGGAGTAATGGGAATTGAGAAACGTTAATTATGATTAACAGGATAGGTGGTAATGACAAAATTTCCCTTCGGTGGCTATGAGGGATTAAGTTGGCCTTGGGGGTACTTTTGTCATTTTAGGCAATTTGATAGACTTGACCAGGGATGGTTGTAGAATGAATCAAAGGAAATCAGAAATAGGGCACCTTTTTCTCTCTCTCGACCATTCACCCTTTCTCTCTCGGTTGGATTGTTGAGGCTAAGGATAAGGATTCAAGCTTAAGGTTTTGAGGCTTGAGGTTTAGGATTGAATTGGAGCATCTAGAGGGATTCAATTCACAGTTGAGGTAATGATTCTAAGCTTAAACTATGATTTTTTCCTCTGTTTTTATGTTGGTTATAAGCTTGAAAGTTTATCATGGAATTGAGTTTTGGTAGTGTTTAAAGTGTTATAAAGCTTGGGTTTTACTAATGGATTGGTGATAATGTTGAGTTGAGGATCGGTATTGATTTTGGGAATTTTTGGTAGTGTTTTTGGTTGAGTTTGGATTAAAGGAAATGCAAGGGAGCTGGGATCGTGGGGTCAAGTTGTGGCTGTGTTCTTCGCACTGCGACCTGAGTGAATCTCAGAGCCTTGTTGGGGCTTTGTCCTAATGGTGTGTCGCGACCCTCAAGGGCAAGTCGCGGCCCGCCCCTAGCACCCAGACAGGGGGTTGTCAGTTTGGGAGGCGCTCCGCGGCCCTTGGGGGTAGGTCGCAGCTCGCCTAGTTCTTTTTGGCCAGGCTTGGTTTTAAGGGCGTGTTTTCAAACCATACGGCTAGAGATCGAATCTACTACCCAGTTTGGTGTAATTCGAGCTCCCAGGGATAGTGCTTGGTCTAGGAATCTTTAATTACTAATTTTATTGATGGGATTTCATATTTGGTTATGATTAGGTTACCGCTAAGGGCCTAAGGTCAGGATCATGCTCAAGGGTCATTCTTAACTTATTTTACGCTCGAGCCTGAGGTAAAAAAACTGCACCCATTATATGACATACATGATTGTTGATGAAGCATGTTGGGTGCTCTATAGATGGACATATGTGGCATCATGAATGCATGGTTGCATTGTTTACTTAAGAAACGCGTTGACTTATCATTCAGAAACAGAAATAGTGGCGAGTGTTCGTCGTGGAGCTCTGACTTATCAGTCAGGATTGGCAATAGCATTGAGCAATGGTCGTATGGCATTGACTTATGAGTCAAGAGTGGCAATAGTGCATCAAGCACTGGTCAATATGATTAGATCTAATCAATAGAGCATTATATGCTCGTTCGACCCAATGGTCGAAGAAAACTAAAGCGCTTGGATAGTCTATGGCTAGTTAATCAGAGCTAGGGCTAAAAGGCCCAGAGTGACTTGATAGTCACATGGCTAGGGCACGGGACCCCAGGATGACTCCACCATCATCTATTCAGGGCACAGGATCCCAGGATGACTTCACCATCCTTTATTCAGGGCTCATGGGTGCTATGTGGTGTAGGTAAAGGGAAAGAAAAGCCTACCCAATTGTGAGTGGAGAGCTTAGGTGGCAACATGTACATATGCGGTTTCTTGACCACCACAGCCAAGGTGTTTCAGGGGAACTAGAGTTTAACCCTATTTTTTTCGCTTAGGTCGGCGGATTGTAACATTTGAATTGTAATGACCATTTTGAATTGTAAACCATTTTGTAAGCACTATTATGGGAACCCATGTACAGTTAAATATTTTTAATAAAATATCCATTGCTTTTGACCGAGATTTTAACCCTGGCCATTAATAACACTTAGATGCACGTTTATGGCCTAAAGACTCGTTTAGCAAGTTAAGCACTATTTAAAGGGTGTTGTCCACTATTATAGTATATTTAAGTAGACAGAGGTTTTGGCATACTACCAAGCACTATTGAAGTGTGACATCTAGGTCTGAATTTTTGTAATTGTTGGTCACGGGCCCTCTCAAGTCATGCCGAGGAAAAATAAATTTGGCAGCAGCTCAGTTTATGTCCTTATCAACATTACCTTGACTGGAGGTTTTGGTTGCTACCCCTGACTCTTCTCACCCTTGTCTTCCCTCAATTCTCATGGCCACCTCAACAGGCCTCTTGTGCACCAAGGGTGCGATCTCCTCTTGTTTTTCCTCCTCCACAACTGGAGGTCAAGATCTCAACCTCAAGGTATAACCTTCTTTGATCAGACCAAGTTTCACCATCGTGGCATCATTTACAACCGCTTTGCATTCCTTCTCTGGGGCAGTACGGCTAGCCAAGGATTCGTATTGACCTCCCAAAGGCACAGATCGTTCTGTCCTCTTGTAAATAGATGCATGAGACAATAACTTGGTCAGAATTAGTGATTAACTTAGCAAAATTAAAGGATTTAGATAAAGAACTCACAAGCCTAGGAAACTTACGATGATGGATGAGGTATCTGTGCACGCAGTTCTTGAACCCGTTGGACACCTAGAATATGTCTTTAAAGTCACTTGGGTGGCTGGGGAGGTCGATGACAGAGGTTGCGTGTGGGATTTTGGTGAGGTAGTAGAAACCATCACCTTGACCCTTTGGCTCTAGATGGACCTTGAGGCAGAAAAAATACATAATGTCGGCAAGAGTGGGGGCATCCCACTCATGCTTAAAAAAATAAATATTTCAGCCCTGCCAGGAGTCGATACGAGTTCGGGGGGAGCTGGAACGGTGTCATTTTGACGTAGTTTAAAAAGTCTACGAAGTACTTTTCTAGGGGAAGGAAGGCACCTGCCTTTAGGTTCTTATCACTCCACGCTCCAAAGTCGTCCTGGAGTGGGGTGCAGCTCCGCTCACCATCCAATGGAGGGCGAGAAATAAGTACTTTAAAACCCATCTCGATCCCATGACTCAACAAGATTTTTTTCTCCTTGACCTGAGTCTTTATTCGAGACTCGATGTGCTCAGCCTCGAAGATGGCATCAGGTCCAACCTCGACCTACCTTTCCAACATTGGGCCAAAGTGGGGAATTTTGGCCTCGGAGGTGAATTTCTTGTCTTTATTTTTGTTCTGGGAAGAGGTGCTCGCTGCTGATTTCTTCTTCTAACTGGCCACAATTTAGTTTTCCTAGTGACAAAGCAGCCTGTTAGAGGCGACTTAGGATATAGCCTAGCTTCAATAATAGAAGTAAGGGCACCCTAGAGTTTTAGAATCATTCTACTCAACCTAAGCTACCTACATGCTAAATTTTCACCTAATACTACTATGTGAATTCACGTTCAGTCACAAATCACGGGCCATAACCTCGGCAAACCTCTGATACTTCAGTATTCATGTGCCATACCTAGTACCTCTTTGGAAAGCGGTTTAATGGAAAACCACTCTAAATACCATTACTCTTAAGATACCTAGAACTAAACCTAAAAACCCCAAAATCTTCAAACCCAAAAATATTCAAACGTTCACCTCTCGAACCCAACAAACCCAGAATATGGCCCATATTTGGTGTGTTATTCCTAGTTGTTCCTAATCCTATCTGTTTTGACTACGTATAAAAGCTCAAGTATACTTGTACCAGACCAAAGCATATAAAAAATATTGGAAAAATTCATAAAACTTATTGGAAATAAGAAAAAAAAAATTAATCAGATATAACAATACTTGCAGTTTGGTTTCTTGGTCGACAAAGTGAAGAACGTGGGGGAAGACAGGAAACGCTAATAGAACCTGAGAGTGAGAGCCTAAGAGTTTTTGGGAAACAAGGAAATGCAGAGAGCTTTGAGTGTTTTGGAAAAGACGAAAGAGAAAAGGAAAATGTTGAATGCAAAGGTGGTGAAGCCCAGGCTTGGCTCTCCTATTTATACGTAAACTTCGGGAACTAATCTTAGCCACATGATTAGATCAGTTTGGGTTCCAAGGGATTTTGTTAAGTATTATGAGCAGCGGAAAAGGGTGACAGAACAACTGGCATAGTGCTCGAAACTCGAACATGCGCCAGTGAAGAGCAAACATGTGTCCCATACTCGAGTGGTAAGTCGGCACAATTCCTCGTAACGGAAGCAGGAAAGTCCTTACTATGCGTGTTTGACATGACGTAATACACTAGAAGGGACTTAAGGAGCAAATGTTGTACCCCAAAAACATGAGCTGAATTACTCAGCACGGCGTACAGTTGGCAGACAAGTGTATGAAAAAAATGTATAGACAAAGAGTTTCTTGTTAACTCTGGAGTGAGCTTCTCGAGCTTACTTGGCAGCCTACGACAACTAGAGTCTCCAGATCGCCTCTTATGACAACAACTTAGTTCGAGGTATACATCACCCGGGTCATCCTCATGAAACACCAAACATGATCTGCGTCAGTATCTATGGTGGTCTAGGAAATAGAGATTTAGGATAGTGATACAAATCATGTATAAGTTATTGGTTGTGTTTTCCATTGAAGAATAAGAAGTTGAAGGTGGTGGATTTAACAACGGTTTTGAAGCATCATCAAAGTTTAAGAATTGTGTTCCAACACTAGGGTTTGCATGTATAGAGAAATTCCTTATTACTAAATAAATGGAATTTAAGTTCTATGATATGAAACCCCTTCTCCCCCAAATACATGAATTGCATATTATTGTGAATAAGTTGTCTACACTCAATATTTTGTTGTTAGAACAATTCCTTGTGGGTGCCATAATAGCCATGTTACCTCCATTTGGGAGAGGCTATAGGAAGAAGACCCTCCATAAGAATGAGGAGATTTCTTTTGAGAAAATCCTCAAACACATGAAGAATGGGGAGGAATCCCGTTCTAGAGATAAGAACAAGGAGAAATCTAATGGAGAGACTTCAAAGGCCAATGTGGTGGGAAATCCTCCTAAAAAGAGCAAAGGAATTGGGAAGAACAAGGGCAATGGCCAAAAACCCTTAGGACCCAAGTAGAATGAGGGAGAATTCAAAAGTTCCAAGGGATCTTGATTTGTGTGTGCAAAGAATGGCCACTTCGCTAGAGATTGTAGGTTCAAGAGAAACCATAACAATGAAGCAAGAGTCAACTCAACTGAAGAATAACTAGTGACAACACTAAGCGCAGTCAATGCCATTCATGGAAAGGTGAATGGCTGACGGTATGATATTTGTGCTACCATTCTTGTTACCTATGATAGATCTCATTTCAAGACCTTCGAATCTTCATATGAAGGGCATGAGATACAAATGGGCAATGAGAAAAGGTCCAAGGTTGAAGGCAAGGGGACTATTTATTTGTTCTTCACATCTGACAAGAAGGTTCTACTCACCAATGTTTTGTATGTACCAGAAATGAGTAGAAACCTTGTGAGTGGTAATTTTCTCAGCAAACCGGGAATCAAGGTTGTGATATATTCTGGCAAGCTCACTTTTTCAAAGGGGAATGTATTTGTGGGAAAGGGATATGCTTGTGATGGCATGTTCAAATATTTTACTTCCATTAATAACTCAAACAATAAAGTTTCCTCATCTTCTTTTTATATGCTTGACTCAAATTCTATTAATTTGTGGCATGTTAGACATTCATATAAAGAATATAAGGTGGAAGTTGAAAATCAATTGGAAAGGAAAATTAAAGTGCTTAGAAGTGATAGGGGTGGTGAGTATTTTGCAAATGATTTCAAATAGTTTTGTTAAGTGCATGGAATAATAAATGAATGTACAGCTCCTTATACTCCACAACAAAATGGTATAGCAGAAAGAGAAAATAGAAAATTTCTTGAGATGATTAATGTTATGCTATTACATTCAAAATTGAGTTTTAGTTTGTGGGGTGAAGCCTTGTTATCCTCTTTTCATATTTTGAATTGTATTCCAATGATGAAAAAAATATCTCTCCAAATGAGTTATGGAAAGGAAAGAAGACAAACATTGATTATCTTAAAGTGTAGGGGTGTCTTGCTTATTACAAGAACAACGATCCCAAAAGGACCAAGTTGGGTCCAAGGGCTATAAGATGTGCATTTGTGGGTTATGCCCAAAATAGCAAAGCTTATAGATTATTAGACTTGGAGTCTAACGTGATAATTAAATCAAGAGAGGTTGAGGTCTTTGAGAACATGTCATGCAATGACAACAAGTTAATAGAACCAACACAAATTAGAGAGGCTCTAGAAAAGACTCCTAAAATAATTGGTGAGCAACATCAATTGCCTAGAAGGAGTCAAAGGCTCAAAGATTTGGGATGAAGTGAGAAATGTTCTCAAATAGAGACACTATACCTTGTTAAAGGAAATAATGAGGACGTCACTTGTCAGTATCCAATAGTACTTCAAATAGAGTATGATCCCAAAACTTTCAAAGAACCACTATCCTCAACGGACTCCACTTTTTGGAAGGAGGTAATTAATGATGAAATAAATCAAATTATGTGAAACCACACTTGGGAATTGATTGACCTTCCAAAGGGAACTAAATCAATTTGGTGCAAATGGGTATTTAGAAAGAAATACCATACCAATGACACCATACAAACCTTTAAGGCTAGATTATTAGCCAAATGATTCAAACAAAATGAGGGAATAGATTACTTTGACACTTATGCACTGGTAGAAAGAACTACTTCTATTAGATTGTTATTTTCCTTATCAACTATATATAACATTTATGTTCACCAAATGGATGTCAAAACGACATACCTAAATGGGGATTTTAATGAGGAGGTCTATATAGAACAACCAGAGGGTTTTGTTATTCAAGAAAATGAACATAAAGTGTGTAGACTTGTCAAATCATTATATGGTATGAAACAAGGTCCAAAACAGTGGCATGAGAAATCTAATAAAGTCATTATTTCAAATGGATTTAGACATAATAGTGTGGACAAGTGCTTATACTCTAAGACTTGTGATGACTATGTAATATTAGTGTGTCTATATGTAGATGATATGTTGATTTTGAGTAATGACATGAGAGGAACACTAGAAACGAAGAGGTTTCTATTTTCTAACTATAAAATGAAAGACCTTTAAGAGGTGGATATCATTCTAGGTATCACAGTTAGAAGGAATAGTGGGGGTTGTGTATTAAGTTAGACTCACTATGTCGTGAAAGTGCTTGACAAATTTATTCTTCTCAAAAACAAAGAGGCAAGTAAACCATTCGATTCAAACATGAAGCTTGAAAAGAATAAGGGAAGAGCAGTGTCTCAATTGGAATATGCAAGTGCAATAGGAAGCCTAATGTACACAGCTCATTACACAAGAGCGGATATTGCATATGCAGTTAATAAACTTAGTAGGTTTACTAGCAATCATAAATATAAGCATGGTTGTTGAAGGTATAATATTGCATGAGCGTAACATGATTTAATTGTCTATGTGATGATAGGAAATTTCTTAGAATAACAATATGATAATAGTTACATGCTAGGGTTTGTGATTTAATTGTATAGATTTAAACATGTATGATTATTGTGTAAATTTTTTGAAGCATGATGAAAAAGATGGATTCTTGCTTTGTTAAACTTGTTGATTTTGATGTTTAAAAGATTTAGAATATGATGAAAATAATGATTTTGCAAGTGCTATGATGTTTTTGAGAAATTAAAGGGAATTTTTACATGAATTAAAAATCGTGTTTTTACCCAAATAAATACCTTCAGATTTTTTTTTCATATTTTAGAGAAATTATGAGATTTTAATTTCAAGATGGTGATTTTTTTAAGAGTTTATTTTGTTGCAGGAATTTTTTGTAAAAATATTGGAAAGTCTTTTAATTGAAAGAAAATTTGTGTGTTTGTGAAATAATATAACACCTAAACTATGAAAATATTAAAAATAGTATTTTTAATGTAACCATGAGTGTTCATATTAATAGATATGATTTTCTTCATTTTAATTAAGAAAAAATGTTGACGTAAATTCACTTGTAATTTTTAAATAAATTAAAATTAATTATTTGATTATCACATATGAATTTATACTACATAAAATTTAGTCTTAAAATAATACAAACAAAATATATTTTTCTCACACCTAAAAATTATATTTTCTCACATCAATTTATGTAATTTTATTAGTTTAGATAAATTTGTGATTTTCTAAGGAAACATGATAATTATAAGAATTTTAAATAATGTCAAGCCTTAATTATTTCTATGTGGTGTAAAATAATAACTGGATTTTTTTTTAATGGCTAAATAAATTATATTTATGAAATAAAAATAACGTTGTAGATGTTTACTCAACTTAGTGATTTTAACGAGATGAATAATGGTAAGGAAAGTATGTTGCTAAATTCTTGTTTGAAAACGATAGAAATAAGCGCATAGGAATTATCGTTTTTAACGTCACTTTTTTAACAACGTTCCCACATATGCATGTCGCATGCAAATGCACTTTTACGTTAAAAAATATGTCTAATATTCAACCATAAGATTTTTACTTAAAAACCATGCATGTAAAATAGGTATAATTTGCATTATTCTTTTGGTAATTTTATGTGTAAATATGCATGTTTGGAAAATATGTGTAGTTTTCACCATGTGTGCATTGCCATGCACACATGGGGCATATGAGTTGGGCACAAGAAAGTCTTATGTGATGCTAAAGAATGCTATTTGATTATGGTTATAGGATCATTGTGAAGTTTGTCAATTTTGGCTTTGCTTGGACCTAAAGTAAGGAAGTTATATAGAACTCTATTTCTTTATGCTATGAATGGTAAGATTGGCTTGTATGAATATAAATGTTATATATGATGGTGTACCATGTATGAAATGCTATTCTAATATGAAATGATGATTGTAGAAATTCATGTAGTTTTCCTTGGCTTTGAGATGACTGGATTGCATGTATTTCTGTATGTTGTATGATATGTTATGGTTGTTAGCGTGTTGAACGCGACACAACAAAGGGGTTACTAAGGATATGAAGATGTAACCTAAGTTACTAATGATATAAAGACGTAACTCATGGGGTGGATGCGCCAAGGTTATTCAAGGACCAGAGTTCCTATTTACCTCAAGATGTGACATGGACAGGATAGGGGGCCATGTTAAAAAATATATGATAATTATGTTGTGATGATTATGTCTATGATGATGATGGTTATGATAATGATATCTATGATGTATAGCGATGTATGTATATGAATATGTTTTGCTGAGTTTACTTGTGTATTGTTTGCACTTCCTTGCTGGGATTTTAGCCCACCCCCTTACTTTCCCTTCCAAGTAGCAAATAGGATTTCTCCTTGGCACGCGTAGTGATGTGGAGAGTTCCAACGTCAGGGTGTGTATGACGTGAGGGTACCCTATGGGCGAGAAAACAATCAGCTTAACGCCAATTTCTAAAGAATAATGTTATGTTTATTTTTAACTTTTTAGAACTTATCAGTGGAACATGAACTTTATTTATGTTTAAAACGTTGCACGAAACTATTATTTTTATCTTTAAACTATTGGGCCCAACTTGCATGTTTTAGCAAGGCCCGACTAGGATTTTTCAAATAATAAGTGTATTTCTTCTATATGCTTATGAGTACGCAAATGTTTTACAAAGTATTAGATTAGGGCGTTTTACATTACTCTTGGAGGAAGTGCATTCTCATGGGGCTCCAAGAAGCAAACTTGTATATCACACTCAACCATGGAAGCAAAGTTTATAGCTCTAGTGGTAACTGGGAAAGAGGCCGAGTAGCTTAGGGATCTCATGTTGGATATCCCTTTTAGCGTGGATATGGTATTAACACATTGTGATAGCCAATCCACTCTTGCTAGTGCATATAATAGTGTGTATGATGAAAAGTCTAGACACATTATTCTAATACATGAATATGTGAGACAATTTATTCAATATGTTAGGACAAGTGAGAACTTAGCGGATCCATTTACAAAACCTCTTGTGAAGAGGTTAGTAAGTTCACCAATGATGGAAACCCAACAGCAAACTTGTTAACATCAAGGGAAAGAGTTCAATGGCTAAGAACAATTCTTTGATAAGTGAATGGTTTCAACACTAAAACTTTTGTGAGTTCTATCCAAGATGATTAGTGTTGGTTGCTATTGAGTAAGGGTTACGCCTAGGGCTTTTAATGAAGTTCAGCTGAGTGCAACAAGCATCTCTAAAGGTAGCAAAGATGTTGTAATAACTTTTCCTATGTGAACTTAGAGGTTATGCCGCTTCTCATGGGAGTTGGAGTTTCTCCCAGAAAAGTTCATGAAGGGATGAGCACATGGCCATATGAGTGCTAGGCGAGAAAGTGGGAAAACAAAATATCTAGTGGAGGTGTGTGATGTATCATTTATTTTATCATAAGGAATTCTTGGTTCAAGCTTTTAAGCTACCAATGATTTCATTAAGACTTTGTGGTATTTCACTTAGGTAAAGTTCAAGTCGAAAGACACTTTACTTTAGGCACCAAAAATGTTTGTGCTAGAGGTTGAGGTATGTATTTAACCAAGTGGGGGAATGTTATGATTGGTTAAATACAAAGGATAAGTATTGTTATAAAAGCTAGGTATAAAACACTTAGTGAATTTCACATAGTGTAGATGTGAAATTAAAGTTGCAATTGTAGGCACTTAAAAATTGTGTTTTTGGCTCCAAAGTGATACATGGAGGTATATGAGGATCCCTAAAAGGTTTTGTAGTATTTGGAGAAATTTTAAGGCTCGTTGGAGGGGTCAAAAAGCAGAGGGGGGGGGGGGGGGGGGGGGGGGGGGGGGCGATGCGTCGCCTCTTATGAGGCGTTTCATTGCCTGGATGCAAAGGGCTCAAAAAGCCCTAGCAGGCGACGCACCGCCAACAGGTAGGCGACATGTCAACTGACGTGTCTATACAGACATGGTTATAAGCTCCAAATGACGAGCTATTTAGCTCTATTCCTGTTGGTTAGACCTAATGACGGTGCCTATACTATAAAAGGGTCCTCATAGAGTTTTGGAAGACTTGATCACTCTCTCAAATCACTCTCTAACCTCTCTCTCTCTCTCTCTAGCTTTCAAGAATCTCTAATTTTCTCCAAGAAACTCATAAAGAAAGTGCTTGACTTTGTCAGTTTAAGGCTTGTTCAATCACAATTCCCATTTCCTC
The DNA here is from genome assembly GCF_963169125.1 of Humulus lupulus. Lineage (NCBI taxonomy): Eukaryota > Viridiplantae > Streptophyta > Magnoliopsida > Rosales > Cannabaceae > Humulus > Humulus lupulus. The sequence goes on from NC_084797.1 coordinate 172,102,243, forward strand.
TTAGAAAAAGCCTCAAGCACCTATTATGGGCTAGGAAATAGAGAATTAGGACATCGATACAAATCGTGTATAAGTCTTTGGTTGTATTTTCCACTGAAGAATAAGAAGTTCAAGGTTGTTGATTTAACAAGGATTTTGAAGCATCATCAAAGTTGAAGAATTTTGTAACAATATTAGGGTTTGCATCATCCTTCTCAATCTTTCTTTGGTCTGTTTCAGTCATAATTTTGTGTAGATTCTAGTTATTGTGGTTGTGAAATCTCACTCTCCCCGAACACCTGTAATGGCAAACAATATTCTTAATGACAAAGTCTAGTGCCTTCTTTGAGGTGATTGTATCGAGGGCTTGGCTTCAACCCACTTCGTGAAGTAGTCGACTACCACAATCGGGTACTTTACTCCTCCCTTTCCCGTGGGCAAGGAGTCTATTAGGTCAATTCCTATTCTTCAAAGGGACACAAACTTGTCATCTAAGTGAGCGATCATTAGGATGAGCTCGGGGGATGTTAGCGTATCGCTGGAATTTTTCATATTTCTTGACATAATCCAGCGAATCATTGTTCATCATGGACCAGAAATATCCTTATCGCAAAATATTTTTGGCAAGACTTTGCCCCCCAACGTGGTCTCCACAGAAGCATTCATGCACTTCTCGAAAGAATGAGTTATGCTTCCTTCTCAGACACTCACTAGAGTAGTGGCAGTGAGTGTCCTTGTTTGTATAATTTTTCTCCATAATCACGTACTGAGAAGCTTGATATAGTAGCTTCCGAGCCATTTTTTTCCCATGGTAGTTCTCTGGAGACAAGATATTTTGTTATCGGCACCATTCAACTGTCCTAAGGCTGGATTGTTTCCACTTCCTCAGGTGCAACAATGCTTGGAGAAGTCAAGTAATCCATTGGGACCACATAGAGCATCTCCACATCCTTAGTATTTGCTTGCTTAGCTACAACATCGGCGCTGGTGTTCTATTCCTGTGGAACTTGTTGGATAGTAAATTTCTTGAAGCTATGTAGCATTTCTTGAGCCTTGCCCAGGTAGGCAGCCATATTGGTACCTCGCGCTTGGTATTCTTCGAGTACTTGGTTCACCACCAACTGAGATTCCTGAGAATCGATGTAGATTACGAGTCCTTCTTTAAGCTCTCAAGCGACTTATAATCCGGCAACGAAGACTTCATATCCAACCTCATTGTTCGAGTCGTCAATTTAAATCTCAGGGCACAGTGGATCTATGTCCTTTGGGTGATACCAAGATTAGCCCTGCTTTGGCCCCGTTTTCATTAGATGACCCATCCACATAAAGCTTACATATAGGCCCAATGACTACTACAAATATAGGTTTTCTCTGAGCTTTTTTTCAACCTTAAATAAAAAGAGCAGAGAAAAGGTTTCAATGGGGAGGCGGAGACTTTTCTTATCGATTTTTTCAAAATAACCACAGATAAAAGTAGTCTATTCTCTATTGTTTTATAAAAATAATTGCGGAGAAAAGTCCTCTTCCCCATATACTCGACCGTGAACCTTCACTCTCCTCATTTCCCTCATTCCAATCGCGCACGAGAACATAAATTTGATTGCAGGAATTTTTGTTTAAAAATGTAAAGTGTGTTTCAATAAAAGGAATTTGATCGGTATTTTGAAATAAATTAATATCCTAAACTATGGTAAAATTTGAAAGTGGTATTTTTTAATATATATAATATGAGTGGTTATTTTACAAGTTATGATTTTCTTTAATTGGATTAAGAAAAATGTTGGATTTAATTCACTTGTGATTTTTTAAATAATGGTTGAAAGTTTAGTTTAAAAAGTTTAAAATAGTTATTTAATATTCACATATGAATTTATGTTACATAAAATTAAGTATTAAATATAATTCAAGCAAAATACATTTTTTCCTACACTTAAAATTATTATTTTTCTCATATCAAATTATGTAATTCTATTAACTTAAAATAAATTGTTATTTTCTAAGGAGACACGATAATCATAGGTATTTTCTTTTTTTTTAAAATAATTTCCAAGCCTTTGCTTTTCTTTGTAATTTAAAAATAATAAATGGGTCTTTTAAATATTTTTAATGGCTAAATAAAATTGTTTTTATGAAATAAAAAGAATGTCTTGGTAGATTTAATCAACCTAGTAACTTTAAGAAGATAAACAATGGTAAACAAAACATGCTACAAGTCTATTATTTTTAAAACGGTAGAAGTAAGACGCATGGAATTATCATTTTAAACGCCACATTTACGCAACGTTCCCATGTATGCATGTTACATGCAAATTCACTTTTACGTCCAAAATTATGTCTATTATGCAACCATGTAGTTTTTATAGAAAGATCATGCATGCAATATAGGTAGAATGAGCATTATTCTTTTATGATCTTATGTGTAATTAAGCATATTTGTATGCTGTGTGTAACTCCTACCATCTGTGCATGGCCCATACACACATGGGTCATATGGGAAGGGAAAATAGTAATTATGTGAAGCTAAGGAATGTCGTTTTGATTATGGTATAGGCTCGTTGAGAAGTTGTGGTTTTACTTAGCTTGGACCTGAGGTAAGGAAGTTAGATAGAATTTATGATTGTTTATGCTATGAATGGTAAAACTATTTGTACGAATGAAAATGTTATGAGTTATGAAATTCTATAATGTGATGATATTTTGGCTTGTATGATATGAATGGATGTTAGCGTGATGAACGCGACACATCAAATAAAGAGGTTACTGAGGATATGAAGACGTAACTGAGTTATATGTAATGGTTGTTAGCGTGTTGAACGCAACTCAACAAATAGGTTACTAAGGATATGAAGACGTAACCCGAGTTACTAAGGATATAAAGACGTAACTCCAAGGGCAGACGCGCCGAGGTTATTCAAGGACCAGAGACTCCTGTTTACCTTAAAGGGTGGCATGGACAAGTTAGTGGGCCATGGTCACAAGGCATTATTTATGATTATGTTATGATGTTTGGTGATGATTATGATTATGCTATGATGTTTGGTGATGATTATGATTTTGTTATGATGTTATGATGTTTATGATATGATGGTGGCATTAAGTTGACGTGAATATGTTTATGTATATGATATTGATGCCAATTTTATGATGATGCTATGATGTATAAAGATGAATGATAGTGTTTGTAATTTGTTGTATCTTACTTTCTTGTTGTTTGTACTTCTTTAGTGGGCTTTTAGCTCACCCCCATACTTTCCCTTCCAGGTAGCAAATAGGTTTCTCTGTGGCACGCATGGTGATGTGGGGAGTTCTGTCGTCCTGGTGTGTATGGCGTGGGGCATCCTATGGACGAGAAACGATCAACTTTAAACTCCAATTTTTAATAATGTTATGTTTATTGGGATTTTCTTAAAATTTACAGTGGGACTTAAACTTTTGTTTGTTTTAGAACTTTGCATAAAACTGATATTTTCCTTTTTAAACTTTTGGGCCCAACTTGCATGTTTTAAGCGAGACCCCACTGAAACCTTTATAATAAGTGGCTTTCTATTATAAACCATTGAAAATGTGAATGTTTTATTAAGTACTAGTTAAGGGCATTTTACAAATGGTATCAGAGATGGTCGTCCATGTTTCCGAGGACCCTCCCCATACACGCTAAAGACGGGAAAATCTCACCTCATCGTGTCGTAAGTACTTGCTCTAAATGTTATCTATATTCTTTCTTACTTTTAAACTTTGTAGTTTTGTAATTGCTGTGTAGAAAGTATGCCTCTAGTAATTAGGACTTCTAGAAAGAAACTTCTCGATGAGAGCAGTGGGATCTCAAGGGATCATATAGATGATGTAAATGCCAAGATGAGTGGATATGAGCTCCCTGGAATATGGTTGTTGAGAATGAACGTATTTAATGGATGATATGCATCATAGGAAATCGTAAGTATGACACTATCAAGTTTAAAGTAAAGTGAAGAATGGATTACGTTAAGATCAAAGGACACATAGGCTTTGCGACACGATTGTTAATAAAGACATAGGTTAGGGAGCTTACTCCATGACATTATCTTGCGAGGTGATGTTGTTAACTAGATAGATACGTGAAGTAGCGGAGGAGCAGACAAGGTGGACACGCCACAACATTTGGTAGCAAACATCAGCAAAAACCTCGATGGAGTAAATGGAGACTAAGGAGGCGGAGACGCGAGCAAATCCACAATATCATAGTTCAACATAAAGGATAATGTCAAGCTACGAATTGACGCAACAATGAGTATAAGTAATGAGTTGCGACATGACAAAAATAAGATAAAGGCTACTAGCACAGACTAAGGATTTCCAAGAAAAACAAGATAGTTAGCAATCCTAAAGATGGATTTGGTGGGACATGGTTAAGAAGACACAAACTTTAGACACCATGACCTAGGTTGACTTTGTACAAGTTTTCAGCAAAAAGTACTTCAATGCTATAGTACTAGCAACTAGAGCTAATGAGTTTTTGACACTTACACAAGGTAGTCCTCCAGTCACAAAGTATGCCTAGAAGTTTGACAGACTGGTAAGGCCGTGAGAGTTCAAGGATTATTAAGGGGACTGAAGCCTATGATTGTCAGGGACATCAAAATGACTAGTATAGAGCTAGTTAGCTATGCTGAGATTCTGGACAAAGCTTTAGACGCTGTGTATATGAAGAGTTGTATATGAAAGTACGATGCTACAAGGAAAGAGACCAATAAGAGTAAGATCTTTCAGGAGAGTAACAAGAGGAGGCCTAATAGGGACAAAGTAGTGGCACTGAAAAAAGGCCCAAAGTCACATCTCCCAATGGAAATCACAACAACTACAACAGTCGCAATAATGATTAAAATTGTGGGAATCATCGAAGCAATAAAGTTGAGTACCCCAGCTATCCTAAATGCTTGAGACGGCATATGGGAAAATGTCAAGATGACACCAACAAATGTACAAGTGCGGTCAAGCAAGACATCTGAGAAAAGATTGTCCACAATAGAAAGCAGGACAGGATAGTAACAACAATCTGGTGCCAGTAAGGGTTTTCGCCTTAACCCAGAATGAAGCGCCCAACAGCAACACCATAGTTACAGGTTAGCTCCCTATATCTGGTACGATGTGTAGAGTCTTAAATGATTCTGGAGCGACTCATTCTTATGTTTCCATGAATGTGATTAATAGACTGAATATGCCTTGTAAGATGTTTGAACACACCTTTAGTACATTGTTGCCATCGGGAGATATGATGTTGTCAACTAAGTCATTACCGTCAACACCTGTAATGGTAGAAGGTAGAAAGTGCCCAGCAGATCTCATAGTACTGAGTATACCAGATTATGATGTCATACTCGGCATGGATTGGTTATCCAAACATGGGGCTATGATAGACTATCAAAAGAAGACTGTAGAGTTCAGGCCAAAGGAAGGAGAGGTCTTTTCCTTTAGAGGCGAAGTAGCGGGTTTTCGAACACCCATAATATCTGCACTGGAAGCACGAAATATGATGCAACATGGTTGTTCGGAATTTCTGACTAGTGTAGTGGATAAGTCTAAGGAGTCAGAATTAAAGCAGAAAATGTGCATATTATTTGTGAATTCCCTGAGGTGTTTCCCGAGGAATTACCAGGACTACCCCCGGACAGAGAAATCGAGTTTGTAATCAAGGTTGCACCAGAAACAACACCGATCTCTAAAGCACCCTAATGAATGTCGCCTATGGAGTTAAAGGAACTTAAGAACTAGCCACAAGAGTTGTTGGATAAGGGGTTCATAAGACCTATCTATTCGCTATGGGGAGCACCAGTCTTATTTGTGAAAAAGAAGGACAGGAGTATGAGAATGTGCATTGATTACCGAGAACTCAATAAGGTCACCATTAAGAATAAATATCCTTTTCCTAGGATAGATGACCTTTTAGATCAACTGTAAGGGGCAGCAGTATTCTCGAAGATTGATCTGCGACCTGGGTACAATCAATTGAAAGTGAAAGAGGGACACATTCCGAAAATGGCTTTTAGAACTCGCTACGGGCACTATGAATTCTTAGTGATGTCTTTTGGACTCACCAATGCCCCAGCAGCATTTATGGACATGATGAACAGGGTATTTAAGGATTTATTGGAAAACTTTTGTGGTAGTTTTCATAGATGATATCCTCATTTACTCGAAGACCAAGGAGGAGCATGAGGAGCATTTGAGGTTGACTCTGAATAGATTACGAGAACATCAGTTGTACGCCAAGTTCTCTAAATGCGAGTTTTGGCTGGAACAGGTAACTTTCTTAGGGCACATAGTGTCTAAGAATGGGATAGCAGTAGACCCATCAAAGATCGAGGCCATTAGAGACTGGCCCCAGCCAAAGAATGCCTCAGAAGTTCAAAGCTTCTTAGGATTGGCGGGTTACTATAGGAAGTTTGTTGAGGGTTCTCAAAGATCGCAACACCATTGACCAACTTAAATCACAAGCATCACAAATTTTCATGGACAGAGAAATGTGAAGAAAGCTTTCAGACCATGAAGGATAAGTTGATTTTTGCGCCTATCTTTTGTGTTCCCACTGAGGGCAGGAAATTTGTAGTGTATTGTGACACATCAAAGAACGATTTGGGATGCGTGTTGATGCAAGATGGGAAGGTGGTAGCTTATGCTTCTAGACAACTCAAGGATTATGAGCAACGTTATCCCACCCATGACCTTGAATTGGCAGTAGTAGTGCTCGCATTAAAGATATGGAGACATCACCTGGACGGAGACAAGTGTGAGATATACACTGACCACAAAAGTCTGAAATACTTTTTTCACACAAAAGGAATTGAATATGAGGCAGCGAAGGTGGTTGGAATTAGTGAAGGAATATGATTGTGAGATTCCATACCACCCAGGCAAGGCCAATGTGGTTGTAGATGCTCTGAGTAGGCAAGGACATGAGAATGCCTTAGCACTACATGCAATAGAGATGCCTCTTCAAAAATAGATCATAAATGCCGGCATCGAAATTGTGACGGGAAGTTTGGCAAACCTCACATTGCAATCCTCCCTACTAGAACAAATTCGAGAAGGACAAAAATTGGATGAGCCTTAGTGAAACAAAAGGCTTTGATACAAGAAGGTGGCAGAAGCGATTTCACAATGTCTAATGGTGGATTGCTGAGATACAAGGATAGGATTTGTGTGCCTGACAATGCTGAAATTAAGGGAAGTATTATGAAAGAAGTGCATACAACACCTTATTCCTTGCACCTAGGGTCCACAAAAATGTACCAAGAACTTAAGGCATTATATTGGTGGCATGGAATGAAGAAGGACAATGCTGAGTTTGTTGCTAGATGTTTGACATGCCAGCAAGTCAAAGCAGAACACCAGAAGCTAGCAGGGTTGCTTCAACTGCTCTACATTCCTGGATGGAAATGGGAGGATATAACAATGGATTTTGTGGTAGGGTTGCCTAGAACCACCAAGCAGCACGACTTGGTGTGGGTGATAGTAGATAGACTCACTAAGTCTGTCCATTTTCTGCCAGTCAAGACTACATACTCAGCGGATCAATATGCTGACTTGTATGTTAGTGAGATAGTGGACTTCATAGGGTGCCAAAGTCGATAATTTCTTACCGTGGGTCGGTTTTCACATCGAACTTTTGGAAAGGGCTACAGAGAGCTATGGGATCAAGACTAAAGTTTAGCACCGCGTTTCATCCTTAGACCGATGGCCAGGCTGAGAGGACCATTTAGATTTTAGAAGACATGTTGAGGTGCTCTGCTTTGGACTTTTCAGAGTCTTGGAACCGATATTTACCCCTAATGGAGTTCTCATATAATAACAGTTACCAATCTACTATTGGGATGGCTCCTTATGAGATGCTTTATGGGGGTAAGTGTCGATCTCCTTTGCATTGGGATGAAGTTGGGGAGAAACATATTTTAGGCCCTGAAGCAGTTAGGGAAGCCAATGAGGCGATTGAGAAGATTCACCAAAGGATGCTTATCGCGCAGAGTAGGTAAAAGAGCTACTTTGACCTCAAGAGAAGGGACATCAAGTTTTCAGTGGGCGAGTTTGTTTTCCTGAAGGTCTCGCCAATGAAGGGTGTTATGTGTTTTAAAAAGAAAGGGAAGTTAAGCCCTAGATATATTGTTCCATTTGAGATTTTGGACAGAGTAGGGCAGGTTGCCCCCAGTATTAGTTGAAACGCATAACGTCTTTCATATCTCGATGTTGCGTAAGTATGTGTCAGACCCCTCTCATGTTATGAGTTACGAGCCATTACAGCTGAAGCAGGACCTGAGATATGATGAATAACCTGAGCGCATTATTGAAAAGGGAATCAAGGAATTGAGATCCAAAAGGATTCCACTAGTTAAGGTCCTGTGGAAGAATAGTACGGAACGAGAAGCAACATGGGAGTTGGAGGAAGACATGAAAGAAAGATACTCTGATTTATTTGGTAAGAAAGAATTTCTGGACGAAATTCCTTTTAAGGAGGGTATATATTGTAGTGCACCAAAAAAAAAAATTAGTTATTAAAATTTTTGTGTTTTATTTTATTTAAGTGTTAAGTGTTAAGTGTGGTGAATTGTTTTATTTAAATGTTGTTTATTTTTATTTAATTGTTCTTTGTTGTATTTAATGGTTTGTTATTTTATTTAATTGTTAGAATTGTTTGTAGCATTTTTGTGAAATTAATTGTTAAATGATATGTAATTATTTTTATTTTTAAAATGTGATAATGTGAGATTTGGTTGAATGCACTAAGGTGCATGGTAGGTAGTGATGCACCCTAGTGATTGAGTATGTGCATGTGCATGGTTGCATGGTGTGCATGCAATAGTTTTCTACACATTAATTTCCTTTTAGTGGTTTATTTGATTAAGGGATTTAAAAAGAAAATAAAAATAACGGGAAATAAAGAGGCTTGTGTTCACACAAGAAAAATATTGGGAAACAAATAGTGAGAAAGGATAGAGTTGTCATTTTTGAATTCTCGTAACCTTAGACCCAGCCTCAGTAAAACGGATATAACATGGGCTGTGGATATCTAATTTATACAAAATTAGTACCAATAGAAAGATAATGAAATTATCTACATTTTTTATGAAATATAACTTTTCCTAAAACGTAACTAAAACGGGTCAAAACCCAGCCCCAAGTCACAGGACCTTAGAGCTACGAAAATCACATTTTCTTTATTAGTGTAGAAATCCAAGGAAGGAAAGGGGGAGTGGACAATTGCAGCTGCCTATTTTGGGTAAATCAAAATGTATTTATTTAATTAATTAGATTCTAGAATTAAATAAATTTATAAGAAATTAACTTTTATTATTTTAGAAAAATAAAAACCTAGACACTATAAATGAAACCTTAGAACCCTAGAGAGCATTTTTACTTCTCTCTTCTCTATAGCATAGCCATCCACCTAGGGGGAGAGAGAGAGAGAGAGAGGCGTGAAAGGGAGAGAAGGAGAAGAAGAAGAGGTCAAGCTTGGGTATGACTCTTGCGTTTATTTTATGATTCTTTCTTTTAATTCTAGTATAATCATTAGGGTTGTTTCTATTGTCAGTGTTCATCTTCTTCTCCATCTTGATTCTTGAAAAAACTAGGGTATTCAGGTTGCTTTTTGGGCATTGGTCCTTGTGTTCTCTCAAGGAAGGTATTGGATTCCTCCCTCTACATATGTAATGGTCTTGAGTTCTTGGAGATCAAGAGTTTATGAATTGAAATAAAAGGTTGATAGTGTTCCTATTATTTTGTTGGTGGTATGTTATTGTGATCATGCATGAAGGATTTTCGTGGTTTAATGCATGAAGGGGATCTAGAGTTTATTTTCCATGTATGATGATTTATGATATTTCATGATAGTGTACATATGGGTTTCGGCCTATGCATGTCTATGGGTTCCCTATGTTTTATGTTTTTGTAATTTTCAATATGTTAGATCCATGTTCTAGGACCGATGTAAATTTTGGTGTAATAATAATTTGGACTTTTGATGGTTGGATCCATGAAATTTGATAAGGTTGTATATGAGATTATGTAACAATAAATTATGGTATGCATGAAAAAATGATAGAAATGTGTTAGGTTTAATATAAAGGCATATATGAATATTGGTGTTTATGTTATTAATACATGTTGTTATTATTATATTGTTGGGTTGCATGTATGAACTCATTGGAAATAGAATAAGGTGTTGTAAGGTTCTAATTGAATATGTGTTAGTTATTTTCTTTGAATTATTTGTATAATAAGAGCATGTTAGGATTGGTGATTTATTATGTTAATTAAACATGTATGACCTTGTATGAATTTTGTGAGACATGAGGTCAAAGATAAAAATTCATGATGATTTATGCTTGCTGATTTTTGATTAATTGGTGAAAAGATTAATGAAATAATGATATGCATGCATAAGAAATGTCTCTAATGATATGTGGTGTTTGTGATAATAAAATGGTGTTTTAATTCACACTTAAAATGATGTTTTTGCACAAATAATTACCTACAGATATTTTTTTTATATTTTTGAGAAAATATGAGTTTTTAAAAATAAGGATGGTGATTTTAATGATAAATTTGATTGCTGGAATTTTTGTTTAAAAATGTAAAGTGTGTTTCAATAAAAGGAATGTGATCGGTATTTTGAAATAAATTAATATCCTAAACTATGGTAAAATTTGAAAGTGATATTGTTATTTTACAAGTTATGATTTTTCTTAATTGGATTAAGAAAAATGTTGGATTTAATTCACTTGTGATTTTTTAAATAATGGTTGAAAATTTAGTTTAAAATGTTTAAAATAGTTATTTAATTTTCACATATGAATTTATGTTACATAAAATTAAGTATTAAAAATGATTCAAGCAAAATATATTTTTTCCCACACTTAAAATTATTATTTTTCTCACATCAAATTATGTAATTCTATTAACTTAAAATAAATTGTTATTTTCTAAGGAGACATGATAATCATAGGTATTTTCTTTTTTTTTTTAAATAATTTCCAAGCCTTTGCTTTTCTTTTTAATTTAAAAATAATAAATGGGTCTTTTATATATTTTTAATGGCTAAATAAAATTGTTTTTATGAAATCCAACATTTTATGAAAATAAAATTGGTATTTATGTGAATATATGATTAAATGCATGATTTTGTGGCTTGCATGACTATATGATTATGTGGATATGATTAAATGCATGTGTTATGAGTATTAAATATGCATGTGGGCCCTGTTTTGCTTATAACGACATATTTGTAATTTTGGTCTGTTGAGGGCATAAATGTAATTATATGTGATAAATTGTTGAGACCACATTATTATGTGGATATATTCGCAGTATATGGCTTGAGACGGTCCTAGTGAGCGGATTGGCGAAATAGTCACAGCGGAGATTTATACCCGGCTCGAGGGAGCCTGGGGGTGTTTCTTGGAATTTAAAATATATATATTGAGGATTATTAGACATTGGGTAAATAATTGGTGATTAATTGGATGACGAGATTTAAATGGTAAATATTAGGAACATTCAAGGAATTAGCGGGAATTGGGAGCAAAGTGACTCTTATACCCCTAGGGACCATTTGACGGTTAGAGAACCTGGGAGGGTAAAATAGTATTTTTAGTCATTAAGGGATATACTCAGAACTTACAACCAAACAGAAGGTTATAGAATTATTCAAGGAAGGAATGAAAAGGAATACTCTCTCTGGTCACTCCCTCTTATCTCTCACGATTTCTCCCTCTCTCTCTCTCATGTGTTTTGAAGTTAAGGGAAAGAAAAGGGTTGGGATAAGGTTTGAGCTTAAGGAAGTTCTGCTGGGAGTCTTGAGGAATTGAGACCTCTATCCAGGAAGTTCAGCTTAGGAGCTTAGGGAAATTAAGCTGGAAGTGGAGCTGGAAAACAGGGGAAAAATTCAAGGAAGTTGGCTGAGTTGGTGTAAGGTTTCTGCTGGATAGTTGGGCCACAATTTGAGGTAAGGATCTTGCTTTAGTCTCTGTGTTTTGTTGAGTAAGTTTAGGTCGAATTTGAGCTTTAACCTCTTAAATTTCGGAGTTCTTACCCTGTTTTCATGGTGTTTGGGTTTGAGAGTTTGAATATGGGTATTGGGGATTGGTTGGAGTTTTGGGGGAAAACTTGGTTAGGTTTTGTTGCCTATGATGAGTAGAGCGTAGGTCTATAGTTAATTTAGTGTTTGGAGGCTTTGAGCGTTGGATTTTTGGAGCTTTGACTCGGGGAGATTCGAAGGGAGAAACCCTGAAATTTGCATTTCTGACTCTAGCGTTGTAGCGCTACTCAGCTTTCAGAACTTGGTTTTTGGGTACTTTTTAGGGTTTTGCTCAAGGGCTCAGGGGACGATTTCACCACCCTGTTTGGTGGAATTAGAGGCCCCGAGAGCGCGAGATTGGTCCTAGGAATGTTCTTTGGAATTTAAACTTATCGAAGTACCATTTATGGATTGTGACAAGGTTTATCGCCAAGGCTCAGAGCTAAGGATCGTGCTCGGAATCATTTCACCTTCTCCGCTTAGAAATTAAAGGTAAGAAAACTTCACCATTTTTTATGGCTGTGATGGGACTAAGGGCTCCCTATATGTGAATACAATTGTTGTATGATTATGATATGCCATGTGCGCATGAAATAAACGGTCTAAGAGTTCTGGAACTGATAATTGCGCATAGGATGCGGCTCAGCCATTGGTAGCTGAGGTTAGCTAAATAATCACTGAGCTCGGCCTAAGTGAGCCGGAGTCAGTGGGTTAAACACTAGGCTCAGCCTAAGAGAGCCAGAGCCAGTGGGTTAACAGAGGGTGCGGCCTAAGGGCGTCGTCCCTGAGTATTATATGATGAATATGGTATGTTTATTATTGTTAATCTGATGTTTATGGCTTGTTGAATACCTGAACAATAAACTGATGATTCCTTGATTGTCATCACTGATTATGTGTATACTATGACCTGCTGAATATCTAATTTATGTCTTGTGAATTATTTGATTGTCATTATTATTTATGCTATGATGTTATGGTTTTCTTGCTGGGCCTCAGCTCATGGGTGCTACGTGGTGCAGATAATGGCAAGGATAAGATGGTCCAACCATGAGTTGGAGAGCTCTAGGGGTGAGGTGTACATTGTCAGGTGCTCGTCCACCATGGACAAGGGATTGTACAGGGACGGAAACCTAAAATATGTATTTTTCCATTAGAGTGGCCTTGATTGTATATAACTTTTGGAAATTTTGTAAATCTATCCTTTAAACCCTATTTTTGGGATCCCATGTACTAAATATTTGTTTTAATGAAAATTATCCGTTTATGACCAAAATCTTTTAAACCTAACTTTTTTATGACTTTAGGGATAACATTTTCATTTAAATGACTTGATTATAAATTCCCGCACTATTTTAAACACACAGTGTAACGGTCTTGGTTATCCAGGGCGTTACAATAAGGGAGTTTCTAGGAAGTATCCTATGGTACTTCAAGTGGAGGATGATCCTAAAACTTTCCAAGAAGCAATGTCCTCAAGGGACTCTAACTTTTGGAAAGAGGCAACAAATGATGAGATGGATTCAATTATGTCGAACCACCCTTGTGAGATTGTTGATCTACCATAAGGATCAAAGCCAATTGGTTGAAAGTAGGTACTTCAAAATAACTACAATAACAATGGGACCATTCAAGTCTATAATGCAAGATTGGTGGCCAAAGGGTTTAGACAAAAGGAGGGCATAGATTATTTTGATACCTATGCACCAGTAGCAAGGACAACATCTATAAGATTGTTGTTTGACTTATCATCAATACACAACCTAAGTGTTCAACTAATGGATATCAAAACGACATTTCTAAATGGTAACCTCGATGAAGAGGTGTACATGGAACAGCTGGAAGGGTTTGTTCTAAGGGGAAATGAACATAAGGTGTGTAAGCTTGTTGAATCATTATATGGTTGGAAGCAAGCACCAAAAAATTGGCATGAGAAGTTCTATGAGATCATTGTTTCAGTTGAGTTTAGATACAATAATATGGACAAGTTCTTATACTCTAAGACTAATGATGATTATGTCATCTTAGTGTGTCTATATGTTGATGATATGTTGATTATGAGTAATGACATGAAAGGCATAATAGAAATGAAGAAGTTTCTATCTTCTAACTTTAAAATGAAGGGCCTTGGAGTGGTTGATACCATGTTAGGTATTAAAGTTAGAAGGAATATTGATGGGTATGCCTTAGGTCAAGCTCCTTATGTTGAGAAAATGCTTGACAAGTTTAGTCATCTCAATATCAAAGAGGCAAACACAATATTCGATTCAAGTCAAAAGCTTGAAAATAATGAAGGAGGAGTGGTGGCTCAACTAGAGTACGCAAGTACAATTGGGAGTTTGATGTATGTCACTCATTGTACTAGAGCAGACATTTAATTTTTGCTTTTTAAACTAAGTGGGTTTACAAGCAACCCAAGTATCTTACATTGGAATTCGTTGAAAGAGTATTTGGATACCTTAAATGGACCAAAGAGTTGTGCCTCCAATATTCTAAGTTTCCTAAGGTTCTTGAAGGATATACCAACGCAAGTTGGATATCTGGTGTGGGAGATAATCTCTCCACAACTGGTTGGGTGCTCACCCTTTGTGGGGGTGTGGTTTCTTAGGGTTCTTAGAAACAAAAATGTATATGTCACTCAACCATGGAGTCCGAGTTTGTAGCTTTAGCAGTAACCGGCAAAGAGGTCGAGTGGCTAAGGAATCTCATGTTGGAGATACAGAAAACAGCGATTGATGTATCGACAATTTCGATACATTGTGATAATCAAGCCACTTTGATAAGAGCTTACATTAAAATTTATAATGGGAAGTCTAGACATATAAGTCTAAGACATGACTATGTGAGGGAATTGATTGATAAAAGTATCATATCAATTTCATATGTGAAATCATTTAAGAATTTAGCGAATCTGTTTATCAAACCTCTTGGGAGAGATTTGGTTAGTTCCACAAATAATGGTATGAGACTAAAACTCCTTGATATATAGATTCCCAAATGATGGTAACCCAACTCAAAACTTGTTTACATCAAGTGTAGAGTTCAGTGGGTAAGAACAAGTCATTCGATAAGGGAATAGTTTCAATGTTAACAACTTAAAAGTCTCATCAAGTGTGAGTTAATTTTGGTTGCTACTGAAGTGAGGGTTGGGCTTTTAATGAAATTCAGTTGAAGAGCAACAAGCATCTCTAAAGGTAGCAAAGATGTAAGAATTTCACCTATGTGAACCCAGAGGTGGGCCGCCTCTTAAGAGAGTATGAGTTTTCTCTCTGGATGATTTATGAATGGATCAAGCACTAGGTCATTAATAGTGCTAAGCGCGAACAGTGGGAAATACACAAGTAATCAGATAGAGGTGTGTAAGACATTACCAATTTTTATCACTAGGAATGTTGGGTTCAATCTTTTAAGAATACCTTAGCATTTCATTTTAAACTTTGTAGTGTTTTCACTAAGGGAAAGTTCAAACCCAAAAGGTACGTTACTTTATTCACTAATATTGTTGGCTAGAGAAGTGAGGATGTATTTAACCAAGTGGGAGAATGTTGAGATTGGTTAAATACATGGTTAAATTCTTTAGGCATGAAGATGAGCTAAAACAATAACTATTTCGCAAAAGTCAACATTTGAAAGTTGACTTTTAGTATAGGCATTTATAAATCAACTTTTTGGGTCCAAAATGTTTATTTGAAGTATGTAAGAGTACCAAAGAAGCTTGGGAGCATTTGGAGGTGTTTTGAGACAAGGCTTGAAGTGCCAAAATAGAGGCGTCGGTGACGCGTCGCCCCCTAGGAGGCGGCGCATCGCCAAAAGCTTGAAACCCTTGGGTGAGACGGACCAAGCGATGCATCGCCTGGTACCAGGTGATGTGTTGCCTGAGCTGTTACGGAAAGTCCGTACAATTACATAATTAACCTCCAAAACTTAAATTTAAATGCTCTAATGTCATTGGTTGAGTCTAATGAGGGTCTATACTATTTAAATGGTTCATGTAAGTTAATTGGTAAATTGATCACTCACCACTCTCTCTTGCTAAAAGAAGAACTCTTTCTCTCTCTCTCTAGCTCCAAAATGACTAGTTTTCCTAAGATCTTCATCACGAAAGCTTGGCTTGTATGAAGGATCAAGGCTTGTGTATCCCAATCTCATTTTATTGTTGTAGCTTTAAACATTTCTATAGAGAAGGCTAGGAATAGAGATTTTTGGACAACAAATCTTTATTTGTGTCAAGCCTTGCATCTTTTGTGTTACATAAAATAGCTTTTGATTTTATGTTCCTAGAGTTTTTTCTTAAAGGGAGGTCCACTCTAAACTATTATCTCATTGCGTTATGTAATTTGTCTTTAACTATTCTCAAAGATCGATTTACTTGTATCTTTTGTCTTGAGTTGTATCACAAACTAGAGGTTATCTATAGCCTAATCCCCAACAGTTATTACATAAATAAACATTTTGTATTTACTAAGCTCGTGGGCCCCAACGTATCTCGTATGGGCCCAATAAGAGGAATCTTAGCTCATTTCTTTATTGGGCACAACGCCTTTGTCAGTGTCAGGGTGGTAGTTACACGTTTTCTCATGTCAGGCGACATCGTAAGACATCTTCTTTCTCGCTTGTAAGGGATCAACACCACGATCTCTATGATAGTTGGGTGTCAGAAAGATGTATGTGGTCCAGGACATATATTTTTCTGACACCTGGCAACTATTCTCCTGGTCTGGAGAATTCTCGAGTTCTCGGAGGAAGTGAACATTTAGGAGCATTACTCTTTGACAAGGTTCTAGGGAGGTAATTCCTTCGGAGGATGTACTCCTCCAGTGGTATTAAACGATCATGAAATCTGGACTCAGTTCCCATGGAGGCTTAGACAACTTCTATGGAGGCTTAAACAGCTTCTATGGAGTCTTAATTACTTTAATTTATGCCACGTGTCAATTGGTGAAAACACAGATAACAAGTTGGAAACTAATTATTGGTTAAAGGGCTAAAAGAGAATGTGTACTCTTAAAATAATAGTAAAGTTTTTTATTTACATGATGTTAGACCATGGTGCTGGAAATCGATTAATGCAAGAGTGATTTCAACACTCAGACGAGACAATTAGTCGATATTTCAACAAGGTTTTAGATGCCTTATGTCATATGAGTGTATATGTATTAAAAGCACCACACCCAAAATTTAAAGATGTTTATGAAGAGATATTGAATGCCTCATTTTAAGGTAAGTCATACTTAAAAATTATACTTTATTTTTGTATCTAAAGTATAAATTTGTTAATTTGATATTTTTTTTTCTAGAACTATATTAGGTAGACGGTGTGCATATGAGTGTCATAATTTCTCTTGAAGATCAAGTACCATTTATTGGTAGAAAAGGGGTACAGAATCAGAATATTATGGCAATAGGTAATTTTGATATGCATAGACTAGATGGGAAAGTTTTGCTCATGATACAAGAATATTCTTATAAGTTTTACGTGATCCAACTTTTTCCAAAACCACCTCAAATTTACAATTTACACACATATTCAATTATTAAATCTTTACAATTTCTTTAATTATTTTTTATCTTGTATTCGACATGAAAATATTATTTGGTGTCATCTTCCACAATTTCAACGATGTAGCAAACCTAATGGTTATGATTAAGTATTCAACCCGACACATTATTCTTCTCTTCAAAGTGTTATTGATAGAACTTTTGGAGTATGGAAGAAAATATGAAAATATTAAGAGATATGAAAATATGCCTAGTTAATCATTCCAAAATCAAGTTAAAATGGTAAGTGTATCAATGACATTGCACAATTACATTCGAAGGCATGGTAAACATGATCTTAATTTTGAGAAAATTAGAGATAATCATAATTATTGTGCAAATGATCAAACATATAATCTTGAAGATGAGACAACTAGAGCTTCAAATTCAAATGAAATGGACAATATCATGGATCTGCATTTTTAATGGGGAACAACTATCAAGGAATATTATCACATGATTTTCTTTTTACCTTATCTAAGTTATTGTTAGGATTGGTTAAAATACAAAGTCCAAGTGATCTTACACAATCTAGGTATAAAACACTAAATGGTTTCACATAGAGAAGATGTGAAATTTTACTTTTTGTTGCAGGCATTTAAAAATTATGTTTTTGGGTCCAAAGTAATAAGGATGCCCAAAAAGTTTGGGAAGTATTTGGAGGTGTTTAAGGTCAATTTTGAGAAGTTGGGCCTGCCTAAGTGGCATTGTGTCGCCTCCTTGGTGGCGATGCATCGCCTAAAACCTTACAGTATATTTGGCAGAGATAATTTTTTAATGGAGGGATATGGGAGGGGGGAAGCAATTCCTCTTGTTTGGCTGAGAGATTGAAAGGAAAGAAAGGATAGTTAGATGGAAGAGGAATCCACTTGGGCCCACCATTTCATTTCCTTCATCACATAGAGGGGTTGGAGTGGAGAGAAATAACTTGGGCCCACCTATATATATATATTAGAGTTTATTTTATATTATTTAATAAAAAAGAGTTTACTTTATTTAAATATATATATGGAAAATGCTTTGCATTCCGATTGAATTTCCACCCGAGTTGATTTGGCAGCTTTTCATTGGTACAATGGATTAAAAAGCTGCATCGTCAGAATTTTTTTCAAAAAAACCAATTGCAAGGGGGCAGTTGGCCTGTGATTGTGCTCGTCTTCAGGACGCATAACACAGCTCTATAAATATATATTCTCTCTCCCATATATCACTCTTCTTATTGTATTTTTTTAATAATTTGAGAGAAAGAATTCCAAAAAGTTGGAAAATGAAAAAAATAATACTATATGTATGTATTTTTTTCATTTTTTATGGGAGTTATAATACTTAATAATATTTGAGAGAAAGAATTATAAAGAGTTTAAAAATGAAAAAACAAATGTTATATGTACGTCTTTTTTTTTAAAATGTTTGTCTTGATAAATGATAAATATGTATGACTACAAATATGTTAATGATAAAGATGATTTATAAATATTTTTTTTAAATTAGTTATTGCTATGACTCATTATGTTGATGCGGTTTTTCGCCAACAATAGATTAAGAAATCTGAAAATTGATGATTAGGCTTTTATGAAACCATAAATAATGAACACAAGAAGTTTTACGTGGTTCACTGATTAAAATTCACCTAGTCTACCAATCTATGCTATTATGTTTAGGCTCTCTAGAGAAATTGTTTAAGACAATTTCTGCATAGTTTTTGCATATGAAATTTTATCCTTTTTACTATCTATTCCCCTTATATTTATAGGGATTCAATGGACAGTTTTGGGTAATCGTTCAATATTTGGTTACTTACAAGAACGGGTTACTTCCCAATCATAAATAAATTCCTTAAATACATTGATTGCCTGTATTGGAAATTTATCAGGCAAGGATTGCAATACATTAATTACGTATATAAAGTCTCCGAGACTGTTGGCATTCAAGCTTGTGCCCCTTATGAGACTACTATTATCTGAATGCATCCCTCGAACTGGAAGTGTATCTTATGACGATCTGACACAAAAGATGCTCATAGCCCGATGAGGGCAATCTGGGATTGATTTCATTCTACCTCTGTTACACCTATCTGGCACGATCTAGGGAGCCTCTTGATAACCTCAGTTGATGTAAACTCGATCTATTCATCCAGGAGCTAGTATAGCATCCCTAGGGCTTAGTAATCTTCATTTACTGTTTGCCATTTGTACCTCGAACAAGAAGATTGAGCTCATAATTTTTGGGAACATTATTTGCCCCCCCCCCCCCAAGTCACTGCTCGTATATGATGTCACCCCTGACATGTACAGTAGGGACTTTTCTACTTCTGTTTATGGGGAACGTGCCCACCTACCCAGTCGAGTGTGGGACATGTGTTTGTTTTTTTACAAGCGTCTGTTCAGGTTTCGAGTACAGTGACAGTTGTCTTGTCAAATTTGTTCCACCATTTTGTTCATTTAATCTTAGCCTTTCGATCTCTAATTGTCTTGATCATGTGGCTCTAATTCTTTCCTGAGATTTGCTTATATATAGGGGTACATAACCTGATTTTCACCACCTTTGCATTTTAAAGTTTGTTTTTTCTGAAACCCTCAAACTTTTCTTTGGCAAT
This sequence comes from Humulus lupulus, assembly GCF_963169125.1. NCBI lineage: Eukaryota > Viridiplantae > Streptophyta > Magnoliopsida > Rosales > Cannabaceae > Humulus > Humulus lupulus. The sequence continues at coordinate 172,122,399 of NC_084797.1, forward strand.
TTCTTCTCTAGATTGTTCCCTCACATTTTCAACCTACACAATCTTCCCAGATTTTTTCTATCGAAAACTATAAGTAAACTTCTTTTACACGTTTCTATACATGTTTGTGAAGCTTCTTGTTTTCTTACGGTTTTCTAAGTAAATTTGGTTGTGTTTGTGTACCAAAATATATAGGACCCCTTTATAGAACCCAAATATTTGAAAGAGTGACATAAATAAGTAGGCGGGCATCCTCTCTCAACATATATGTGGCACAAGCCACTTTGTCATGTCCCTCTATCCTCATGAAGTCCATGATAGTAGTAATCATAGTCAGCCACTACTCGACCTTCAATGGGTCAGGTCCTCCCTCAAAAGTTGGGGGATGCTGCTTCTGGAACCGCTCATACAATGGCTCCCATCTGTTCCCAACCCCTGCTGGCTGAATAACTGGTGCCACAACCGGTGGCACAATAGGTGCAGCATTCCCTGCTGGAGCCTGCTGTCATAGTAGATAAATCTGTTCATCTTGGCTCTGTAATCGCGCTTGCATATCTGCCATAAGTTGCTGCCAGTTCCCAGGGATTGGCAGAGGAATCTGGCCTTGGTCATCACCCCCGGTCCCAGACCTAGTGCCAGCTAGTCGTGTAGATTTTCTTGGACGCATGGTTATCCAAGTCAATCTGCAATCAACGACTGGGTAATCAGACCATGATAAAAGGGTAAAAGCTTCTCCAAAATCCACCAATGAAACATAACCAATCATAAACAATCAAGATATAGGCATTTATCCACATGCACCGACATTGCTAATAAACATGCCCCAACATCACCACACAACAGTTAAGATACAGCCATCCATCCATGCACAATATGCAGTTAATCATTCAAATATTCATTTACATGCACGACGATGCTAATAAGCATGCCTAGATATTCTCACACAGCAGTCAAGCGACAGGCCCTATCAGTATCTCATGCTTCCTATTAATCCAATAAATAATAACATTCATAATTCATTCCAGACACACAAGCATGTAAGCATACATACACATTACCAAACCCTGAATCGAGCTTGTCTCTAGCAGCGAATGTACATGTCCAGTCGGTCTTCAAGAACCCTTAAACCTAGGATGCTCTGATACCAAGTTGTAACGCCCTTGATAGCCAAGACCGCTACACTATGTACATATAAAGGTGCAGGACTTGCTAATCAAGTCATTTAGTTAAAAATCTGTTAGATAAAATCATTAATGCGCTAGGGTTAAAAGGTTTTGGTCTCTAAAGATACTTTTCATATAACTAAACATTTTACATGTGGGTTCCCAAAAGAAACAACGTTTAAAAGTCAGTTTACAAAAAAAATTCTTGAGCACAAACAACCACTAGCCATTCTAAAGGCAAAACAAACGTTTATGGTTCTCCTGTCCCTGTCTCCCCTCAACTGTGGTGGCTGAGTAGCTGTTCATGTACATTCTGCTCCCAGAGCTCTCCGATTTAGGGCTGATCAAGTTTGCCCTTGCCCTTACCTGCACCACGAAGCACCCGTGAGCCAAGGCCCAGCAAGAAAACATCATATTATATAACAACAATGATAGCAATTTAATAACCCTTCAAGAATGATCATATACTTAACATTCTACACTAATCACAGAGCACGCAGATACAACCAATGATTCAACCAACTAACACTCAGCTATTCAGCATGACAAATCCACCAATCAATAGTAACAATCAAGTCATATGATAATCAGGGTCGACACCTTAGGTCGCACCCTCTGTTTACCCCACTAACTCCGGCCCGCTTAAACCGAGCTCAGTGCATAATAAGCTGTCCTCAGCTACCAGTGGCCGAGCTGCGCCCTGTGCGCTAATGTAAACTCCAACACTCTTAGGCCGTTTGTCTACTATTTACATGGCATAATACAATCCTCTATAAAGCATACAATTAAGGGAACCCTTAGTCCCATTATAAATCCACAACCAGGTGCAGTTTTCTTACCTTTAGTTCCTAAGTGTACTGGTTACGCGAGATGCCTCTTGAGCACGATCCGTTTCCCGAGCCCCTAGCTTATACCTAGTCACAACCAAGATAAGGGATACCATTAATAATTGTAAAAGGGCTTCTAGATAAGGTTCTAGTCTCCAAAACATCTAATTCCACCAAACACGGTAGTAGATTCGATCCCGAGCACCCTAAGTTAAATTCCCATGCTTAAAATCCAAAAACCCCTAATTCCCTTATGGGTCGCAGCTCTAGCCTCCCATGCCGCGACATGGCCCTCAAATAGAGTCCTCCCATGCTCAGAACCAGACATGGGTCGCGGCCCTACATAGACCATGTCGCGGGCCGCCCTCCATCTCCCACATCCATCAGCTTCAGAGGGTCGCGGCTCACCAAGAACTATGTCGCGGCCCGACCCCTTCGAACCCAGAAAAACCTCCAATTTTTACTCTCATACCTTTCTCAAAATCATCCAAAACCATCCCAATTCCATAACTCAATTATCATAAAACTTCTAACATGATTCCAGCAACATAATCCAGCGAAAACCCAGCCTAGAAACTCATCAAAATCCCACTTTAATCTCTGAAATCCAAAAGCATAAAAAACAACAAAACTAGTCATAAGAACTCAGAATTCAAACACTAAATCATGAATTGGAGCTTACCTCCTTTGATGAACCAACTCTCTTAAAGATTTCTGAGCTAACTCCTAAGTTTCAGCTTTAATTCAATCCTTCAATATCAAAATCCATAAACACCTCAAAACCCAGCCATAAACACAGAGTTAATCACCATGCATAAATCTTTTAGCTTACCTTAATTCTAGTTAAACTCCTTAGCTGAACACTAGGTTAATCCTCCAAGACTTTAGCTCAATCCACTGAATTACAGCTGAGTTTTCCTTAAGTTTCTTATGGTTTTTCTTTGAGAGAGAAAAGGAAGAGGATGGAAGGTCGGTTCCTTTGTTTCCACTGAGTTCTGAGTTTTTACTTAGTCTATCCTTAGGTAATTAAGTTAAACCTGAGGCTCAGGTTGCCGGAAACGTCCCCGAGGGAAAAATGGTAAAATCCCCCAGTTTTCCCACCTAAGCTTCCTAACCTCAAATATATCTCCAATTATTTATTTCCATAACCCGATAACCTAAATAACCATCCAATACCTAAGATACCCCTTAACTTACCCCAAGTCAAGTATTAAGCCCCGTTGTGACTTTCCCTCTAACTAGCTCCCTAGGATCGCCTCAAATCGCATGTTGCGGATTTACCCGCATAATAATGTGGTTCTCACAATTATAGCATATAATCACATTTACATTCATATAACCATACAAGCATGCTTATCATATAATCATGCATTAAATTAATAAATTCACACATAAACCAATTATGCCCTCCTGGCACACTAATCAAGGCCCTTAAGCCATATTAGTGATTTTGGGTCGTTACATGCGGCTTCCCAGGTTCGTTTGACCAATACCAGACCCTTGCCTCTACTCCCGCCGCTGAAAAGAAATATGGAGCAGTGATAACAGATGTCAACATGTTTCCATGTGGTCTGATAAAGAAGGGCCAATCGTTGGCTCTAAAACCTCGAGGTCCTCCCAGGAAGAGGCCCCTGGCCACCATAGAGGAGGTCGCGTAAGAGGAAGAGGTCGAGCCCTTGGTACATAGACGGGGTAATTGAAACAACCAAGATAATAATATAGGTAGGATGGAGTCGGGGGCAGCAGCTAGCACCTCTGGCCAAGGTAGCAATAACAATGATATTAACCAAGTTGCTGCCAACTTTGTGCTAGCTCGCTATAATCCAGGGAAGGTTGTGCCAAGGCATCCCGAGGACCCAGACAAGGACGTCACTATGCAACAATGTGTCCATCTCCTGGTCCTTCGCCATTACTTTAGCCTTCCCAAAATGACTATAGTTGTAGATAATACGTTACATATTAGGCATCAAACTTTTGAACAGTACGGAACCAACCTCCGACCTGAATATTCTTTAGATTTAAGAAACTTTTTCCCAGTTACCAGGCAGCCTGAGTATGATCCGAGTTCGAATAAAGAGCTTGTTGGGAATACTTATACAGGATCTTATTTATTTTCATGTAAATCATAATTAAACAAATTAATATACGAAAACGTAGAACGTGTTTCTATTATTGAAATTAAAAAGAGATAATGATAAGAACACTTATATTATATGCAGTGGGATGAATAAGTATTTCCTTCAGTATCTCTAACCCTTGTATCCTTTCTGTCGCAGGGTATCACCAAAAAACTGAATCGATCTTCAAATTTCTTCACAGCCTTCCACATTTCATTAAAATAACCTAGACTAGAGTGGGCAATTCTCAACACATGAGATAGATACAGAGAGAAGAAGAGAAGAGAATATAGGGGCTTAGATTAGGACTTTTGTTGTAAAGAGAGTCTAAAACCCTAAAGCATCAAAACTAGATCTTCTGATCATTTGTTTTTAACTCTCACTTAGCATTCCTTTTAAAGGCTCTATTAGGTCACTTATTTAATTAAAAAATCAATAAAATAATAGGCAATTACTGGCATTAGGTCAAAATTCTCATGGGATTTTGTCTTTCCAATCTAAAATCTGAACCGGTCGCTCCTCATAGGACAAATTTGTCTGCAATTCTAAGTCCTCATACTTAAGCACATGTGCCAATCTGAGACATACCTCCGCAACATAGAGACATGGAATACATTATGAACTCCCGACAGCGACGGTGGCAAGGCCAACCTATAAGTCACCTGTCCAACCCTTTCTAGAATCTCGAAAGGTCTAACAAACTGAGGGCTCAGCTTGCCCCTTACTCCAAACCTCCCCACTCCTCTCAATGGTGAGACTCGTAGAAACACGTGGTCCCCAACCTGGAACTCCACGTTTCTACGCTTGGGATCAGCGTAGCTTTTCTGTCTACTCTGTGAAGCAAGCATTCTGGCTCGAATCTTCTCAATAGCTTCACTTATCTTCTGAACCATGTCTGGCCCCAAATACTTTCTCTCACCCATCTCATTCCAATGAATGGGCGACCTACACTTCCTTCCATATAGCATCTCATAAGGGGCCACTCCTATCGTGCACTGATAACTATTGTTATACAAAAATTCAATCAATAGGAGATACTTACTCCAAGATCCCTTGAAGTTGATCACACACACCCAAAGCACATCCTCCAACACCTGAATCGTCCTCTCAGACTGTCCATCAGCCTGAGGATGAAAGGTTGTGCTAAATTTCAACTGAGTCCCCATGGCTCTCTGCAGAGCTCCCCATAACTTGGAGGTAAAGATAGGGTCTCAATCAGATACAATAGACTTAAGAACCCCATGGAGATAAACTATCTCTCTCACATACAACACTTCATACTGTTCCACTGTGTAGGTCAACTTTACCAGTAGAAAATGAGCTGACTTGGTGTATCTGTCCACTATCACCCACACCGAGTCATAAATTCCCACTGTTCTAGGTAGACCTCCCACAAAATCCATGGTAATGTCCTCCCACTTCCACTCCGGAATACCCAAAGACTGAAGCAATCCCGCTGGTCGCTGATGCTCAGCCTTCACTTGCTGACATGTCAAACATCTAGCCACATATTCCACTGCATCCTTCTTCATCCCGGGCCACCAATATAATGTCTGTAAATCCTGATTCATCTTCGTGGTACCCGAATGAAACGAGTATGGCGTGGTGTGAGACTCATCTAGTATCTCTCGTTTGATCCCTTCATCTGCCAGAATGCAAATCCTCCCTTGATATCGAAGCATACCAGTCTCAGAAACAGAATAATCCTTAGTTGTCCCCGCTACGACATGCTGTCTAACCTCCTGCAACAGCGCATCTACCAACTGACCCTCCTTGATCCACTCTATCAGGGTCGACTGCAAAGTAACATTGGCCAACCGACCCACCACTAGCTTTATCCTTGCCCTGGTCATCTCATCAGCTAACTCCCTGGAGATCTAGAATGACCATAATTATCACTCAATCCTCTATAGATGATCTAGAATGAGATGGGACTAAAATAGTGTTTTACCCTTCTTTTATCCCACAAAAATATGAGGATGACATGGCGAATGAGAATGTGACACGTGACATCATAAATCAGGGAAAAATGACAAAGTATTGAGAAAAGACCGATAGGGAAAAAAGATAGGTCCAAGACCTATAGGGAAGTCGACCAAGCCTAAACCCCCTAAGGGTGGTTGGCCTAACCCCTACCCCTAGGGGTGGTTGGCCTAAGCAGGCCCAAGAGCCCTAGGGATGGTCGGCCTCACCCCTACCGCAGGGGTGGTCGGCCCCAGTGTGTCCAAAGCCCCTAGGAATGGTCGGCCTAACCCCTACCCTAAGGGTGGTCGGCCCCAATATGCCTAAGGACCCCTAGGGGTGGTCGGCCTGACCCCAACCCCTAGGGTGGTCGGCCTAACTTTCTCAAGAACCACCTAGGTGGTCGGCCCACCCTATTCTTCATAGGGTGGTCGGCCTAAACCCCCAAGTACACTTCACTGAGAAATACTCACTCTCGTTCAAATTGAGATCAACAGGCCTAGCACCCAAAGGATCAATAGGTCCAACACCCAAAAGGTCACAGGCTTAGCACCCAAGCTTGGATCTTCGGGCCTAGCACCTAAGTCCCGTATACCAACAAAGACTTAACATCTTCCTAGAGGTTTCTATCGTGCATTATCCACCACGATCTAGAGAAACAATGATAAGACCCACAATCTCATAATCATGGGTAGGTGGACACGTATCTCCACTAACTGATAATCGTGTACCAAACCACGATCCCAATATTACTAGTCATGTAACAGCCCTTGGGTACTATAAATAAAGTACCTAGGGCTTCATTTTAAAGGATTTATTTTTCTGGAATGTTTGAGATCTGAAGAACATTTGGGGAGAAATTCTTGGCAAGTCAGAAACGAGTGAATACTTGCCTCCTCCATGACTAAGAAGAATAACACTTCATCTCGGAGTAGGATTGTTACCAACCCGAAGGCCCCCTCCTAGGGGGACAGACGAAACAATGCAGGAGATGAAGGTCAAACATCTGAGAGGCATGACAGAAATGGAAATGGCCGCTCAAAATCTCAAAGTCATGTAGGAGGAGAGGCTCTGGGGCAGGGTCGCACCGACAAGGGCAAGGCGGACCTGCCACCCCGACACCCTCAGTCTCGCAAGGGAAAGGAACCAGTGAACAACACCAATACGGTGTTCGATAGGCTCAAGAAAGATGCACAACCTCAGGATTTGAGGGAAGTCATCAACAGGAGAACCAACTCTCAGGAGGGGGTACCAAGGACCGTCTACCCTACCTGGAGCAGTGATCCCACCAGTAGTACAGGCTCAAATAGATGCACTCGTCATGGCTATACAGGGTCTGACAAAGAAACCTTCCAATATCAAGCTGGCACATAGAAGTGGGAGTCCCTTCAGTGCTAATATCCAAGCTGCTCAACCACCACCAAAATACAAGACCCAAAAACTCCCAACATACACTGGGAAGGAGGACCCAGGTATGACATATTGGCAAGTTCGAGGATCAGATGGAGTTACTCAGTGTGGAGCATCATTATAGGTGCATGGTATTCCCTACCACTCTCTCTGACACGGCTCAGGAATGGTATTGGAAATTTAAACCTTGATCCATCACTTCCTTGGAGTAGTTCAGGAAAGAATTCTACAATGTCTTTAGTCCAGGGCGAATTCAACCAGTTTATGCCAATCAGTTAGCTGACATCAAGCGAGGGAAAGATGAATCCCTGAAAGACTACATTCAAATATTCATGAGAGAGGAAAACTAAGCATCCACAGTAGGAGATGAAGGGAAGTTCGTTGCCATCTCAGAAGGAATAATTTATCGTAGTCCCTTGTGGGATATTATACACAGGAACCCTATCAACACCTTGCAGGAGTTCCTGGGCCAAGCCGAAAAATACATGAAGCTAGATGATACTATCATGAAGGAAGAAAAAGGCATAAACCATCCGACCACTGTCAAGGCAGATAAGAACGACGCAAACCCTCAGGGTGGCAATGGGGGCAACGGTAAGAAGAGGAATACCTCAGGGGCCGAGTAGGGTGGAGAAAAGAAAGCTAAGTCAGTACACGGCGACAAAAAAGCTAAGCATTAACCCTACCATCCCAGGTTCACCAATTATATCTTCCTAACCACATCAAGGGCTGAGATTTACTTGGCGAAATACCAGGAGGTACCATACCGAAAGCCACCACCCTTGCGTTCAGAAAGGAAAGAAGGACAAGAATATTTTTTGTCGTTTCCATAATGATTATGGGCATGACACAAATGAGTGAAAATAATTGAAGGATGAGATAGAGTTTCTTCTCCGATCAGGAAAACTCTTGAGGTACCAAGGCAAGACTGAAACCCCAAGTAGGAATCCAGAATTCTGAAGGCAGAGGAGTCCACCATTGGAGTCGACAGCTGAAGACCTCACACTAGATACCATATGTGGAGGGACCCTCATAGCAGGCAACAGTAACAATGCTCGTGAGCAACATGCAAGGACCCTCAAACATGATGTAGGGGAGTCTTCCCAATGTATGGCCCAAAAAATATAAAGTATGAAAGTGAAACTCCCACCTTTACAGAGGATGACGCCAAGCACGTGAGGTACCCCCACAATGACCCTCTGATCCTTACCATTCAAATCGCCAATGCCCGAGTGAATAAATGCTTGGTGGATACAGGAAGCTCAGTAAATATCATCTACAAATCATCCCTCGAGAAGATGAAGCTCACGATCAAGGACTTGACACCATGTTCCCAAGTACTATATGGGTTCACAGGAGCATGCCTAGCACCACCAGGAACAATTAGACTACTGGTCACGGTGGGGGATGCCCCCAGGAATGAAACTGTGATGACAGAGTTCTTGGTGGTAGATTGATCATCGGCTTAAAATGTAGTGTTTGGGAGACCCCTCCTGATGGCATTACACGCAGCAGTATCTATCTGGCATCTTTCTTTGAAGTTCACCACAAGCGCAGGGCAAGGATGCGTACAGGGTAACCAAAGGGAGGCACAAGAATGCTATAATGCGTCAGTGGTCAAGGCAAAGAAAAGACCATGCGTGAACAACATGATCGTAACCTACTGTGAAGAGAATGAAGGAACCGAAGAGGTTGTCAACGTGGAAGTTGACGTTGAAAGAAACACTTTACTGGAATCGGGGGCTCCTTTTGACAAAGATTTGTTATTATATCATGTTTCCCAAAGCGAGGGAAATGACATCGATCCTCGCTTTGAGGATGATGTCATGGGGGTAGGACCAGTCGAAGATCTTGACAAATTCCTACTAGATGAGGAGGATCTGACTAGAGTAATCAAAGTAAGGAAGGAGTTAAAGGTGGAAATTAAAGCACGGTCGGTAGAATTTTTGAAGAAGAACGCATCACGTCTTTTCCTGGTCACATAAGGACATGGTTGTAATTTCTCCATCCGTGATAAGCCATGTCCTCAATGTGGACAAGAACTACCCACCAGTGCAACAAAAAAGGAGACTACTTGACATAGACTGATCTCAAGCCCTAAAGGAGGAGGTCAAGCGGCTTAAGGAAAACGATTTTATAAGGGAGGCCTACTACCCAGATTAGGTATCAAACCCTGTGCTGGTCCCAAAGCCAAACGGGAAGTGGAGAACATGTGTGAACCTCGCAGATCTTAACAAGGCCTACCCCAAAGACTGTTTCCCACTACCCAGAATAGACCAACTGGTCGACGCAACAGCAGGACATGAAATACTCTCATTCATGGATGCGTATTCTGGGTATAATCAAATAAGTATGCACCCTCCTAACGAGGAACATACCAGTTTTCCGGATAGACAAGGGATTGTAATGTTATAAGATGATGCCATTAGGCTTGAAGAACGCAAGAGCCATCTACCAGAGTTTAGTGAATGGCATGTTCCGAGACTTGATCGGCAAAAATATGGAGGTATATGTCGATGACATGTTGGTCAAGTCCAAAGAAGTTGGAGGGCATGTTTGAGATTTGGAGGAATGCTTTGCAATACTTAGAAAGTGTAGCATGAAGTTAAACCCTCTCAAGTGCTCATTTGAAGTTGGTTCTGGTAAGTTTCTCAGATACATAGTCAATTCACGTAGAATCGAGGCTAACCCCGAGAAGATCAAAGCATTGATCGACATGATGTCACATACCATAATCAAAGAAGTGCAAAGCTTAATAGGAAGAGTAGCTACACTAAGTAGGTTCATATCGAAGTCAACAGACAAGTGTAACCCCTTCTTTAACCTACTGAGGGGTAGCAAGAAGATCCAATGGACCGAGGACTGTGAGGAAGCCTTCCAAACCTTGAAGAAGCATCTCGCTCAACCTCTCATCCTAGCAAAACCAATATATGGTGAAGTACTATTCATCTATTTGACAATCACCGAGCATGCAATCCGTGTTGCTTTGGTAAAAGAATAGAATAAGGCACAACACCCTATGTACTATATCAGTAAAAGGCTAGTAGGTGCGGAGTCTAGGTATCCCCCTCTTGAAAAGCTAGCCTACTGTTTAGTAATCACCTCTCGAAAGTTGCGTCCATATTTCCAAGCTCACTCGATCTGAGTCCTGACCAATCAACCACTGAGACAAGTTCTTCAAAAACCAGAGGCCTCGGGACGATTACTCAAATGGGCAGTGGAACTAGGATAGTTTGATATCACTTATCATTCAAGGACGGCAATAAAAGGACAAGCATTGGTAGACTTCATAATCAAAGGCACCAACTTTGCAGACCCTTCCTACCAATCGGAGAATGGAGATACCAAGAAGGAAGGAGATACTCCAGAGTGATCAGAAGATTCCTGCGCCTGAGCATCCAATGAACACAACTCAGGCGCAGGAATCTTCTGATCACTCTGGAGAATCACCGAATCCATTGCACTCTTAGATTTGGATTCAACGCTTCAAACAACGAGGCTGAGTACGAGGCATTATTAGCAGGATTACGCTTGTCTCGGGATGTGCATGCACAGTCTCTAGAGATATTAAACGATTCCCAGGTAGTGGTGTACCAGGTACTGGGAGAGTATCAAGCCAAGGGACTTAGGATGGTCCAGTACATGAACAAGGTGAAGGACTTGTTAACACAGTTCAAGAGATACTTGATTACTCAAGTCCCGAGGGAGCAAATTTCCAACGCTGATGCCTTAGCAAAGCTTGCCAGTGCCAAAGATACGGACACTCTGAATGTCGTTCCCGTCGACTACTTGGCAAAAAGAAGCATAGCCGAACAGGAGGCAAATGTATTATTTTGAATTATCTGTGTAACAACCATTGTGCTTCAATGAATGAATGAATTTAATTTCTTAAGTTTCACTTAATTCTTTAAATTTCTTTCAACGAGGGACTTGTCCTTTAGACCTATGAACCCCATCGGATCATGTTCGATATTGGCCCTTGAGGAACCTATCGACCTATAAGATCCAAACAAGAGACGATTCTGAGGACCTTATCGCCAAATTATTGTTCATGTTCGATCTTGGTTCTTGAGGAACCTATCGGCCCATACAATCCAAACGAGAGACAGGTCCTAGGACCTTGTCGCCAACTTATGGATCATGTTCGATCATGGTTCTTGAGGAACCTATCGACCCATACTATCCAAACGAGAGACAGGTCCTAGGACCTTGTCGCCAAATTATGGATCATGTTCGATCTTGGTTCTTGAGGAACCTATCGACCCATACGATCCAAATGAGAGACAAGTCCTAGGACCTTGTCTCCAAATTATGGATCATGTTCAATCTTGGTTCTTGAGGAACCTATCGACCCATACGATCCAAATGAGAGACAGGTCCTAGGAACTTGTCGCCAAACTATTTAATCATGTTCGATCCTAGTTCTTGAGGAACCTATCAACCCACACGATCAACAAGAGAGACAAGTCCTAGGACCTTGTCGCCAAATTAATGGATCGTGTTCGATCTTGGTTCTTTAGGAGCCTATCGACCCATAAGATCCAAATGAGAGACTCGTCCGAGGACCTTGTTGCCAGACTACTTGATCATGTACGATCCTGGTTCCTAAGGAACCTATCGACCCATAAGATGCAAATGAGAGACTGCTCCAAGGACCTCGTCGCCAAACTATTTGATCATGTTCGATCTTGGTTCTTGAGGAACCTATCAACCCACACGATCAACAAGAGAGATAGGTCCTAGGACCTTGTCACCAAATTAATGAATCATGTTCAATCTTGGTTCTTAAGGAGCCTATCGACCCATAAGATCCAAATGAGAGACTGGTACGAGGACCTTGTCGCCAGACTACTTGATCATGTTTGATTATGGCTCTTAAGGAACCTATCAACCTACACGATCAACAAGAAAGATAGGTCCTAGGACCATGTCACCAAATTATGGATCATGTTCGATCTTGGTTCTTGAGGAGCCTATCGACCCATACGATCCAAACAAGAGACAGGTCCTAGGACCTTCTTGATAAATTTATTGATCACATTCGATCCTGGTTCTTGAGGAACCTATCGACCCATACGATCAACAAAAGAGACTGGTCCAAGGACCAGCCGCCATTTATTGATCACATTCAATCCTGGTTCTTGAGTAACCTATCGACCCATACAATCAAAAAAATAGACTGGTCTGAGGACTAGCCGCCATTATTTGATCATGTTCGATTCTGATTCTTGAGTAACCTATCGACCCATATGATCAAAAAACAAGATAATGGTCCGAAGACCAGTTGCCATCATTGCATCATAATCGAATCTGATCCTTGAGGGACCGATCGATAATTTGATCTAAGACTCGTTATAGGCTCGATTAGCCCATCTAGACTCGATTGGTCCAACTTAGACACTTCTGTCTACAATCATTATAACGAGTACACGAGAGATTATGTAGATCGTGATCGACACTTGCTACACAATCTGCATCTGTGTATAAGTATCATTACTACTGAGTATGAAACAATTACCCGACTACTAATGCGGGATAAGCATTTGTTTCTTGCATCATTGGGTGAAAAAGATAACACTATGTGTCTTTCTCAGATTTAGAAAGTTGGAGCTGATCGACAAATTTCCCCTCCATCTGGGTTATCCTGAGAGTCAACTCGATCACTTCATGTTGTTTGAGCTCCACGGTACTACGGAGGGTGTTGATCTCTTAATCCTTTGAAGCAATGTCAGCATTCCTAGAGCCAAGAAAGCGCCTAAGGTCTAGCACCTCTTGGCGGGCAGCTTCAAGCTTAGAATGAAGGTTGGAGAGCGTAGAGGCATACTCCATGAACCTATCACGGACATGAGAGAATAACATCAATGCCTGCAAAAAAAAAAAACATACAAGTGTTAGATAAATGTTAGAACACAAGCTAACTAGACAAGAAGAGAAATGTAAAGGACTCACACTCTAAATGTCTAGGAGTGACTTCATTAGAATGGTGCTCAAGTCCTCATTCTTAATCCCATTAAAAGTTGTTGTCGTTTGCTCCAGATGAGATGCTCGGTCCATGAGAGTGTTGGGAAACTTATACAGGATCTTTCTTTATTTTCATGTAGATCTAATATTAAACAAGTTAATATGAGACAACCTAGAACATATTTCTAAAATTGAAGTCAAAGAGAAATAATGATAGGAATACTTACATTATACGTAGCGGAATGAATGAGTCCTTCCTTCAGTTTCTCTAACCCTTGTATCCTTTCTGTCGCTGAGTATTACCAAGAAACTGAACCGATCTTCAATTTTCTTCACAGTCTTCCAAAGTATCCTTAGGATCACCTAGACTAGAGTGGGCAATTCTCAACACATAAGATAGATACAAAGAGAAGAAGAGATAAGAACAATAAGGCTTAGAAAATGACTTATGTTTAGAGAGAATCCAAAACTTACCAGAAACTTGTGTTTCAAAAATCTGAACTTCTGTTTTGACTTCTCTCTTAACATTCCTTTTATAGACTCAATTAGGTCATTTATTTAATTAAAAAATCAATAAAATAATATCCAATTAACAGCCCTAGGTCCAAATTATCATGGGCTTTAGGCCCGTGAAATTTCTCATTTGATTATAAGCCCATTGGACTTAAAATCAAGGCATGTATTATTTTCTATTGATTTAATCAATTAAATAATTATTTAAATCCTTTATCAAATTAATTATTTATAATTTGAACCTTGATTTAAACTTTTTTATCAATTTAGATACTAATTTATCTTAATTAATAAATACCCTAATTTCTCTCTTCTTCTCAAAATTACCTAACTCTATGAAACTATCCAAAATTGACCTAGTCAACTTTGATAATTCTAATTGATAATTAAATCAATTAATTATGACTATCTAGATGATTGATTTTATCCAAGGTACAGTGGGGACCATGGGCCTATGAAATCAAGCTCCAATAAGTTATCATAAATCTAACAAATAAATTTACTAACTTATTAATTTCTCGTGACTCCATTAAAGACTTGGAATTGCTCTCTTGAATTCATAGAATGCTCTATAACAAATATATATACGCTATTAATTATCCATTGTTACAACCATAATTAACACTCAATCCTCTATAGACGGTCTACAATGAGATGGGACTAAAATATTGTTTTACCCCTCAATGTATTTTATCCTTAAAATGCTTAGTTCCTTGTAAATGATATTTCAATAAACTAATATTAATTACTGAAATGAGATCTCTATCATTTAACACATTGAACCAAAATAAAAGGAAACCATCGTTTCACTTCTTCATCAGAAGCTATAGATGTTCATATCTATGATTAACACTCCCACTCAATTATACTACTGAGTTCCGAAGATGTAAGTATGGGCTAGTTCGTAGGGTAAGCCGGTAACGAACAAGTCAAAGAACTCAAATAATACAATCAGTTAGAATACTAACCACTCAGAATTTAGAGTGAATTAACCTATGGTCAACTATATGATATAACTAGAATAGATAATAACGGTATGTTTACTTATCCTATCAACTGTCAATATCGGTTCTTTCCGATGTAACAAATACATCTGAACTTATCTACTTTGCTAATGTTTTGGAAAGAACATAACACCACAATGTGTAAGTAGATCATATCGTAGATTTGACTAACTAATCTTAGGACTAACTTATTTTGAACATATAATCATATTTATATTCCACTATGATTACGTCACTATAAATACGATTAGTTATATGCTATGGATTTAATATAAGTTTATATTAAACAAATAATCATGAAAATAAAACATGTGAGAAAAGTGAATGACCAAGTCAAAAGATGATTTATATTCTTCTATTGATAATAAAATGAGATTACAAAGAAATTGGATTTTAATTTGGGCATAAAAGCACCTAAGTTTTGTATAGCAGACTGATGTGGCTCAGATAAGGGAGTATGCGCAGAACAGGTAGCACCCGCATCAGTGAAAATAGGAGGAACTGGTGTAGACAAAGATGGCTCTACCTCTTCGACAAGACTAGACGCCAAAGGAGTCGGAGGAGACACCTCAGGAGGAACCTCCATGACCGACTCAGCCTCAACCCTGGCCCTTTTTGCCACTCGAATAGAAGGACTAGCCTTGGTGGGAGTCAACCTCTGCTAGGTATTAACAAAACCAAACATGTCTAAGCCTGCAAAAGAAGATCAAATGTTAGAAGGATATTAAACACAGATGAATCATAAAATAAAGGTGATAAAGTGTCAAACCTTCTAAATGAGAATTGGGTTTGAACGTAGTCTCATCAAAGTCATCTGAAGCAAGTGATGAGTACGCGACAGATGCACCCACCTCATTACCCTCATGTCCAGCTGGCACAGGCAAAGAGGGTACCTCCTCGAGATGAATGGGTCCTGGGGAGTCTATGGTGGTCACGGGCTTGGGACCATCGTCATCTGAAACATCGGCTATAGTAGGAGGAAACAACCTCACCTTCCTAAGGTTCTCTGAAGTAATGACGGTCTTGACATTCTTCTCCTCAGGGGTCATGGCATTTAGTGCCTTGGCCCTAACTACCATACCCTTGGTCGGCAGCGGTCTATGAAAAGGTCCAACGTGCTTAAACTTTGAGTAGTTGGCCTCTACGTCCTTAGTAAAGAAAAATGTTGTCGACGTATCTAAATGCCTTGCTATTTCCAGAGATCTCTTCCAAGAAGGTGTTGGTACCCTCGCTCATATAATGGTGGAAGTGGAAATACCCTGAGTTGTGCTGAGAAGGGTTTGTCTTCAAGTCAAACAAGTAGTGGATCTCATGAGGCATTGGAGCAGCCCATTTTCTACGATGATAAATAATGTACAACACAGATAAGACCAAGATCGCATTAGGAGCTAGTTGAGAAGGACTAATGTCAAAATAGTCCGCAATGCTATGGAAGTATGGATGAAGAGGAAGTAGGGCACCAGACTTTATGGTAGAACGTGTCCAAGCGCACATGCCAAGAGGGGGATCCTCAGCTCTGTCATCTAGACCAGGGATAGTAATAGACACGTCAGAGAGGTCAAAGGTCTTCCTTAAGTTCTTTACCTTCTCTTCAGTCATGTCAGAGGCTGCCCCCTTGAACCAAACAACCTTATAATTAGTAGGGCGAGGCTTCTCACCCGGTTTCCATATGATTTCACTGGCGAAGGTGGCCCCAAAATCTGATGAATTGAACTCCTTTTGTCATCTCTTCTTCTACTGCCTAGCTTTCGAGACAGTCTTGCTGTTGGAAAGGGGGCAAACCATCTTAGGCCAAAACCTGTGAATAGAACGATCCTGAGGATGAGTAGCATAGCGATGAGAACCATAAGTATGTCCTTGCTAAGAAGAAGATTGATGGGGAACCCGACTAGTATCTCAGTGCAAAGGGCATTGCAATGAGTCTCGCTCACCTGGCCTATCCTGCTTAGAATAATGACTCGGCTGAGATGTACCTTGAGAGTCGTGGGGCGTACTATGCTGAGAAGAGATCTGAGAAGAGCCAAGCGAGGATCTCTGAGTGATGTGCCTGGAAATATGAGGATCATCTTTAGAGGGTTGTCGAGTCGTCTGCTTTACTCTCACCATTGGGCAGTACCTTTTAAGGAAATCTTCCGCACTGAACAAATATAAAGTGGAGTAAGGGAGAATCCTTTTCAACCTTTCCAAGAACTCCTGGGGAGTACGTTCACTTACTGACTTGTCTGATGAAAAGGAGTTGGACATCTGCAACAGAAAAAAGATAAAGAGTAAAGTTAGTAAGTGAGCATAATGAAGCCAATAGTTGGGGGCATATCCATGAACTAAGGAGCAAAATGAAGAAATCAGGAGAAAAATTTTATATAGGGGGTTGACCCAGTGAGCTTAAGCCTGGGCTGACCACCCTGAATCCATCAAATTATAAAGCATGAAATATGGGCGTAGGTGGTTGGCCTACCACCTTAGGTCGACCACCCCAGGGAGGCAAGCCTCATAAAAATGCCAGAGGACTGTTCGAGTCTCCAGAAAAAAAATATTTTTAGGGTACCAGGTGATCGGCTTATGCTTGGGCCGACCACCATGGATCCCTGAAAATTGCCCAAGGGTATGGTGGTCAGCCCATGAGATACACACCCCTCGGCCTATGATGAAGCCCTAGCGGTGGTCGGCCCTAACCCTAATCCTAGACCTGGAAATCGCACAAGGTAAGAAACCCTGGAGGTGTTCGGCCCATAAAGAAGCCCTAGGAGTGCTCGGCCCATGAGGGAATAGACATCCCTGGAAATCGCCTATGCTAGGGTTTGGAATCCTAAAAATCGCCAAGCTAATAAGGTGGTCAGCCTAGGGTCTGACATCCCTAGAAATCACCCATCCTAGGGTTTCACAAACCTAAAGTTGCATATGTTAGGGTTTTAACCTTGGAAATCGTACAGGCTAAGGAATTTTACAGAGAAATCTTAACTTGATTCAAGTAAGTCAATTATTTTGGATCAAAATAAAACAAAACAGGAAGTTTCAGACAAAATTCCTCAAAGATTCAAAGTGTTTCTTCTAAATCTAAGCACATTTAAATTAAATGGTGTAAGAATAAGAAGAAAGTACTTACCAAAGATCTGAGTTTGATGAGGAACTGGAGAAATCAGGCTTAGAACTCATTTGGGAGAGGCGCATAGAGCAAGAATGAGAAGAAAAACCCTACTTATAACCTCTCAAGCAGACAAGATATTTTTAGGAATTCAAATTTCCTTGAAAAATATCTGGTATGGTTAAAATTTCAAATTCATTGAAAAATATCTATATTTTTAAGAAATAAAATTCCTTGAAAAAAAAATCTTATATTTTTAGGAATTATATTTATTCATGGCCATCTCTTCCAATAATTCATATGCTTCATTAGCACTTTTTCTCATAAATGCTCCTCCTGATGCTGCATCTATAATTGTCCTTGTAGTGCCCCCCAAAAAATTGTAAAAAGTATGAATTAGCAGCCACTTCTCTATTCCATGATGTGGGCATTTACTTTGCAACTCTTTCAATCGTTCCCATGCATCATATAAAGACTCCCCATCCAGCTGATGGAAGTTATTAATCTCTCCTCTTATTCTGGCTGACTTCGCAGGAGGAAAATATTTACCAAGGAATTTCTGAGCCAGGTCTTCCCAAGTAACTATAAAGTTTTCTTGTAATGAATTCAATCAACTCTTACCTTTGTCTCTTAGTGAAAATGGGAATATCGTAATCTTACATCATAATTATTCACCCCATTCATTTTGAATGTCGTACACAGCTCTAAAAAGTTTGTGATATGGAGATTTGGATCCTCATTTGGTAACCTCCCAAATTGTACACAATTCTGTAACGTCTAACTAATTGAGGGTTTTATCTCAAAATTATTTGCCTCAACAATAGAAGGACGAATGCTTGAATGTATCCCTGTAACAGTAGGGAGTACATAGCTTCTCAATGGTGGATTGACTTCCGCTGCATTACCCATATTTGCATTGTTGTTCACACCATTATTTGCGTTCTTAGCCATGGTGAAATCCAACATTTTCTTTATCTTGCGATTTTCTCTGCAAGTTCTCTCAATTTCATGATCTATCAGTATAAGTGCATTTTGTCTACTTCCCCACATATACCAACAATTCTTGAAACAAACAACAGCCTCGATTTGAATAAGTGTAAAATATAGAAACCAAATTAGAATAAACAACAATTAATTTTGATATTGGAATTAAGTCCCCGGCAACGACGCCAAAAACTTGACCGTGAAAATATGTACGCAAGTGCACGCAATCGATTCAAGTAATATAGATGATAAAATAGCATATCGTTCCCACAAAGACTATTTCCCAATTACCAATAATTGTTCTTTAATTTCTATTTGGCAAACAAAGTTTAGATGAATGAATTTAATTTTAAAATTGTAAATAACTATGAACAAAAATGACTAATTAAAAGATGAAAATCAATATTAAAAAGACCTAGGGTGTTAATTTCATCAACTTTTCATTCTACTAATTTTATTAATCAGTTCTAAATTTCTTTCTTTCTATTCTAATAGTAGATTAACATAATCGATTCCTATTCTTTTTCAATATATAAGATCTCATTCTATATGCAGGTTTTCTACATCTCTGTGATAAACTTAAACATATAGCAGGCATTAAGCATGGAAACCTAATTACTACACAAGCCATACAGGTACTTTCGTCCAATATGCAACCTATGTCTATATAACGATGGCATATTCAATTCTCATCTTTCAAATTTTGAATCAAAATCATAAATCAAGCAAATATTGATCAGGTATTTACTAGCATTAAGCACACATTATATAGATTAGAATAAAGAAGAAAAACCAATAGAACATCATAATTAAATTAGATAGAAATCCAATTGACTACATTAAACCCTAGATAAAAATGTTTAGTTCATATCAGACATGACTAAATCAACAAAATAATAATTTAGAAACATAAGATTCAAAAACTTGAAGAAGAAAGAAAAATATAAAAATGCAGAAAAACTAGTCTAAGAATCAAAATTAGTCTTTAAAACGTAATTAAAATCTGACCTAATTAAACCCTAAGTCTGAATTTATAGTAAAAAAAATACAAATGCTTTGTTTTTCATATGCGGGCCGCGACTTGGCCTTCTCTTGGTCACGGCCCATGTCAATTTTTGAAGCTTCTCTGAGTGTGCATAAGTCTTCAAGCGCCGCAATTCAGGCATCTCAAGTCGCGGCCCCTGTCCATAATGTCCCCTTGCTTAGCCTCTGACTTCCCCTTGCGTCGCGACTTATAAGGGCAAGTCGCGGCACTAAATCTTTTCTGCAACCTTATGTTTCTGACTTGTCTAGAGTCGTGACTTATAAGCTCAAGTCGCGGCCCTAATTCCATTATTTCTCAAATTAAGTCTTTCAACCTCATTTATTCATCACAAATTGACTTTTACTCATCCTTAGCATCATTTTTAGTCGAACAACCACCAAGAGCTTCATTTTTCCACCATTTTCTCTTCTTTTTACATTTTTCTCATGTACCTACGCACCGACCTACAACAAAGACAAACAAAAGTGTAATCTTGCACAAAACACACATAAAGACTCAAGATTACCACAAAAACACATTCTAAAACGACACTAAAATGAAGTTATTAAACTCCCCCAAACTTACTCTTTGTTCTCCCTCGAACAAAGGGCTCAAAACAAACCTAGACTCTAACAACGTGAATTATACCAACAACAACAATTATGCCTCAAAATCATGAATGTTAATCATATAATTCTCATAAAACTACTCAATAGTTTAGTCAATCTAGAATTTTGATCAAAACACTCCATCAACACACTTTAGTCTACTAACATTTTGGATTATCAAATCATGATCATTAAATAAATGTATTTGAAATCAATTATGCTAACCAAATTCTTTCCAAGAAATCCATTCAAACCAAATAATTCCATAAGCTCACTTACTTGCTACTCTCCACTAATATAAATCATGATATGCGTAAGAATCAATAGAACTTGTATATGCTTGTAATGATGGCTTAGGTGAAGGTAGATGAGAAAGTAATATTTAAGTTCACTTTACTATAAGCACATGACCCAAAAAGCACCGAATTTTCTTCCATAGTAATACAATCCCATAATCCCCTTTCTTGCTTTTCTTTTGAGTGGTGTAAAATATTTTTTTTAGATGATAATCACACTCCCTCAAACTTGATTTTACTATATATTCATATTGGGAGTGTATTGAACCTCTTTTTTTTCAATATATACTCTCTCTAAATTTTTCACTTTTCATTTTCTAAACCCACTAAATTCACAAATAAACCCCATTACACATCAATCCCCATAATTTGTTTCTCAATCATATGCTCATAGTATATTAGGGACGGATATATAACCAAGTTTCATGTATTAGGCTTAAATAATGGCTTAGAACAAAAAGATACAATGTTAGGCTCAAAAGGGGTAAACAAAGGATCAATTAATATAAGGTCGGCAAGAAAATCTCAAACGGTCCAAATGATAGCCTAAATCATATTCCTAAGCATATATGATATATTATTTCGCCTCAAATAACAAGTAAGCAAGTTCTAGAATTGTAGAAAATAATTTTTACTTTCCACTAACCAATTTCAGGAAGCATAATCAATATCAAAAACATCAATTTAAATATCATGATAAAATATTCAACAAATGTTATCTAAACTAAAATGAACTAACGGAGTGTTCAATCAAGCACACAGATTTTTTTCAGATTTCATTTTCTTTGGATTATACTCATAACATTCACTTTATTCTCATCGGCACTTGTTGTCAATCATCATTCATATTGGTACTAAACACACTAAAACAAAACTCCAAACACTAACATAAACTAAACAAACCACACAAAGAAAAACTAACAAAAAAATAAGCTCCCTCCCTCAAACTTAAGCTAAACATTGTCCACAAAGTTTAAAAATAAGTAAAGAAAGAAAACTTACCTAGTGTGAATCACTTCAATAAGGTGGTGGATGAGGAAAAGGATGCCAAGGTGGTGGATAAGGAAAATACTATTTGTCCACCTCCTGATTTGACCATCGGTAAACCAACTCATTTTGTCTATCAACCTTAGCTCTATGAAAATCATGAAGCTCTCCCAAATAAGTATGAGTATGTTGGTTTTGCCGAATGATATAATCTAATATGGCCAAGTGCGGATCCAGTGGAGTCTCAAGTGCCAAATATAGAGGATATTCTCTTCTCCTTTCCTCCTCAGCTGCCCTTGAATCGGCTAGTTGATCATTGACAGGCGCGGGTTCCTCAACCGCAACTCTTCCTTCTACAACTCTCACCTGCCTGGGTTGTGGTACTGGTGGCTCCAAAGATGGGTCATTGAATTTATACACCGCAGCACAAAAAATAGACCCCATTGCCTTCTTATAAATATCACTAAGATATTTAGGTACCTCCCACACTTCACATAGATCAGTAATCATTGATTCGTGCCCCAAACCAGCAGTGGTAGTCAGTCAACATAAATCCCTGATACTTGTGCGGATAACTCAGCCAATATCGATAGAGAGTCCCATCATAATAGCATATAACAGAAGACACCGATCAGTACCCACTTCAGATAAGTGAGTGTTGGGCATGAGTCGCGCACTCACAATGAGATTCCATGCCTTGGTCAAACAATTCATTTGATATCTTCGAAAATGCTTCGGCTCCCCATTTGGCATGACAAAAGTAGCACCAGGAATGCTTAATGTTTCTACCACCTCAGTCCAATAAATTTCACTATTATACGCCAATTGATAATATTCATCGTCTTCTTGAGACAGCATTGGTAATTGATATAAGGCATCAATATTATCAATAACATATTCTACTGAAACCCCTCGCACAAAAACCATTCTATTAACTGCCCCAGGAAAAATGGCATAGAACTCATAAACCATTGAACAATTATCCTTGGGCATTTTATCATCCACAAAAAGTTTCCAACGACTGCGTTGAATTTCACCCGAATGATATTATAAGTTTCCTAAGGGTAAGGATCTTCTTGATATTCCATTCCTCTCTCTTGAATTACCGGACGCTGAGATAACCTTTGATAGTGATCAAAGGCATCCTTACTAATAAACCTAGATGGATCAAATTCTTTAATTGGTTGAGGTGTTGGCGGGATTGGTTGAGGTTGGGGTGGTTTGGTGCGGGATGTGGAAGGGCGATTGGCATTTTTAGAAGATGCAGTCCTAGTAGGTTGTTTTCGGGGACCCATACTTACACAATGTATCAAATATGACAGCAAAAATTAGGTAGCACTTCCACTAATTTACTATAATTTCCTCAAATGATTAACCCCAAAAATATCAACTAAAAGACACTAAATAGACTAAAAAGGCAGTTCAAAAATCCAATTCAATCCCTTAGCACAAAATTACTTCAATCAAAACTTTAAGATCATCAAAAAGGAAAACTTACATGGCCTTGAATCTTGGAGACTGCCCACTCTTAAATTTTCCTTTCATTCTTCACTTATCACCAATAGAAAAAATTAGGGTTAGAGTAAAAGAAAGAAAGAAATATGGAACTAAGAATTAGAGGATATGGCGTAAGGGTATTTTAAGTAGAAAGAAAAGGGAAGAAATTGTGAGAGGTTTTTCAAAAATACTTTGAACTAGGATGAAAGAAATGAAAATGAGAGGCATGGCTGAAAAAAATGATTTTAAAACACGTTTTCTCTTTCTGACACAGGCACGCCATGACCAGGCAGAGAAAGTCGCGGCCCACATCGAATTTTCCCAGATTTTAGTATCGTAGGCGCCGCAACTGAGCTTAGTCAAGACACGGCCCGCCCCTATTTTAAAATCTAATTTTCTCTCTAACTTGGCCTAAAGTCGCGGCCTGGCCCCCTCCTTCAATTTTCATACTCTCTGACTCGTGTCAAAGCTACGACTTACAAGTTTAAGTCGCGACTTGGCCTACAGACTAATTGAAAAACATCATTTTCATGATTTGCACGATTTTTTACTGATTGTATACTAAATATAAATAAAAAATTAAACTAAAAAAATCTTGACAAATCCAAAATGAAATTAAATAAAATTGTCCACTAATTAAAAACAAAAAAAAAAGTATAGGAATGCCTCCTATAGCACTGTCGTTAACGTCATTTAGCCGGACGCTGAATACCCCTTTCAAAGGGGTTCCAAAACCATCATAGATTTGCACTTTTCCACCGGTCCTTCTAAATAATGCTTTAATCTCTGACCATTTACTTTAAAATATCATGTTTTCTCGCTATGAATCTGTACCACGCCATAAGGTAATGAGACAACAACTGTAAAGGGTCTCGACCATCTAGACTTTAGTTTTCCTAGAAACAGCTTCAATCTAGAATTAAATAACAAATTTTATCTCCCAGTTGGAAATCCTTTCTAATTATCCTTTTATCATGAAAAACCTTTGACTTTTCTTTATAAATCTTTGCATTTTCATAAGCTTTATTTCAAAATTCATCAAGCTCATTCAGCTCTAGAAGCCTATTCTATCCCTCCATAAATAAATCAATATTCAACTTTTTCACTGCCCAATAAGCTCAGTGCTCAAGTTCTACTAGTAAATGACATGCCTTCCCGAACACCAACCGATATGGTGACATACCTATCAGAGTCTTAAAGGCTGTGTGATATGCCCACAGTGCATCATCAAGCATTTTCGACCAATCTTTCCTTGATGTGTTTGCAGTTTTCTCTAAAATACTTTTAATTTCCCGGTTCAACACTTCAACTTGACCATTAGCAAGTGGATGATAAAACAGGGCCTTTTGGTGATGTACTCCATAACAAGCGCATAGATTCGTGAATGATCAATTACAGAAATGACTACCTCTGTCACTAATAATTTCTCTTGGAGTACCAAACCGAGTAAAAATATTTTTATGAAGAAATTTAAGTGCCTCCTTACCATCACAAGTTTGGAGTTGCTGCAGCTTCCACCCATTTAGAAACATAATCTACTACCAGCAAAATGTACTTATTATTATAGGACGATGGGAAAAGCCCCATAAAATCTATTCCCCACACATAAAACAGCTCAACTTCCAGAATTCCAGTCATTGGCATTTGATCTCTTCTTTCTTCTCTATATATTACCAGTCATTTGGCAATGATCATAACTTTTAACAAAGACACTAGCATCTTTAAATAATGTAGGCCAATAAAACCCACATTGCAAAACTTTTGTTGCTATCCTTGTTCCCCCAAAGTGACCACTACAATGTAAAGTATGGCAGTGAGTAAGTATGGAAATCATTTCCTCTTCTAGGATACATCTTCTAATTACTTGATTAGCACAATGACGAAAAAGAATGGGCTCATCCCAATAATAATGCTTAACTTCCGAATAGAACTTTTTGAGTTGCTGCCTTGACATGTCCCGAGACACAACTTTAGCTACCAAATAGTTGACGTAATCCGCAATCCAAGGTATATTCTCTTCACTTCAATCAAAAATAATTGTTCATCTGGAAAATTTTCATCAATTTGCTCCTCTTTCGCATTATTCTCTTCTTCTTTTTCCAATCTAGATAAATATTCAGCAACTAGTTTTTTTTCCCCTTCTTATAACAAATTTCCATATCAAACTCTTGCAATAATAGGACCCATAGAATCAGGCAAGGTTTAGCATCCTTTTTGGTCAGAAGGTACTTAATAGCTGAATGATCTGTGTAAACAATCACCTTATTACCAATTAAATATGGCCTGAACATGTCAAATGAAAATACAATTGCAAGTAATTCCTTTTCAGTAGTTGCATAATTTAATTAAGCATCATTCAAGGTTCGACTAGCATAATAAATTATTCAGAATACCTTGTTAACTCGTTATACAAGAACCGCTCATACTGCATAATCACTAGCATCACATATTAATTCAAAAGGAAGTTCCCAATGTGGTGATACAACAATCGGAGCAGATACAAATTTCTCCTTCAGTGTGTTAAATGCCCTTAAACAATCAAAATCAAAGTTGAATACCACACCATTCATAAGTGAAGTAGATAAGGGCTTAGAAATTTTTGAAAAGTCCTTTATGAACCTC